>NC_062288.1:32790495-33422805 GCF_902655055.1 Lutra lutra
TATAGATTCAATACAATCCCAATTAAGACCCCAGCAAATTATTTTATGGATATTGACAAATTGATTTGAAAGTTAGTATACAAATGTAAAAACCTAGAATAGCCAGACAATATTGAAGAAGAATTAAGTCAGAGACTGACACTACCTAACTTCAAAACTTACTGTAGAGCCATTGTCAATGAGGTTGTATGGTACTAGTGGAAGAACAAATAGAATAATGAAACAGAATGGAGAGCCACAGAAATTAGTGAACTTATTTTTGACAGAGGAACTAAGACAATAAACTAAGACAATTCATGACAAAAATTTGATGGAGAAAGGTTAGTCTTTAGTCAGTGGTGCTGGAACTACTGGACATTCTCATGTAAACAAGAACAGCAGAATCTTAGACTTTCACAAAAGTTTACTAAAAATTAATCATAAACCTAGATATACAATGCAAACTATAACACTTAAAGAAAATACAAAGAAAGTGACCTTGGGTTTAGTAATGCCTTTTTATATACAAACCAAAGTCAAGAAAGAAAAAAATGGTAAGTTGGAGTTCATTAAAATTAAAATCTTCTCCTCTGTGAAAGACCCTTTTAAGAAAATGAGAATATAAGCCACAGATATGGAGAAAATCTTCACAATACTCATATGCAATAAAGGAGTTGTCTCCAAAGTATATCAGAAACACTTAAAAACTCAATATTAAGAAAACGAACAACCCAAAATAAAAACTGGCAAACCACTTGAACAAACACCTCAGCAAAGAAGATATACAGATGGCAAATAAGCTTATAAAGAGATGCTCAAGGGATCCCTGGGTGGCTCAGTTGGTTAAGCATCTGCCTTCAGCTCAGGTCATGATCCCATGAGCCCACATCAGGCTCCCTGCTTGGCAGGGGAGTCTGCTTCTCCCTGTCCCTCTGCCCCTGATCCTTAACTCTCTGTCTTGCTCACTCTGTCTCTCAAATAAATGAATAAAATCTTTAAAAAAAGAGGTGCTCAACTTCATATTTCATCGGGGAATTGCAAATTAAAACAGCAGTAAGATTCTATGATATACCTATTAAAATGAATGAAATCTAAGACAACACCAAATGCTGGTGAATATGTGTAACAAAAGAACCTCTAATTCTTTGCTAGTGGGAATAAAAAATGGTACAGCCATTTTTAAAATAGTTTTTATTTAAATTCCAGTTAGTTAACACACATTGTAATATTAGTTTCATGTCCAATATAGTGATTCACTACTTCCATATGACATCCAGTGCTCATCACATGTGCACTCCTTAATCCCCATCATCTATTTAACCCACCCTCCCCTCCACTCTGGTAATCAGTTTGTTTTCTTTACTTAAGAGTCAGTTTCCTGGTTTGCTTCTCTCTCTCTCTTTTTTCACTTTACTCATCTGTTTTGTGTCTTAAATTCCACATATGAGTGAAATCATGTTTATCTTTTTCTGTCCGACTTATTACACTTTGCATAACCTCATGTACCCTCAGGTTCTACCCATGTGGTAGCAAATGACAGGACTCCATCTTTTTTTATGGCTGAGTTGTTTTCTATTATATATACATACACACATACACACACGCACACACACCTATATATCACATCTTTATTTTCCATTATACATATATATGATACACACACACACACACATCTCACATCTTTATCCATTCATCCATTTATGGATACTTACATTGTTTCCATATCTTGTATATTGTAAATAATGTTTCAATGAAAATAGGAGTGCCAATCTTTTTGAATTAGTGTTTTCAATTTCTTTGGATAAATATCCAGAAGTAGAATTGCTGGATCATATGGTAGTGCTATTTTTAATTTTTTGAAGTAATCCATACTGTTTTTCATAGTGACTGCACCAATTTACATTCCCACCCATAGCGCATGAAGTTTCCCCTTTCTCCACATCCTCACAAACACTTGTTATATCTTCTCTTCTTAATGATAGACATTTTAGTAGGTGTGGGATATAAACTCATTGTGCTTTAATTTGTATTTCTCTGGTAATAATTAGTGAAACTGAGATTTTTTGTTGTCATCTGTATGGTTTCTTTGGAAAAATGTCTATTCAGATCCTCTGGCCATTTAAAAAAAAGATTGTTTTGGTGTTGAGTTGTATGAGTTCTTTATATATTTTGGATATTAACCCTTTATCAGATACATGATTTGCAAATATTTTCTCCCATTCAAGTAGGTTGCTTTTTAACTTTAGTGATGGCTTACTTTGTTATGTAGAAAGTTTTAGTTTGATGTAGTCCCATTTGTTCATTTTTGCTTTAGTTGCCTTTAATTTTGGAGTCAGATTATTAAAAAATTGCCAATATTGATGTCAAGAAACTTACTGCTTATGTTTTCTTTTAGGATTCTTTCAGTTTCAGGTCTTAAATTCAAGTTGTGATCCATTTTGAGTTAATTTTTGTGTGTGGTCTAAGATGTTAATCTAGTTTTATTCTTTTGCATGTGGCTGCCCAATTTTTAAGATACTGTTGTTTTTTTTTTTTAAATACTGGTTTTTTGTTTTTTTTTTTAAATACTGATTATTAAAGAAACTGCCCTTTCCCCATTATATATTCTTGGCTACCATGTTGTAAGTTAATTGGCCATATATGGATTTACCTCTAGGCTCTAGGCTCTCTATTCTGTCCCATAGATCTGTGTGTCTTTTGTGTGTGTGTGTGTGTCTGCCATATTGTTTTGATACCAATATGCCAATACCATATTGTTTTGATTACTATAGGTTTATAATAGTTTGAAATGAAGGAGCATGCTGCTTTCAGCTTTTGTTCTTACTCAGAATTGCTTTGGCTATTTGAGATCTCTTTGGCTCCATACAAATTTTATGGTTGTCGTATTTCTGTAAAAAAAAATGTCATTGGGATTTTGATAGAAATTGCATTTAACCTGAATATCATTTTGGGTAATATGGATATTTTAGCAATATTAATTCTTCCAGTCAATGAGCACAGAATATATTTCCATTTATTTCTTTCATCAGCATCTTACAGTTTTCAGTGTATATAGGTCTTTCAACTTTATGGTTAAATTTATTCCAAGGTATTTTATTCCTTTTGATGCATTTGTAAACAGAATTGTTTTTTTAATTTCTCATTGTGATAGTGTGTTGCTAGTGTATAGAAATGCAACAGATTTTTGCATGTTGATCTTATACTCTGTAGTTTTACCTTATTTGTTTCTTCATTCAAACAGGTTTTTGGCACAGTCTTGAGGCTTTTTTACATATAAAATCATGTTGTCCACAAACAGTTTATAAATTTGGATGCCTTCTATTTATTTTTCTTGCCTAATTGCCCTGGCTAATACTTATAGTACTTTGTTGAATAAAAGTAGCAAGAGTGGGTATCCTTGTCTTTTTCCTTTTTCTCAGAGTAAAATGTTTCAGCTTTTCACCTTTGAGTATGATGTTAGCTGTGTGCTTGTCATATATTGCCTTTATTCTGTTGAGGTACATTTACCCACTTTGTTGAGAGTTTTAAATCATAAATGTTGTTAACTTTATCAAATTCTTTTTCTGCATCTATTGAGATGAACATATGATTTTTATCCTTCATTTATTAATGTGGTAAATCAGTAGACAGATTAACAGAAGTTAATTCATCTTTATATCACTATAGTAAATTCCCATTTACTATCATTGTATGTTACTTTAATGTATGATTAAATTGGTTTGTTAATATTTTGTTGGGGATATTTGCATCTATGTTCACAAGGGGTATTGGCCTATATATTTTTTTTTCTTCTGTGATGTTCTTGTCTGGTTTTTGTATTAGGGTAATGTTGACCTCATAAAATGAGTTTAGAAGTATTCTCTCCTCTCATTTTCTGGGAGATTTGGAGAAAGTAAGTATATTAAGTCATCTTTAAATCCTTAGTAGAAATCACCAGTAACACTGTCTGGTCTGGGAGTTTCATTTTTTGTTGGGAGGCTTTGATTACTGATTCAATCTCCTTAATAATAATCAGTTTATTCAGATTTTCTACTTCTTCATAATTAAGTCTTGGAAGACTTTATGTTTTAGGAATTTGTCCATTTCTTCTAGGTTTTCCAATTTGTTGGTATAACTGTTCATATTAATCTTATAATACTTTGTATTTCTTGTTTTTAAGATTTATTTTATTTTTTTTATTTTAGAGAGATTGAGCATGCATGGAGGGGAGGGGCAGAGGGAGAGGGAGAGAGTCCCAAGCAGACTCTGCACTGAATGTGGAGCCTGATGCAAGGCTTGATCCTACCACCCTGAGATCATGACTTGAGCCAAAATCAAGAGTCGGACTTTCAACAGACTGCACCACTCAGGGACCCCTAATCCCTTGTATTTCTGTAGTATTAGTTGTAACTTGTCTTCCATTTCTGATTTTATTTATTAAAGTTCTCTTTCTTTTTTTATTTTTTTAAATTTTTTTATTTTATTTAATTAATTTATTTATTTATTTGTCAGAGAGAGAGGGAGAGAGAGCAAGCACAGGCAGACAGAATGGCAGGCAGAGGCAGAGGGAGAAGCAGGCTCCCCGCCAAGCAAGGAGTCCCCGATGTGGGACTCGATCCCAGGACGCTGGGATCATGACCTGAGCCGAAGGCAGCTGCTCAACCAACTGAGCCACCCAGGTGTCCCAAAGTTCTCTTTCTTTTTTTGTGGTGAGTGTACATGAAAGTTTGTCGATTTTGCTTAAATTTTCAAAGAAGCAGTTCTTAGTTTCACTGATTTTTCTATTGTCTTTTTGGCCTCATTTTCATTTATTTCTGCTCTGATATTTATTACTTTTTTCCTTCTAAAAATTTTGGACTTCATTTGTTCTTTTGATTGTCCTTTAGATTGCTTATTGAGATGTTTCTTGCCCCTGAGATAAGCCTATATTGCTATGGACTTCTGTATTAGCACTGCTTTTGCTACATCTCATAGATTTTGGTAAGTTGTATTTCCATTTTCATTTATCTCAGAGTATTTTTTGATCTCCCCTTTAATTTTTTATTGACCCATTGGTTGTTCAGTAGCATGCAGTTTAATCTCTACATAATTTTAATTTTTCCTGTATTTCTTATAATTGATTTCTAGTTTCATGCCATTGTGGTCAGAAAAGATGCTTTATTTCATTCTTCTTAAATTTATTGAAACTTAACTTAGTGGCCTACTATATGATCTGTCCTGAATAATGTTCCATGTGCACTTGAGAGAAGTGTTTATTCTACTGCTTTTAGAGGAAGTGTTTTGTATATACCTATCAAGTTCATCTGGCCTTATGTGTCATTTAATTTGATATTTCCATATTGATTTTCTGTATGGATACTCTAGCCTTTGATGTAAGTGGTATATTAAAGTCCCCTAATATTACTGTATTGCTTTCAATTTCTCTGTTTATGTCTCTTAATGTTTGCTTTATATTTCAGGTGCTTCTCTTTTAGGTGCATAAATATTTATAAATACAAGCTTTTGTTGGATTGATACTCTTATCATTATTAATGCTTTTTTTTGGTCTCTTATCACAGTCTTTGTTTCAGAGTCTGTTTTGTATGATGTATGTTTAGCCACCCCAGCATTCCTTTGGTTTCCATTTGTATGGAATATCTTTCTCTATTCCTTCATTTTTAGTTTCTATGTGTCCTTATGTCTGAAATTAGTGTCTTCTGGGCATTACATAGATGAATCTTATTGTTGTTGTTTAATCCATTAAGCCATTCTGTATCTTTTGATTAGAGAAATCAGTTCTTTTACATTTAAAATAATTGTTAATAGTTGTGTACTTGTTACCATTTGTTAATTGTTTTCTGGCTGTTTTGCAGTTCTGTGTTCCTTATTTTCTTACTCTGTCCCTTTGTGGTATGATGGCTTTCTTTAGTGTTCTGCTTAGATTACTTTCTTACTATCTTTTGTTTAGTTATTATAGGTTTTTGCCATGTGAATATAATGAAGCTCACATGTATATATATGAATAAAACAGTCTTTTTTAAGTTGATAGCAACTTAAGTTTGAACACATTCTAAACTCAGCATTTTTACTCCCTGCTCCCTCTGTTAATGTTTTTGATGTCACATTTTACATTTTTAAAAAAATTTTGGATGCTTTTTAACTGAGTGTTGTAGTTACAGTTGTTTCTACTTTTGACTTTTAACCTTTATCCTAGCCTTATAAGTTATTGTCTACTACCTTTACTTTCTTGACCAGTGAGATCTCCACTTTAATATGTTTATTATTAATTAATGCCTTTTCTTTTCAGCCTAAAGAAGGTCCTTTAATATTTCTTGTAAGGCTAGTTTAGAGGTGATGAGCTGCTTTAGTTTTTGCTTGTCTGGAGAATTCTATTTCTCTTTCAATTCTGAATGATAACTTGCTAGGTATAGTATTCTTGGTTGGAAGTTTGGTTTTTTGTTTTTTGTTTTCTTTCAGCACTTTGAATATATCATTCCACTCCCTTCTGGCCTGCAAAGTTTCTTCTAAAAACTCTCTTCATTGTCTTAAGGTGTTTTCTCATAGGTAACACATTGTTTTTCTTTTGTTACTTTAAAAATTCTCTTTGTTTTTAACTTTTGACATTTTAATTCTAATGTGTCATGGTGTGGCTCACTCTTAGGTTCATTTTATTTGGAACTCCCTGAGATTCTTGGATCTGGATATCTGTTTCCTTCCCCAAATTAGAGAAGTTTTCAGGCAGTATTTTTTTAAATAAGTTTCTTTTCTCCTTTTCTCTCTGTTCTCTTTGCATGACTCCTATAATGCAAGTATTATTCTGCTTCATGTCATCCCATAAGTCCCTTAAACTACCTTTACAAATTTAATTCTTTTTTCTTTTTGCTACTCTATTTGGGTAAGGTTCACTGCCTTGTATTCTAGGTCACTGATCCTTTTTTCTACTTTATCTAGTCTGCTGTTGAACCCTCCTCCCCCTTTTTTCCAATTCAGTTAAGTTACTGTACTTTTAAGGTCTGTAACTTCTGCTTGGTACTTACTTAGATTTTTCAGCTCTTCATTGAAGTTCCCACTATGTTCATCCATTCTTCTCCCAAGTTCCATAAGCATCTTCATAACAATTACTTTGAACTCTTTATCAGGTAAGTTACTTACCTCTGTTTCTTTGAGTTTTTTTTTTTTCTGAGGTTTTATCTTGTTCTTTTGTTTGGGACATATTCCTGGGTTTTCTCATTTTGCTTGACTCTGTGTGTTTCTATATATTGGGCAAAATAGCTTTCTCTCCTAGTCTTGAAGGAGTGGCCTTGTGTCGGAGATGAGCCTTATCTTTCACCTTTTCTGTAGTTCTTGGTTGTCACTCAAACCTTTGTGATTATCTAGGCATTCCGATTTATTCTGGACAGGTCCCAGTTGTTGATAGTGTGCTGAGATCTGTCAGTGTTACAAAAGGAGGTTCTCAGTCAGTTCCTAGTTTTAGGCTGATTGGAAAGCAGACCCTCAAGCAGCAGCTTTTAAAGTATGCAAATATATATATGTTCCTTTGGGACCACATCATAACACAGGTGTTATCTGGAGGTACCACTGGGTGATATAGCAATAATTAGAGCTTTGAAATAGAGTATAAGCTCCTTTCTGGGAGGTACTAGTGAGCTACAGTGGGACTAAGAGAGTACAAAGATAATGTCTCCCTCTCTGTATTCCATGAGAGTTTCTCTAGATGTGTGGCAGATGTGAAGTGTGACCCTCAGGCTGAAGATCTAGGGAAAGTAAATGGGCCTTTCTTTTCCTCTGAAAAAACAGGATGTGTTTTATTCTGTTGTTTGTGCATTGCCCTGTTGGAGATTGACTACCAATAACTGTCTGTAATTGTTACAGTCCTAGGGGACCCAGGAATTCAAGTCCTTCTGTCCAACAAAGCCAGGTGATTAAGGAGCATCTCCTGTGTGCACTGCATATGGCTGCTGGTTTTAGCAAAGTAGTGGAAGAGTATAGGCCTGAGGTGTGCCTGCCAGCTTTAATGTGTCAGTGTAGAGCTCAGACGGGGCCAGTATGTTCCCGCCAGCACCATCAAGGTAGGGCAAGAATGCAGAAATGATTCTCACCCCCACATCCATCTCTACAATATCTCAACAAATCCCTGCTCTTTCCCCTCCACAGGTACTTTGAAGTTAGCAAATGAATCTCCACATAGAATCTAGGTGCTTTTTTTTTTCTCTCAAATATTTAATTTATTTATTTGAAAGAGAGAGAGCATGAGAAGGGAGGGGTTAGAGTGAGAAGCAGACTCCCTTCTGAGCAGGGAGCCTGATGTGGGACTTGATCGCAGGACTCCAGGATCATGACCTAGGCCAAAGGCAGTCGTTTAACCAACTGAGCCACCCAGGCGTCCCAGAATCTAGATACTTTATTTTTTTATTTTTTATTTTTTTAAAGATTTTATTTATTTATTTGACAGACAGAGATCACAAGTAGTCAGAGAGGCAGGCAGAGAGAGAGAAGAGGAAACAGGCTCCCCGCTGAGCAGAGAGCCTGATGCGGAGCTCGATCCCAGGGCCCCAGGATCATGACCTAGGCCAAAGGCAGTCGTTTAACCACCTGAGCCACCCAGGTGCCCCAGAATCTAGATACTTTAAAGCTGTGGTTTTGTGCTGGTCCTTGGGGCAAGTGCATTTGTATATAAGACCTTCAAGAGAAGTGTCTCAGTTTCTTACAGCCTTTTGGGTTTCCTGGTTGTGATCCCCATTGGTTTTCAAAGCCAGACACTTTGGGGACTGATCTCTCTGATATAGGTCCTAAAGGTTGAGGTAGGTCCCTGATATGGGACACAACCCCTTATTCTTCAGGGAGAAGCTTCAGATTTGTGAGATTCCTCCTTGATTAGAGTTACCATGCCAGGAATTGGCATGGTGAGACCATGCCACCATTTTTTGTGAGACCATACCAAAAGGCTCATACCCCTTTTGATATCGGCCTTTTACTATTTATTGTGAAGGAGCTGTTCAACTACTTTTTAGGTCTATTTTAGAGGAAATTATTTCATGAGTATCTGTGGATTTGATATGTCCGTGGTAGGAGATGAGTTCAGGATCTTCCTATGCTGTCATCTTGAACTATTTTCTTGCATTTGTTTTTGAAATGAAAGTTTTTGATGTAGCTAGACCCTAGCCTGCTGGAAATTTGATATTTGTTTAATTATATTTCACACCGGGCTTGTAACTAATATATACTGTTGAACCAACATTTTAGATGAGAGAGTCTTTTGGTAATATGTGTAAAAGACCTTATGTAAGTCCTTGACTTTATGCAGCAGATGTAAACATTATGTGGAATTTGCCATGTGGAATTACTATGACAGATAACTGTGGACACATCTTAAATGCCTTATCCCTAGTGCTCTATTAAAACAATCCTGTTCAGACAACCGAGAGTTTAGAACCATATTAGTGCACATATGTTATCTTTAGGGACAATTAATAGTGGCTTATCTCTTCTTATTTTATTAGATATCTTGCCTTTACTAGCAGGTGAGGTTGAAAATCAGTTTTATGTTGTCTAACTCAATTTTCAAACCCCAGCAACATAAAGCTCATAGGCTGATGGCAGTATTTGTAAATTAAAGATTACTTTAATCTTCAGTGACAGAGATTTATGAAATATTGCTTTAAATTTGTGCTTCATGTGGTAAAGCAAATTGAGTTTATTTTATAGACAGAAGAGACCCATAGATTACTCTGGCCACTGAAGGGTATAAATTATCTCTAACTAAATTTTGTCAGTACTGTATGTTGAGCTATTTAGATAAAACATGTTTTTGACATTTATTGCAAAATGATACCTTCTTCTAGACTCCTGCATTCTCTGGAGTTGAGTATAGAATGAATCATTAAGGGAATTAGTAATCCTTTTCTTGACACAAATCGCATTATCCAAGAATGTGAAAATTTGAATGTATTTTTCTAAGTAAATTATTGTGAAAAGTTATCCAAACCTATTATGATGAATTTGAGGCATACTAAAACATTATACAACCCACATGCATAATTTCTAGGCAAATTTGCTGCCATTATTTAGGATTTTAAATGCATATTTATTCCCACAGGGTATAATCCCATGTAGAGGCAAGGTAAGTAAATCATTGTGATGGTGATACTTGCTCAAAAAAGTAAGGCAATTTTTACAGAACATGAAGCTTTCTAGTGGACACCCACCACAAATGTTAGTGTTGCTGTTATTACTCACCTCTAGAAGCAGCAAAAAGGCATCTATTACGAACAAAGCTCTGCACTAGAAAGGAAAAAAAAAAACCACAACAGTGTACATTTTATGACTCCATATACTCCATTTACTCCATATATAAATGGGTAAAAAAGGCTAATGTGTAGATGTTGATAAACATTAAAACACAGACAGCCAACCACAGGGCTTAACAACTGGTGAGGTATGAAAGATAAAGAATGGGTGGATGGTTTAAAGACAAAACAAACACTCTAACTGGATTCAGGAAATTATTATTTGCTAAGATTTGTAATCAAATTAGTACAACACTCAAATTTAGTAGTAACTGCCATTAAATAGCATTTCAATTTAATAATTTAATTATGAATTATATTGACTGCCACTAATTGAGAAGGACATAATGAGCCTTTAATTAATAGTTCTCCTCTTCCTCCTTTCCCCTCCTCTTCTTCTTTTACCTCCCAAAAATGTTTTTCTAGACAAACCTAACTTTGAACATTGCAACTTATATTTGTTATTTATATTTAACCCTAATGGCAATGACACGAACTGCACGTAGCCTCCCTCCTAGCTGATATAATTTAAATGAATGTCATGTCTCTGTTTTAAGATCTCCTGGTAGAGATGTCACAAAAGAATAGATTTCATTAATTCAATTACCAAATAATTTTCTACTCTACTGATTTTTGTTCTTTCATAACTAGTATTAGTTCATTTATATTTATCTTTATTATAGTCATACCCCATTTTATTGTGCTTTGCAGATACTGTGTTTTTTACAGATTGAAGGTTTGTGGCAACCCTGTGTCATAAAACTGTCAGCACTGTTTTTCCAACAGCATTTGCTCACTTCATGTGTATGCCACATTTTAAAATTCTTGGACTATTTCAAATGCCTTTATTTTATTTGTTATGGTCATATGTCAACTGTGATTATGACTTGAAAGCTCAAATGATGGTTAGCATTTTTTTAGCAATAGCTTTTTTGACAAAATACTATTGCATACTTAATAGATAACAGTATAATGTAAATGTAACTTTTATATGCTCTGAGAAACCAAAGAAATCATTTGACTTTGTTTATTGCAATATTAGCTTTATTATGGTGGTTTGGAACTGAACTAACAATATCTCCAAGGGATGACTATACTTAGATACATGGACTTATATCTACCATGATTTTTTTTTTCTTGTTTATCATGCTCTCTCTTAACTTGTTTTCATCTTTCCTAAATTCTGTTAAGTGAATCTAGTGATCTTTTCCTTATTTAAACTCTCTGTTTCCTCTGCTGGTTTAGATGCTATAGATTGTATATTTTTGTAGTTATCCTTACATTCTTTTAACACTCATATTTAAAAATAATGTTTTCTCTTAAGTTCTTCATTTGCCTACAATATCACCATTCCCCCCAAGAAAATGAGGATTTATATATACTTTAATTTTTCAGTAAGCCATTTCCTTTTTCTTATTTATTTCTAAAATATTAGCCCTACTTCCATTTAATACAATTTTACAGTCAAATAGTTATCAGATTTAACAAAAAGTTATTTGTTCCTTATTTTGTTTTTTAAATTTCATTGTTTACTGGGCCAATAGCAAGTATTTGATACCATTGTATCTCACAGGAATAACTATAAAGCCCACTCCTATGTGTCCTGCATACCAAAGGAATTATAGATTCCTGCCAACAATATTGTAACTTGGGAACACATATGGAGACAGATTTTAATAGTCTTGGACAAAGACTAATGAGTATAATACATATAGTTGTATCAGGTTGAATTTATCAGTGAATATACTCCCTGGAATTTGGGATTTGTTCGACCTAGCAATTGGGAGAGAAGTTGGGTACTGGGTTAGTTAACTGAAGCTTGGACACAAATTTTGCCCACAGTTGAGTGACATGAGATGAAAGGGCTTCCTTTATATATTTTAGAGGACCAAGTCCCAGAGATTAGTGAAATAGAAATATTGGAGTATACATATTTGTATACAACTTGTTCAGTCATTCCCTAACTACATATCTGGGAAGGTCTGGCAGACATGCCCTTCACTAAGGAATTAAAAAATATATTGGTGAATGGAGCACCATAATCCTTGAAATATTTTGTACTGATTACTCACTGCAGGGGGTAAATAAAAATATGGTGAAACATACTACCATGAATTGAGTTCCCTGATTTCAGTAGGGATAATGGGCTTAATACTTGAGAGATGCAGAGATGGTCATTTTTAAAACATCTATATTTATGTCTGTTTGGTTGTTGAAAAGCCACATATGTCCTATAGAATGTCTGTATTTTATTGATCCAGTGGTGACTCCAATCACAATTATAGTTTCTTATATTTATTTCAAATCAATACAGCCCAAGGCAGATTTACACAAAGATGATCTTAGTAAAAAATTGCTGTTTCATACCAACTAGTGAGGATAACCAGGAACAGTTTGCTTTTGTCAACATAAATCAATAGTATACATTTATTATTTTGGCCCCAAGTAACCACTGCTCCTGATTTTGGTCATAATATAATCATAAAGGGACCTTAATCATCCTTTAGATCTTCACTGTGGTCCATTACATGTATGACATTATGCCAATGGGATTTGGTGACCAGGAAATGAACAAGTACCTAGATGTCTCAGTAAGAAATATCTAAGTCAGAGGATGGGAAATAAAACTGCAGAGGCAGTCACATTAGTAAAGTCTGTGAGCATTGAATGTTCTCAGAAATGTCAGGATAGTTCCTTAAGTGAAAGAGATTGTTCTACCCAGTAGTTCTCCATAAAAAGAAAGAATCACAGTTGGTGCACTTCCTTGAATATCAGAGTCAGCATACTTCGTATTTGGAGATGCTCTTTCAATTCATTTACTGTGTAAATTGCAAATTTTGGAAGGGGCCTAGAATAAGGGAACTGCAATGGGTTGAGGCTTCAGAGCTTTGACTGAGTAGCTCCAACTGCACTTAAAGGGTAGAAGGGAATGCTGCATGGAGCCTCTCTTTAATCCCAAAGAGAACACAATACAGACCTCTAGGATTTTGGAGTAAGTTCCTCCTGTGTGTTGCACTCTGACTAAAATAGAGCATGATACTAGATCCCATGCTAGAACTAGACTCTTCTGTTTCCTGGTCATTGAAGAGGGTTTTGTTGTTTGTTTGGATGGTGTCTGGCTAGGCCAATGTTCAATAGAACAGTATCTCAAGTGCTTGAACTATATGGGTGTATCCACAGTTGGACAGGCAATGCTTCTGCAGATCAGAGGCCCTGACTAGTGACTCTTCAGGGGACACTCTGTTGGACCAATCATTGTATAAGCTTAATCTCATAGAGGCTACAGTTTTTGTAGTCTCTTTTGTCTCCATTTTTGGGAGGTTTTGAGTCCTCTCTTTAGATATCCTGCATCTTAGGGGTTAAGCCATTAGTGTAGTTCCAACAGTTCTCTTGTCAGTTGCAGGAAGCATCTATTCTCACCTCCCATTATTTAATTTTATGTAAAATCCTGATGTTGGGAACATCAAACATCAGTCTCATTATATTTTGCTTCTTTATCTGCAAGTTATTTTACACCCTTACAACTGGGAGACTCCTTAAGAAAGTGTATCTAGAGACTCTGCCAGGTTTACTTGGTACCTTTGGGTAGTACCTATTTTTCAAGTGAGAGAGATATGCAGGCTGTGTGTGTTAGGCCTTTTAAATTTTCATTTCTACTTACACAGAACATGTAACGCTGGAGCAGTATCCTGTCTTGGACTAATGTACTTAGTTTTAGAAGAAAATGAAGGATGAAATCAGAAGAGGATCATTTCTCCCAGTGGGTTAGCAAATTGTATCTCTAATCTCCCTCTCCCCTTCATAGAGCTTCTTCCTTTCTTGGAAAATCCCTTCAAGATCATTAATAATAACAAAAGAATGTTATCTTTGATCCCTGGTTTGTGATACAGTCAGTACAAGAGATAAGTAAGAAATTAGTAACCTGCAATTCAAATCCCTTTCATTGATGGACTCCATTATCCCTAGAACTCTACTTTCTTAACCTTCCTTGCGTATGTTCTTGATCTCTAATGATGTCTAGCTTTCTGTACCAGATTGTCAAACAGATGAGGATAAATGACCCAATAGCATACACATCAGACCTTGATGATGTTTATAGACAGAAACTTCTGATATAGGAGGCTTAGTAGATTTGCAGTTTCCCTTGGAAGCGCCCTCTGGAGAAGCCTACAGGAATATAAGACCGCTAGATACCAGTATCTAAGCGCTAGCCCCCTAGCAGAAGAAGCACCATCACATGAGCTAGACTGTGGGTGAGTATTGTAATCACAGTTTGATGATATGATAGAACTTTAGCCATCAGTGCTGATTTGTTACAGTATTTTTAGTTAGGAAAGCACAAGCCTCTCTGCTATGATCAGGAACATGGGTTCAGGCCTTGCCCTTGTAGATCTGTGACCGACTTCCAACCCTGCTCCACTACTGACAGCATTCTTACAGAATTAAATATCTTAGTACTTGTTTCTATCTCTTTTCTGTGGAGTGGTTTACATTTCCAATCTGTCCCTCTGTGGGCAGCCACAAACCTCTCAGAAAGCACAGTCTGGTGTATATCAGCCTTGAAAAAGTTAACTCTTCTTACCTCTCATTTAGACTCTCCTAAGAGAAATGCTGAGAAACATTAAGTGATTTGAAAGAAAGAACAAAACAAACTTCGGAGATGGCATATTCACATGGGAGATGAACCCTTTGTAAAAAATAAAATCATATTGAAACAAAGTAGAGGTTTATATATTGATGGTGTTGCAGCAATGATAGGAAGGTGTAAAAGCTTC
The DNA here is from genome assembly GCF_902655055.1 of Lutra lutra. Taxonomy (NCBI): domain Eukaryota; kingdom Metazoa; phylum Chordata; class Mammalia; order Carnivora; family Mustelidae; genus Lutra; species Lutra lutra. The sequence goes on from NC_062288.1 coordinate 32,805,494, forward strand.
GCACATTAAGTTCAATTTGAAAACTCTGAAATTGAAGTAATACCTTTTTCTATTCACACAGAATCTCTTATATGTAAAGGTTTGCATGGAGTTCTGGAATCCACATTAATAATGTTGTCAAAATGATAAGTCTATTAAAATTCAAGCCTCAATATTCCAATTCTATTTTCAGCATTATTTAAAGAAATGGGATCAGAACACCATACTCTATTGTTTCCTACTGAAATAATGCTGATTATAAAAAAGAAAGAAATTCATCAAGAGTTTGTAAATTAGAAGAAGAACTGTTATGTGTGTGTGTTGCGGGGCAGGGAGCAAATGTATCTATGTGATTCTCACTTTAAGAGGTATTAGTGAAAGAGATCTATTGGCTTCAAAAAATGACTGACCTAATGGAAATTTGGGAACATCCAACTTAACAAAAAAGTGCAAAGACTGTGTGTGTGTGTGTGTGTGTGTGCGTGTGTTGTGTGTGTGTGTGTTTGCACACACATATACACACACATACTGAAAAGGTTTGTTTTCATAGCCAAAATTAAACTATAGAAAAATGAAGTTAAAATGCTTTTTAATAATATTTCAGTTGGAATTTGAATCCTGAAGACTAATTATGAAAATATATAGGAAAAAAAAAACCTATGTAAGCTACATGGAAAGTTTCAGTATTGTCTGCATTTTATTAATACCTTTTTACTGACATAGAATTGTGTAAATTTAAGGTGTATGATGTGTTGATTGCAGTGTGATTACCACCATTGCATTAGCTTACGCCTCGATCATGTCACGTAAATATCACTTATTTTTTATGATTAGAACATTTAGATCTATTAGCAAATTTGAAGTAAATAATACAGTATTATTGACTATAATCACTGTGCTTGCTATGCCTTAGCTCTCTAGAACTGATTCATCTACTATTTGCAAGTTTATAATCTTGGACCAATGTCTTCTCAACTCCTTATTCCCCCAGTACCTGGTAACCACCATTCTAATCTCAGTTTCTATGAGTTCAGATTTTTTAGATTCCTCATGTACGTGATTTTGTACAGTATTTGTCTTGCTCTGTTTGACTTATTTTACTGAGCATAATGCCCTCAAGATCCACCTCTGTTATTACAAATGGTAGGATTTCCTTCTTTTTCCTGTGATATACCTGTGTATCACAATATATATCACAATATCATGCATCTTCTTGATGTATGCATTTGTTGATGGATAATTAGGTTGTTTCCATATCCTGCCTATTGCAAGTAATGTTGCAGTGAACATGGGAGTGCAGTTTTTGGTTTTGTTTTGTTTTTTTAATAATTCAGTTTTTATTTCTTTTGGATATATACCAGAAACAAGATTCTGACATCAATGGTAGTTTTTTTTCCCCCCATTAAGCCTTATTTTAAAATAGGATTGCTTCTATGAGCATTCTTAGTATCAGAGAGTGATTATTGTACTTCTGCCTCATATGGAATGATTTTAAACTGTGTATAGATTATAGTCTAAGTCATTGGTGGTAATCACCTTACAGAATTAAAGGAGGGATTACTCATAAAAATAATAATATTCCTATTCTCAATTTCTGAGGGGTAGAGAGTTGTATTCATTCATGGACTATGTTTAGAGGAGATAACAGAGAACTTGATAGATGATTTCTTCAAATTCAGAGAAAAATAGTTGAGTTTTTCCTCTGATCATGACCATCACCATGTCTGTAATCCATAAGAAGAAAAGGAAGTGACCAAAGAAATGTCTGTGAACCAGAAAGTGGCCTTCACCGAACATACCAGTCTGCAGGCACCTTGATCTTTGACTTTTCAACCTCCAGAACATGTCATTCATGTAGGTTTTGAATTTTTGTTTGTAATGTTTCTGATCCATTTAATGTCCTCCCACTTTATACACCTGGGAGATCTGTACATGTGCTTTTGTTTTGGATTTTCTCATTTTGTAGTCTGCATTGTTAGCACTAATATTTCTTGCTGAGAGGGATGGCCAATATCCAAGCATGGGGCAAGACTCAGGTGCTTCTACTCAATACCAATGAAGTAGCTGCTGTTCTAGACTTAAGTTAGAAACTGAGATAGTCGAGAAACACATTTAAAACACAGGGACCGGCTGAGGTTTGGTACTTAGGCCCTTGTTCCCTCCAAACCATATGCATGAAAGCCTTCAATAGTTCCATTTAAAATTTTTTGAGAAACCTCCATACTATCTTCCTTAGTGGTTACACGAATTTGCATTCCCACCAGAAGTGCATGAGGTTTTCCTATATCCACATTCTTTTTTTTTTAATGTGTCTTTTTTAAGATTTTATTTATTTATTTGAAAGACAGAGATCACAAGTAGGCAGAGAGGCAGGCAGAGAGAGAGGAAGGGAAGTAGGCTCGCTGCCAAGCAGAGAGCCTGATGTGATGCTGGGCTCCATCCTAGGACCCTGGGATCATGACCTGAGCTTTAGGCAGAGGCTTTAACCCACTGAGCCACCCAGGCACACCCTATTTCCACATTCTTGCCAACATTTGTTATCTTTTGTCTTCTTGATGATAGCCATTCTAACAGGTATGACATGGTATTGTGGTTTTGATCTGCGTTTCCCTGATGATTAGTAATGTTGAGCATCTTTTCGTATATCTGCTGGGCATTTGGATATCTTCTTGAAAAATATCTATTCATTTCCTCTATTCACTTTATAATCACATTGTTTATTTTTTTATTATTGAGTTGCATGAAATCTTTGTATGACTTAAATATATGACCTTATACTGTAAAACTCGTAGAAGAAAACATAGGGAAGAAACTCCTCGATATTGGTCTTGGCAATGATTTTTTTTTTGATATGACACCAAGAGCACAAGCAACAAAGGCAAAAATCAGCAAGTGGCATTACATTAAACTGAGAATCTTCTACACAGAAAGAAAAACCAGTCAACAAAATGAAAAGGCAGTGTACAGAATGGGAGAAAATATTTGTAAATCATAAATTGAGTAAGAGCTTAATCTTATATCTAAAATATATTAATACTTTACAAATTTTAAAAGAGCTATAGATTTATATAAAACTTGTTAAATAGTATAGAGAATTCTCATATACCTCATACCTGGTTCCTCTATTAATAAGATCTTTAATTAGTATGGTATATTTACCACAGTTAATGAACCAGGATTGTAACTTATTATTTTTTAGAAATTCATTAATTTTTGTTGTACATTCATATGTGTTTTTCTATTTTAAATATATTTGAGTGTTTTTTTTTATTGAAGTATAGTTGGGATACGTTGTTACACTAGTTTTAGATGTACAACATAGAGATTTGACAATTTTGTATATTATGCTATGCTCACCACAATAAATGTAGTTACCATCTGTCACCATATTGTACATTATTATTGACTAAAGTCCACACTTATTCATATTTCCTTACCTTTTATTTCATATTCTCTTTCTGTTCCAGGATCTCAGCCAGAATACCACATTATATTGGGTTATGTCTCCTTAGCCCCTTTTGGCTGTGACAATTTCTTAAGCTTGACTTATTTTTGAAGACCTTGGCAGTTCTAAGGATTACTAGCCAGTTCTAAGGAGTCTACAAATTTAAGAAAGTTTGTATAAACTTTCTTAATCAACATTGATCAGACTGGGGTATGGGTTTTTAGGAGGAAGACCACAGAGGTAAAGTGCCGTTGCCATTACATCATTTCAAGGGTACATACTATCATGATGACTTTTTACTCTTAGTGTTACCTTTGATCACCCAGTTGAGGTGGTGGTTGTCAAATTTCTCTGCAGTAAATTTTCCCTCCTTTTTCATACTTTAGTCTTTGGAAAGAAGTCACTGTATCACTCACACTTAAGGAGTAGGAAGTTAAGCTCAAGCTCCTTGGATATAACACAAGTTATTTGGATTTATCTATAGAAACTATTCTTTCCTTTTTTTCTTTTTTAAAGATTTTATTTATTTATTTGACAGAGAGAGTGAGAGAGTACAAGCAGGGGCAGCAGCAGGCAGAAGGAGAAACACCTTATTCTTCCCATTTTATTTCTTTAGTTAATAGTTTATTTTTATTAGTATGGGCTTATAGATACTTATTTTATAGTTAAGAGTTATAATTTAACAGTATGAATATCACATTATTTATTTGTAGCAAAAAATGTTCCCTTGGGGCGCCTGGGTGGCTCAGTCAGTTAAGCGTCTGCCTTCTGCTCAGGTCATGATCCCAGGGTCTTGGGATCGAGCCCCGCATGCTCCCTGCTCAGCGGGAAGCCTGCTTCTCTCTCTCCCATTCCCCCTGCTTATGTTCCCTCTCTCTCTTTTTCTCTCTCTGTCAGGAAAAAAAAAGAAATATTCCCCCTTTGGTTATGAGGAGCTCTTTTACTTGGCTCCCATGTACATTGACTTGCCTTCATTGTATTTTTCTTCCTAGCCCATGTATTTACATTATTGTATTGTATTGTATTGTATTGTATTGTATTGTATTTTTCTTCCTAGCCCATGTATTTACAAGTATCTACATTTCTGTATTTCTGTGTGTATCTTATGTGTATCTTTATGAAGTCAGACATGAGTTTTACTGATGTCTCCAACTCTAATCCATTATAACTTGGATCATTCTGGTCTTCATTGTTGCTTATTTGTAATGGTCCATTTCAGCCTTGAGAAACCTGTCTCCCACCACCTGCCATCTATTTACATTATTATTAAAGTGAAGTATATATTTATAGTAGTTTTAAAATTGTTACTCTGTATTCCTGTGGAGGGGGGAAAAAACTATCAATTATAGCACAGTACTTATGTACTATCTCTTTTGACTTTAGTCTTTCAGTCTTACTCATTTCCAGAATTACTTCAGTGGACATCCTTTTTTGCCATCAACTTCAGGGATATTGTTTCACACACTTGTGATACAGTTAGATTATTTTGTCAGCGGATGCATTCCATCCTGAGATCCCTTTTAAATGACTTTAAAAAAGATATATACTTGTTAGGGGTCAGTCTTCAGACTGTGAAATTCTATGAGTTTTGACGAATCCATAGTGTTGTGTAGCTACTACTAGAAAAAACACAGAAGAGTTTCATCATCCTAAAAGATCTCCTGTGTTCCACCTATTCAGCATCCCTGTCCACTAAACTTTTGCAAACAGTGATTTACCAATGCTATTGTTTTGTCTTTTTCCGAACATTGTGTAAATGAAATCTTACAGAGTATAGCCTTTTCAGACTGGCTTTTTGTACTAGAAATATGCAGATAAGGTTCATCCTTGTTATTTACATTGCTTGAGAGTTCATTTATTTTAACACTGACTAATATTCCATTATATGGATGTAACAGTTTATTTATCCATTCATCTATTGAAGACTATCTTGACTGTTCCTAATTTTTGACAACTGTGAATAAAGAGGCTATAAATATTCTAGTACAGATTTTTATGTGGAAAAAACTTTTTTAAGCTATTTGGGTAAATAAGTAGGAGCACAACTGCTTGATTGTATGGTAAACAGTATATTTAGTTTGGTAGGAAGCTCTTAAATGATCTTACAAAGTAGCTGTACCATTTTGCATTCCACCAACAAGGAATGAGAGTTCTTGTTTCTCTACATTCTCTTCAACAATTGGTATTGTCAAAATACATATTTTAGCTAGTTGAATAGTTGTTTAGTGACCTCTTGCTATTTTGGTTTGCATTTCTTTAATGACAAATGATCTTTTGTTGTTGTTTGTGTTTCTTCTTTGATGATGTGTGGCTTTTTCAGATCTCTGGCTTTTTTTTTAATTGAGTAGCTTGCTTTCTTATTGTCAAGTTTTAGGCGTTCTTTTGTATTTTGCATAAAAGTCTTTTATCAAATATGGTTTTGCAGGTATTTTCTCTGTCTGTGAGTTGCTTTTTCTTTTCTTTCTTTTTTTTTTTTTTTTGTTTTGTTTTGCTATGTTAGTTACCATAGAGTACATCATTAGTTTTTGATGTAGTGTTCCATGATTCATTGTTTGTTTATAACACCCAGTGCTCCATGTAATCTGTGCCCTCCTTAATACCCATCACTAGGCTAACTCATCTGCCCCCCAATCCCCTCCCTTCTTAAACCCTCAGTTTGTTTCCTGGAGTCCACAGTCTCTCATGGCTTGTCTCTCCCTCCAATTTCCTCCCCTTCATTTTTCCCTTCCTTCTACTGTCCTCCCCTCCCCACTATTCCTTATATTCCACAAATAAGTGAAACCATATGATAATTGTCTTTCTTTGCTTGACATATTTCACTTAGTATAATCCCCTCCAGTTCCATCCATGTCAATGCAGTATTCATCTTTCTGATGACTGAGTAATATTCTGTTGTGTATATGGACCACATCTGCTTTATGCATTTGTCTGTTGAAGGGCATCTCGGCTCCTTTCATAGTTTGGCGACTGTGGCCATCGCTGCTATGAACATTGGGGTGCATGTGGCCCTTCTTTTCACTACATCTGTATCTTTGGGGTAAATACGCAGTAGTATAACTGCTGGGTCATAGGGTATCTCTATTTTTAACTTGTTGAATCTATGAGTTTCTTTTTCATTCTCTGACTAGTGTCTTTCATAGTCCAGAAACTTTAGTTTTAATAAAGTCCAGCTTATCAAGTTTTACTTAATTGGATTGTGCTTTTGGTATTTTATCTACAAACCCATTACCATGGCGCCTGGATTGCTCAGTCGGTTAAGCATCTGTCTTTGGCTTGGGATCTGATCCCAGGGTCTTGGGATTGAGTCCTGCATTTGGCTCCCTGGTCAGTGGGGAGTCTGCTTCTCTGTCTACCCCTACCCCCACTTGTGACCTCTCTCTCTCACTCTCTCTCAAATAAATCAATAAAATCTTTAAAAAAATTCACTATCAAACCTGAGGTAATAGATTTTCTCTTATGTTTCTTCTAGAATTTTTATAATTTTGGTTTTACTTTTAGTTTTAAAAGCTATTTTGAGTTACTGTTGTTTGTGTGTGTGTGTGTGTGTGTGTGTGTGTGTGTGTGTGTGTGTGTGTGTGTTTGTATAAGATGTAAGGTCTAGGTCTAGGGATTTATACAATCTTAAAAAATATTTTTTTATTTATGAATGTCCAATTGTTCCAGCAACTTTGTTAGAGAGACTATCTTTTCTCTTTCGAATTGCTGTTTTATTTCTGGGCTTTTCTTCTCTTCCATTGATATATATCTATTGTTTCTCCAGTAATGTTCTATCTTGATTCCTATAGCTTTATAGTAAGTATTGAAATCAAGTAGTGTAAGTTTTCCAACCCTGTTCTTCATTTTTGTGTTGGTTATTTTAGACCTTTCAATTTCTTAAGTTTTGTTGTTCTTGTTGTTTCTTTGTTTTGTTTTATTTGTTTTAGTTTCCTCTATATATCCTGTATATATGATATTAGATTTATACTGAAGTACTTCAGTTTTTGGATCCTATCATAAAACAGATTACTTTTCAAATTACAGTTGTTTAATCCTGATATATAGGAAAGCAACTGACTTATGTATTTTGACTTTGTATTCTTTGCATTCTTGCTCATTAGTTCCAGGAGTTTCTTTGGGGATTTTTGGGATGTTCTACATAAACTATCACAGTGTCTTTGAATAAAAATGGGTTTATTTCTTCATTTCCAAACTGTATAATTTTAGTTTAGTTTTTACTGTTATCTTAATGGACAAACTAGGATAATGGGCAAACGAGGACTATTCAGCCTCTAGCGAGTCATCAAAATTATTGAGATAAGTCTCCAGAGGCTTCTGCTTTATTTAAACAGATGTAGTTTGTGGCTCTGAGTATTTATATCTCTTGACATGATGGGGTTTTTGTTTGTATTGTGATTTTCAGTTTGCCCAGCTTTTTCTTGTTAAGGATGAGAGTGATAACTTCTAATCTCTTTGCATGTCATAGCTGAAAGTCTCTTCATCGTTGTTTTAAATATTTAATATAGAAAACTTCTTTTGAAATTTAAATCCTTTTGTCTCAAGGTTTTTTTTTTTAACATTTATATATAAATAAAAAAAAGAAAGAACTCCTTTTCCCCCCCCATTTTATTTTGTTTCTTTTCAGTGTTCCAGCATTGACTGTCTGTGCACCACACCCAGTGCTCCATGCAATACGTGCCCTCCATAATACTGACCACCAGGCTCACGCAACCTCCTACTCCCCTCCCCTCTAAAACCCTCAGTTTGTTTCTCAGAGTCCACAATCTCTCATGGTTCATCTCCCCCTCCAATTTCCCCCAACTCACTTCTCCTCTCCATCTCCCAATGTCTTCCATGTTATTCCTTATGCTCCACAAGTAAGTGAAACCATAGGATAATTGACTCTCTCTGCTTAACTTATTTCACTCAGCATAATCTCCTCCAGTCCCATCCATGTTGATACAAAAGTTGGGCAGTCATCCTTCCTGATGGATGCATAATACTCCATTGTATATATGGACCGTATCTTTTTTTAACCATTCATCCGTTGAAGGGCATCTTGGTTCTTTCCTGTTTGGTTATTGTAGCCATTGCTGCTATAAACATTGGGGTACAGATGGCCCTTCTTTTCACTACATCAGTATCTTTGGGATAAATACCCACTAGTGAAATTGCAGGGTCTTAGGGAAGCTCTATTTTTAATTTTAATTTCTTTAAGGAATCTCCAGACTGTTTTCCAAAATGGCTGCACCAACTTGCATTCCCACCAACAGTGTAAGAGGGTTTTCCTTTCTCCACATCCTCTCCAACACTTGTTGTTTACTGTCTTGTTAATTTTGGCCATTCTAATTGGTGTAATGTGGTATCTCAATGTGGTGTTGATTTGAATCTCCCTGATGGCAAATGATGATGAACATTTTTTCATGTGTCTGTTAGCCATTTGTATGTCTTCTTTGGAGAAGTGTCTGTTCATGTCTTCTGCCCATTTTTTGATATGATTATCTGCTTTGTGTGTGTTGAGTTTGAGGAGTTCTTTATAGATTGTGGATATCAGCCCTTTGTCTATAGTGTCATTTATTAATATCTTCTCCCATTCTGTGGGTTTTCTCTTTGTTTTGTTGACTGTTCCCTTTGCTGTGCAGAAGCTTTTGATCTTGATGAAGTCCCAAAAGTTCATTTTCATTTTTGTTTCCTTTGCCTTTGGAGACATATCTTGAAAGAAGTTGCTATGGCCGATGTCAAAGAGGTTATTGCCTATGTTCTCCTCTAGGATTCTGATGGATTCCTGCTTCACATTGGGGTCTTTTATCCATTTTGAGTTTATCTTTGTGTACGGTGTAAGAGAATGGTTGAGTTTCATTCTTCTACATATAGCTGTCCAATTTTTCCCAGCACCATTTATTGAAGAGACTGTCTTTTTTCCATTGTATATTTTTTCCTGCTTTGTCGAAGATTAGTTGACCATAGAGTTGAGGGTCCATATCTGGGCTCTCTACTCTGTTCCGCTGGTCTATATGTCTGTTTTTGTGCCATTACCATGCTGTCTTGGTGATCACAGCTTTGTAGTAAAGTTTGAAATCAGGCAACGTGATGCCCCCAGTTTTGTTTATCTTTTTCAACATTTCCTTAGCAATTTGGGGTCTCTTCTGGCTGCATACAAATTTTAGGATTGTTTGTTCCTGCTCTTTGAAAAATGCCAGTGGAATTTTGATCAGGATGGCATTGAAAGTATAGATGGCTCTAGGCAGTACAGTTAAACAGTTTAACAATGTTTATTCTTCCAATCCATGACCATGGAATGCTCTTCCACCTTTTTGGGTCTTCTTCAATTTCTTCCATGAGTGTTCTATAGTTCTATGAGTACAGATCCTTTACCTCTTTGGTTAGGTTTATTCCCAGGTATCTTATCATTCTTGGTGCTATAATAAATGGAATTGATTCTCTAATTTCCCTTTCTATATTTTCATTGTTAGTGTATAAGAAATCAACTGATTTCTGTATATTGATTTTGTAGCCTGCCACATTACTGAATTGCTATATGAGTTATAGTATTTTGGGGGTGGAGTCTTTTGGGTTTTCCATGTAAAGTATCATGTCATCTGCAAAGAGAGAGAGTCTGACTTCTTCTTTTCCAATTTGAATACTTTTTATTTATTTTTGTTCTCTGATTGCTGTTGCTAGGACTTCTAGTACTATGTTGAATAACAGTGGTGAGAGTGGACATCCTTGTTGTGTTCCTGACCTTGGAGGAAAAGCTCTCAGTTTTTCTCCATTGAGAATGATATTCACTGTGGGTTTTTCATAGATAGATTTTATGAAGTTGAGGAATTTTCCCTTTATCCCTATACTTTGAATATCCCTATACTTTGAATTGTTTTAATCAGGAATGGATGCTATATCTTTCGAAAGGCTTTTTCTGCATCAATCAAGAGGACCATGTGGTTCTTCTCTCTTCTCTTATTGATTTGTTCTATCACATTGATTGATTTGCGAATGTTGAACCACCCTTGCACCCCAAGGATAAATCCCACCTGGTCATGGTGGATAATCTCTTTAATGTACTGTTGGATCCTATCAGCTAGGATCTTGTTGAGAATCTTAGCATCCATATTCATCAGGGATATTGGTCTGAAATTCTCCTTTTCGGTGGGGTCTTTGCCTGGTTTGGGAATCAGGATGATTCTGGCTTCATAAAAAGAGTCTGGAAGTTTCCCTTATGTTTCTATTTTTTTTTAAGAGCTTCAGGAGAATAGATATTATTTCTTTTTTGAATGTTTGGTAGAATTTTCCAGGGAATCCATCAGGTCCTGGGCTCTTGTTTTTTGGGAGGTTTTTGATCACTGCTTCAATCTTGTTACTAGATATTGGTCTATTCAGGTTGTCAGTTTCCTCCTGATTCAGTTTTGGAAGTTTATAGGTTTCCAGGAATGCATCCATTTCGTCTAGGTTGCTTAACCTATTGGCATATAACTGTTGATAATAATTTCTGATGGATTTTTCCTATTTCCTTGGTGTTAGTCGTGATCTCCCCTTTTCGTTCATAACTTTATTAATTTGGGTCCTCTTTTTTTTGATTTTGGATTAGTTTGGCCAATGGTTTATCCATTTTATTGATTCTTTCAAAAAACCAGCTTATATTTTTATTGATGTGTTCTACTATATCTCTAGTTTCTATTTCATTGATCTCTGTTCTAATCTTGATTATTTCCCTTCTTGTGTGTGGGGTTAGCCTAATTTGTTGTTGATTCTCCCATTCTTTAAGGTATAAAGAGAGCTGCTGTTTCCTGGATTTTTCAATTTTTTGAGGGAGACTTGGATGGATATGCATTTCCCCCTTAGGACCACCTTTGCCGTATCTCATAGGTTTTGAACTGAAGTGTCTTCATTCTCACTGGTTTCCATGAATAGTTTAAGTTTTTCTTTGATTTCCTGGTTGATCCAAACATTCCTTAGCAGGGTGGTCTTTAGTTTCCAAGTGTTTGAATTCCTTCCAAACTTTTTCTTGTTGAGTTCCAGTTTCAAAGCATTGTGGTCTGAGAATATGCAGGGAATAATCTCAATCTTTTGGTATCAGTTGAGCCCTGATTTGTGACCCAGTATGTGGTCTATTCTGGAGAAAGTTCCATGTGCGCTCGAGAAGAATGAGTATTCTGTTATTTTAGGGTGGAATGTTCTGTATATATCTATGAGGTCCATCTGGTCCAAAGTGTCATTCAACGCTCTTGTTTCTTTTTTGACTTTTCTGTTTGGATGATCTGTCTGTTACTGAGAGTGGTGTGTTAAGATCCCCTACTATTAATGTATTCATATCAATATGACTCTTTATCTTGATTAACAGTTGTATTATGTAGTTGGCTGCTCCCGTATTGGGGGCATAAATATTTACAATTGTTAGATCTTCTTAGTGGGTAGACCCTTTAAGAATGATGTAGTGTCCTTCTTTTATTTTTTTTAATTATTTTTTTATTTATTTCTTTTTAGCATAACAGAATTCATTGTTTATGCACCACACGCAGTGCTCCATGTAATACGTGCCCTCCATAATACCCACTACCTGGCTCCCCCAACCTCCCACCCCCCACCCCTTCAAAACCCTCAGATTGTTTTTCAGAGTGCATAGTCTCTCATGGTTCATCTCCCCTTCCAATTTCCCTCAACTCCCTTCTCCTCTCCATCTCCCTATGTCCTCCATGTTATTTGTTATGCTCCACAAATAAGTGAAACCATATGATAATTGACTCTCTCTGCTTGACTTATTTCACTCAGCATAATCTCTTCCAGTCCCATCCATGTTGATACAAAAGTTTGGTATTTATCCTTTCTGATGGAGGCATAATACTCCATAGTGTATATGGACCACATCTTCCTTATCCATTCATCCACTGAAGGGCATCTTGGTTCTTTCCACAGTTTGGCGACTGTGGCCATTGCTGCTATAAACATTGGGGTACAGATGGGCCTTCTTTTCACTACATCTGTATCTTTGGGGGTAAATACCCAGTAGGGCAATTGCAGGGTCATAGGGAAGCTCTATTTTTAATTTCTTAAGGAATCTCCACACTGTTCTCCAACATGGCTGCACCAACTTGCATTCCCACCAACAGTGTAAGAGGGTTCCCCTTTTTCCACATCCCCTCCAACACACGTTGCTTCCTGTCTTGCTAATTTTGGCCATTCTAACTGGTGTAAGGTGGTATCTCAATGTGGTTTTAATTTGAATCTCCCTGATGGCTAGTGATGATGAACATTTTTTCATGTGTCTGTTAACTGTTTGTATGTCTTCTTTGGAGAAGTGTCTGTTCATGTCTTCTGCCCATTTTTTGATATGATTATCTGCTTTGTGTGTGTTGAGTTTGAGAAGTTCTTTATAGATCCTGGATATCAGCCTTCTGTCTACACTGTCATTTGCAAATATCTTCTCCCATTCCATGGGTTGTCTCTTTGTTTTGTTGACTGTTTCCTTTGCTGTGCAGAAGCTTTTGATCTTAATGAAGTCCCAAAAGTTCATTTTCGCTCTTGTTTCCTTTGCCTTTGGAGACCTAACTTGAAAGAAGTTGCTGTGGCTGATATCGAAGAGGTTACTGCCTATGTTCTCCTCTAGGATTCTGATGGATTCCTGCTTCACGTTGAGGTCTTTTATCCATTTCAAGTTTATCAATAATCACTCTCAATGTGAATGGCCTAAATGCGCCCATAAAATGACACAGGGTTGCAGATTGGATAAAACGACAGGACCCATGCTATGTTGTCTACAAGAGACCCATTTTGAACCTAAAGATACACCCAGACTGAAAGTGAAGGGATGGAGAAGCATCTTTCATGCCAATGGGCCTCAAAAGAAGGCCAGGGTAGCAAATCTCATATCAAATAAATTAGATTTTAAACTAAAGACTGTAGTCAGAGATACAGAAGGACACTACATAATTCTTAAAGGGACCATCCGCCGAGATGTTCTATCAATTGTAAATATCTATGCCCCCAATATGGGAGGAGCCAATTACATAAGAAAACTGTTAATCAAGATAAAAAGTCATATTGATATGAATACATTAATAGTAGGAGATCTTAATATGCCTCTCTCAGTAATAGACAGATCATCCAAGCAGAAAATCAATAAAGAAAGAAGAACATTGAATGACACATTGGACCAGATGGACCTCATAGATATATACTGAATATTCCACCCTAAAACAACAGAATACTCATTCTTCTCAAGTGCACATGGAACCTTCTCCAGAATAGACCACATACTGGGTCACAAATGAGGGCTCAACCGATACCAAAAGACTGAGATTATTCCCTGTAGTGTCCTTCTTTATCTCTGACTACAGTCTTTAGTTTAAAGTCTAATTTATGGGTGGCTCAGTGGGTTAAAACCTCTGCCTTCAGCTCAGGTCATGATCTCAGGGTCCTGGGATTGAGCCCCACATTGGGCTTTCTGGTCAGCAGGGAGCCTGCTTCCCACTCTTTCTCTGCCTGCCTCTCTGCCTACTTGTGATCTCTCTCTCTTTCTCTGTCAAAAAAATAAATAAAATCTTAAAAAAATAAAGTCCAATTTATCTGATATGAGAATTGCTACCCCAGCTTTCTTTTGAGTCCCATTGGCATGAAAGATGCCTCTCCATCCCTCCACTTTCAGTCTGGATGTATCCCTAGGTTCAAATGTGTCTCGTGTAGACAACATATGGATGGGTCCTGTGGTTTTATCCAATCTGCAACCCTGTACCATTTTATGGGAGCATTTAGGCTATTCACATTGAGAGTGATTATTGAAAGAAATGTTTTTATTGACATCATGTTTCCTGTGAAGTCCTTGTTTCTATAGATTGTCTCTGTAAATTTCTGCTCTATGACACTTTTGGGTTCTTTCTTCTTTTATAGAACCCTCCCACCCTTAGTATTTCTTTTAGTATTTCTTTCACCAAGTGCCAGCTTGGTGGTAACATACTTTTTAAAACCTTGCCGGTCTTGGAAGCTCTTTATCTCTCCACCCATTTTGAAAGTCAGCCTTGCTGGATAAAGTATTCTTGGCTGCATCTTCTTCTCATTTAGTGCCCTGAAAATGTCTTGTCAGCCCTTTCTGGCTTGCCAGATTTCTGTGGACAGGTCTGACATTATTCTGATGGACCTTCCTCTGTATGTAAGGAATCTCTTCCCTCAGCTGCTCTCAAAAGCTCTTGTCTAAAATTATGATTCTTCAGTCTTACAATCAACTGCCTTAAGGTCTTTCTAGATTCTTTGATTTGGGGGAGGTGTTCTTTCTACCTCTAGGACACGAACCTTGGTTCTATTCCCCAGATTGGGAAAATTTTCATGGAGAATTTGTTCAACTATATCTTCTAGTCTTCTTTCTTCCTCCTCCCCCTCAGGGATGCTAATAATTCTGACACTGGAACATTTCATTCATTTATTTCCCTAATTTCCTAGTGGCTTCTAAGCTATTTGTTCCAGGCCTTCTCCTGATTCTTTTTCTCTATCAGCTTGTCCTCTAGATCACTAATTCTATCTTCTGCCTCAGTTACCCTAGCTGTTAGAGTATTTAGATTAAATTGGATCTCATTGATAGCATTTTTAACTTCTTCCTGGGTGGCTTTCACTTCTGCCATGGCTTTCACTTCTGCCCTAATCGATTTCATGTTGTCACTAATGGTTTTCTCCAATCTAGGCATTGCCTAGAAAATTGTTATGCTGAATTCTCTTTCCAACATACTGTTTATGTCCATATCCATAGCTCTGGTGGAGAGGGCAAAGTCTCTGAATTTTTCCTCTGTTGGGTGTTCCTCCTCCTAGTCATTTTGGTGAGAGGTGGTTGAGGGGATGTGTAGCTGAATATATCAACCGTGATCCAGGCAAGGTGCACCCTGGAATGCTTGTAAGCAATCGGAAATCACCAGCAAAAAGAATGAAAAAAGAAAAAGAAGAGAGAGAAAGGGATAGGAAAGAAAGAGAAGACCCAGCCATAATGGGCCCCAAAGGTAAGATTTATAAGGTGTACAAACAAAAATGGACAAACAAAAAGACTGACAATAGTAAATGACAAGGAAAAAAAAAAAGGGACCCAGCCAAAATGAACCCCAAGGATAAGATTTATATACTACCAGAACAAAAACAAATACACAGAAATACTGACAGAATAAAAAGATGGGAGGGTGGTTATAAATCCTCACTGTGGGCAAGGCAGGTTATTTTGATTCTTCCTGGGTGTATCTTGATATCTTTGTTAAAAGACTCAACTTTCTGGAGATAAAGGGAGATTAAAACTGGTATATATAGGGGTAGTATTGATTAGGGAAAGAGGATTACCTTGAAGTTTATATCTATATGTATATTTAAAAAAAAAGAAAAGAAAAATACAGACATATGTATAAAAAAATCAAGTTAAAAGGTAATTATGGAATATGTTGTATTAAACCTCTAGTTATAATGGTAAGTAGGTTAAAAATGATTAAAAAGAACAAGAATAGTGAGAACGAATTAAAAATAAAAGTTGTATCTATGAAAAATACAGGTTTTAGGCCAATACTAGGAGCTTAATATATTGCTTTCCCCTGATATTGGGGTTTTACAGTTTTATGGGGATCCTGGGTAGTTGTCTTCTCATTCTTTTGCCTGGCTTTCTGGGGGAGGAGCCTGCTGCAGTGTTTTTCAGGCAGTCTTGCTTGGATTGAGTCCTCCTGCCTCCTATCAAGGGGCTGGGCTCTGTGGAAACTGGTTTCTCAAGCTTTTGTTCTCTGGAGGTTTTTGTTCTTTGGCGGCTTTTTGCAACTTTTTGGAGGTTTAGTGGGAAGCAAACTGCACCCAGACCTCCATCTCAGAGAGAGACCTCAGTCTGCTCCTCTCTGTGTGGTCCAGAGCACACAGACTCCCCCTGTGCAAAATCTGCTGAGACTCCCACAGGCACAGTGTGCGCCCCCAGCCACCATCTCAGGGGTCGCACAAAGCACCTCCAATTGTCTCTGTACCCTGTGCTACTAAAACGGGAAGCGACATTTTTCCAGGGAGCCCACCTCCGGTGGCTGCCTTTGCCGGGACTGCGGTAGACCAGAGCTAGTGCGCTGAAATTTTCAAGCCGGAGCTGGGAGTGTTCAGACTCTCAGCCCGTCCTAGTGCCTACCTGCAAGAGCCCACACGGAGCACTCTCAGGCGCCGGCCAGGAGCAGGCATGGTTCAGTCCCAGGTTGTGCAGTGCACATGCAGGGTGCAAAAGGTTCTAGAGAGCGCCGGCTGGCCCACACATCAGACTCCCTCATGCGCGGAGGGTGCCTGCCCAGTGCTGGTGCAAGCAGCAGAAAGCTGGCGGCTCAGGGACCAGGTCCTGGACACTTTGCCGCACTCTCTCTGGCATGGGTGGTCTCCGGCGGTGGCTGTCCTGGGTCTGTGCGCTTAAGCCCATGCCTGTGACTGCCGGATTCCACCAGTTACCCCTTAAGCTCTTTTGCTCTTTTTGAGTGCTTTTAACCAGACTGCAAGTTAATGCTGGTCCCTAATCACAGGGCGGTCTTATATTGGGGTAGTGCTTTCCAATGGGTCATTTCTGTGGCTCCCTCTCCCTTCTGTTTATCCTACTATATCAGTCCAATTCCGACTTGCTTTACCTCTCAACTGGCATCTTCTGCCCCTGTAGAGATCCAGAAGTGTATAATCGTACATCTCAGGCTGATTTCATGGGTGTTCAGAGCATTCTGGTAGATAATTAGCTCACTTTAGGGGACCGGTTGAAACAGGGTCTCCTACTTATCCGCCATCTTGAGCCGAGTCCCAAAAGGAAGAACTCTTAAAGTTGAAGAATGGTTATACTCTAAAATAAAATAAGAATTGGGATTATCCAAAATCATGTTAATGGAAAAAAAGAAGTATACAGCAACAAAACAGTAAAGCAATAAATATACTTCTGCAGTTTGTATCATGTATGCAAAATAGTTTCTCACCAGTCTTTACTACCAAGGATTTAAAGGTATTGTTATTAAAATATTTAATTAGGAATTGTATGTAGGCATTCCAAGCATTAAAAGTTATTAACATGAAAACAACCTCACATTTCTCATTAAATTTGAATTTAAGATTTTCTTTGAAAGTTTTATATTAATTCAAAGCTTAATTTCTCTGTTAATTCATTATAATGTATTTTTGTTATAATTGTATAATATAAAGAACATATAATTATTTTCTTACACCAAGCTCCCTCTACTTATTCCAAAATTTATTCCAATTTGGTCTAGTGTATACTGTATTATGTATATGTATTATGATTATCTCTGTGTGTCACAGAGCAAAATTGTTTGTGCTTGTTATATATTGTAGTATGCATAGACTGAAAAGTTCATAACCTCTTGGTATTTTATTTTTAAGGATTTTTATTTATTTGTGAGAAAGAGAGAGTATGAACAGGGGGAGGAGCAGAGGGAGAAGCCAACTTCCTGCTGAGCAGGGAGTCCTACCTGGGGCTCAATGCCAGGAACCTGGGATTATGACCTGAGCTGGAGGCAGACACTTAACCGACTGACCTACCCTGGTGCTAACCTCTTGGCATTCTGAAAAAATGTTCTTCTTTATGAGAGACCAATATCAAGAAATAACTTTTGGGGAGGTCATTAAAGCAGTGCATCATTGTTGGAACTGAGGATCCTGAGCACTGTGTTTGTGTGTGTGTGTGTGTATGTTTGTTTTAATTGGGATAGGAAAGTTATGGATATGCATTTTTAAGTTCCTGTGGTGAGATTCATTCTTGATCTCATTGGCCATGGGTCCCCTTCCCATCATTTCATCTTATTGGCTTGACAGTAGTGTTTGGAAGGAAAGCAAGGCTTATGACTAATGTCAGCAGTGCAGACATCCATGAGATCTTGAGTACCTTAAAGCCACCTCCTGTGTCAGGAGATAAGAGCTCTCCTGTTACATAGAAAATTGGATGATCTCTTCCCAATCCTGACCTAGCCCATTAACATGAAAAGTGGAATGGAGCTGTGTTCTTTCCACCAGCAAGTCCATCTCTATAGTCCAAGCACCTCTCTCTAAGGAATATGAGTGAAGGACAGGGGATCCTTGTGTGTGGTCTTGAGTTGGTAGTGAATTTTTTGATAGCTAACCCTATGTGTTGTTAGTAATATGTGTATTAGTTGACAAGACTATTAAACCTCTAGAGAGTCATCAGAATTACTGACATATGGCTCCAGAGGCTTCTGCTTAAATTAAGCAGATTTAGCATGTGTCTCTAGGTATATATATCTCTTTAGAAGATGGGGTTTTAGTTTATATTGTGATATGAGTTCTCTGATGGGTCCAAAATAAGTCATTGATTTTCAGTTTGCCCAGGTTTTTCTTGTTAAGGATGAGTGTGATAACTTTTTTTTTTTAAAGATTTTATTTATTTATTTGACAGAGAGAAATCACAAGTAAGCAGAGAGGCAGGCAGAGAGAGAGGAGGAAGCAGGCTCCCTGCTGAGCAGAAAGCCCGATGCGGGGCTCGAACCCAGGACCTGGGATCATGACCTGAGCCGAAGGCAGCGGCTTAACCCACTGAGCCACCCAGGCGCCCCAGTGTGATAACTTTTAACCTCTTTGCATGTCATAGCTGGTCCTGGAAGTCTCTTCATCATTGTTTTAAATATTTAATATGGAAAACATGTTAAAGAAACTGTGTATCTTCCACATTTTCTGAACCACAGCAGCACTGATGAGGTTAATTAAAAAGATTCCCTGGAAAGGTCTGATTTCTTCTTTCTCTTTTCTCACTTGGATTTCTAATATAGTAAAGTGAAAAAGATTCTGTGAATTATGCTCTCTTACGTTATTTTTGTTACCCTGATGATTAGCACCACTGAAACAATCAGTCATATTCAAAATCCTAGAAAGCCTTGATGACAAATCAGAACATGCAAAAGATAACAGATACTCGGATGTGAGGTATTTAAATTTGGAATATTCCTTGGTGAGAGATAATTTAGTATTTGTAGAAGCTCTCCTTATGACCAGTCCTTCATAGGTTGGGCATGATTAATAATTTAAATACATTTCTCCTGGGAAAATGGAATACTTGATTGATTATAGCCTGTGGACATGATTCATATGTAAGACCCTTACTTGAAGTTCACTCCAAGCCTTCCCAATATTCTCACATTGTAGCTATGATATGATTGTACTTGGAAGGATTGGAAGTCTCCACAACCTTGAAAGATTTTGATCTTTTACTCCTAGCCATTTGACACATCTGCTAACGTCCCAGTTTTCCATCATAACTTGCTATGGGCCCTTTAAATATAATGCAGCAATATTACAGACCTCCCTCTGTTGTCTATAGACTTCATCATCTGATGATTAAATGTGGTACAATGCTATGGCAGTTTCTTTATTTTGTAGGGAGTTTTGAATGACAGGTGTTTCTCTAAGTTGACTATTGAGACTCTGTATTCCTGATTAGCAAGTTTGTTGTTAGCATTGGTTTATACAGTATATGCCTATTTTCTAAAACCAAATCTCTGTTTTTCCCTAATCAGATGATGTTATGTTGAATTAAACAAAAAATACAGCCCTAGAAGATTTTAACAAAGTCAAGTCCTTTATTGTTACAACATTTCTTTTGGACAAATTGGTCACAAACCTTTGCAAATAAACAAGTGAAACTAAACAGCCGAACATTAATGCCTTCAACATGCTTAAATCTACTGAAAACATTAAGGACATTTTGCCACAAAATGAAAACTAGCGTTAGGTTGGCTTTTATACTTAAAAAATCATGCAAGAGCCAGGCTCATCTTACTATAGCCATACTGACCAGGAAAGATTGGCCAAAAATAAATCGAAAAGGATAAAGTGATTTGGATGCCAGTGTCCTTAACTTTATCGCTTATCTCACTGAGGTCTCCATTGTGATCCCAAAACATTGTAACCTTCGTCCTAGCGTCTGTCCTTCTGTGTACCCTGAGGAAGTCTGTACCTCCTTCCAAGTGGAGGGGCCTCAAACAGTTACTCGCAGTCATCTAGTCTGACAGCAGAAGGCAGGCAATGGAAGGCTTTTTAATTGATTGATTGATTGATGGATTAATCCATTCAGTCATTCGTTTATCTGTTTCTAATAACTGAAGGACTAGAAATGAGATCTGCATACTCATTTCGAAATGAGGTCAAGACACTGCACTTAAAATTCATTTAGTCTCAGATGCTCAAGCTTGTTAAAAATATGAGGGCCACTGATCAGCAGCAGGCCTTCTACATAACTCTTGAAAGCCTCTGTTCTTTTCAGTGTTAATGAGAGTGTGAGTTCTAGAAACAACAGCAGGGAAACAAGCCCAAATGGTTAGAAACAAAGATTAGAATTTCAAAAAATGCTTGGGTTGACACTGTGACATTTCTAATTGTTCTATTTATTGTGTTATACATTAGCCAGCTTATTTGAGTGGGCTTATTAGTAACAGGCTCATGCACAATCACACTGAGTATAGGAAGCTATTCGCGTTACACAGGGATCTGCATACAGCAAATGTTGCAGGAGGTTCTCACACATTGCTTTTTTTTTTTAATATTTTTATTGTAAAATTAAACACAGACATAGAAAACCAAACCAAACAAATATGTGGCTTAGTGAATTATTATACAGTGAACACCCTTATAACTACCACCAAAATCAAGAAATAGAATTGCCAGCCAGCCCTATAACCCTTCCACATGCCTCATCCTAACACAATCCCTTTCTACCTCCCAAGCCTCACCATTGTGACATTTATAATAATCACTTCCTTGCATTTATTTATGGTTTTATCACTCAACTGTGTACCCCTGAGCCCCATAGTTTAATCCTGCCCATATGTTTTTTTTAAATTTTTTAATAAACATATAATGTATTATTAGCCCCGGGGGTACTGGTCTGTGAATCGCCAGGTTTACACACTTCACAGCACTCACCATAGCATATACCCTCCCCAATGTCCATAACCCCAACACCCTCTCCCTACCCTCCTCCTCCCGGCAACCCTCAGTTTGTTTTGTGAGATTAAGAGTCTCTTATGGTTTCACACATTGCTTTGTACCTTTATGAAAAGTTCCCTGTGAAGGAAATATTTAGCCCTCCTTGGACAGACAAAAGAAAACTCTGCCAATGCAATTTTTGTCCTTACTAGCCACTCAACTCACCTTCATTTATTTATTCTATAAATACTGACATAAAATGTAGAACAATCTCAAGGATATAGAATTTAATTTTGAGATGATGTATGTATATAGGTGTGTGTGTGTGTGTGTGTGTGTGTGTGTATCATACATATAAACTTAATATGAAGGAAGTATTATAAAAGAGTGAATATAGATGAATTTTTTAATAAATGATATTGAGAAAATTTGTTCCATAGAAACTTGAAGGTAAATTCTCACATTCTACCATACACTAAGTTCCAGATAAATTAAAGAGCTAAATATAAGATTTTGTCATGAAATATTTCTTTATTTATAGAAGCATAAATAAAAATTTAAAGCATTGGGACATCTGGGTGGCTCAGTTGGTTAAGCCGCTGCCTTCGACTCAGGTCATGATCCCAGGGTCCTGGGATCGAGTCCGACATCAGGCTTCTTGCTCAGTGGGGAGCCTGCTTCTCTCTCCGCCTCTGCCTGCCACTCTGCCTCCTTGTGTGCTCTCTCTCTCACAAATAAATAAATAAAATCTTTAAAAAAATTTAAAGCATAAACTGATAGGCTTGACAATATACATGAAAGATTTTCTATACATTACAAATATAATGCGCAATATTAATGAACCAGTGATAAAACTCATTAGAGGAATATCTTCAGTAAATATGTGAAGACTTAATCTCAATATGTAAATAACCCTTACAAATGAATAAATTATGAGAAAAGGACAAGTAGATGAATTACAAAAAGAAAGAAAATGGCCAAGAAGTAAAAAATTAGTCAATATATTTGTAATCAAAGATACATGGGATATTATCACTTTTCCCTAACATTTTGAATGTTAATATACAATATTGAATTTTACTTTCTTCACATTGCCGCTAACATTTATATATGCTAAGTATTTGCTAGATAACTCTTTTAATCTCTTTGCATATGTTTATTCAACTTAATTCTCATGATAAACCTATGAGCTTGGTATCATTGTTATCTCCTCTTTATAGATAGGAAAACTGTGACAGTGAAGGTGATACAGGTTTCCCAAAGTCACAAAGCTAGCAAATGGTGAAGCTGGGATTGGAACTTGGGTAGCCTGGCTTTGTTTTTTGTTTTTTATTTTTTTCCCAGATTTTATTTACTTAATTGTAGAGGAAGAGGTGGTGAGGGGCAGAGGGAGAGAAAGAATCTCAAGCAGATTCCAAGGTTGGGCTCCATCCTGGTACTCTGAGATCGTGACCTGTGCCAAAATCAAGAGTTGGGTCCTCAACTGACTGAGTCACCCAGATGCCCCTGGCTTTTGAGTTCTCACCCATGCTATTGCATTTCCTCTGAGTTGTCCGGCTGGGTAAGGAGAGATAGACATCAAGCGTGCTCATTGAGGTGTATACTGTTACATCCTTTTTGGAGAGCAATTTGTGTGTAAACACACATATCATAGTTTCAAAGAACTTTAATTGCTTAGCACTATGAAAAACCTAAATATCAGATAATGAAAATCAGAGCATAAAATTGTCCATTCAGTATGAAACCCACATGAAGATGTCAGTCATGGGTAACACAGGGAAATGAGTTTCTAGGTGATTTTTTTTTTAAAGCATACTTTTCTATTTTTAAAAATTTCCTAAAATGACTTGTATAACCTTTTAGTTCAAAATCTCTGTAAAATCCTATCTAAATGTTAAAATAAAAAAAAAAATAGTAACCTCCGGACTCCTTAAACCTTACAGGGGTTACAGGTTCAAGATTCAATGACTATAAAAGAGGGTTAGCCCTTCAATACTTATCCTTCATTTATTTGGCCACTTAAGTAGGCTAAAATAGGAAAAAGCCCTAAGCCATGTCAGTTACATTTGACTCACTAATTCAACAAATACTGTCTGTGGGTATTCTTTGTGCTATACGTTATTTTAGGGATACTGCAGCAAACAAAAATATATCAACTATTCTGCTTGTGGCATTTTCATTTCACCAGGGAGGGATGAACAATAAATATGTGATAAACAAGAATAGTGTTGAATGAAATAGTAATAGTGCTAAAGATTTATGGAAGATGCTACATTAAGTGGTATTTATGCAAAGACAAAAAAGTACAAGAAGAAGTTATCTAAGGAAGAGCATTTTGTGCAGAGGGAACAGTTAGCATTAGAGGCTGGGAGTGCACTTGGTTTGCTGGAGAGCAGCAAAGAGGCCATATAACACATGGGAAGTAGGGCTTCCCATAGCCCTGTGTAGGGCTCTATGGGGGCACTGTTGGAACTTTGCATTATACTCTAAATGAATGTAGGTTTAACCAGTGGAGTGACGCGATCTGACTTAATTCAAAAGGCTCACTGTGAATGTTGTGGGAAGAGATGCTAGGGGCCAGGATAGAGGCACGAAGACCAGTGAGAAGACTACAGCAGTCATCCACATGTGAGATAACTGGAACCTGAACTAGTTGGGTACATAGCAGTGGATTGTATGTGGAACAATCAAACTTGTGATATGTTGTGAAGGTAGACCTAATAAAATTTTCCAATGGATTGGATGTTGAGTATAAAGAAAGAGGGACTCTTTGAAAAATGACCTTAGGAGAAAAAAATAAAGACTCTTCAAGTAAAAGACAAAAGCTAATTTCACTTAAAAGATGCAACACTTCTTGCCCTTCCACACCAGTCCTGCCCATTTTTAGTCCTGCCATTTTCTGAGGTGAAATGGGAAAGAGACAATCCTTTGTGATTCCCCAACATCCTGAGTCATTCTTTTGGCCAATCTGTGAGACTCTTGGGGAAGGATATTATCCTACTATTATTTCTATTTCCAATACCTAGTATGGTGCCTGGCATGTTGAAGGTGCCCCATGTATATTTGTTGAATGGATAGATTATTTGCTTAATTGAATGATTAATTAAATGAGTAAATAATTATTGGATTTTCTGTGTAGTCATGACAATTTATTCTCTTTCCTTTTCAGGGTAGAATAAAATTAATAAATTAAATGTGTTTATGTATGTAATAAGGTTTCTTTTATTCCAGACAGTCTTGGGTTTCATTTTTCAAGTTGTTTTCATAAATTATGTATTCTAATCAACATGTAATTATTAAGCTGGTCACCAGATCCTCTGGCAAGTGTCCCAGAACCACCAGCTGGGTCCTAATCAAAAATACTACTTCAGTTCAGAGGGGCAGGGAGCCTGTTCAGTGGGAATGACTAAGATGTTATATATCCTGAGTGTTGGGAGCTTCATAAATATTTCTGATAACTGGATCTGAAAACCTGAACACTATTTTTAACTTTTTGTTCTTTTTTTTTTTTTTTTACTAGCCATGACACCTGACAATTCTTCCTTTATAGATAAATAGGCCCCCATTTTGTATTTCTTCATTCTCGTGTATCTAAGCAATTACAACCTCAAGCCCAGATTTCTGTGGTTTCCTTCTAACTGATATCTTATCAGCCATGAGAGGCTCCTGCCCTTCTTCCTCTTTCAATCTTATTTACGACTTTGATGATTCTTCCTAAGGATTCATTATGTCATTCTTCTTAGTAAGAACTTAAGAAATCCCCCCTTTAGCCAAAAGCTACTGCCCAGATTCCTCAGCCCGATTTGCCAGGTGTCTTCCATTCTGACTGGTATTTATGGAATGGCTCCCTGTGAGAGACATGACACTATATCACCTTGCCTCTGTTCTCCCATTGTATTGCTCACACTCCCTTCCCTAGGTAATGAAACCTCTGTGCTATTTCCTGCAGTTGCACTGCAACTCTCTGTATGATTCTCATTTCTGCCTTTCACCTGATGATGAGCAAACCTTGTAATTCCTTATTGTCCATGGGAAAGCTGCATGACCCACCCATCCCTACCTGAGAACTGCTTCCTGCACGCCATGTCAGCTCCAGCTCTTCCCCGCTGAGCGCTCTCTTCTGAAGTAACACTATACTGCATGCTTTTCAAGTCTTTAAGAAGTCTTCTTGTAAAATTCTTCACATTTTCATATGAATTTTATATTTCCAGCTAGACTGTTATGCCCTTGTAGGCAGAGAGTATATATATCTTCTTTTCTTTATATCCCTAATTTTTCAGTTATCTGTGAACTGTTACTAAGTGCATATTGCCTTGATCTAAGAAGTATCATGGTGGATGTTAAACATCTTTTTAAAAATTTTTTAAAATATTTTTTAAAAGATTTTATTTGAGAGAGAGCAGGAGTGTGGGGGACGGGCTGAGTGGGAGAGAGAAGCAGACTCCCCATTGAGCAGGGATCCTGATGCAATGCCGGGCTTGATCCCAGGACCTGATCCTTGATCATGACTTGAGTCAAAGGCAGATGCTTAACCAACTGAGCCACCCAGGTGCCCCATATATCTTTTATATCAAATTCTACATAACACTCGGGAGCCACCTTGTGACATGACATCCAGAGTTGGGGACTCTCAGTCACTACATATGCATTCACCTGTGCCCACAATGTCTATTTTCATTGAGCTGCTTGTCCTTGATGTCCTTGATTAGCCTGCAATGTAAACTTGATAAATTATATAAAAATGCCTTTGTGATATCTATTGTCCATTTGTGACATCTTTTATGCTGCTTTGCCGAGTTGGTATAGCATGGTAATGGGAAAATAGAGAACTCGGAATCAGTCAGACTGGAAGTAAAATCCTAGACTGACATTTTTTTCACTTTAGGAACGGGCAGTATCATTTCTCTAGTCCTTTGTTTCCTTTTCAGTACAACAGTGCAGATCATACTAATGCTTTGTAAGATTGTAATGAGACATGTATGTAAGGCATTTAAATAGTACTTGAAAATAAGTCCTTGATAAGTTTTAGAAGTTATTATTACTAGCATTGTCATCATCATCATCTTTATTTTTGTTACTAAGGTACAACAAGGCCTCATTTATTCAAAGATTCTATAATAATACCAGTCATATTAAAAATGTAAGCAAAAGAGGAAAAATTGAGGGCTAGGACCTGCAACAAAGTACCTGTCAAAAACTTTTTTAAGAATACTTTCCGCCTTTGTAAAGTAGAACCACTCTAGCCGTCCCTATTGTGTGTAAAAGAAGTAGAATAGAAATTATTATTTCATCCTGTCAATACTGAGATACAAAGATTGCTTAAAAATAAACCAGAGAATTATAGAATAAAAGTATAAAACTTAAGAAAAAATAGAAAAATTTGGGGCTACTTAATTTAAGTGGTCTCATGTATTACAAAATACAATCTTGAGGATCTCATTTATTGTGCCAAAATCATACAATTGATAAATCACATTGCCAGAAATTAGCAGAAAAGGTAACATTATTTATCATTAGCCCTGTTGAAGAAAATAAAAAAAAGAGAATAGATATTTCTTTATAAGAACATTTTATTAATTTCAAGAACCTATAGCCTGTCTGATTGAAACTAACATTTTGCACACAATTGCATATCACCGCCTCCTAAAGCACCGCTAAAATGGCAGTAATACGACTTTTAAAATGGTGTGAGGTGGTACATGGACAAAGAATTTGGAGAGGAGAGAGGAGAAAGTAATAAAAATCTTATTAACTGGAAAGCAGATAAAGTGGCAAATGACATAGCAGATGCAAGAATGCTGAATTCTATTTCAGCAGTGATGAGGTCACTAACTTAAAACTAAAGTTTTTCAAGAGGCTCAGGCTTTGGTTATTTCTTGTTACTGATAGAGTTGGAGATAAAGGAGGAGCTAAAATGATTAGTGGAAAGATTCTGTAACAGTTGGGTACACAAGATCCCTTCTCCCATTCCACCGATGGGCTCACTATTCCTCTCCCGTTCTGGGAGAACGGAGTAGATTTAGTTTCTTGAGATAGTAAAACAAAGAAATTCTGCATTGTCTGAGACCTGTAGTTTTCTTCTCCTATTCTAGTCCAGAACATTGGCAGACCGACTTAGACTTCAGGTAAAAGAGGGTCCACACTCCAGTGCTGGCGTGGGTCATCCAAAGGAGCAATGCCCTTACAAAATAACCAACCTGGTTACCTTACAGAAAATTCACTGTACAACAAAGAGAAGGACCCAATCAGCTTTCCAGTGCTTCAAAATTGAATATGAAAGAGAGAGAAAGTAAAAAACAGTAGCTTTAAGCAGGCAATATCAGGGAGGAAAATAAACCATTCTGTCCCCATTCTTATTTTATGCAATGATTGAAAGATGACATGGAGCCCATAAATAAGACATTTATTCATGGAGAAATAAAAAAGGATAATTCAGGGAGCGAAAAGAGCTCTAGAAATTTTAAATATGCAGTAAAAACTAAAACTTCAATGAAAGAATTGGAAAAGTTGAAGAATTCTCCAGGATGTAATTTTTTTTTAAAGATATGAAAAATAGAAGAGCACTGTAAAGAGAACTGTAAAGAAACTAGAAGACTATTCCAGGAAGCCCACCATTTGTGAAATTGGATTTCTAGAAAGGGGGGAAAAGAAATGGAGAAAAGGAAATCATTAACAAATGCAAGTAAATTTTCTAAAATAGGAATATGAGATTGCAGAATTTCCTATTAGTTTACTAACTGAATGAATGACAGCCACAACCACATAACTGACATTCCAGCACCTTGAGGGGGAAAAAATAAGAAAAGGAAGAGCCTGCAACTTTCCAGAGAGGAAAATAAATTTAACACAATAACTAATATAAAGTATTCAATGTGTTGGTAGCGTGATTTGAAGCCAGAAAACTCTGGAGAATGTCTTCAAAAGTCTCAGGAAAATACTTTCTCAGGAGAAGATTGAAGGACAAAGAAAGAGGGTAAGAGAAAGAGAAGGATCCATAGATCTGGAATGCCAACCCAAGGGAAAGGAGGAGAAAATTGCCAGGATGGTGAAGGGAGATCCTGTTTTATATTGGGTTCCCTCAGAATAAGAATTTGGTAATGGTTTTTTCCCTTCCTTCTTGTAATGTCCTCCATGCTAGTCCTTATGTTCCACAAATAAGTGAAACCATATGATAATTGTTTTTCTCTGCTTGACTTATTTCACTTAGCATAATCTCCTCCAATTCCATCCATGTTGATGTAAATGGTAGATAATCATCTTTTCTGATGGTTGATAATATTCCATTGTATATATGGACCACATCTTCTTTATCCATTCATTCTTCTGTTGAAGGGTATCTCAGCTCTTTCCACAATTTGTCTATTGTGGACATTGTTGCTATGAACATTGGGGTGCATATGGCTCTTCTTTTCACTACATCTGTATCTTTGGGGTAAATGCCCAGTAGGGCAATTGCTGGGAACAATGGAAATCAATTCACTATAAATAGAATGTCTCTTCTTCCCCCCACCCAGGCTCATTCTTTATACCCCCTAAGTCTATTGGACCTACTTTAAGGAGCCATCTGCTCCCATTCAAAGGTTAATAAAACCTTTCTTATCGTCCCTGGAATCGGTACTTATACTTGAGGGTAGATGCCTTCCTTTATTCCTCTAAGAAAGGCTTCCTGTCTCTGTCTCTGTCTTACTGCAGGGGAGAGGGACAGATGTGATAGCTCCTGTATTATCTCCCAATTTTATAATTTCTGAAATGAGAAATACAGACCCCTTGCATGTGAAGTGAAGGGATACCATGTTTTATACTAGGTTTCCTCAAAACGGCCTACAACAAAAACTGGGAAATGATTGGTCTATAGATAAAATGGAGTGTGGAGAACTGAGGCAGGGTATTCTGTGAGCAAACAGTTGGTCTGCCTCTGATAAAGAAACCTAATGTTACCGTTAAGATAAAATAAATGCAAAAAGATATAAAACCTTACCAGATTATATACTAATGAATCATCTGGAAAAAAAATGATTTTGGTTATTCCAAGATTGGGTTGGAGTCAAGCAGGAACCTGTTTTTCTTATGAGCAGGCTTAAATAATCTGTTTGGCTCTTGAAACTATGTGCATGTGTAAGGTTGATATTGGTAAAATTGGAATTAAAATTTTAAATGATCAGGGGGAGGAGTCAAGATGGCGGAGAAGTAGCAGGCTGAGACTACTTCAGGTAGCAGGAGATCAGCTAGATAGTTTATCTAAAGATTGCAAACACCTACAAATCCAACGGGAGATCAAAGAGAAGAAGAACAGCAATTCTAGAAACAGAAAATCAACCACTTTCTGAAAGATAGGACTGGCGGAGAAGTGAATCCAAAGCAATGGGAAGATAGACCACGGGGGGAGGGGCCGGCTCCCGGCAAGCGGCGGAGCAACGGAGCACAAAATCGGGACTTTTAAAAGTCTGTTCCGCTGAGGGACATCGCTCCAGAGGCTTAACCAGGGTGAAGCCCACTCAGGGTCAGCGTGGCCTCAGGTCCCGCGGGGTCACAGAAGGATTGGAGGTGTCTGAGTGTTGCAGAGCTTACAGGTATTAGAACGGGGAAGCCGGCTACAGAGACAGAGCCAAGGAGTGAGCTCTCAGCTCGGGGTTACCTTGAACTGGTCGCAGGCTCGGTCAGCTCAGAGCTCGGCCGGAGGACAGGGTGACGGGAGTAATTGGGCCCTGTTCTCTGAGGGCGCACTGAGGAGTGGGGCCCCGGGATCTCGGCTCCTCCGAGCCGGAGACCAGGAGGCCGCCATCTTCATTCATACCCTCCGGAACTCTACGGAAAGCACTCAGGGAACAAAAGCTCCCGAAAGCAAACCCGAGCGGATTACTCAGCCCAGCCCCGGCTAAGGGCGGTGCAACTCCGCCTGGGGCAAAGACACTTGAGAATCACTACAACAGGCCCCTCCCCCAGAAGATCAACAAGAAACCCAGCCAGGACCAAGTTCACCTACCAAGGAGTGCAGTTTCAATACCAAGGAGAGCTGCGGAATTCCAGAGGAGGAGAAAGCAAAGCACAGAACTCATGGCTTTCTCCCCATGATTCTTTAGCCTTGCAGTTAATTTAATTTTTTTTCTTTTTCAATTTTTTTTCTCTTCTTCTGCTAAATTTTTAAAACTTTTACCGTTTTCTTTTTTAACATTTTTTAACTAGTTTATCTAATATATATATATATATATTTTTCCTTTTTATATTTTTTCTTTATTGGTTTTCTTTTTTTAATTGTTTCTTTTTTTTTTTTTCTTTCTGAACCTTTTTATCCCCTTTCTCCCCCCTCACGATTTGGGATCTCTTCTGATTTGGCTAAAGCATATTTTCCTGGGGCTGTTGCCACCCTTTTAGTATTTTACTTGCTCCTTCATATACTCTTATCTGGACAAAATGACAAGGTGGAAAAATTCACCACAAAAAAAAGAACATGAGGCAGTACCAAAGGCTAGGGACCTAATCAATACAGACATTGGTAAGATGTCAGATCTAGAGTTCAGAATGACGATTCTCAAGGTTCTAGCCAGGCTCGAAAAAGGCATGGAAGATATTAGAGAAACCCTCTCCGGATATAAAAGCTCTTCCTGGAGAAATAAAAGAACTAAAATCTAACCAAGTTGAAATAAAAAAAGCTATTAATGAGGTGCAACAAAAAATGGAGGCTCTCACTGCTAGGATAAATGAGGCAGAAGAAAGAATTAGCAATATAGAAGACCAAATGACAGAGAATAAAGAAGCTGAGCAAAAGAGGGACAAACAGCTACTGGACCACGAGGGGAGAATTCGAGAGATAAGTGACACCATAAGACGAAACAACATTAGAATAATTGGGATTCCAGAAGAAGAAGAAAGAGAGAGGGGAGCAAAAGGTATAATGGAGAGGATTATTGGAGAGAATTTCCCCAATATGGCAAAGGGAACAAGCATCAAAATCCAGGAGGTTCAGAGAACCCCCTCACAATAAGAATAGGTCCACACCCCGTCACCTAATAGTAAAATTTACAAGTCTTAGTGACAAAGAGAAAATCCTGAAAGCAGCCCGGGAAAAGAAGTCTGCAACATACAATGGTAAAAATATTAGATTGGCAGCAGACTTATCCACAGAGACCTGGCAGGCCAGAAAGAGCTGGCATGATATATTCAGAGCACTAAACGAGAAAAACATGCAGCCAAGAATACTATATCCAGCTAGGCTATCATTGAAAATAGGAGGAGAGATTAAAGCTTCCAGGACAAACAAAAACTGAAAGAATTTGCAAACACCAAACCAGCTCTACAGGAAATATTGAAAGGGGTCCTCTAAGCAAAGAGAGACCCTAAAAGTAGTAGATCAGAAAGGAACAGAGACAGTATACAATAACAGTCACCTTACAGGCAATACAATGGCACTAAATTCATATCTCTCAATACTTACCCTGAATGTTAATGGGCTAAATGCCCCAATCAAAAGACACAGGGTATCAGAATGGATAAAAAAACAAAACCCATCTATATGTTGCCTACGAGAAACTCATCTTAAACCTGAAGACACCTCCAGATTTAAAGTGAGGGGGTGGAAAAGAATTTACCATGCTAATGGACATCAGAAGAAAGCAGGAGTGGCAATTCTTATACCAGATCAATTAGATTTTAAGCCAAAGACTATAATAAGAGATGAGGAAGGACACTATATCATACTCAAAGGATCTGTCCAACAAGAAGATCTAACAATTTTAAATATATATGCCCCTAACATGAGAGCAGCCAACTATATAAAACAAAACAGAATCAAAGAAACACATCGACAATAATACAATAATAGTAGGGGACTTTAACACTCCCCTCACTGAAATGGACAGATCATCCAAGCAAAAGATCAACAAGGAAATAAAGGCCTTAAAGGACACACTGGACCAGATGGACGTTACAGATATATTCAGAACATTTCATCCCAAAGCAACAGAATACACATTCTTCTCTAGTGCGCATGGAACATTCTCCAGAATAGATCACATCCTCGGTCCTAAATCAGGTCTCAACTGGTATCAAAAGATTGGAATCATTCCCTGCGTATTTTCAGACCACAATGTTCTGAAGCTAGAACTCAATCACAAGAGGAAATTTGGAAATAACCCAAATACATGGAGACTAAACAGCATCCTTCTAAAGAATGAATGGGTCAACCAGGAAATTAAAGAAGAATTGAAAAATTCATGGAAACAAATGATAATGAAAACACAACAGTTCAAAATCTGTGGGACACAACAAAGGCAGTCCTGAGAGGAAAATATATAGCGGTACAAGCCTTTCTCAAGAAACAAGAAAGGTCTCAGGTACACAACCTAACCCTACACCTAAAGGAGCTGGAGAAAGAACAGGAAAGAAACCCTAAACCCAGCAGGAGAAGAGAAATCATAAAGATCAGCGCAGAAATCAATGAAATAGAAACCAAAAAAAAAACACAATAGAACAAATCAACGAAACTAGGAGCTGGTTCTTTGAAAGAATTAATAAGATCGATAAACCCTTGGCCAGACTTATCAAAAAGAAAAGAGAAAGGACCCAAATAAATAAAATCATGAATGAAAGAGGAGAGATCACAACTAACACCAAAGAAATACAGACAATTATAAGAACATGCTATGAACAACTCTACGCCAACAAATTTGACAATCTGGAAGAAATGGATGCATTCCTAGAGACATATAAACTACCACAACTGAACCAGGAAGAAATAGAAAGCCTGAACAGACCCATAACCAGTAAGGAGATTGAAACAATCATCAAAAATCTCCAAACAAACAAAAGCCATGGGCCAGACGGCTTCCCAGGGGAATTCTACCAAACATTTAAAGAAGAACTAATTCCTATTCTCCTGAAACTGTTCCAAAAAATAGAAATGGAAGGAAAACTTCCAAACTCATTTTATGAGGCCAGCATCACCTTGATCCCAAAACCAGACAAGGATCCCATCAAAAAAGAGAACTACAGACCAATATCCTTGATGAACACAGATGCAAAAATTCTCACCAAAATACTAGCCAATAGGATTCAACAGTACATTAAAAGGATTATTCACCATGACCAAGTGGGATTTATTCCAGGGCTGCAAGGTTGGTTCAACATCCGCAAATCAATCAATGTGATACAACACATTAATAAAAGAAAGAACAAGAACCTTATGATACTCTCCATAGATGCTGAAAAAGCATTTGACAAAGTACAGCATCCCTTCCTGATCAAAACTCTTCAAAGTGTAGGGATAGACAGCACATACCTCAATATTCTCAAAGCCATCTATGAAAAACCCACCGCAAATATCATTCTCAATGGAGAAAAACTGAAAGCTTTTCCACTAAGGTCAGGAACACGGCAGGGATGTCCGTTATCACCACTGCTATTCAACATAGTACTAGAAGTCCTAGCCTCAGCAATCAGACAACAAAAGGAAATTAAAGGCATCTAAATCGGCAAAGAAGAAGTCAAACTATCACTCTTCGCAGATGATATGATACTCTATGTGGAAAACCCAAAAGACTCCAGTCCAAAACTGCTAGAACTTGTACAGGAATTCAGTAAAGTGTCAGGATATAAAATCAATGCACAGAAATCAGTTGCATTTCTCTACACCAACAACAAGACAGAAGAAAGAGAAATTAAGGAGTCCATCCCATTTACAATTGCACCCAAAACTATAAGATACCTAGGAATAAACCTAACCAAAGAGACTAAAAATCTATACACAGAAAACTACAAAGTACTCATGAAAGATTTCGAGGAAGATGCAAATAAATGGAAAAATGTTCCATGCTCCTGGATTGGAAGAATAAATATTGTGAAAATGTCTATGCTACCTAAAGCAATCTACACATTTAATGCAATTCCTATCAAAATACCATCCATTTTTTCAAAGAAATGGAACAAATAATCCTAAAATTTATATGGAACCAGAAAAGACCTCGAATAGCCAAAGGAATATTGAAAAAGAAAGCCAAAGTTGGTGGCATCACAATTCCGGACTTCAAGCTCTATTACAAAGCTGTCATCATCAAGACAGCATGGTACTGGCACAAAAACAGGCACATAGATCAATGGAACAGAATAGAGAGCCCAGAAATAGACCCTCAACTCTATGGTCAACTCATCTTCGACAAAGCAGGAAAGAATGTCCCATGGAAAAAAGACAGCTTCTTCAATAAATGGTGTTGGGAAAAGTGGACAGCCACTGGCAGAAAAATGAAATTGGATCATTTCCTTATACCACACACGAAAATAGACTGAAAATGGATGAAGGACCTCAATGTGAGGAAGGAATCCATCAAAATCCTTGAGGAGAACACAGGCAGCAACCTCTTCGACCTCAGCCACAGCAACATTTTCCTAGGAACATCGCCAAAGGCAAGGGAAGTAAGGGCAAAAATGAACTATTGGGATTTTATCAAGATCAAAAGCTTTTGCACAGCAAAGGAAACAGTTAACAAAACCAAAAGACAAAACTGACAGAATGGAGAAGGTATTTGCAAATGACATATCAGATAAAGGGCTAGTGTCCAAAATCTATAAAGAACTTAGCAAACTCAACACCCAAAGAACAAATAATCCAATCAAGAAATGGGCAGAAGACATGAACAGACATTTCTGCAAAGAAGACATCCAGATGGCCAACAGACACATGAAAAAGTGCTCCATATCACTCGGCATCAGGGAAATACAAATCAAAACCACAATGAGATATTACCTCACACCAGTCAGAATGGCTAAAATTAACAAGTCAGGAAATGACAGATGCTGGCGAGGATGCGGAGAAAGGGGAACCCTCCTACACTGTTGGTGGGAAGGCAAACTGGTGCAACCACTTTGGAAAACAGCATGGAGGTTCCTCAAAATGTTGAAAATAGAGCTACCCTAATACCCAGCAATTGCACTCCTGGGTATTTACCCTAAAGATACAAATGTAGTGATCCGAAGGGGCACGTGCACCCAAATGTTATAGCAGCAATGTCTACAATAGCCAAACTATGGAAAGGACCTAGATGTCCATCAACAGATGAATGGATAAAGAAGATGGGTGTATATACACAATGGAATACTATGCAGCCATCAAAAGAAATGAAATCTTGCCATTTGCGGCGACATGGATGGAACTAGAGGGTATTATGCTTAGCGAAATAAGTCAATCGGAGAAAGACAACTACCATATGATCTCCCTGATATGAGGGACTGGAGATGCAACATGGGGGGTTAAGGGGGTAGGAGAAGATTTAATGAAACAAGATGGGATTGGGAGGGAGACAAACCATAAGTGACTCAATCTCACAAAACAAACTGAGGTTTGCTGGGGGGAGGGGGGTTGGGAGGGGGTGTGGGGTTATGGACATTGGGGAGGATATGTGCTATGGTGAGTGCTGTGAAGTGTGTAAACCTGGCAATTCACAGACCTGTACCCCTGGGGATAAAAATATATGTTTATAAAAAATAAAAAAAAATTTTTTAAATGATCACCTGGCAATGCCATTATCTCACTAGAAGGGAAACAATATTACATTATCCAAATAATTATACTGACCTTAAAATTTGCACGAGTACAGTATCTTTACATAACAGTTTCATTTTCATTTCCTTTATTGTTTGCTATACTCATGTAAAAGATGTATTAACCTATGTTACACACCTGTGGTTAGGCTCACTAATTCAAGAGGTTCATGGTTAAAAATCCTAGGCTCATACTGTAATTACTTAAGTATGGCTACAAATGGCCTTCAAAGAGTGCCTTGGGATTTTTTTCATTTTCCCTGGGTCAATACCTTTCCTCTCCAGGACCTTTTCCTACAAATGTAATTGCAGTTTATCAGGGCAGTTAGTCATACACAAAGGATTTCCGAGATGCCAGTTGGAGAAGGTCTGCACAGTATTTTTCTATCTGCTATCAGCTATAAAACTTGGTGACACAAAGGTTTTATCCTCATCCTACATTTTTTCTTCTTAACCTTGAACAGTACTTCTTTGTGTATTACAGTTATCTCAACAGCTTTTGTTGAAATATAGATGAAAATGGTCTAAGGAACTGTTCCTACATTTTGATATTAGCAGTATATTTGCCATTTCTAAGAGGGAGAATGTTAAGTAAGACGTAATGTGAATTTCCTGTACGTGGTGCAGATTTGAATTTACCTAAACAGAACCTATTGCTTCTTGTATGAATGCTATTTTTTGCTATAATCAGGAATTTGTTAGACTTTATTTAAGGGGTCATGGAAACTAAAATTTTGGATAGTTTTTTTCAGTGATATATTATCTTTTCTGCATAATTTAATAGTGTCTTTAAATATTTATAATTTATATTCCTATTTGGTAGCTTAGTTGCCATTAAAATTCTTCTGAGAAAATTTCATTTTAAAACATAATATTATCATCATCATTATTTATTTTTCAGAGGAAGAGGGAGGATAATAGCTAGCAAGGAAGTTGGGATAAAGTAACTTTTAAAAATAAACTTCTTCTTTGGGGATAATTTAAGATTTATAGAGAGTTGTTAAAAACCATCACCTAGTTTCAGCTTCCCCCAGTGTTACCAGTTTTCATTGTCACCTGTATTTTTCAAAACTAAGAAACCAGCATTGGGACATTATTTTTGATTAAGTATTTCACTTTATTTGGATTTTACCAGTTTTTTTATTTTTTTTTAAAGATTTTATTTATTTATTTGACAGAGAGAGATCACAATCAGGCAGAGAGGCAGGCAGAGAGAGAGGAGGAAGCAGGCTCCCTGCCGAGCAGAGAGCCTGATGTGGGGCTCGATCCCAGGACCCTGAGATCATGACCTGAGCCGAAGGCAGCGGCTTAACCCACTGAGCCACCCAGGCGCCCCATTTTCTTTTTTTTTTTTTTTAAAGATTTTATTTATAGATTTTACCAGTTTTTTAATGAATGCCTTTTTTCTCTTCCACAATTTAATCTAATCTGTTATATCCCATTTAGTCATTTTATCTCTTATCATCTTGTCAAAGATCATGTGATCTTTGATAGTTTTTCAGCTTTTTCTTGTATTCAGTGACCCTGACAGTTTTGACAGTGCCAGTCAAGTATTTTGTGAGTTTCCTTCAATGTGAGTTTGTCTGATATATTTTTCGCCATTAGACTGGGATTATGAGCTTTTAGAAAATATACAGATGATATGCCTTTTTCATCACTTTATGTCAGGGGTATATCACAACCTGCTTGAGGATAGAGATGATTTTTTGGGCATATGACCTAAGCAGCTGCACAGAACTCCACAGTCAGAAGGACCCTATGCTTGGCTTAATGCTTTACTGTTGCCATCTTGACATTCTTAATTTTATCTTTGAATTTGTGATTTGTAAGAGAATGATGGGAACAATCACACAAGATAATATCTGTGCAGGGTTCCTTGCTTCTCCATTCTCATATAGTGTTCACTTTGCCCCATGAATACAGAATTGCAATGGATAAATGATTCATGGGAGTTTAGCAAGACTCAGAGTACATGCAAGTGTGTTTCTTTGGCAATTAAGTGGGGTTGCTTATAACTGGAGAGGCCACATGTTCTGTTTGTACCAGGACTTGCTTCATAGATAGAAGAAGCATAATAAAATGACTAAAAGACCCCACTCTATCCTTCCTTACTTCTGTTAATTCTATATAGTAATCAACCACTTTAAGTGGAAGGAACCTCAGAACCAACGCTTACACACATATGTAACTTTTGAGACAGCAGGAGGGTATTTTGGAGAAAGTGAAATATATAATGACCATTAGGTAATTAATTTGTGCCCTGAATCTTCACCTACACTAGAAACAGTGGCCTAGAGAAATATATATTACAGAGAACTAAGACAGAATATTATATTTCATGACAGAAGTTGACTCTTCCTTGACAGAGGAATGCATTTTGGACATTTCTATCTACATTTTTCATAAATCACTTGGAGAAACCTCAGCTAATCCTATTGATTCCCAGACCCCCTCTATATTTATGGGCAATATAGAGTTGTATAAATATTTCTAATATTAATTTATAATGTGTTAATTAGTATTTAAGTAATTACCAAAAATTTAAATTAATTTGATTTAATTATATGTACAATGATTTGCTTAATATTTATATACAATTCATATTTATATTTCAATTAATTTAAGTGTATTTAATATAATTTATTTAATATTTATTTTTAACTCTGGATGCCTGGTCAGGTATTATGCATATTGTTTCTTAAGCTATACTTTAGGCAAAACTTCCTTAAGCTTTATATCAGTATCTCTAAGGTCATGAGTACAAATCAACATCGCATTATGAAGTTAATGATCAGCTTCGTCCTTTAATTTTAGGATTTGACTATTTTTGGAAAAAAAAAAGATAGCAGACTGCATCTCAAGATGAAATTGGTGCTTAATAAAGAAGTAAATCAGCTCCTCAAATTTATAGCCATCATTTAGCAATCACCCTGAAAGTAATGTATTTGGTAAAACTTCAAAAGTGTACTGCATCTGAAACAAAAGATCCCCCGTCATTTGTTCAGTGGTGCCTCCTCCCCCACACCTCACTTCATATGTTGAAGTCTTAACCCTCCATACCTCAGAATGTGAACTTCTTTGAAAATGAAGACTTTGCAGATATAACTACTTAAGTTAGGATGAGGGCATAGTGAAGTAAGGTAGGACCTTACATGATTTCTGTGTGTTTGTTTTTGGAAAAAATAGATGGCCTCATTATAATCATGAGAAAATATTACATAAAATTGAGAGGAATTTTACAAAATAAGTGGTCAGTACTTTGCAATAGTGTCAGTGTCACACAGAAAAAAGAAAAGCTAGGCAAGACCACAATTGACGAATAATGAAGCAGCATTTAACTGAAATCAGAGATCCTGAACTGAATCCTATGCCAGAAAAAAGAACATTAGTAAGAAAAATGAAACCCAGAAAAGAACAGAGCTGTGTAGTTAGTTTGTGTGTTAGTTTAGTCTAACATTAATTTCTTGTTCTTTCATAAATATTCTATGGTTTTACATAGTATTAACAGTATGGATGGGGAAGGAAACTGCACTCTTTTTACATTTGTTTCCTGTAAATCTGAAAATACTTCAAAATAAGAATTTTTGAAAGGTGTGGAAAAGATGTACTATGCAAACTCTAATAAAAAGAAAGCTGGGGGCTGTATTTATATAAGACTAAGTAGACTTCAGAATAAGGAATATTACTAGAGATAAAGGGGGAATAATTCACCAAGTGGACTAATTCACCAAAAACACATAATAACACTACATATGTTTGTACCTAACAATAATGCTTCAAATTATATGCAGCAACAACTGATAGCATTGACCAGGGAAAACAAATCCCCAATTATACTTGGAGGATGTACTATTTCTTTACCTATAATCAGTAGACCAAATAGACAGAAAATCACTAAGAATGTAGAAAAATACTATGAATCAACTTAACCTAGTCAGTATTTATAGAATAACAAGTATCAAGAGAACAGAGACTCTTTTCAAATATATGATGGAATCTTAAATAAGATGGACCATATTATGAGCTGCTAAAAATAGTTATGAAGGGATTATAACCCCACAAAATATGACCTATGACCATAATGGAATTATCCTGGGAGAAAAGGAGAACTTCAACCTGAGAAAGAGCCTCTACTAAAGCCTTATAGCTAACATCAGATTTGGTTGTGGGTGCTTTACACCCAAGATTGAGAATAAAGCAGGAAGATCTTCTTCCACAATTTCTATTCAGATCCCATAGTGTTCTTAGCAGTGTCATAAAGCAAGAAGGAGAAACAAAGGACATACCAATTGGAAAGGAAGAAATCAAGCTATCTTTGCAGACAATGTGATCGTTGAGTAAGAAAACTCCAAAGGATGTTGAAAAAAGATGCTACAACTAGTTAGTGACTTGCGCAGGGCCACAGGATAAAAGCTCAATATGCAAAAATCAGATCTATACACTAGCAATGAACAATGAAAAAATGAAATAAAAAGTACTAAGTGTGAGTCAATCAGAGAAAGACAATTATATGATCTCACTGATATGAGGAATTTGAGAGGTAGGGAGGGGGAGGTCATGGGGGAAGAGAGGGAAAAATGGAACAAGATGAAACCAGAGAGGGATACAAACCATAAGAGACTCTTAATTCAGGAAACAAAACTGAGGGTTGCTGGAGGGGAAGAGATTGGTAGGGATGGGATGGTGAGGGATGGACATTGGGGAGGATATGTGCTATGGTGGGTGCTGTGATTTGTGTAAGACTGATGAGTCACAGATCTGTACCCCTGAAATAATATACTACATGTTAATTTTTTAAAAAGTACAATTTATAACTGCACCAAAAACATAAAATAGGGATAAATCTATCAAAATATGTGAAATATTTTATACTAATAAGTATAAAGCTTTGATCATAGCTATCAAAGAAAATTTGAGTTAATGAACACATCATTGTGCTCCTGGATTTGAAAATTCATTATTATTAATATATCAATTGTCCCCAAACTGATATGTAGATTCAATGTAATCCCAATCCCAAAGAAGAACAAATTTGGAGGATGCAAACCACTTGATTTCACTACTTGGTAGAAAGCAACAGTAATCAAGAGAATGTGATATTAGTGAAAAGATAGACACAATGGAAGAGATTAGAGTATCCAGAAATAGACTCACACAAATATGGTCAATTACCTTTGACAGATTTCTAAGACAATTCTGTGGAGAAGGAATGGTCTTTTTAATAAGTTGTGTTGGAGCAACCTGACAGCCATATGCAAAAATACCAAACCTTGACCTATGCTTCACATCCATACACAAAAAGTAATTCAAAATGAATCAAGAACTATATATAAACATTAAGATATAAAATTTCCAGAAAAAAATATGAGAAAATCTTTGTGATTTTAGATTTGGCAAAGAGTTTTTAGATAGAACACACATGCACAAAACCATAAAATAAAATGACAAATTGGACAACAAAATTAAAAACATCTACTGTTCTAATTTCTTTTTTAAGAAATTAAGACAAGCCACAGACTGGAAGAAAATATTTGCAAAACACACATCTAAGATCTGATACCTGAAATACATGAAGAACTCTATATAAAGTAAATGACACAGGACCTCAAATTTGAACATATATTTACCAGAGAAGAATTACAGATGGCCAATAAGTACATGAAAAGATCAGTAACATTATTAATCAATAGGAAATGCCAACTAAAGCCATCATTCAATAACACCATACACCCATTTCTATAATAACACTATTCACCTATTGTGAAAGCAAGGGAAGGAGGAAAGGGCAAGGAAGGGAAATAAATAAAAGCAAAGCCAGAAGAGGGAAAAAATACAACTGAGAGCAGCTGAAACTCTGACACATTGCTAATAAGAATGCGAAGTAATGCAGTGACTCTACAAAACAGTATACACTTACCATATGATCCAGCTATTTCACTCCTGGCTAATTACTAAAGGAAAATGAAGATATTAACACAAAAACTTTTGTGTGAATATTTATAGGAGCTTTATTCACTATTTGCCCAATTATGGAAACAACACAAATGTCCTTTCACTGGTGAATGTATATGCCATAAAACAGATAACACCACCAGAAATGAATGAACTTGTGATCCATATAACAACATGGATGGCCTTCAAAAGCTGTATGAGATATTATAGAAGCAAGGGTAAAGCTAAGCGAAATAAGTCAGTCATAGAAAGATACATACCATATGATTTTACTCATATGTGGAATTTAAGAAGCAAAACAAATGGGTATAAAGGTGGGAAAAAGAGAGAGAGGCAGAGGCAAACCAAGAACAGAGTCTTAACTCTCGAGAACAAACTGATGGTTACCATAGGGGAGGTGGGTCGGGGGTTGGGTGCAGTAGGTGATGGGGATTCAGAATTGCACTTGGTATGATAAGCACAGGGTAATGTGTGGAAGTGTTGAATCACTATATTATACTCCTGGAACTAATGTAACACTGTATGTTAACTAACATACTAACTAATTAACCAGAACTTAAATAAAAACTAAAAAAAAAAAAGGTTAAAGAAAACTTGGTAGGGGTAAAATCAGGTCAGTAATGGGCAGAAGATGGAGGTGGGTTAATTAACTAAAAACAGCAACTTTTTGTGGTGATAGAACTATTTTATGATTTTATGTTTGTATTATGGTGGTAACAACACAACTATTTATGGTTGTCCAAATTCATAGAACTGTACACCTAAAAGGATGGATTTTACTCTAAATTATCTTTCAGCAAACCTTAAAAATAATAATAGATGGGCAAAGATATACCAGGTGAATACAAATCAAAAGAAAGCAGAGCTCACGATCTCATACCTTTTGAGGCAGAAGTCAAACCAAAAATCATCTGAGATAGATAAATGTATTTTATAATCTTAAAGGTTATAGATCACAATAAATTTAAGAGTTATTAATATTTATATGTACACTAACACAGCAATAACTCATAAAGCATAGAATGCAAGAGATTCAAAGAAGAATATACAGGGACACACTTATAAAACAAAAGACTAAGGGCAAAAAATAACCCATCCAGAAAATGAAAACCAAGTAGTTTTTCAACTTCGAAAGGAAAGGAAAAAGAATGTGAAGAAACTTTTGGGTCAAATTTAAAAAATAAAATTACACATTTTTTTCACAGAGATGGAGTATAACATGCAAAAATCTATGGGACAACAGTAGAGTAACTGTCGAAGGAAAAAGTAGAGTACAAATGCCTATATAAATAAACTGAAAAGGAAATAGATTAAACTCAGCTCAATAATCTAGAAAAAGAGTAAACTAAAAGAGAGTAGAATTAACAAAGATAAAACAGAAGTTAATGAGTTGAAAAACATAAAAACAATGGAACTAATGAATAAATGTAAAAGCTAATTTCCTTGGGAGAAATATATAAAAA
Organism: Lutra lutra; assembly: GCF_902655055.1. Lineage (NCBI taxonomy): Eukaryota > Metazoa > Chordata > Mammalia > Carnivora > Mustelidae > Lutra > Lutra lutra. The sequence goes on from NC_062288.1 coordinate 32,848,739, forward strand.
TAAACCACTAGCTAATCCAGGAAAAAAAAAAAAAAAGACACCAAGGGAAGGCAAGCATTAAAATTCATACTGTGGTAAAATTTTTAAGACCACTCCATTTCTAAAATTTTTTAAAAAATGAGTTTCAAGGAAAAAAATGAAAAAACAGGATGGGGTGACTGGAGATCCAATGGGACATATTAACCATTTAAAAAACATGGACTTTGCTTGGATGCTGCTTTAAGCAACCAACCAGACAAACAAACGAGAAAAATGGGGAAAATGACAAAATTGGATGAATGCTAACCAGAAAAATGAGGAAGAAATTATTTTAGGTATGATAATAGTATTTAAACTAAATATTAAAATGGGTCCTGGCTTTCTGAGTTGTACATTTCAATGTTTATAGATGAAATGATATTGGGTATATTGTGAATTGAAGAGGAGGAACAAGTGGAATTGCAGAAGAAACAAGAATTCCTAGGGACATCTGGGTGGCACAGTTGATTAAGCCACCAACTCTAGGTTTCATCAACTCAGGTTGCGAGATTAAGCCCTGCATGGAGCCCCCAGCGCTCAACATGGAGTCTGTGTAAGGCTTTCTCAGCGGCTTCCTCTGACCTTCCTCCTCCATGCTTTTTTTTCTCTCTCTCAAATAAATAAATAAATCTTTAAAAAAAATAGAAAAGAATTCTTGAGTTGATGAAGTGGTTGACACTAGATGATTGCTACATGTGGGTTCATTTTGTTCTATTTTTGTGTATGCTTTATAATTTTCATGTAAGTCGACAGTTTCACAGAATTTAAAACTATTACTACTGGTTTAAAATTCTATGTGAATATGGCAGGTTAGGAATGTCCACCAACTGGGAGGCAGAATATACAGGTTTGTCCACACCTAGTCTCATGCCTAAAAAGTGGGTTGGCCATATTCAATGACATGGATAAATCTCATAAGCCTAATATGGAGCAAAGTAAATGATACACAAGAACATATACTCTGCGATTCCATTTATATGAACTTCAAAACAGCAAAATCTATGGTTTAAAAGTTTGAAGAGTGGTTCTTCTTTTGGGGAGAAGTAGTGACCAGAACAGTAATTCACAAGAGGCTATTTATTGCACAGGCAGATTAAATTTATGACATTTCTTTGATATACTAATAATTTGTGTATTTCTCTGTATATATGTTATATTTCAATAAAAACATAAAAAAAAATGCCTGAGGGGCGCCTGGGTGGCTAAGTGGGTTAAGCCTCTGCCTTCGGCTCAGGTCATGATCCCAGAGTCCTGGGATCGAGCCCCACATCGGGCTCTCTGCTCTGCAGGGAGCCTGCTTCCTCCTCTCTCTCTCTGCCTGCCTCTCCGCCTACTTGTGATCTCTGTCTGTCAAATAAATAAATAAAATCTTTAAAAAAATAATAAAGAGCCTGTCTCCCAATACAGTCCTCTGCAGACGTGCTGGAGATCAGGGCTCCACCGTACAAATTTGGGGCAGGTACAATTCAGCCTGTAACAATCCATGGCTGTCTTCATTTAAAAAAAAAAAAACAAATGCCTGAAGTGGGAGCAGATGTTCTAAGATCTCTCATAGCTTCCCTTGACATTGATTTCATCTGATTATAGTTTTATTATAATTACGTAATTTTATTACTTCATTTGAAGCAGGTTCAATGGACAGGTCCTCCTCTGCTCTTTAGTCACAGCATTTAAAAGCATCCTAGTGCCATTTGTGGCAAATTGCTTCTAAGTAGAACTTTGTAAGCTTATTAAAAAAAGCAAAATTTATTTTTTTGATAAATTTATGCAAACTGGTAAATATACTTGAGGAAGTAATTAACACAATAAATTTATTATTTCTGTTTTTTCAAGATAGAGGGAAGGAATGGATGCATTCCAGATATTAAGGGGACTTGAAGTCCTAGAAGGGAAATTGACCAAGAATCTTATTTTTTTTTTTTTTTTTTTTTAAGAAATAGATTCTTTTTTTTTTTTTTTTTTTTTAAAGATTCTATCCATTTATTTGACAGAGAGAGATCACAAGCAGACGGAGAGGCAGGCAGAGAGAGAGAGAGGGAAGCAGGCTTCCCGCTGAGCAGAGAGCCCGATGTGGGACTCGATCCCAGGACCCTGAGATCACGACCTGAGCCGAAGGCAGCGGCCCAACCCACTGAGCCACCCAGGCGCCCCGACCAAGAATCTTATTAAATGTATGGTACATAGGGGAAAATTGTAAGCCATGAAATTCCTGTCCTCAATGGGTGAAGCTGTCATCAGATGAGAAAAAAGAAGCTTCAGAATTCCCTACTTAGAAAGCAAAATCTTGGCATTAAATTAGTAAAATCAATATATTTTTAGAAGAAACCTATATAAAACAAACTCAGACAGCAATAGTCTCTCTTGAAAATCAAAAGTACGTATTCAGACCAAATTAGATATTTGCCTTCTCCAAACTTTAAGATTACTAAAGTGAGCCTGTGCCTGATGTCATCTCGGATTTGCAGCCAGGTAGCACCACAAAAACACACTGACTTACTCCAGTTAAAAATTTCTCTTTATCAAATGATGGCAATGATCACACACTGAAAAGTAAAAGACACAAAAGAGTATTATCAGAAAATATTGGCCCAGAAGCAGTCATTCAAGAATCTCGACAGCGGGTCAACTTCCCTGAGTTTCCAACACATTTTCAGATTCATTGTTATTATTCAACTAAATGTAATTTTCACTTTTTGGTATCTGATTAATTTCTATTCTTTGATCTTTCCCCTGAGAAAAACCTTGCAATTTATTGCAAATCTGAGCCAATTACATTATTAAAAATTTCAAAAATAGATCATGAATTTATTCCTAATTTTTTTTGTCCTTTAACTTAGAAACATTTTTGATCACACTCTGTGATGATGTACTTTTCCTATAACTGAATACAATCCTGTTTGTTTACATAATTTAAAAATTCATTTGGATCCATGTTTTTCCCCACTTGTATGTTTGTCTTTGCTATTGCTTTTTCATTGAGCAGAAAAAATTCTAACACTTGCTTTTCATGTATTCCCTGATTTTACAGCTTGCAATACCATAGGGAACTTGCTCTTAATATTTTTCCTATGTCTGTTACCTTTCATATTTATGACTAAAGTTGAAAATCATAAGCAAGTTTATGTCCTTATATACTGCTGACTGTCCACCTCTGCCCAACACAATGACATCCCTGTTGTCTCACATTTCACCTGAAAGCCATTTCTAGAAATAAGGATATCTGGGAGGAGTGGCTTCCGGACAGCAGAGAACAATTTTTATTGAGTGTCTATGTGTCAGATGAGATGATCATTTTGTACCTGGCATCTCATTTTATCTACATGACCTCTTTATTTTACAGAGGAGAAACTCTGTATCTTGGAGAGATTAAGTAAACTGTCCAAGATCAAACTCAAACTTATCTCACTCCCAAGCCAAGAGGTACAAAGATCTTGAATGAGAAAACTCAAACGATTTCTAGATGCTCTTATAATTGATTTCTGAATCTGGTCAACCCAGCCTTTCCTATCTTTATGTTCATTGACATCTGGTGCTTTGGGAGAATATGGAGGCTTGCAGGCAGGTAGGTATAGAATTATCAGTTCCATTTGGGGAACCACAATATAAGGAAATGACTCATAATGAAGTAGGGAAGGAAGAGTCTTTCTGAACACACCTCCTTCAGAAATATGGTCTCCTAACTGCATTGAGTTCTCCTTTCCTAAATATTTTTAGCAGCTACTGTCTAAACTAAAAATCTTAGCACTGGTCTAGTTCAAGTGTGTATTTGTCTTGTCTCACAAGAAAAAAAGTCAGTTCTTTGAAGGAAGCCATCTTGAAAAATATCTTTTTTTTTAGTATCTTCAAATTCCCAAGAGGAGAGTTAACTAAATAGAAATGAGTTTTGTTGAACTAAATTGTTTTGGGCTGCAACTGCTGTTTTGATTTTCACCTGTCTCCACATTCTCTGTTGTGAGCTGAAGCGACCTTTTATAACATCACTGAAATGATGTTATGCCGGAAGCAGTTGTAATGTCTGTGGGGATAAGGCACCACTTTCCTACAGTTTTTGGAAGGTGTTCCCTGCAGTTCAAGAGGAAGCATTTTAAAATTAAAACTTTTGGCTTGCCAGTGAATGTTCTTCATGATCTGACTTTGTTTTGCACAAAAACTATGAAGGTTCTGAGATATTCTCCCTTGTGTGTGTGTCTACATAAGTACTGCATATCTGTGTATATGTGTGTGTGTATAGACATATATACGTGAATGCATGTGGATATATATGTTATTACAGAAACACAAGGCCTTGGGTGAGGGAAGAGAGTTCTGTATTGATGCTCCCAACCAGATCAACAGCAACTTTGTGACATTGCTTCCCCATGGCTAGACTGTAGGCAACTTAATCTCCTCTGGACACTTTCAAGGCAAGTGATGTTTCACTCTCTAGAGGAGAGATAGAGACAAATGGATTTATTCTGGGGAAAAACAGCTTCTCCTTCCCCCTTTCTGAAAGGAGAGGAAAACAAGCAAACAAACCCTTATTCTTTTTTTTTCTTAACAACTGAAGATTATTTTATTCAATAATTTTATACTTCTTGGACCCTTAACTAGACTGGTGAAAACTGCAATGGAAACTGCAATGGAAAGGAAATAATTAAATGAAAGAAAAATACATTTCAAGTTATTATGGAATTACCTATCCATTTATATGTTTATTTATAGTACTTTTTGCTTACTTGTACTTTTTGCTTATTGTACTTTGCTTACATATCCATTTATATGTTTATTGTACTTTTGCTTACTTGTTTTCACATATCTTGAGGAAAGTATTATGTGCTTCCACAGTTTGAATTTGTATCAAGGATGTCATTCATTGGTTGACTTGGAGTTCTTTTTTCTTTCTTTCTTTCTTTTTTTAAGAAATTTAATTTCTTTTCAGTGTAACAGAATTCATTGTTTATGCACCACATCCAGAGCTCCATACAATACGTGCCCTCCATAATACCCACCACCAGGCTCCCCCACCCTCCTACCCCCCACCCCTTCAAAACCCTCAGATTGTTTTTCAGAGTCCATAGTCTCTCATGGTTCATCTCCCCCTCCAATTTCCCTCAACTCCCTTCTTCTCTCCATCTCCCCATGAATGAAACTCGACCATTCTCTTACACCATACACAAAGATAAACTTGAAATGGATAAAAGACCTCAACGTGAGGCAGGAATCCATCAGAATCCTAGAGAAGAACATAGGCAGTAACCTCTTCGATATCAGCCACAGCAACTTCTTTCAAGTTAGGTCTCCAAAGGCAAAGGAAACAAGAGCGAAAATGAACTTTTGGGACTTCATCAAGATCAAAAGCTTCTGCACAGCAAAGGAAACAGTCAACAAAACAGAGACAACCCATGGAATGGGAGAAGATATTTGCAAATGACAGTATAGACAGAAGGCTGATATCCAGGATCTATAAAGAACTTCTCAAACTCAATACACACAAAACAGATAATCACGTCAAAAAATGGGCAGAAGACCTGAACAGACACTTCTCCAATGAAGACATACAAACAGTTAACAGATACATGAAAAAATGTTCATCATCACTAGCCATCAGGGAGATTCAAATTAAAACCACATTGAGATACCACCTTACACCAGTTAGAATGGCCAAAATTAGCAAGACAGGAAACAACATGTGTTGGAGAGGATGTGGAGAAAGGGAAACCCTCTTACACTGTTGGTGGGAATGCAAGTTGGTGCAGCCACTTTGGAGAACAGTGTGGAGATTCCTTAAGAAATTAAAAATAGAGCTTCCCTATGACCCTGCAATTGCCCTACTGGGTATTTACCCCAAAGATACCCCAAAGATGTAGTGAAAAGAAGGGCCATCTATACCCCAATGTTCATAGCAGCAATGGCCACTGTTGCCAAACTGTGGAAAGAACCAAGATACCCTTCAGTGGATGAATGGATAAGGAAGATGTGGTCCATATACACTATGGAGTATTATGCCTCCATCAGAAAGGATGAATACCCAACTTTTGTATTAATATGGACAGGACTGGAGGAGATTATGCTGAGTGAAATAAGTCAAGCAGAGAGAGTCAATTATCATATGATTTCGCTTATTCATGGAGCATAACAAATAACAAACCCTTATTCTTTATATAGGATGGAAAGTATTCTGGATTGTCACAACCTTTTAGAAACCAAATACATCTTTCTAAGGAAAGTGTAAGTGCTGGACTCCATAGCTTTTATGACCTAAGGATGTATCCAAATTCTGAGCTTCATCCCTTTTGAATTATAAATTCCTAGGGAAGCAGTCTTCTTGATACCTCGATTATTTAATCTAGGGTCCTAATCCACAGTGTTACCATTGACTCTCTAGGGGAGATAAGGGAAGTTCTATTATAATTACGGATCAGAGCAATTAACTGTACAAGTAACTGCCAATATAATCTTAATGGTATATGGAATGTAGCATGTTTCTAGGGAAAGCGAAAACAAACTTTTTTTTTTTAATTTCTATGTCTCAGGAGGGTAGGCTTTTTATAGAAACACTGAGAAATCAGGGAAATTTTATTTTCCTAGATGTTCTCACTATTTCCCTACTATTTTTAGTCATATTTTCCCTTTATAAATAGCATGTTTTGCCAATAGAACACTTCTCTGGACCTGGATCTCAGAATTTCTCACTTCTGCAACTTTGCTTACAGCATCCCCTGTATGTAGGACTCCCTCAGCCCAGTGGATCCTAACCCTCCCGAAGACTTCAACATATACTCAGATACTTTCTCTCCATGCAATATGACACATTTCCTAACTGGATACTTTGCTCCCTTCTTTGAACTACCATCTCATACTCTGGTCCACTTTTATGGCATTTAATCATGTTTTAGCTTGTATTATAGGTTTTTAGATACCAGTCATTTACCCTGGTGAACTGTACAGTCATTTAAAGCAAGACCTATGATTCTGATTTCACGTATATGGAATATTAGCTTTTTCCCCTTTTCAAGCTGAAATGTCTCATTTTTTAATTTATTTTTTTCCTTTGACTTATTATGTTTGTCCTTAAAATCATAGGAACCTAATAGAAATTGGAAAATAAATCTTTCAATTTGGGAAGATACATTAACTTAGATAACTAATGCTGACATTTTCACAGGCTAAGAACTAACCTTTGTTGAAATACGTAGCATCTGCACTCATGATGTCAGACCCATGAACACCATTGTGTGTACTTCTTCTTTTTTTAATTTTTTTAAAGAAATTCTTTTTTTTTAATATTTTATTTATTTATTTGACAGAGAGAGATCACAAGTAGACAGAGAGGCAGGCAGAGAGACAGAGGGAAGCAGGCTCCCTGCTGAGCAGAGAGCCCGATGCGGGACTCGATCCCAGGACACTGAGATCATGACCTGAGCCTAAGGCAGAGGCTTAACCCACTGAGCCACCCAGGTGCCCTTTTTTAAATTTTTTTAAGAAAGGGAGAGAAAAGGGGAGAGAGGCAGAAGGAGAGGGAGAGAGAGAATTCCAAGCAGACTCCATGCCAAGCATGTAGCCTGACCTGGGGCTCCATCTCATAACCCTGAGATCATGACCTGAGCCGAAATCAAGAGTCAGTCGCTTAACCAACTGAGGCACCCAGGCACCTCTCATGTGTGTACTTCTAACTAGTTTTTTATGTTAATAGCTTCTTGAAACCACATTAAGACTTATTTATGCACCAGACTTAATGTAATATATTAATATACTTCTATTTATATAATTAATATATTCCTAGCACATTGAAATATGGTTTAATAAATATTGAGTTAATAAAAACAAAGTTTGGTTTATTACTATTACTGCTTCCTGACTCTCTTGTAAGAATATTGTCACTCCCTTTTGAGGGAACTCAGCATTTTGTGGGTTCTAATTAAGTGTGAGCTTGTAAGACTAAGGATGTGAAAGAAATTTTTTTCTTTGCATTCTTTTGATTAGCTCTTCATTTTGAGTATTGCTAATGTTAGGTGGTGGATATTAGCATCCACTACTTAATGTCATCATAGAATATGGGCTGAACTCGAACATTCCACTTTCTTGTCACTGCTAGAGACTTAATTGGTCCCTGCTTTTGAGGGAGAAATAGTGGTGGAAATACTCTTGTCAGTGTTTCCATTTGGTTCTCTGCTCTAATTCTGTTCTGTCCTTGCTGCACTTGTACTCCTAAATTGCTGGATTATAAAATACTCAGAAAATATGAAACTGGATTTCTAAATATGTGACAGTGAGAGAACAACATCCTTTGGCAAAACTGTGAGGGGGATGAAAGTGGGACAGTGTGAATGTCAAGCCTGATCATTTTGAGGATTGTAGCAATACTTTCATGCCATCCAACTAAATGTGTGGTATCAGACAACCTGCTTTTCTGTTAGAAGTTCCACAGAGAAAATTTCAAAGTTCAACCCTATAACTATTTGGCGTTTTTTTGGAAAGGCTTTTGTCCCCCTCTGAATTAAAAGTAAAAAATCTGCTCTAATGAGACCAATTAGTGTTCAAAAATTTGAGCTAGGGTTAATTGCATCAGAAACATGATTGCATTTTTTTAAATAAATGAGTTTGAAGAGTATAAAGCAGTGCTTTTAAAAATTGTTCTGTGATATAACAAAACCATCAAATATTTTTTTAAAAACCACTATAATTTCTTTATAAATTCTAAAACACTCAATCCTATTAATGATAATATTTATTTTTACTAAATATAAAAATTATTCCTGCTGCACAATTTCTATAGCTGTCAAGTTTAAAGAAATGTCAGCTAATTTCTGACCAATCTGAAGAATTCAACACCTCTGTGCTAAGGAGAGACATACTTCGCTTATATAAAGAAGCCTTATAATGACTTTACTTTCTTTCAATTCTTTTTATTCCTTTGTTGGTTTGTGCATCAGCAGTTGTGATGATACAGCATCAATAAGCACTAAGTGTGGGCATGTTAGAAGAGAAAATCCTTGGGGCGCCTGGGTGGCTCAATGGGTTAAAATCTCTGCCTTCAGCTCAGGTCATGATCCCAGAGTCCTGGAATCAAGCCCCACATAGGGCTCTATGCTCAGCAGGGAGCCTGCTTCCCCACCCCTCTCTCTGCCTGCCTCTCTGCCTCCTACTTGTGATCTCTGTCTGTCAAATAAATAAATAAAAATCTTCAAAAAAAAAAAAAAAGAAAAGAAAATCCTTTGTGATTTGCCATTTTGAATAGGTTAAATTATATTTTTCTCTTGTATTATATTCAAGAGAAGAGAGTGTTTGGAAGTGTCTGGTATGAGTACAGATCAGAATAGTAGAACAACAGTCTTAGATGAAGCTTATTTACATCGGGACTCTCAAATGCGAATGTACACACATCTACCTTTACTTTTAGAAGTCCTCTTAGAGACAGTGTGACTCTTCAGTGTCTGATGAATATTTACTTTTGGTTATGATTAAACTTCTCTTCTGCTTAAAAAAAGCAAACAACAACAACAACAGCAACAACTTTTGTTTGTTTTGTTTTGTTATTGTTCTCCTCCCAGAATCCTTGGAATGAAAAATCTTGTGGGATTTACATGAAATGTTTTTCCCACTAGAATGTATCTTATACACAGTCCGAGGAAACTGAACCAACATATTTCTGAGGCAAGTATTCACCGCTGGATGACGATAATAAAGCTTGTGCATAGTTCCCCTGTCCTGTGACTTTTGTCTTAAAATGTTTTTAGCATCTTTTTTCTCCATTTCAACTCCACCTATTCTAGATTGTTCTTCATTCCCTCCAGCTAGATTCCCACAAGCCACTCCTGACTTATCTCTCTGAATCCATGGTTCCTTTCACTTACTCTATACTTTCTAATTCAGTCTCCTCATATATTTCATTTATTCAAGTATTTGCTCTTTATTTGTTTAATCATTCACTAATATTTCATGCTTTTAATGAATATCTTCTAAATGCATAACTTCTACTGGAGAACTGAAATAATAATTCAGTGGCTACTTTCATGATGCTTAGTTAATTCATTTTTCTCCTCGACTCTTAAGTAATTACGGAGTTTTCATAATACATCATCAATCCAAATGCTCTGTTTCTATCACAGCTTCTCTACATGACAGCCCCTTGGCGCTACTAAATCATTCAGGCAGCCCTAAGGCATGTGTGTTTTAAACAACTATGACATTCAAGGTATTGTGCTTTTTGATGTCCTTTTCCATTGTCACTCAGTATGTTTCCTTTAGGGTTGCCTGATAAAAAATACAAGATGCCCAGTTAGTTGGAATTTCAGGTAAACAACAAGCAAATGGTTTTAAGAGTGTCCCTGCAATATTTGGGACATGCTTATTCTAAAAATAGTCATTATTATGTGACAATAAACCTTCACTGGGCATCCAGTATTTTTATTTGCTGTATCTGACAATAAACATTTTGGAGCTCTTCCCTCCTTTAGTGAGATGAGGTTCTTCACTCTGGATTTCTTGGTAATGAAATATTCTTAGCACTTTGCACATTTTAACTTATGTAATTCTGAGGCTATACCCAGTGATGAAAGAATCAGTATTATTCCCATTTTAGATATGAAGGTGTTGGGAAGCGGTGGTCAAGGAATTTGCCCAAAGCCACCCAGTAGTAAGTATCATTTCTGACGTTGCACCAGCAGTTTCCGAGCAAGAGCCTGGAGTGTTAACCATTACGTATTACAGCATCTGTGTAAGACCACCATGTTGCTGGTGCCTACGGTTACTCCGGAAAATAGCATTTGATGGTGACACCTGCAGTGACACTTTCATAATTGTGCATTCTTAGAACCATAAGTATATTTTTAAAGTCTTGGCATACTCTAAATGCCTTGGGCATTTCTAGACGCTGAGTGCATGGACACCACAAATGCCATTTGGCACCCTCTTCTCTGTTGCCTGGTGGCTCTGAAAGAAAGCAATGCTGGCCTTTAAGAAGGAGATGGTTTTTTCCAATGATCATCTCTCCAGACACTGAGGTATGAGGACATGTTCTCATTCTGTGCCCTGCAGTTACACCTACTGAGACCTTACGAGGGAAATTCCATTCCTCCTTCCTCTGTAGAATGGGACTAAATCTCCTAAGATCCATCCACACAATGTCAGTGTTCTTTTTCATACTTTAGGTGTGTGCCACATTCTTTGACAATAGTCAGAGATTTTTCCCATATCTCCCTTATGCTTTCTTTTCCACTGGGGTTCTTTGATAAGGCAATTAATAATGCTTGTTGTGCATAAGCCATCTCTGTGAAGCTGTTCTACCTTGCAAAGGGGTTATGGTCTGAACACATTCATGTATTGAAGACCTTTCCCCTAGTACCTCAGAATGTAACCATATTTGAAAGTAAATTCTTTCAAGAGGTGATTAGATTTCAATGAGGTCTTGAGGGTGAGCCATAATCCAATATTACTGGAGTCCTTATAAGAAGAAGAAATCTGGGGACGCCTGGGTGGCTCAGTTGGTTAAGCAGCTGCCTTTGGCTCAGGTCATGATCCCAGCGTCCTGGGATCGAGTCCCACATCAGGCTCCTTGCTTGTCAGGGAGCCTGCTTCTCCCTCTGCCTCTGCCTGCCATTCTGTCTGCCTGTGCTTGCTCTCTCTCCCTCTCTCTCTCTCTGACAAATAAATAAATAAAATCTTAAAAAAAAAAAAAAGAAGAAGAAATCTGGACACACAGAGACATCAGAAGCATGCATGCACAGAGAGTCAACCAAGAGGCCTCAGAAGAAATCAAATCAAACCTTTGACTCACAGTCCCCAGAACTGCGACAAAGTAGATTTCTGTTGTTTAAACCACCCAGTCTCTGGTATTTTGTTATGGTGTCCCTAAAAAGGAATACAGAAGGTTCTTTCAGGAAAATAAAAATCTGATACTAGCTCTTCTTCTGAAAATGGACATCAGACTAATGCACATTAATCTTCCATGAGCATGTCAGTAGCATTCGAACCCACAGGCTTAAACTATTCAAAATTTAACTGCCCGTTATTACAGGTACCCCCATTACCCATAGCACTAGCTACTATTTCCTAAGCTCCTGTTATGTGCTAGACAATGCTCTAGTGACTTTCCTATAGTAACTCTACTGATCCTCATAACAAGTTATGATATTACTACAGATAAGGAATTTGAATCCAAGACCACCAAGTAGAAAAACTTATTCATCCAAATAATACTCACTATTCCATAGGAAGAGTTTTGGTATTCAGTTAAATTGCAGGTAAATTAAGATCAGGTTCAATATCCTGGATTACCTACAGAATGAGTATATTATTGGTGCTTAATACATGCTGCTGATTGATTGCCTGATTGGAAAAGGAGGCAGAAAGGAGTAGCGGATGATGTGGATTAGTTCCCACATCATCCCCTCCTGTGGAACTCTGTGTTGTGTTGATGGAGAGGCTATACATCTGTACACTCATGTAAGTGGTACCACAGTGACCAACATCTAGATCATTTTATAGATTTCATTCATTTATTTGTCAGAGAGAGAAAGAGAGAGCACAAGCAGGGGGAATGACAGGCAGAGGGAGAAAAAGGGAGAAGCAGGCTCCCTGCAGAGCAAGGAGCCCGATGCCAGACTCTATCCCAGGACTGGAATCATGACCTGAGCTGAAGGTAGACGCTTAACTGATGACCCACCCAGGATCCCAACAACTAGATCATCTAAGTTTGACCCAGGAAAGAACATTTTAAAGCTTTGTTTTAAAATCCAGCATGTGCATAAGAACTTTGGATAGTAGAAAGAATATTTGATGAGAAGCTATACATTCTGGTTTCTAGTACTGGTTTATATCCATAATAAAAGGAAACTATGAGACCAGTGTAATGTCTCCAACTCTTGGGTCTTCAGAGTTCCAATGAGGATAATTGTGGAAGCTTTGCTTGCTTCACAGAAGTGAAGAAAGAAGAAATTAAAGCAACATGGATATGCTTTGAAAGACTTGCTTCCTTAAATCTAGAACAATGTGGGTTCTCTTCCTTTGCTCCTTTCCAAATTTTGCTGTTCTTCCCACTGTTTCCATAACATTGTAGTGATTCCTGGATAATATGGTAGGCTAGCTTGATTATTAATGATCTGTTGTACATACTAGATAATTTTTTATTTTTTCATTATAAAACAAAATTTTTATAAAAAATAGTTAAAGATTTGTTGGTGATCTAAAGGCCACTGTACTTTGGCGGCCGCTGATATATCTTAGAATTTGTTATCAGTGTTCAACTTTTTCTAGCAGTAGGACACAGTAATATTGGCAATAGCAAACACCTATTGAACAGTTAGGAACTAGGAACTAACCTGAGACCTTTACATACATTACATCACTTAATCCTTTCAGCAACTATATGAAGTAAATATAATATGGATGAAGTAGATAGAATTATTATCCATGTTTTCAATACGAGAAAATTGCAGACTTAGAGGTTATGGAACTTGCTCAAAATCACAAAACTAGTAACTGTGGAACAAGGCTTTGAATGCTGGTGGTCTGAATCCATGCTTTTAATGACCACTTTATGTTGGAAGAATAAAAATTTGCCAGAAAATCAAACCATAAAGTATTTCAGGCAGAAGGGAGAGAGTGAAAAATGAGATGCTTTTCAAGCATTGCTCCTTCTACCGCACAAACATTATTATATCCTCAACACCAGCACCTGACATACCGCCTGGCCCAGAGTAGCTATTTAAGAAGTATTTATGGATTTAATGGTTGAGAAGCCGAGATCTGTAGTGTGTAGGAACTGCAAGGAGATTGACATACCTAGAACTCAGAATGTCATAAGTAACATAGCAAGAAGTCAGTATATGCTAATAGTAGTATAACGATTTCTGGATGAAATATTATATGAAGCAAGTCCATTCGTTCTTTCACTCATGTTTTAAAAATTTATTGGTCATCTGCCTTATATGAAATATTTAGGAATCAGGTACATAAATAATGGAGCTACAATCTTTGCCTTGCAGAGAGCTACACTGCAAAAAAGGATTTACTATCATTTGGTGGTAAAGCTACATACATACATATGAATTAATAGATTTCATAACTGAAATGTGTTTTTTTGCCCAATCAGAAATAATACCTTGTCATGAGGAAAAGTACTGATGAAATTAAAGTGCATAATAGAAAGGAAATGCACAGTAATAAAAAAAACTAGTAATATTTACAGTGTATCCAAAATAATACTCCAATTTTATATTTGGGGTTAGATATTAGGTAAAAAGTAGTCCATCCTTGGCAAAAATACAAAAGAGAACAAAGTGAAATAAAACAAAGAGAAACTTACATTAACAAAAGTGAAAGCAAATTCTATTGTCACAAATAATCTGTTTTACTGATTAATTATTCATTTGTTGTACATTACAGTGAATAAGACATCACTGGTAGCCTGCTGGTTTTTAAAGTTGTATTTATCAATATAATACCTCTACCAAATGGTTGTCATAGAGATGGGTTTCCTGGGAAGCAGGTTTTGAGACAGAGGGTAGTGTATACATTATCACTGAACCCCTTTGGGATTAATCCTTGTGGAAGGGAATGAAGGGAAGCAGAAACATGTAGAAGCGAAGGCCCAATGACAGTATCCCTGACTCTCAGGAGCTAGAGTGGCTCTGAATTGTTATCAGTTCCAAGCTGGGATGAGATGGCCAAGCCAAACTTCAGGATCGGTCGGTCATTGAGTGTGGCTATCTGGGAAGCTGTATTACTCTGGGAAGATTGGCTTTCTGCAGCTGAGACAGTTGCTGAAGGGGCTGATGGCAGAAGGCAGTCTGTGAGCAGCACTCCCGGCAGTCAGGACACACATCTGTCACTGAAGGAGCCACATGGCAGTTTCAGACACAGTAGCCTCTTAGATGGTACCAGAGCATTTCAGGGAAAGAAACAGCCTCCTTCTCCACAACCCCCCACCCCAGTTGTTAATACCATGACCCATAGTCAAATTTGTTCTACTATGCTTGTTTTGGTGTTTCTTAATGGTTACCTCTGTAGCCCTAGATGATATATTTTTACCTCCATTTCTTCAGTCATGGTCACATTCCCTTTTCCTGTTCCTGTGTGCATTACTGTGTCCTCAGCACCTGGCCTTCTGCCTGATACAGAATGGTATTTTTTTCAAGTTTATTTTTAGTAGTTTCTATACCCAACATGGGACTCAAACTCAATGAACCCCAATATCAAGAGTCATATGCTCTTTTTTTTTTTTATTTTAAGATTTTATTTATTTGACGGAGAGATAGAGAGTGCACAAGTAAGCAGAGTGGCAGGCAGAGGGAGAGGAAGAAGCAGGCTCTCTGCCAAACAGGGAGCCCGATGTGGGGCTCGATCCCAGGACCTTGGGATCATGACCTGAGCTGAAGGCAGCTGCTTAACCAACTGAGCCACCCAGGTGCCCCAAGAGTCATATGCTCTTTTGACTGAGTCCTCCAAAAGCCCCACAGAGTAGGTATTTAATATGCATCTGTTGACACTTTCTCTGAAAAATGAGGATTTGGCTCACATTTTGTCCTCTTCCTTTCAAATATTTATAGTTTAATTATTTTAAATTCTTCTGTTGATCTTTTCTGCAATTCTGAAGCTATGTTTACACTTGCATTTTTTTGTGTGTATGCTTTCAACTTACCAACAGCATCTCCTGGCTTTCCACTCACAAGACAAGGACTCCAGTGTTCCTACCCTTTCTTTCACCTTTCCCAGCTTCTATCTTCCATGATCAATCAAATATAGGTTTACTTTTATTTTGTTCAATGTGTTGATAATCATTTTTTTTTCTGGAACCACAACCATATTTTCTATGCTTTTCCTCCCTCACCTTACTTTCTGGATCAAACATAGTAATGGCTACAAACTTCTGAAATAAAACTTCAAAAAACTTTTGGCTAAAGAACACCATTTTGAAGGTTCTGTTGGCTGATGGCTGTAATGGTTGCTGGCTGGGACCTGGGACCCAGAATCATACCCTATGTGTGTTTTATTTGGCCCATGTGTATACTATTTTATACATCTGAGGGGACATTTAAAAAGTGGGTAATTTGGGGTTGACTCTTAAAGTGAGGTATAGTGAGCAACATTTATATTGTTGTTTATTGTTGAATAGTATGCTGGGATGCGATTTCTATTTCTATAGGAACAATGTTACTAAAATTGTATTGCTCTTAGAAGTGTCTCTAGCTTCTCTAGTTTTACATTATACTATCTAGCGTGAGTTCTCCTTTTCCAGAATTTTCTCCTCCCATCTTGCTATATAGTCTGGCCTGGATGCTTTCTGGGTAGGTTACATTTGAGGGTGTTCTCTAATTCTGGAACCCCTCCTTGGAGGCTGTATCTTTCGGATTGGTCTTTTATTTACCTCTTTTATTTTATATTTTTTTGTCCATATTTTACTCTGTACACTTTAAAATATTTTCTGTTTACTTTTAGCAGTTTTGACATAAATCTCTAAGAATGGGTTCATGTTCTCTACTTAACACTTTTCTCAAGAATCCTAGCTTTAGTTAATCTCCCTGATCGTGCTAGAGTTGTTTCATTCTTCCTGATTGATGTTAAATTTCCTATTTTCTTATTTTGGTCATCATTCTCTTTTACAGTGTTGGTTCTCCTCTTAGGTCTCATGATCTTTGGTTGTCCTGAACCCTGATTCCATGAAGGGAGGGGTGGGTGTTGGGGGGTTTCTTTAGCATTGTGTCAGTAGGTGTGGTTTCCTTTCAGCTCTCTGCTGTGATTGATATTATGACTGGGAGCTCACGGTGGGATAAGGCATGGAGTGCCAATGTTCACAAGTTCTTCCTGGGGGTGAGTTTAGGGGATATGGTCTAGTTGCACCTTCTTCTAGTGAGTCTTAGTTCTAGAAAACAAGAAACTATCTCTTCCCTGAGACTCCCCAGTGGCCAGGATTCTGAGAGCAAAGTTGGTTCTGCACATTAGATAAAAAAAAACCTTCCTGCTGTTTTTAGCTGTTTTCTGCAGGCAGTAAAGGTGCTGGAGGAGCACCTCTGCAGGAATGTTCCAGGCTCTCATCTGCAGCTTTTTGGAGTTTGTCGGAATAGGCAGCAGCTCTTTCCTGATTCTTGCTTCCTTACTCCCTCCCTCCCCTTCCTCCTTTCTTTCCTTCCCTCCTTCCTTCTTTCCTTCCTTCCTTCCTCTTAAAGATTTTATTTATTTATTTGACAGAGAGACAGTGAGAGAGGGAATAGAAGCAGGGGGAGTGGGAGAGGGAGAGGGAGGCTTCTCGCTGAGCAGGGAGCTGGTTGTGGGGCTCTGTCCCAGGACCCTGGGATTGTGACCTGAGCTGAAGGCAGACACTTAACTACTCCCAAGGTGCCCCTGATTTCTGTTTTCTGATCTGTACATTGAGGAGCTTGTTTTCATAGTTCTGCTTTTTGAGGGGGAGCAGCTGTTCTTATATATCAGTTCTGCACTGTTCTGAGAGTTCTATTTGAAAACCGATTGTAGATCTTGCTCCTCCATCACTTCCATTGATTTTATAATCACCAAATTTCTTTTTTTTTTTTTAAAGATTTTATTTATTTATTTGACAGAGAGAGATCACAAGTAGATGGAGAGGCAGGCAGAGAGAGAGAGAGAGGGAAGCAGGCTCCCTACTGAGCAGGGAGCCCGATGCGGGCCTCGATCCCAGGACCCTGAGATCATGACCTGAGCCGAAGGCAGCGGCTTAACCCACTGAGCCACCCAGGCGCCCTAAACACCAAATTTCTTTTATCGACTACCCCCTCCCAAAGAAAAGCCAATCCAGAATGCTTTCTGTTTCCTATACTGACTCCAGACAGACAGAATGAACAAGTGACAGGCTTTAGGCTCTCAGATGTCAGAATGAGGAGAATATTATTCTAGGGAGCTGATACATACATTAGCTTTTATGATCATTTCTTTAATGAGGAGCCATTTAGGATTAGGATAAGACAGGAATAAATGTCAGATGCTTGTGTCTTGAGTTGAGATAGAGGAGAAGGATGAGGGGATATCTGCCCCAGTTGTTCTGTGCACATACCTTCACTTAATTTCACTGTTTTCAGACCTGTATCTCTCCCCACCCATCCACTGCATCTGCAGCCTTTGGGGTTTCACCAGAAAAAAGGGAGCAACTCTAGCCAGTGGTCACTATATAGTGTATTCTCTATCCTGTTTTTATCTGGAGAGATGCTTCAGTATGCTTTCTATCTTCCAGAAAAGTGCTAAATTTCTTGACCTACTGGTGATACCCCATACCCATATTCCTGATTATTATATCCATACTTACATTTCATTAGAATCTCTGGAGAAGATGCTTGTTCTCAGTCTGGGTCTTTAGCCAGGGTCTTATCTGAATTATCTGGTTCACCAGTTTTAGAAGCAGAAATGGAAACAAAAGCATTCTATCACAAAAGTGATATATCTGGCCATTTAATATTATTAAGGACCTTTCTACACTTTAATAATAGTTTTAAAGTTTTTCAAGCAATTTTTAAAACTTTTACCTTTTTTTCCCATTAGAGGGAAAATGTCTTGAATATTTGAACTCTCTATTAGTGAAAGCCAAGGAAACATCATCATACTCAATTTAAATCTACTCATCAAAACTGGAAAAGCATAAGAATTTGAGTTAAAAGAAAACTTGCATGCAAATTTTAATGTTATGACTTACAACTTTGGAATGTAGGTCATGTTACCTAATCTCTCTGAGCTTCAGTTTTTTTAATTTATCAAAATGTGAATAAAAATATTTGCTGTGCAGTAGTCAAGTGAGAACTAAATATTATGAGGTGGACAAATAAAGATGACTTCTCTTGTACGCCAACTGTGTATTATTTGTTCAACTTAAAAAAAAGACAAAATCTCTTCTTTCTTTGGATAATTAGAAAAACTCCCCAAATTAGTTCCTTTACTGTTACATCATGACCATAAAGACTGCAGTGAAGCATAAGGAAAACCAAGTATATAGAAAGTTCTGCAAAACAGGGTGAAGCGAGCAACGTTCATTGTCTTGCTCCCAAGGTCAACATGATAATATGTACAGAAGATAAAATGGTTTAATATCTTTAAATTATGCTAAATAGTCAAAACACTGGATTAAGAGTTCTGAGGTATGTATCTCGGACTTCTCATCTGGAATTTTTAAAAAGAATATTGTCAATAAAGCAAATAAAACATATTGAGTCTCAAAGGCATGCCTGGTTTATCCTCGGATTCATTATCCTGAACATTGATTTATTTTTTGCAGTTTCTGAAACCATGTAAAAAATCCATAAGTTTGGAAATAAAATGGAGAAAAGGCTAGCATAAACTAATATCCTGGGCCTTCATCTAGGTGTTCTTCTTTATAATTCCTCTATGTATGTGTTTTTTAAAATCTTTTTGATAGGGGCGCCTGGGTGGCTCAGTGGGTTAAAGCCTCTGCCTTTGGCTCAGGTCATGATCTCAGGGTCCTGGGATCGAGCCCCGCATCGGGCTCTCTGCTCAGCAGGGAGCCTGCTTCCTCCTCTCTCTCTGCCTGCCTCTCTGACTACTTGTGATCTCTATCTGTCAAATAAATAAATAAAATCTTAAAAAAAAATCTTTTTGATAATATGTAATGATACATATACAACTTTGTATGGTAACAGATGGTAGCTAGATTTATCATGGGGATCACTTCATAATGTTTATAAATGTTGAATCACCATGTTGTACACTTGAAACTAATATAATATTATATGTCATTGACTCTTCAATAAAACATAATGGGCAAAGTGAAAGAAAAAATCTTTCTGAATGTTTCTCTGTGAGAAAAGGGGCCCTGCAAGTCTTCATCAGCATATGGTTATTAGAGTGATTTAGAGATTATTTTTAGTTGGTCACCATGACCTGGCCACTGAAATAAAATGTTGACTTTCAGTGTTATTAAGCTTTGTGTTTCTAAGCACAGTGAAATGTTCATTACTCCCGAAATAGACCTCTGTTCCTCTGATTGGATTTTAGGATTAAATAAGCCAATGAGTTTGAAGCCCTAAAGTAACAACCTAGTGGGAGTTTGCCTGCCCAATGCAGAATAGTCCCTGGTTTTGATGGTGAGAATTGGGACAAATACTAATTAGAGCCTTAGCCAGGATGTGTTCCTTCTGAGATCATTTCTTTTTTGATTTAGGAGATATTTGAGACATGAATTAACTCCTTTGTCTTCTCCCTTTAAGTACACAAGCAATTTGAGAGAGCCAAAACAGGTAAATCATAGGCTAGAGAGACAACTGATCACAATATGCTTTTTGATTTTTCTGTTCAAGGGAAAGCACCTGATCCATGAAGAGAACTGTACAAATTTTCGGAGAGAGAAAGAATACATGTTTCCTTAAGAGTTTAAGGAGCTGAGTGGTATTAGACTTCTCCACAATGCTGGAAGCTAGAAGATGGTCTTGGAAATTTACAGTAAAAATTATTTCCAAGCTAGAATTCTATACTATCAATCAGATGTAAAGGTAAAAATAGGACATTTCAGACCTGCAAGATATCTTACATGCATCCTTTTCCAGAAAACTACTGAAATATGTGCTCGGCCTCAAGCAGGGAGTAAACTAAGGAAAAGAGAATATGCAGGACCCAGTAAACGTGGGACCTAAGGAAAGGAAAAGTGAAGGGAATCTCAGGATGGGAGAGAAGAAATATATGAGGAGAAAAACCGCCGAGCATCTTACCAATTGGAGCAAGTCAGTGGTGTCTGGCAGAGATGGCTCCATGAAGACGGGATTGTCAGGGTTCCTGATGTGTTTAGATATATTGGGTAAAGATTGATAAAACTGAGCATTGTTTAGGGACTAAGGGTGATAAATACATAGATTATTAGGCCAAAAAATAATATATTGTGCAAGAAAGGAAAAAATAGGTATACTATGTAGATCAGTCATGAATAGCATTTACCTAATTTGAAATGAAATAAATACCACATGACTCAAGAAATGATGATATACATTGAACTGTCAGATTTTGATTTCTTAGTAGGTCTAACTTTACTACTAATGGTTTGCAAAGTGCTAAGCATACGTCCATCATCTTTGTGTGTAAAATAATGTCTTCATCAATAATTATTTGCTGTTTATTTTTCAAGATTTAAATATAATTCTTAGAGATATCAAGTTAATGACAAATTTTTCAAGAATCTGGGTTACCAATACAAAAAAAAAAAGAATCTGGGTTACATGTTCAACCTGGAAATTATAATTACAAATATAGATATATAATAAATAATTCCTGATAATTGTGAAAACCTATTTTAAGTGGCTAGTCAGAAATTTAAAAAACTAATGAATGCTTCTATTATGCCCCTTTATCAAAATGATTTTCTTTGAAAACAGTTGATTTCTGTTTTGCATATATATAAATGTAGTTCTTTGCTTCATCAGGTAGGACAAAAACTGCAAATAATTTTTATTAAGGTACTAGTTTAAGGAAGAAGTAGTATAATAGGATGCTCTACTGGCTAGTGAATTAAAGAATAGCAACTATTTTATATATATTTATAGTTTATATATATATATAATGAATATGTAATGTTTATAGTTTATATGGAAGGTAAAGGTTATAAAGTTTCATTTTTTTAAAAGATTTTATTTATTTGACAGAGACCACAAGTAGGCAGAGAGGCAAGTAGAGAGAGAGAGAGAGGAGGAAGCAGGCTCCCTGCCTAGCAGAGAGCCCGATGCGGGACTTGATCCCAGGACCCTGAGATCATGACCTGAGCTGAAGGCAGAGGCTTAATCCACTGAGCCACCCAGGCAGACCCTACAAAGTCTCATTTTTATGCCTAAAATCATCTAATCACTAAACACAATGCTGCTAGTATAATAAGAAAGTTGCTTTTTCCCTTTCTTTTCTTTTTTTTCTTTTTAAGATTTTTTATTTATTTAACAGAGAGAGAAGTCACAAGTAGGCAGAGAGGTAGACAGAGGGGGAGGGGGAAGCAGGCTCCCTGCTGAGCAAAGACCCGCTCCATCCCAGGATCCTGAGATCATGACCTGAGGATTAACCCACTGAACCACCAGGCGCCTGTTTCCCTTTATTTTCTAACTATATTTCTTTTGTCTACTCTACCAATTTTTTTTTTAAGATTTTATTTATTTATTTGACAGACATAGATCACAAGTAGGCAAAGAGACAGGCAGAGAGAGAGAGAAGAGGAAGCAGGCTCGCCGCTGAGCAAAGAGCCCAATGCTCGATCCCAGGACCCTGAGATCATGACCTGAGCCAGAGGCAGAGGCTTAACCCACTGAGCCACTCAGGCGCCCCAACTCTACCGATTTTTAAAATGTAGTGAATTAAAGCAACATAAAAAATGAGTTCAGAGTGTCAGAGTACCATAATTCAGTTCTAAATCTAAGTAATTTTCCCACTGCCATTATAGGTAAAAGACTATTAGTTGACTTCTTAAAAAAAAAAAACACTTTCATTTTTGAAATATGAAATGCTACATAGATGCTACATAGATTTTTTTCAGGCAGATTTTAAGAGAACATTTCCTGGAGTATGTGCAAAAACAAGAATCTGTACCTAATGCTACTTGAACTAAAATATCTAAGGAAAATGTGTGCATTTCCTTCATTTAAGGGTTTGTCTATGATAAAATGTAGAGCTATATCAAAACAAAAACAGTGGGAACATGGAAGAAAAGTAGCACATTTATTGCTAAAATAAATATTTCTAATGGTTATGCCTTAAGAAAATCCAAAGGTGATCATGCATTTGCTGGAGGTTTGTAAGATGTTTTGTTTTGTTTTGCTTTTTTAATTTTTTAATATTTATTTATTTTTTTACTCTCCTATGGTAAAGAACCAACAGTAGCTCAGCATAAAGCAACCACTTATATAGTTGTTATGTACTTACGAGTATATATGTTATATAACTTATATGCCACATCAGATATATTTTAGGTGTTTGAAAGCTGTAAATTTTCTCTCCTGTTGGCTAGATTTAACTTCATAACTGCCTTGCTCTGTGAAATTGGACAGTCATTTAATTCTTGTTGACCTTATTCCTCCATGTTGTAAATGGCAATTATAAAACTCTGTAGCATTTTAACTATGCATACACTCTGCTAGACCATACAGAAACACCCCTGTTGTTGGTACTTCCTGCAGGTTGGCCTAAAGTGTTCAGTGAGTGATGTATAATCTAACACTTTGCTTACCGACTCTCACTTGCACCTGTGGAGTTCCTACTAACATGCTACTGATTCTGTTCCTTAGGTTGCCTGATATTTAGACTCACACAGAACCACCATATCTGTGATTCTTGTTTGCCGGGATAGTCTATTGGTACCACTTTTACAAAATGTCTAGCAACCATGTTAATGAGATCGGGTGATTCATTTGTGGGCTTTAGGCTCAAGGAAAAATAACAAATGTTAGCCACATTTAGGATATCCTCTTTAGTTCATCACTCAGCAGGTGAGTGCCATCATATTACGTTCCTTTTGTCTTACATTAATATCTCTAAAGGATTTTGTAATTTTGGATCTATATCTGATTTAGAAAATCACAGTGGCCTATGTGTGTATTAGACAGAAATACACTATTTTCAGACAATTTTAATTTACTGACATATAGAAGATACACAGTACCATCATGAATGACAGAACTGCACAATTCACTATTCACTTAAAGCATGTATTAACTACCAGGAAATGAATCATTAATATTAATATATACTGTATATAAATTATTATGGTAGAATTATAATTTTCCCATTGAATTAGTAACTCAGATTCATGAAAAAGTTGTCACGAGCTTGATTTCCTATAAAGGCAGAGGTAGAGCCTGAGTTATTACTGAAGCTAATGTTATTTTACACTTATATATCAAGTGGTAATATGCTCAGCACTTGTCAAGCCATTGGGAGTGAAATTTGACCTATCAAGAAATCATAATAAGACAGGTTGATGTATGTGTTTTTTTCCCCAAGGTCTTTCAGAGGTTACATCTATGTCAGGTAATTATCTTTTCCACAGAAAAGTAGAGATTGCCTTATAATAACTTTTAAGTTTCTAGAAACACTAGGAACATTTGGTTAATGCGTAAGACTTGGTGTCTTGTCTTGAATGCTGAATTTTCATCATTTACCAGTATAAGAACTATCCCACATGACTGTGGAACAGGAATATACTATCTTGTGTTAAAAAGATCCTTTTGGGGGGAAATTCATGTGTAGCACCCCCAGAAAAAGCAAGCACTGTGAAAATACTCTGATCACTCTGAGCATCAGACTTCTACCTACTGTTTTCAGGTAGAGGGTTTTCCAGATACATCAATAATAGACTCAGTTATCTATCTTGGGAATTTATTTATTTTTTAATTTTTTTTAAATTTCAAAGCAACATACAAGGTATTATTTGTTTCAGAGTTACAGGTCTGTAAATCATCAGTCTTACACAATTCACAGCACTCACCATAGCATATATCCTCCCCAATGTTCATAACCCAGCCACCCTATCCTTCCTCCCACCAACCCCCCAGCAACCCTCAGTTTATATCCTGAGATTAAGAGTCTCATAGTTTATCTCCCTCCCTGGTCCATTTGTTTCATTTATTCCCCCTCCTTTCCCCTCATGACCCCCTGTCCTGCCTCTCAAATTCCCCATATCAGAGAGATCATACGATAATTATCTTTCTCTGATTGATTTATTTCACTTAGCATAATACCCTCTAGTTCTGTTCACATCATTGCAAATGGCAAGATTTCAGGGGTTTTTTGATGGCTGCATAGTATTCCATTGTGTATATCTTGGGAATTTATTAAGAAAACAAAAACAGTGGTTGAGAGTGAACATGTATTTAGGAATAAACCCATGTAATCTTTAATTTCATTGATATATATGAAAACATATGCAATAAACTGAAAATATGAGGCACTTTCTGACATCAGTACCCATGTATCCTCTTAGCTTTTAAATACATTACTGCTAGGGTGGCAACTTTTTTTTTTTAACTTTATTTTTTTAAGTGGTATTTTTTGTTGTGAAATTTTGTCTTTACCTTCCCACTTATGTGTGTCCCATGTCATTCTTGTACTCCATTTTGATGCTGTGATTGTCATTATTTATATTGTTAGTTATCAAAAATTCTCATTTTTTATTAACAAGTACTCAAAATTGACTCCAAATACTATAACTTCGATAAATTCTACAGTGATTTTGGTTCCTGATAATATGCTCTAGAAAATGCTGGTTTCTGGTTTATTAACCCCCTTGTTTATTAACCTCCTAACTGTCTTCTGTCAGGCCCTGCAGCTTTCACTTTATTTGAAATGTGCGCTCTTTTGTTAGCTTCTGATAGATGTGACCAGGAAGATCTTTTCTTGGGAAAAGTCCCTTTTGGGTTAGGATAGCTGAGGAATAGATCCTGTTGCATCCACAATAATACTATTAAAGCCCATTATCTCTCTACCCTGGAAAAAGTGTTTCAGCAGTGTTACTGTTTAACATGTTACTAACTCCTTATTCAGTCTTCATTTCTTACCTTGATTAAGGCAGTGGTGAGGATAGAAAATAACTTCTGATTCAAGACGTGTGATAAGCATTTCGTAGTTTCCACTTGATTGCCAGATGCTATCCTAGGTCATTCACTTACATTATTTTCAAGCCCCCAAACACATCTTGAGGATAGGTGTTATTATTATCTCTAAGATGATTAAACAATGTCTCAGAGAGATAATATGAATTGCCCAAGGTCAGTCACCTAACACATGGCTAAATTCAGGTGTCTTGACTGTTTAATGGTACATTATTTTGCAAAATCTGAGACTTGTTTTTTGGCTTTTTCATCATGTATTTTGAAGCTTTGTTTTTAGACACATGCATATTTTTGATTGTTATGTCTTCATGATGAGTTATCTTTCCATTGTTATGAAATGTGACTCTGTGTCTGGTAATACTATTGTGGTTTATTTTGTCTGATATTAATATAGCCGCATCAGCTTTCTTATGTTTATTTTTTACACTCTGTCTTTTTTACCTATTTATTTTCAGCTTATCTATGTTTTTATATTAAAGTGGATCTCTTAGAGATAGTGAATACTTTAGTCTTGCTCTTCTAAAAAATTTATTCTACTACCTGTCTTTTAATGGCATATTTAGTCCATTTATTTCTTTTTTTGTCCCGCACTTTTTTGTTTCTCTCTTCTGTTTCCTGACTTCTCTTAGATTATTTGAATAATTTTTGCATACTATTTTAATTTGACTATTGACTTTTTAGCTATCCTTCTGCATTATTTTTCTGAAGTCTCTCTAGAGGTTAACATACACTTTTTTCCTTTTTTTTTTTTGTAAATAATGTATCACTTAATGTCAAATGTAGTGAACTTGTAGGTCTGTGTAGGTCTCCCTTTCCTGTCCATCAACTGTGTTATATCTATTATATGTATTACATTTACACTCATGATAACCCCACAAGATAAGGTAATATTTGCTTTATACCGTCCTTTGGATTTTAATGAAATTAAGAGGAAATGCAGCCTTTTATGTTTGCTTCCTTTGCTTTTTCTTAAAATTCAAGGTTTTACATTCCTTCTCAAAGATCTGGGTTTTCATAATAGGGTTGTTTTCATTCAGCCTGAAGGAATCTCTTTAATATTTTTTTTTTTTAAAGATTTATTTATTTGACAGACAGATCACAAGTAGGTAGAGAGGCAGGCAGAGAGAGAGGAAGGGAAGCAGGCTCCCCGCTGAGCAGAGAGCCCGACGCGGGGCTCGATCCCAGGACCCTGAGACCATGACCCGAGCCGAAGGCAGCGGCTTAACCCACTGAGCCACCCAGGCGCCCCTTTAATATTTTTGATAGTAGTGAATTTCTGTTGGCAATGAATTATCTTAGTTTTATCTTTGATTATTTTTATTGTACTTTTATATTCTTGAAGAATATTTTCACTGAATGTAGAATTCTGGGTTGGTAGTTTACTCTTTCAGTACTTTTTAAGGTTTTTTTGGCCTCAATGGTTTCTGATGAATTTTTGGTCATTCTGAGTTGTTGATCTTGTGAAATTTTTTTCTGACTGCTTTTAAACCTTTCTCTTTCAGAAGTTTGGCTATGAGGTGCTTGGGCATGGTTCTCTTCATATTTATGCTACTTGTGCTTCACTGAACTTTTTTTTTTTTTTTAAGATTTTATTTATTTATTTGACAGAGAGAGATCACAAGCAGGCAGAGAGGCAGGTAGAGAGAGAAGAGGAAGCAGGCTCCCTGCTGAGCAGAGAGCCCGATGTGGGGCTCGATCCCAGGACCCCGAGATCATGACCTGAGCCGAAGGCAGCGGCTTAACCCACTGAGCCACCCAGGCGCCCCTTCACTGAACTTTTTGAAGCTGTAAATTTATCTTTTACTAAATTTGGAAAATTGTTAGCAATTATTTCTTTAAATATTGCTTCATTTTTTATCACCTTTTCTTCTAGGATGCAATTACATGTATGGTTTACCTTTAGCTTTTGTCCAAGAGTTCCCTAAATTGAATTTGAGAGGCAAGGTGGAGGTGGGGGGAGGGGAAGCAAGGGGAAACAAGATGGGACTGGGGAGGGAGACAAACCATAAGAGTCTCTTAATCTCAGGAAACAAGCTGAGGGTTGCTGTAGGGGAGGGGAGTGGGAGGGATGGGGTGGTTGGGTTATGGACATTAGGGAGGTTATGTGCTATGGTGAGTGCTGTGAATTGTGTAAGACTGATGAGTCACAGACCTGTACTCCTGAAACAAAGAATACATTATATGTTAATAAATTTTTTTTAAAAAGTTCCCTAAGTTACTGTTCATTTTTATTTTTATTTTTTTTAATTTTTTATTTTTTTAAAGATTTTATTTATTTATTTGACAGAGAGAGATCACAAGTAGACGGAGAGGCAGGCAGAGAGAGAGAGAGAGGGAAGCAGGCTTCCTGCTGAGCAGAGAGCCCGACGTGGGACTCGATCCCAGGACCCTGAGATCATGACCTGAGCCAAAGGCAGCGGCTTAACCCACTGAGCCACCCAGGCGCCCCAAGTTGCTGTTCATTTTTAAAAATATTTTTTGTTTCTGTTCTTCACATTTGATAATTAGATCATAATCATTGATGTAGCTTATGTAAAGTTCAGTGATTTTTATGTCCTTTCTACTCTGCTTTTAGGCAAATCCAGTTCTTAAGAAAATCTCAGATGTTGTACTTCTCAGTTCTAGAATTTTCATTTGATTCTTTAATTTTTTTTTTTGTATGGTAAAATATACCTAACATGAAATCTATCATCATAATCATTTTTAAGTGTATATTAATACATTCATGATGTTGGGCAAGAGTCACCAACAATCACCTTCCATCTACAGCTCTTTTTATCTGGTAAAAGTGAAACTCTGTACCCATTAAATAATACCTTACCATTACCTTCTGCTACTTGTTCCTGGCAACTACAGTTCTACTTTCTATCTCTGTGATTTTAACTACGCTAAGAAATTCATATGAATGGAATCATATATTTGTCTTTTTATGACTGGCTTATTTCACTCAGCGTTATTTTCTCAAGGTTCATCCATGTTACAACATGCCAGAATTTTTTTTTAATTTTATTTTTTATAAACATATAATATATTTTTATCCCCAGGGGTACAGGTCTGTGAATCGCCAGGTTTACACACTTCACAGCACTCACCATAGCACATACTCTCCCCAATGTCCATAATCCCACCCCCCCTCCCAACCCCCCTCCCCCCATCAACCCTCAGTTTGTTTTGTGAGATTAAGAGTCACTTATGGTTTGTCTCCCTCCCAATCCCATCTTGTTTCATTTACTCTTCTCCTACCCCCTTAACCCCCATGTTGCATCTCCTATCCCTCATATCAGGGAGATCATATGATAGTTGTCTTTCTCCAATTGACTTATTTCGCTAAGCATGATACCCTCTAGTTCCATCCACGTCGTCGCAAATGGCAAGATTTCATTTCTTTTGATGGCATGCCAGAATTTTTTTTTTAAAGATTTTTTTTTAAATTTATTTGACAGACAGATCATGAGTAGGCAGAGAGGCAGACAGAGAGAGAGAGGAGGAGGAGGCAGGCTCCCTGCTGAGCAGAGAGCCCGATGCGGGACTCGATCCCAGGACCCTGAGATCATGACTTGAGCTGAAGGCAGAGGCCTTAACCACTGAGCCACCCAGGTGCCCCGCATGCCAGAATTTTTAAGGCTGAAAGTTAATTGCATTGTATGTATATACCACACTTTGCTTATTTATTTTTATCTGTCAGTGACATCTCAGTTACTTCCATGTTTAGCTGTTATGAATAATGCTGCTATGAACATGAGTGTACAAATATATCTTTGAGATCCTGCTTTCATTTCTTTTGATATATGTCCTGAAGTGGAATTGCTGCATCATATGGCAATTCTATTTTTACTTTTTTGAGGAATTACTATGTTGTTTTCCACAGCATCTGTATCATTTTACATTCCTACCAACAGGGGATCTAACTGCCAACATTTGTTGTTTTATGAGTTCTTTTTGTTTGTTTGTTTGTTTGTTTTGATAGTAGCCATCCTAACTGGTGTGAGGTGGTACTTCATTGTAATTCAGATTTGCATTCCTGAATGATTAGTGGTATTCACCATCTTTACACGTGCTTACTGGCCCATTTGTGAATCTTTTAAGAAATGTCTATTCAGTTCCTTTTCCTATTTTTTTTTAAAGA
Organism: Lutra lutra; assembly: GCF_902655055.1. Classification (NCBI taxonomy): domain Eukaryota; kingdom Metazoa; phylum Chordata; class Mammalia; order Carnivora; family Mustelidae; genus Lutra; species Lutra lutra. Next base: position 32,878,409 of record NC_062288.1, read on the forward strand.
TTTTATTTATTTATTTGACAGAGATCACAAGTAGGCAGAGAGGCAGGCAGAGAGAGAGGAAGGGAAGCAGACTCCCTGCTGAGCAGAGAACCCGATATGGGGCTCGATCCCAGGACCCTGGGATCATGACCTGAGCCGAAGGCAGAGGCTTTAACCCACTGAGCCACCCAGGCACCCTCCTTTTCCTATTTTTGAATTGGGTTTTTTGTTGTTATTGTTAATGAGTTTTAGGAATTACCTATATATTCTGGATATTAATCCTTTATCAGGTATACGATTTGCAAATAATTTCTCCCATTCTGTGGATTGTCAAAATTTACTTTGTTGATCATGTCTTTGGATGCACAAATTTCAAAAGTTTTGGGGCACCTGGGTGGCTTGGTTAATCATCTGCCTTCAACTCAGGTCATGATCTTAGGGTCCTGGGACTGAGCCCTGCATCAGGCTCCCTGCTCAGCAAGGAGTCTGTTTCTCCCTCTCCCTCTGCCCCTCCGCCCACCACTCATGTGTTTGCTCTTTCTTTCTCAAATAAATATAAAATCTTTAAAAAAAAAAGTTTACACGAAGTCCAATTTGCTTGTTTTTTCTTTTGTTGCCTGTGCCTTTGGTGTCATACCCAAAACAAATCAGTGCCAAATCCAGTGTTATGATGATTTTGCCCGGTTTTCTCCTAAGGATTTTATAGTTTTAGGTCATACATTTAAGTCTGATCCATTTTTAGTTAATTTTTGTATGTGGTATTAGATAAGGGTCCACTTTCATTATTTTGCATGTAGATTTCTAGGTTTTCCAGCACCATTTTTGAAAAGACTCTGCTTTCTTCACTGACTGGGCTTGGCAAACTTGACAAAAATCATTTGAACATATATGTGGTTTATTTCTGGGTTCTCTGTTCTACTTCATTAGTGTATTTATCTGTCTTTATGCCACTACCACACTCTTGATTACTACAGCCTTGTAGTAAGATTTTAAATCAGAAAGTATGAGTCACCCAGCTTTGTTTGCCTTTTCCAAAATTGTTTTGTCTATTTGGGATCCCTTGAGATTCCATATGAATTTTAGGATGGGTTTTTCTATTTCTGCAAAAGATGTCATTGGGATTTTGATAGCAGCTGTGCTGAATCTGTAGATTGCTTTGGGTGGTATGCACATCTTAACAATATTGTCTTCCAATCCATGAATGTGGAGTATGTTTTCATTTATTTATGTCTTCTTTAATTTCTTTAATCAATGTTTTATAGTTTTCATTGTACAAGTCTTTTACCTCCTTGCTTAATTACTAAGCATTTTACTCTTTTTGATGCTATGTAAATGGAATTATTTTTGTAATCTCCTTTTCAGATTTTTTATTGTTAGTGCATAGAAATGCAACTGATGTTTTTGTGTTAACTTGTATCCTGCGACTTTGCTGAATTTATTTATTAGTTCTAACAGTTTTTGTTTATGTATGGAATTTTTAGGGTTTTCTGCATATAAGATCGTATTATCTGTGAATAGAGGTAATTTTACTTCTTCCTTTTCAATTTAGATGCCTTTTCTTTCTTTTTCTTGCCTAATTATTTGGGCCAGAACTTCCAGCGCTATGTTGAAAAGAAGTGATAAAATTGGGCATTCTTGCCTTTTCCCGATATTAGAGGAAAAGTTTCAGTCTTTCACCATTTAGTATGATGTTTGCTGTGGGTTTTAAATATATTGCTTTTTATGTAGGAGTAGTTCCTTTCTCTCTTTGGGTCATTGAGTGTTTCTATCATGAAAGGGGATTGAATTTTGTCAAATTCTTTTTCTGCATCAGATGATTATGTGTTGTCTCACCTTCATCCTGTTAATGTGGTATATTACACTGATAGATTTTCATTTGTTGGACCATTCTTACATTCCAGAACACAGTCCACTTGATTGTTGTGTATAATCTTTTTATTATGCTGCTGAATTTGGTTTTCCATACTATATTGTTGAAGATTTTCATATCCATGTTCAGAAGGAATATTGGTCTGTAGTTTTCTTGGATTGTCTTTATCTGGCTTTGATATCAGAGTAATGCTAGCCCTCATAGAATGAGTTAGAAAGTGTTCCCTCATTTTCAGTTTTTGGAAAAAGTTTGAAAAGAACTGGTATTATTATTTAATGTTTGATAGAATTCACCAGTGCAGCTATCTAGCTCAGGGCTTTTCTTGGTCAGAAGATTTTGATTGCTGATTAAGCTCCTTGCTAATTATAGGTCTGTTTATATTTTCTATTTCCCCATGATTTGGTCTTGATAAGTTTTATATTCCTAAGAATTTGTCCATTACATCACATTTACCTAATTTTTGGGCATATATGTGTTCATAATACTCTCTCATAATTCTTTTCATTTCTGTAGAATCAGTAAAAATATACACTTTCAATTCTGATTTTAGTAATTTGAATCTTCTCTCTTCTTTTTCCCTTGGTCCATCTAGCTATTTAAAGATAAAACTTCTGGTTCCATTGATTTTCCCTATTTTTCTATTCTCTAGTTCTCTATTCTTTAGTTCTTATTATTTCCTTAATTATGATAGCTTTGGGTTTAGTCTTTTCTTCTTTACCTAGTTTCTTAAGTTGTAAAATCAGGTTGTTGATTTAAGATCTTTCTTGTTTTGTAATGTCTTTTTTCATATTTTTTTAGATCAATTCACATACAAAATTATATTACTTTGGGTATACAACATAACAACTTGATATTTGTATATATTGTTAATTTTGTATTCTTCTACTTTTGTTTGTCGGGAAGTTTTTGATTTTTTAAAAAACATTCATTTATTTATTTTAGATAGAGAGAGAGAGAAAGAGAGAAGGAGAGGGAGAGAGAGAGAACCTCAAACAGACTCTGCGCTGACTGACAAACCTGATATGGGGCTCCATCTCACGACCCTGAGATCCTGACCTGAGCCAAAATTAAGAGTTGAGTGCATTACCTACTAAGCCACCCAGGCGCCCCTAATGATTTTATTTTTAAGTAATCTCTATACCCAACTTGGGGCTTGAACTTAAAACTCTGAGATCAAGTGTATGTTCTGCTGAGGGAAGTTGATTCTATCTCCTTATATCTTCAGTCAGTCTGTTTAGATTTTCTGTATCTTCATGATTTGGTCTTGGAAGGTAGTATTATGTAGGAATTTATCCATTTCTTCTAGGTCATCCAGTTTGCTGATGTATAACTGTCCATATTAGTCTTTTATGACACTTTGTATTTCTGTAGTTTTAGTTGTAACAATTCCTCTTTCATTTCTGATTTGATTGGTTAATGTCCTTTTTCTTTTTTTCTTTATCTCTATCTGTCTTTCTTTTTTGTTGAATCTAATTAAAGTTTGTAATTTTGTTTATCTTTTCAAAATCAGCTCTTGGTTTTATTGGTCTTTTCTATTGTCTCTGTAGTCTTTATTTCATTTATTTCTGCTATGATTTTTGTTATTTCTTTACTCCTACTAACTTTGGGCTTCACTGGTTCTTCTTTTTCTATTTCCTGATAGTGCAAAGTTAGGTTTTTATTTGAGATTTTTTGTTTTGTTTTGTTTTTTCTTGAGATAGATATTTATCACTATGAACTTTCCTCTTAGAATTGCTTTTGATGCATCCCATGACTTTTGGTATGTTTTATTTTTATTCTCATTGTCTGATGGTATTTTTTGATTTCTGGTTTGGATTTGTCAACCTTTTGGTTGTTTAGTAGCATGTTGTTTAATCTCCACATATTTGTGATTTTTTTCCATTTTCTTTTTTAAATTGACTTCTAGTTTCATACCTTTATGGTCAGAAAAGATGCTGATATGATTTCTTCTGTCTGAAGTGAGTCTCTTCTAGGCAGCATATAGATGTGTCTTATTTGTTTTTAATCTATTCAGCCACTCTGTGTCTTTTGATTGGATAATTTAGTTCATTTACATTTAAAGTAATTTTATTTTATTTTATTTTTTTTAAGATTTTATTTATTTATTTGTCAGAGAGAGAGAGGGAGAGAGAGCAAGCACAGGCAGACAGAATGGCAGGCAGAGGCAGAGGGAGAAGCAGGCTCCCTGATGAGCAAGGAGCCCGATGTGGGACTCGATCCCAGGACGCTGGGATCATGACCTGAGCCAAAGGCAGCTGCTTAACCAACTGAGCCACCCAGGCGTCCCAACAATTAAAGTAATTTTAATAGGTATGTACTGATTGCCATTTTGTTAATTGTTTTCTTGCTCTTTTGTATTATCCCATTTCTCTTTTCTTTTTTATTTTTATCTTGCTCACTTCTTTTGTGGTTTGATGAGTTTCTTTAGTGGTATGCTTAGATTCCTTTCTTGTTATCTTTCATGTAACTATATAGATTTTTGCTTTGTGGTTACCATGAGGCTTACATATAATAACTTATATTTATGATAGTTTATTTTAGTTCATAACAGCTTAAGTTTGCACACATTCTAAAGCTCTACATTTTGGGACGCCTGGGTGGCTCAGTGGGTTAAGCCGCTGCCTTCGGCTCAGGTCATGATCCCAGGGTCCTGGGATCGAGTTCCGCATTGGGCTCCTTGCTCGGCAGGGAACCTGCTTCTCTCGCTGCCTCTGCCTGCCTCTCTGTCTGGTTGTGTGTACTCACTTGCTCTCTCTCTCTCTGGCAAATAAATAAAATCTTAAAAAAAAAAAAAAAAAAAGGGACGCCTGGGTGGCTCAGTGGGTTAAAGCTCTACATTTTTACCCTCTTCCTGTGTTTTATGTTTTTGATATCACATTTTAGATAACTTTATCTTGCACATCCTTCAACTTTGTAGTTACAGTTATTTTTTTTATCACTTCTATCTTTAAACTTCAGAATAGCTTTGTAGGTGATTAATCCACTAACTTTACTATATATTTATTTTTACCAATCAGATTTATACTTTCATATATTTTCTTGTTACTAATTATCACCCTTATTTGTCAGCCCGAGAAGTCCCTTTCGCCTTTCTTATGGGGCTCTCCATGAACTCCTTTAGCTTTTGCTTGTCTGGAAAACTTTCTCGTCCTTCCAGTCTGAATGATAACTTTGGTAGGTAGAAATATTCTTGATTGGAAGTTTTTCTTTTCAGTACTTTAACCATATCATGTCACTGTATTCTGGCCTGCAAAGTTTCTCCTTTTGATGTTAGTTTTATAGGGGTTCCCTTCTACATAGCATGATCATTTTTTTTCTCTTATTGCTTTTAAGATTCTTTCCTTGTTTTTAAGTTTTGACATTTAATTATAATGTGTCTTAGTGCAGGGGTTCCTCTTTTTGGGACTCTTGGGATTCCTCTTTTTGGGACTCTCTATGTTTTCTGGATCTGGGTGTCTGTTTCCTTCCCTAACTTAGGAAAAGTTTTAGCCATTTTTTTCCTCAAATAAATTTTCTTACCCTTTCTCTCTCTCTTTTCTTTTTGGGATTCTTATAATGTGAATGTTATTCCCCTTGATGTTGCACTACAAGTCCCTTAAACTAGCTTCACTGTTTTCATTCTTTTTTGTTTTTCTTGCTCTGATTGGTTGAGTTCCTCTGCCTTGTCTTTGAGTTCACTGATTCTTTCTTCTGCTTCATCTAGTCTGCTGCCAAAAGGCTCTACTGTGTTTTTCAGTTCATTTGTTGTATTCAGCTCTGTGACTTCTGTTTGATACTTACTTATATTTTATATCTCTTTGTTGAAGTTCTCACTATGTTCACCTATTCTTCTGAGTTTGGTGAGCATCTTTATGACCATATTTTGAACACTTTAATAGGTAAATAACTCATCTCTGTTTCATTAAGATTTTTTTTTCCTGAGCTTTTGTTTTTTTCTTTCATTTGGAATGCATTCCTCTGTTTTCATCATTTTTCTTGATTCTCTTTGGTTTCTATGTATTAGATGAAGCACCCGTCTCTGAGTCTTGATGGCATAGCCTCCTGTAGGAGATTAAACTTATTGTTCAACCCTGTCTTGGATCTTGATTGCCTTTCTAACCTCTTTGATTGTCCAGACAGCCTGTTTTATTTTTAATAGCTCCCAGTAGCTGAGGGTATGCAAGGCCGGTCATTGTTCCAAAGTGGTAGATTTCTGTCAGCACCTAGATGCAGGCTGATTGGAGGCCAAACTTGGCAAGAGCTTTTAAAGAATGATAATAGGGGCACCTGGGTGGCTCAGCCATTAAGCATCTGCCTTCAGCTCAGGTCATGATCCTGGGGTCCTGGGATGGAGCCCTGTATTGGGCTCTCTGCTTGGGGGAAAGCCTGCTTTTCCCTCTCCCACTCCTCCTGCTTGTGTTCCCTCTCTCCCTATGTCTTTCTCTGTCAAATAAATAAATAATCTAAAGAATGATAATATATTTAGTCCTGTGAGATCACAGTGTAAGCCCCACCAGACATCAGAGTGAAGCAGTCTGGAAGTGTCCCCTGAACACCAGTTGCAAAATCAGAACTCCAGATGAGTGCATAAGCTTTTTTGTGGGAGATACTTGTAGCAAAAGAGAGGCAAAGGGAGAGTACAATGATGGCATCCCTCAACCTGTGGTCCCTTAGGGCACCTCCATAACCTCTAATGTGTGCCAACCCTGAAGCCTGTCTCTATAACTATCAGGTAGATGGCTTTTATAGAAAGGCTGAAGATGTGTTTCAGTCTGCTGTCTGTGCAGTACCCTGAGGTTGGTAGTCTGGGACAACTCTTTCTAATTGTTATAATTCCATGGGTTCCAGCAACACAAACCCTTTTGGCCACCAGATCCAGATGATCAAAAGGTATCTCTTGGGTGGCAACTTCAAAAATCAAGGCACCCTATTTAAAGACTCGTGCACCAGACATCTGTAAGGAGTGTCTTCCAAGAGATGCTGGTGTTCTGTAGTGCACTGGAGGGAAAAGGCAAAATAGCACCTGCCCTCTGAGGTCTCAGGAAGGATTTACAGTCAGTTCTTAGATGTATGTTTAATTAGAAGCCTGCCCCTCAGGTGGTAACTATGATAAGCTAATATGCCTTGATGATAAGCTAATATGCCTCTTTTACATAAAGAATGAGCTCCAGGATCTGTTGCTTTTTGCTGTGTCCTTGGGGTTATAGCTGTTCAAAAGATCTTTTTTCATTGGTTGCAATACTGTGGGACCAGTGAGTGTAAGCCCTGCTTTCCACCAGAACCAGGCAATGTAGATGCATCTCCTGGATGTAGCCATAAAAATCATGGCACCAGTTAAGAGTATAAGCTCCTCTCTGGAAGATACCAGTGAGTTAGAACAAGGCAAAGGAACAATAAAAATATAGTGTGGGCCAGCTACATTCTCTGAGAGCACCTCCATTAGCCCCTGTAAGTGTGCCAAAGCAGAATTCTGCCCCTCAGAAGATAAAGCTTCTGCACAATAAAATAGATCCTTTTCCCAGAAAGACGGGGGTATGTTTCAGTCTGCTTTCTGTGCAATGCCTGGAATTGGCAGTCTTCTAAGAACTACCTCTGCAATTGTTATAGTCCCATGGACCTGGGAACACAGGTCCCCCACTTGTCTTTGGAACCAGACAATTAAGAGGTATCCCCTGAATGGAATCCACAAATACTGGCTTTATGTTACCAGACATAAAAATAGAAAGTCAGGCATGTGTAGAAGCTCCTCCCACCCCCACCAGGAGATACTGGTACTCTAGGATGTGACAGAGGGAGGATGTGAGGGTGGTATCCACTGGCTGGAGTAAGGCAGAAGGAGAACACAAAAATGACGCTGCCCCCAAAAATAAAAATAAAAAGGCAATAATAATAATAATAATGAAATAAAATGAAAAGGAAAAAAAGATGGGGCCCCTGCTGGCTTTAGCAAGCTGAGAACAGGAAGATAGTGCCCACCAGCCTCTGTCCCTGGAGAGTATCCCAGCAGGCCTCTTCCCCTCAGACCCATGTTTTAAAATTAGCAAATGAGCCTTTCGTGTTAAGTCTGGGCAGTTTTCAAAAGCTGCTTATGTGCTGGGCTCTAGGGTGCTGAAACTGTGGACGAGTCCTTCAAGAGGTATTTCTTTTTTTTTTTTTTTTAAAGATTTTATTTATTTATTTGTCAGAGAGAGGGAGAGAGAGCAAGCACAGGCAGACAGAATGGCAGGCAGAGGCAGAGGGAGAAGCAGGCTCCCTGATGAGCAAGGAGCCCGATGTGGGACTTGATCCCAGGACGCTGGGATCATGACCTGAGCCGAAAGCAGCTGCTCAACCAACTGAGCCACCCAGGCGTCCCTCAAGAGGTATTTCTCAGTTTACCACAGTCCTCCATGTCTCATGAGTGTGGGTTCCATTGGTCCTCAAAAGCAATTGTTTTGGGGCTTGTCTCTCATATGCTGGTCTTATAAGTTGGGGTGCCCAGTGTGGGGTATGAATCCTTCACTCCTCAGGGAGAAGCTCTAGGCTTTGTGTTCTCTCCTGATTGTGAGCTGCTGCACTGTGAGTAGGGTTTCTGGTGAGATTATGTCTTAGCTTTTCCTACCCTCTTTGATGTGGTTTCCTTCTTGTTTGTTTGATATAAAGGGGTTTCTTCACAAGCTTTTAGTTTAGTTTTTCCCCCCAACAGAAACTGTTGCATATATAACTGTAGATGCTGTATGTCCATGTGAAGAGGAACTTTCAGGATCTTCCTATATTAACATCTTAACCTGGAACTTTCTCAATGGCTGCATTTAAAGCTTTAAACATCTCCCTTACACCATTTTCACTGCATCCCTTGTGTTTTGGTATGTTGTGTTTTCATTTTAATTTTTCTCTAAGTATTTTCTAATTTCTCTTGTGATTTCTTCTTTGATCCACTGGTTGTTTAATTGTATGCTATGTAATTTCTAGAATTTGTGTATTTTCCAGTTTTACTTTTGTTACTGATTTCTAAATTCATCCCACTATATTCAGAGGAGATAGTTTCTATGATATGTATCTCTTAAAATCTATTGAGATTTAATTTGTGGCCTAACATATGGGCTGTCCTGGAAAATGTCCCATGTGTACTTGGGAAGAATGTGTATGTGGTTGTTGTTTGATAGAGTTTACTATAGTCTATTAGATCTAGTTGGCTTATTGTATTTTTAAGTCCTCTGTTTCCTGTCTTATGTCTGGTTGTTATACCCATTTTTGAGATTAAGTTATTGACATCTCCAATTATCCTCATAAAATTTTCTAATTCTTCCTTCAATTCTGTCAGTTTTTGCTTTATATATTTTGTTGGCCTGTTAATAGGTGTGTAAATGTTTATAACTGTTATAACTTTTTGTTATATTGAACATTTTATTAGTATATAATGTCCTTCTTTGTCTCTTGTAAACTTTTTTTGATTTAAAGTCTACTTTGTCTGATATTAGTATGACTACCCCATTCCCCTTTGGTTATTATTTTCATTCAATCTATTTGTGTCTTTAGATGTAGAGTGATAGCATATAGTTGTATCATGATTTTATCCATTCTGCCAGTCTCTATCTTTTGACTGGAGAGTGTACTCCATTTCATTTAAAGTAATTACTGATATGGAGAGATATATGTCATTTTTCTAGTTGGCTTCTATATGCCTCATATTTTTGTTCCTCATTTCTTGTATTACTGTATTTTTGTGTGTTTATTGATTTTTCTGTGGTGGAATGTTTAAATAACTTTCTCATTTCCTTTTGTGTATATTCTATAGCTGTTCTCTTTGGGATAATCATGGGAATTACATTTAACAGTCTAAAGTTATAACATCTTAAATTGAATTATACCATCTAGATTCAATAACAAACAAAACCTCTCTTCCTTTCCAGCTCTATCCCTACCTCTTGCAGTTGTTTATGTCACAAAATTTCATCTTTATATATTGTGTGTCCCAAAACAAAACTAATAATTCCTTTAAGTGCATTAGTCTTTTAAAATATGTAGAAAACTACATGTGGAATTGCAAACCAAAGTTAACAATAATACTGCCTTTTTAAACTTAGTAATTAAAAATATTTTCAACTCTTAAATCATGTAGAAAACAAAAAGTACAGCTACAAACCATTGTTATAATAATACTAGCTTTTATAATTGCCTGCTTACTTGCTTTTATTTATATCTTTATTTTTTCATATAACTTTGAGTTACTGTCCATTCATGTCACCTTGGAGGACTTTCTTGAATATTTCTTGTAGGTCAGATTTACTGGTAATGGATTCCCTCAGCTTTTGTTTATCTGGGAATGTCTTAATGTCTCCCTCTCTCTTGAAGGACAGTTTTGTTGGATATAGGATTCTTGGTTGCCTTTTTTTTTTCTTTTAGCAATTTAATTGTCCAGTGCTCCAGTGCTTTCAGTCTCCAAAGTTGCTGATGAGAAATCTGGTGATAAACCCACTAAAGATCCCATGTATATGCTCACTCTGGATCCTACAAGCTGTGTGCTGGCTGCTTTAGGAACATGTGTTCCTTCCATGGGGCTAAGGGTGTGGAATGGGTACCTGCTATTGTTCAAAGAACTAAAATTAATTGAAATTTAGTATTCTAGCCTTTTGAAAGTTGCAACCTCTAGAGTTCCTAAGTAGTTATATTAGACAGATTCTGCCAGTATAAGTTTTGTCTAATTGGGGAAGACATATTCCTGGTACTTCCTGTCTAACCTTTGCAGAATCTTGTCCCACTTAGTTCTCTTTTATAGCTTTTTATTTCATCTTCAAGATGTGCTTTCTTTTTTTCATTATGATCATATTTTTATTGAGTATAATTATAACAGCTATTTTAAAATCCTTTCTGATAATTTCAAGACCAGGTACTTTTTTGAGTTGAGTATCAGGTGATTTTGTTTGCTTTTGGATTCCTGATTCTTTATGAGTCAAGTAAGTTTTAATTTTGTCCTGAGCATCATGAATTTCATGTTACAGAATCTCTGGATTTTGTTATATTTCTCAGAAGTTTGTGGATGACTTGGTTTTAGCAGATAATTAATTTGGTTGGAGTCAAGTTGCAAAGTCTGCCTCTTGGCTGGCAGTTTAAGTTCATTTGTATTTAGCACACCTCTTTGAGTTTTCCCAGTGCATGTGTAGTTCAGGGGGTCAGCAAAACATAAGGACAAGGTATATGAGCAGATTCTATGGCTCATATCTCTGGCTTCCTTATTTACTTGATTTCATCTTCACTTTTAAATATCTGTGGTTTCCTTGAACTTTCTCTGATCTCCTAGTGTAGAAAGACTGTGGGTTTTCTTTTGATATTTTAGCCACTTTTATGATGCCATCTCCAGTCTGCACTCAGAAAAAAAGCCATAATAAATGAAAATTTACTCCTTTCTAGTCCCTTCTGGTTCTGTAGAAACTTAGCCACTCTGGAAGCCTTATTTTAATGTGTGATCTAAAATTTGCAGAACTTTAAAAATATTTTAATATCATAGTTAAGAATTTTATAATATCATTTCATTTTGTATTCAAATGCTGAGTATTTAATGATGATTAAGTCTTTCCGAAGACTCCTTCAAACACTTTCCAAAATTGGATTTTTCCAAATTATATTCAGATACTGATAGAGTGATTTTACAACTACCAAAATAGAAAGTTTTTCACTTTGGGCATTTAAATTAACTAACTGTATGATTAACCTCTATTATGATGCTAAATATTACAAAGCAAACTAAAATTTTATGAAGCAGGTATATCACTATTCAGAAGACCTCAATGGGAATTTTGTCTTTGTAAAGACCAAAGATTTGTGATCGATGCTGGTGGTGACCTTAGAAGAAAAATCAAGGGAATAAATTATTGTGTCAAAATTACCTTTATAGGCAATGTTTTTGCTGTCATAGGGCAATCTATGCTTCCCTTTCTTCTTATAATTGTATCAGTTTCTCATTGTTAAAGAATTCCTCATCCCAAACTACTCTATTATTTCTGGAATTTGTAGAAAGGTCAGTGAGTCTCAGGAGTTGTGATTACTTTTTCTAGCTGACATTTATTGATCTCATTACCTTCATGCTCATATTTCAAAAACTTTTTTTCATTTTGTTACCATTTCAAAGATGACAGAAATGCTGCAGTGCTCACTGTATTAGAACTGTATGTAATTAAAATTTGTACTCTGTGTTTCATCACAGTCTTACTGTCAGAATCACAATATGTATTGTTTATAAATCAGATTGTTATAATTAGAACACATCATGTGCATAAAATCAAGTCTGAATATATATTCTAACATGTATTTTACTTATTTTCATAGAAATGAATGCTGTAAAATCTTTGGGCATAAACCTTTGCTTGTACTGAATGGTTCGCTTGACTCTTTCGATTGCCAGTGCTTAGTTTTAAATGACTGCTTTCAAAAAAGTTTTATATTTTTGCATAAGCAGTTAGTTCTCATAAAAATACTAAAGACAAAGAATAATAAAGAGATGTATTCATGAATAAAAGTGATTAAATAAAATTAGACATAAGCAGAGTATAAATCTCCTTACTAAGATTGAATCATAATTAATCAGATTCATCAAGGAAATATGTATCTGTTTCCAAATATTTAACTCCACAGTCCTAGGACAATTTTACTTGTCTATGTTAAAGAAAAACTTCAGGGACACCTGGGTGGCTCAGTTGGTTAAGCAGCTGCCTTCGGCTCAGGTCATGATCCCAGCGTCCTGGGATCGAGTCCCACATCGGGCTCCTTGCTTGGCAGCGAGCCTGCTTCTCCCTCTGCCTGCCACTCTGCCTGTGCTCACTCTCGCTTCTCTCTCTATGACAAATAAATAAATAAAATCTTTAAAAAAAAAAAAAAACAAACTTCAGGAGGATGGTGGAAATTATTTTTTATTAAAGTTCTGTTTGTGTGGGGGTAGCTGTAGGGATAGTCTTCTTTTGTCTTTTGTCTGTTTAAGCCATAATTGTACTTAGAAATCTTTCATTTCTATTTGCCAAGAGTTTATTTAACCAGAAGTATTTAAGGATTCTATGAGAATCAAAAACAGACCCAGGCATTCAGCTGTCATATTGAATCAGAAATCTAATATATGAACCACTTTACAGAGGTTATGTTTTAGCTTGATTGATTTACCAAGGGCCCTAATTTACAGAAGCTAATACATTAGAGTTGATTGTTATGACCAAAATCACTATTGGATAAATCTGCCAGTTTAATGTATATGATTTTAGTCCTTTTTGCCACAGATTTGACTCCTACTAATTCATTCCTCAGGGTTACTAATTTCTTTATTCTTCCTCCTAACATGAGAGATAAGGTACAAGGAAACATGTGGTCTGTCTCTCATTGCCGTTCCTGGGTTGGAAAGATCTACTGAAACCCTTAATTTAAAATTTTAGCCATGTTTCTGAAATTTGCAATATCTTGCTTTACTCATATCTGTTTAAAGATCACTTATACACTCTATTTATCAGACAAACCACAGCCTTATAATTTGTGAAATACAAAGAAACATTGATCATTTTCATTTCCCCATTAGACACACACAAAAATATTCTGTATTGAAATCTCTGGTAGATAGAATATACTAACCTGAGGGAATAAGTGTTTTCATGGACCATTTTTTTAATGGAAAGTCTAGTATTTCCTGAAGAAAATATTATTATTTTTAATAATAATTAAAAATAATTATTTCTTTCCTTGAAAGAAGGAAATCATTATTTCTTTCCTTGAAAGAAGGAAATCATTATTTCTTTCCTTGAAAAGAATCATTATTTCTTTCCTTGAAAATATGAGTTTTTATTATTTTTAATGATAAGCATATTTTATAGTTTATGGATAATATGTATAAAGTTGAGAGATTCTCTTTATAATATTTGAATTCATTTAGGTGGTACATAATCTAGTCAAAAACAGAAAAGCAGAAAATCTAGTTGATCAATCTAGTTAAAAACAGAAGAAGTCTGTTTTAATGGCACCCATCTCTTCAGCTGTTGGTCAGAGACCAAAGTTCTTTTTATCACAGGAAGCTTTCTCTATGGATATTGTTATGGCTAAAAGTGATTATTTGAAATTAAATCTACACATTTGCTGAATAGTACCATAGGTTAGATACCATGTTATCTGTAGTGGAAGATATGAGGGAGGTACTGGTACCAAGTTAGTCAGTTATAAATATTATTTTATTTATTACCAGCAATCTTGAAAGGGATATTAATCCTTTTTTTATTACTGATGAAACAGACTCCTGATTAGAAGGCAGCACAAAAAATTATTATATCCTAGGAATGACCAAATCCAAAATCTCTTGCTCTATGGTAATGCCTTCAAACTTCTTTGCTCTGTTCTTTTTACTGAATTGTGAAAAATATGCTCCTCATCATTCATGTTTAAGCTGATGACTAATTTCTTTTGATAGCTAAAATTTTCAATCAAAATTTTAAATAGTCATAAAGATGTAATTTGATATACTATAAATGTTTTCATTAAATAATTAATATTCCATAACTCTCTTAAAAATGTCCAGTAGAACCTAAAGATCACAGTGATTTGATGCTCACAATCATTTATTTTTTGTAAAAAGTACTTAGACATTCTTGTTATGTTTAGGAATTTTATATAACACATTTTTTTATCCTAGATCTCTGAGCTTTACTATACAACTTTTGTAAAATTTTATCTTATTATAATATTTTTATATTTGATATCTTTTATTGATCACCCTACTATAGTTCTCTACAACAAATGTGTATATAATTCAAAATTAATTTTTATATTTCCTATAAAAAGGCTCTAAGTACTAAGGCATATCTTCATAATTAATTTGTCAATGCAATTTTTATTCTTATGTGATCAGAACAATATACATATGTTAAGAGGCTGATAAATAATCATTAAATATGACAAAATTGATCGATCTTACATTTCTAAATAAGAGACTGAACTTTTAATCTATCTCTGGGTTAATAATAAGAATTGTTACAGAATTAGAGTTCAGTCAAGTCTCTTGGGTTTTGTTTTCATGAATGTAAAATTCTTTCCACATTTTTAAGTGCATGGGAATGGGAGTATTAGTATTACTCAATTTCCCTGAAGTTTTTATAGAAATATGCCAAAAAATCACAAAAATTATTTTTAATAATATGTTATTAATTTTATTCGGTATTCCATCAATTTTGTTGAAAACAAAGAATCTAAATCCAACTTTCAAAACAAGTTTAAACAGTTACTAAAGTCCTTCCTGTTTTCCACATCCACACTAGTGTTTCTATCAACTGAGTCTTCACTGATGCCTGGGACAGTTTTACTGGCTAGGGACACATAGCATAGCATGATTCTGGATAATGAGAGAGAATAATTTCCTGTGTGAAGTAGGCCGAAGGGTTATGAAAGGGGAGTTGGGAATAAAGAATCAGCAAAACCTATTCTTTCTCAGATAAGTGTTAGAAAAGAAGCCACATAGAAGATAAGGGTCTAGAAAGCAGCAGCGTCTTTTGGAAACTGTAACCCTTTGGAAAGTCTTTATGTACTCTCTGCTGTATTTATACCCAGCCTAGTGTGGAGATCAGAGCTCCATGCCACACTGTGGAATTTGAAGTCCAGTTAAAATGAGTTAACAGGTGAGGTATTTAACTTCAGGACAAGAATACAAATTTTGATAAAAGTAGGTCAAGTCCAAAATAAACCAAGTGTCACAAGACCATTTCATATTAATAGTGATCACACTGTATGTATTTTTCTTTCAATATTTTGTCAGTCATGTTTTTCCTCCAAACACTGACAAAGCTGTATGTTAGCCAGGAAAAGTATAAAATTAAGTCAAAGAAATGTAAGATTCTGAATATAGTTTAAACAAGTTTTTCAATATATTTTAACTAGACATGGGGAAAAGATCAAGAAGTTAGTGTCCCTTCAGGCTCTCACCCCAAGGTTGGCCTTAAACGAAGGGCATAACTGTAATTAAGCAAAAATTATCAGCAGTAATCCCTATCCATGCTGCTTCTCATCTGTTCTTACTGCCACCAACCTCCATGATCCTTTAAGCACACAAATTCTATGAACCTTGTCTGAGCTTGACAAAGAAGTATTGAAATCTCTCACAAAAATCTTTCTGTCAAATTCATCTTGTACTTCTCATGCTTCATTTTGGTATTTTACGTAGCAAATACATTGAAGTATATGGCTGTTATAACTATTAATGGAAATTATAACCCTTTGGTCAATATAAACAGTCCTATTAACTCTGAATTTTTTTTTCTATTATTCTGTTAATGTTGGCACTTTTTAATTATTTCTTTAATTTGGGACATTTTTATTTTTTGTTTTATTTTAAAAATTTTATAGCATTTTGTTTTAGATTTATTTCTTTGAAGCAAAAATATATTTCCTTTTTTTCTTTTCTTTTTTTTTTTAATTTAAATTCTATTAGCCAACATATAATACATCATTAGTTTCAGATGTAGTATTCAATAATTCATCAGTTGTGTATAACATCTGGTGCTAATCATATCACTTGCCCTCTTTATTTCTTTAAACCGAATTGGAGAAATTAGTTTCTTTTTCAGATTGAATTTGAATGAATTATATTCACTGATACAACTGAGATGCCTGTTGTGTTAGTTTTCTATTGAGATACTGTAAACGTGATGGCTTCAAATAATACCAATATATGATCTTGCAATTCTGTAAGTCATAAATCCAAGCACAGAGAGCCTAGGCTCTCCCCTGTGTTTTCATCTGAAGCTCAGAGTTCGCCTCCAAGATGATTCAAGTTGTTGGCAGAATTCAGGTCCTTGGTAGAAACCTGCTGGAGGGTCAGTCTCATACTCTCAGGCCCATGCCACGTAATCCTCTCCATCTTCAAAACCACAATGGAAAACTTCCTACACATCAAGTCTGTGTTCCAGAATTTGAATCTCTTTTCTAGCGAGAGGGCTCACCTGACTTATGCTCATTTATGCTCAGGCCCATTGAGGATCATCTTTCTTTCTTAAGGTCATCTCTGCAAAGTAACATTACCCAGTCCTGGGAGTGACTATCTCATCATATTCACAAAGTTTGCCTACCCACAACAGAGAGGGTTCTGCAGAAGTGTACATCGAGGGGCAGAGATCTTGGTGCTGTATTAGAATTATGTCTATCATACTTTTTTTTTTTACTTTTGTAATCTTATTTTACAATTTATTTAGGCTTTTAAACTTTTTTTTCTAAAGAATTTTTAAAAGAGTTATTTTAGAGCAGTTTGAGATTTGCAGCAAAATTGAGGGGAAGGTACAGTGACTTCTCATAAAACCCCTACTCCCACACAAGTATGGCCTCCCTTATTATAACATCACTCTTCTGGATGGTACTTTTTATTTGTTTGTTTGTTTGACCAAGGATGCACCTAAGAAATTTTACTTTGTAAAGAAACCTGAAATTATGGAAGAGGTTTGGAAAATGGCTGAGACTGTGGTGGTGAGGGGCTAGTTCTGAAGGCACCACTTAGAAACCAAAGCTCCTGTTCTATGTGATCAACTATGTGATTTGGGACAAGTTACTTCTTTCTGTATGTGTTTCATCTGTAAAATGGAAATAATATTACCCATTCTCCAGGGCAGTTTTAATGATTAAGTGATTTGATATGCATAATGAACACGATGCTGTGGAGAAGAGCATTCAGTAAGTGTTAAGTATTAATATTTCTCTCACTGTTACATGGTAGATATTTATTCTGTTTTAAATCTTCTTGATTTTGGGGCGCCCGGGTGGCTCAGTGGGTTAAAGCCTCTGCCTTCGGCTCAGGTCATGATCCCAGGGTCCTGAGATCGAGCCCCACATCTGGCTCTCTGCTCAGCAGGGAGCCTGCTTCCTCCTCTCTCTCAGCCTGCCTCTCTGCCTACTTGCAATTTCTGTCTGTCAAATAAATAAATAAACAAAATCTTAAAAGAAAATCTTCTTGATTTCAATCATGCATCGAAACTATATTTCTCTAGTTATATATAACATCTGATTCCATAGAATATCTAATGATGGATTTAGCAAGCATTTAGTATTATGCGTGGTCTAGTCTTTATTAATGTTCTATTTTTATATCAGACCCCTATGATAAATTAAGAGAAAATTGAAGAAAGTGAGGTAGCCTGCATTGTTGATCTACGTGGAAAGGAGATTCACAGGTGAAGGGAACATAGGCTCTTAGGACAAGTGAGGACCAGATATGTTCTAGAAAATAGAAATATGCCAATGTGAACAGAGGTGAACAAGGTAGAGAATGGCAAGAAATGAGATTGGAGAGAGAGTTTATTGGTCTAGATCACATAGGGCCTTGTAAACCATGACAAGGACTTTGGCTTTTACTCCAAGGAGGCTGGAAAGCCAAGGGTTATTCCTAAGGAGAGACATGTCATGGCTTGTCTGTGGCTACTGTGTGAAGAACAGACTGCATGGAAACAAAGGTGGAAGGATAGAGTTTATATAGTTGAAGTGAACCGCAAGAGTGGTTTCAACTAGAGTTGTAGCCATGGCAATAATGAGAATTACATTTCCAGAATTATTAGATATGGATATATTTTGAAGAAAAAGTTAAGACTATTTGTTGTTGGTGATATGTACTTACAAGGAAAAGGGAAAACTCAATTGTGCTTTCAGTGTTTTGATCTGAACACCAAGGAACAATGGAATTGCCATTTTCAATGATGTGGAACCATGAGAGGGAAAGATAAAGGGGAGGTCAAAAGCTCAGTTTTAAAATGTGTTAAAGGTGCCTCTTCATTATGTGGATGGAGATGTTAAGTAAGCAACCTGGATATATTTAGAGTTTAGGAGTGTGGTTTGGCTTTGAGACATAAGTGAGGAATCTTTCAAGAGGTTAAGAGAATTTAAAGTCATGAGTTTGTATGAAAACATTTAGGGCTCGGATGTAGATCATCATGCCGAGATTATAAGGGCAGAGCCCTGGGCATGGTAACATTGCTTACAGTGATACAAGTGGGAGAGAAAGAGAATGACTACAGAAGTTATTTCTTTGAGTAGACAACAGTTGCTGGCCTCCAGGGAAAGTGTGCAACACCTGATTTTAGGTAAGAGCATGGACAGTTCACTTATTCTAACAAGAGAGAAGGCAGAGTATACTGTTTGGGTGTAAGAGTTTTGCCTGAGTTGGTATAATATGGACAGAGAACTTTTTTCTAGTGTAAAATAATATCTTTTTATGCATAATAATTAGGAAAATAATAGGCCCCTATTTTTTTTACAGGAATAGGGAGGAAATACAAAGCTTCCTCTTTGAGTGGAGAGGGCTGAGCCCTGGCTAGAAGCTAAGGGGGAGGGCCACGGGGGAAGAAACCAGGATGAGGGCTGTACCACTGCCCAAAAGTAGGAAGGTAGTTTAGGTAGTATTTTAAAACTTAAAAACAGCTCAACACTCTCCCCATAAAAGTCAAATGTCTTAAGGGGTTTCAAGATTATCATATATTTGTTGAAGGTTGTCATTTCCTAATAAACTATACACTTACGAAATTAGATTAGAAATTTTCTATCTTATTAGTAAGTATTATGGATGGTCATACATGGGTCTACCCTATCCTCATTCATAAGTCAAAGAAAAGAAGTATGGCTTCCTGGAAAAGACATATGTCTTTGGAAAATTTCATACCCATATTAGAGTAAAATTTTTGACATTACAAGCCAAACAAAAATATTTTTTCCAAACAAAAATATTGATGACTATTTCTTATTGACAAGAATACAAATAATTTATCGAGAAGCCTGTGAAAGATTTTAAATGTAACAAGACAGAAATGTCCAAACACATTTAATTAATGAGGCTAAATAATCAGTCTTAGCAGGACTGATCCAACTTAGCAAGCTGTGCAATTTTAACACATTCTACTTGAATATATTAAACTTTATTTGTGTTTATAAGACTGTCTTTATGGGCATTCCCTTTAACTGAACATGAATTACACAGCATTATATACTGAAGAGCATTTTCAGAGAAAAAAAAATTAAAAATGCTTGATAATTTATGAAGTAATACAATTTGAAATAAAATGAGATATCACATTTGAGTTAAAAATTGGCAAAAATTACAAACACTGATTTTATTCTGTATTGGAGAGAGCATGGATTTATTCATAGTATTCAACTATTCTTGGATAAAGTTTAATTTGACAGAATTTTTGAAGAGTGATGTGACAAATTATGTTAAAATTTTAATTGTGTCATTAACTTACTTGCTGGGAATTTATTCAAACCAAACACTCTCACAAGTGTGCAAAGATCTAGATATATGCAGCGAAACATTATTTGTACCAGGGAACATTGGAAATAGCTTAAATATGTATCAATATAGGCTTTATTAAGTAAGTTATGATGCATCCTATTACCTCAAGACAAGAGTTAAGGAATATTAATTCAGAAAGAAGTCCAACATATGCAGTTGTATTTTTCATTTAAGATACAGAAGAACACTGGGTATGGTGGCAGCAGACTGCCTCGAGTGTAGGCAACATGGGTAGTAAAAATGATAGAGAATTTCAGTGCAATAGTAAAATCAACTAAGAAACTCTTACCAACTCTTGAGTTGTAGAAACTCAAACCAAGGGTTGCTAGAGGGGAGGCGGGGGAATGGGGTAACTGGGTGATGAGCATTAAAGAGGGCACATCATATAATGAGCAGTGGGTGTTATATGCAAATGATGAATCACTGAACTCTGCCTCTGAAACTAATAATACACTATATGTTAATTAATTGATTTAAATAAAATGAATTTAAAAAATAAAATCAACTAACAGTCTGCTTTTTATTATTACCATGAGCTGACTGTTTAAACAGTAGCAATCAAAAAATACTCCTACCCTTTGAGTAAAGAGGTACAAAGGGAGTAACCTTTGTAAACCATGACCCCTGCCCTTGATTAACTACAGCAGAAGGTGAGGAGAATGAAAACTAAGAAAGGGGGAAGGGACAGGAAGAGGAAGAGAAAATACGAACAAGTAGTATATTTGGCAGTGACCCCATGTGTTTCAAATGTGGAATCTTAGTATAAGTTTTTGCTCTATTTTGAAGAATCTTATATGCCAGATTATGGAATTTGGCACACAGTGATCTATTGGCCAAATCTGGACTGTTGATTGCCTTTGTAGATAGTTTTATTGGAAACGTGGCTACACTCATTCTTTTATGCATGGCTGTGGTTGTTTTCACCTGACAAGGACTGAGTTAACAACAGAAGATGCAAGATGCAAAAAGCCTAAAATATTAACTATCTAATCATTTATCGAAAAAGTTTATGGACTTCTGCTGTAAGTATTAGAATATTTTAATTATATTTGAGAAAAATTATTTCCTATTGGGTTGAATTACCTTACTCAATTGTTGAATTATACCAATGGTTATTTTGGTCACTAGCATTTTCTATCATATTTAATGAAAGTCATTGATCAGTTCTTAGTTCTCATATTTTAGCATTTTTGTGTGATTTGCAAGAAACCTATGGGAAAGTTACCAGCCTTTCAACTAAAGAGTTGAGACTTTCCTATTCAGTAAGTTGTCCTTGTTTACAAAGCCATGTTTGAGTGCTTGGGGCTTTCATCTCCTGATTCTCTAGAAGTAATATAAAATGTAAAAGTAAGATAAAAAGTATTTTGCTGCTGCCCCTTTCTATAAATATACATAGAATTCATGGTGACCAGGTTGCTTACCTAGTTTTGGAGAAGGTCTTACCTGTCCCTGCAATACAGTGCTCATTTAAGTTCTAGAAATAGAACTACTGAGTTTACTAAAAAAATACATGACTTAATTGAAATTATAGAATCTTCCTGTGAAAGAGCCCCAAGTGATTTACAGAAGACCACATGTGTAACACATAGTTTAGGTTGTGCACTTGCTTTAAAAGTCTATTATTTTTATGAATTGTTCCCCCTCCAGCCACAATAGTTCAAAGGTATATCACACATATTTCTTAACAGAAAGTCTGTCAGAAATACACATTTTATAAATAATTAATTTAATTGAGTGTTTTCTTGTTATCTCACATTGAAGTGTTTGGTGAATAGACTGACAGGAAACCAAAGCTCCTTGACTACAAGGAAAACAAGATTGTTGTTGCTTGGTAGCATATTCACAGAGAAGACCAAGCCTCTGGAGTTTTACCAAACCTGCCTTGGAGTTAGGCTTGTTGAATCCCGATCTACTTTATCCATTAGTGATGCATTTTATTATTGGATCTTAAAAATGGTATATTACAGAACTGTTCTTTTTTCCCCCTTTAAAATAATGATCATCTTCCTCTAATTCATTTATTTTACCATTAACTATTAAATATTTAGCATGTACGAGGCTCATTTCTAACCACAGAGGAATAGTAAACTAGACAAAATCTTTGTCTCGAGAGAAGCTTATGTTCTACTTTCCAATGTAGATATTCTTGTCAGTTTTCTCCCTTCCTTCCTTCCTTCCTTCCTTCCTTCCTTCCTTCCTTCCTTCCTCCCCTGTTCATATCTTCAAATATTACAATGACTAAGCTTAACTAGGGGATTCTGAGGAAAATGGCAGCCTGAATGTTCTTCAGTTCTCCACCTCTCAGTTGTTTCTTTGTTGAAAGAGACAGCAAGGATGCTCTGTCACTAGGAGGGTCTCAGCCTTATAGACCAGTGAATTAATTCCCCAGAGGGAACAAAGAGTCCTGGGAGGTTTGGCTGTTTCTTGCTGACCTTTAGGACTTGAAGAAAACTTGAAGCTGAGAGAGAGCTGCCTCTGAAACTGAAGAACACCTGGACAGATGCTCAGTAGTTGTTATCTGGTCTGTAGTTTTGTTGTACACACCTTTTTAGTATTGTTTCAAAATTATATACCCCAGTAGAATATGTATGGAGAAAAAAGAGACAAGAATAGCAGCACCATGGGATAAAGTATGTAGTCTTATGAAGCAGCAGCTATATGGCCTCAAAGAGTTCATGTAAAGAAATAAACTAACGCATGCGAGGTGTTATCGAGGGGACCTATCTTGTGGTAATCAGGCATATATATGATTAGAAAAGGCACACCGGAAAAGAACTGAATGTGAATGAGATTTAGAGAGATTGGTTTAATGAGGAATTGTGTGTAGCTGAACAGACCTTAAAAAGATAATAGTTTGAATGGAGCTATACTAAATTTCATGAGAAAAGTTTGTGTGTTTTATACAGGTATCTCGAACTTGGACACAATTGTGGTATCAGCATTTACCAAAAGCTTTCTGACTTCAGACTCAGAATTAAAATAATTTCAACATATTTTCTTCATTTTAAATACTTGATTCAAATTGTGTTCTTCATACTTTTTATAATATAAATCCACGGAAGCAGATTTTACTCTTATAAATCACATATGCATATATATATATTATATGTGTGTGTGTGTATATATATGTGTATATATATATATATATATATATATGATTTCGCTTCGAGTCTAAACAAAAATCAAATTTTCTTGCATACTCACAAAACAAGGAGAATTGATCATTGTCTTGGAAATGTCCACCAAATAATAGAATTTTCTCTGGGGACTTTAGAAATAGGTCAATCTAATGAAAAAGAAAAGACACATTGAAATGCAGAACATGTTCTTCTTGAAAAGATTGATGTATTAAATATTTATGCAAACACATTAAATTGGCAAGTGTATGAAAACATTATTACATATTTATCACCTTCACATCTCATCATTTTGAAAAGAACTTCTTTCCTATAAAACTAAAATGGATGACTATAAATTTTCCAAAGTCACATTTTTCAAACTTTATAACATGGAATAGTTTGTTTTTCAGAGTTTATATTAATTCTCATAAATAACAAAATTAATGCTGAAACTAGAAAAGACTAATAATTTATTCAAGATAGGAGCAGCCAAGTCCTGTTTCATCATTAGCCTTGCTCCCCAAACCTGAGCTGGAGCTTCCTAATATGAAAGATGCTCCCTAAGAGTGAATATTCACTGTGAGAAATAAATGAGCTCTTTTAGGTCACAGAGTCATTTAGCCAGCAACTGGTTCTGTGGCAAAAGCCAAATGTCATAAGGGAATTAATGCATTTCTAAAGTACCTAACTTCTCCTACAGGGTAATAAATCCTGATGGAGTCCAAAATTTTATGGTCTTTGGAAAGTGTTATTTAAATTAAAATTTAAATTGACTACACCTCTCATTAAAAGCCAGAAAGTTGAAATGATTTTATATAGGCTCTAAAAATATTCCTGTTTAATATAAACTGCCTTATTATGATGATATGGTGTTCTGTATTCAAAGCTCTCTTTCTGCCTCTTCACTCCTACTTCTTATTCCTGCTGAGCTCCTTTCCCTGTCTCTTAAGACTTTTCCTTACCTCATTGTTGGTTTGATTTTTACCACACTTCTATTTACTGTTTTACTCCTGAATCCTACTACCCTTTCATCCCTCTGCCCATTTCCAGAAGCTTCTGTTACTTTACTGTTCTCTTCCGCTTGCCTGTCTTTCCTTTTTCATCTTTCCCTCCTCTCTTTGCTGTTTCGAAGACCACCATTTCAGTTCATTACTCTTCCTCATGTGGAGTCCTCACAGTCTCGCTGTGCTTTGTTCACGGTATCAGTCCGCGGTCGGGTAGCACGTCTTTGCTGTTGACTCTATTGAATTGAACTTGACTATTCCTACCATACACCATAGTAAGAAAAATCCGTATCATAACATGGACGAGATGGAGGAGGAAGAGAGAGAAAGAGAAGGTTAGATCTGGGACTGCCAAGTGGTTGGTTTTGAAAGAAACTTGGAATTTAACTCTGGCTGAAACTGACCTCGACCTTGCCTTCTGTCTGTATGTGGCTGTTCCGTACTCCTCCAGCTCCCAGCAGTTCCGCGGTCATTTCTACTTGACTGTCTAAATACACTCCCTGGATCCAGTGCCTTGCTATGAAAGGTCCCCGGCCTCCTCGAGGTCCCCGCAGGTTGTCGAGTTTTTGTGTCCCAGCGCACCACTCATGACCACCCCATGCTGCTGCTGAATTCAGGGGTCCTTCTTTGTTTCTCCCCTTCCTTGCACTGCTCTCTCCTCACCCTGCCTCTCCATGGCACACAAGACAAGCCCTGCTCGCTTAGTCCCCCAAGCACCATTTTTTAAGAGAACACTGTCACTGAAGAAGGAGGGATGAAGGATAGAGATTAAGCTAGAGAACAGCACAGCATAGATAATAACATCACAGTGAAATGAAGTTATTTAGTTTGACAGCTTCGTGGTCGTACCCACCTCTGTCCTGCTGGCTGCTTTGTGCCAGATTATTTTCTATCTGGAGATTTTCCCCCATATTTCCCCATATTCTCCTCATCTCCCCACGCAGGGACCCCCAAGTTCTCCCAGGATCAGGAGAATATTCTATGTTCTTGCTACTTTATTACACAGAGTGGTTGATTTCATTTTGTCTAACTCTGGACTAGCTCCCCATAACTGCTGTAATAATGCCAAAAACTGTGTGGCTTAAAGCAACAGAAATTTGTTCTCTCACGGGTCTTGAGACCTTGATTTCAAGTCTGAAATCAGGGTGTCAGCAAGGCCCCGCTTCCTCCAAGGTGCCAGGGGAAATTCCTCTCCTTGCCTCTCCCGGGCTTCTGATGGTTCTGGGTGTTTCTTGTTTTGTGCTGCAGCACTGTAATCTCTGCCTCCTCTGTCATGCAGCCTTCTCTTCTCTGCATCTTCTGTCTCTTATAAGGAGACTGTCATTGGATATAGGACTCAGTAGGTGATCCGGGATGATGAACTCATCTCAAGATTCTTAACTTAATTATATCTGCAGAGATGTTTCCAAATAAAGGAACATTCAGAGCTTCCAGGAATTAAGATACAGTCTTCTTCCTCTTCTTCTTCTTCTTCTTCTTCTTATTATTATTATTATTATTATTATTATTGTTATTTTGCAGGGGTGGGTCTGTCATTCACCCGGATGCACAGGCTCTATCTAAGCAAACTCCTGGTTTTCTTTACTTTCACAATGAGAAACAATGAAAGTATTTTCCCAATTTAGTTTAAAGGACAAAAGTAATTCTGTCCCCCTAAATTAATTCTGTAGTACTTCTAGGGCCTTTAGAGCAAATTACAGTTAGTTTTGTTTGTTTTTTTTTTAAGAGTTTTATTTGACAGGCAGAGATCACAAGTAGGCAGAGAGGCAGGCAGAGAGAGAGGGGGAAGCAGGCTCCCTGCTGAGCAGAGAGCCCGATGGGGTACTGGATCCCAGGACCCTGAGATCATGACCTGAGCCAAAGGCAGAAGCTTAACCCACTGAGCCACGCAGACACCCCTATAGTTGGTTTTTAAATGATATTTTTCTTCTCATTAAGAGACCCAACCCATTAAAAATCGTTAAAATAACGTAACATTTTAAATATGGGAAAATTAGGGGCATCTGGGTGACTCAGTCAGTTAAACTTCTGACTTTGGCTCACATCCTGATCTCAGGTCCTGGGATACAGCTTCCTGCTCAGTGGAGAGTCCACTTCTCCCTCCGCCTCTAGGCCCCTGCCCCCTTGCTCTCTCTCTCAAATAAATAAATACAATATTTAAAAATAAATAAATCAATAAAACATAAATAAATAAAGGAAAATTATAACAGAAATTTAAACTTGTACCTATTTATATGAATGCCTTTATGTCTTGGTGTATATATGTGACTGTGTAAAAATACTTATAATCATGATGCATTTACAACTGTCTATACTGTGCTTAGTCTTTTTCTTTTTTTAAAAGATTTTATTTATTTATTTATTTGTCAGAGAGAGAGAGAGAGAGAGAGCGCGCGAGAGCAAGCACAGGCAGACAGAATGGTAGGCAGAGGCAGAGGGAGAAGCTGGCTCCCTGCCGAGCAAGGAGCCCAATGGGGGACTCGATCCCAGGACGCTGGGATCATGACCTGAGCCAAAGGCAGCCGCTTAACCAACTGAGCCACCCTGGTGTCCCTATACTGTGCTTGGTCTTAACATCTAATAAACCTGTTTAATTTTATAGCATATTTTTTAAATTTACAATTTTTTGGTTTTTATTTTAATTATTTAAGAAATGCTTCATCATTGTAGAAATACAAACTTTTTTTTACAAAAAGAAAAATTAATTGCCTGATTTTACAGACCAAAAAAAAAAAAAAAAAAACCAACCAGTTTGAGGACACATCCTTCTTTTTCTCATGTGACTGTCTATATATATTTGTGAATTCATATTCCTGTAACTACATCCACATTTATTTCTAGTTTTGATTATAATAAATCTCAAGCCGTACATACTGCTCTATACTTGACTTTTTAATTTCTCCAATTAATATTATGTTGCACTTGTCATTTTCCATTACTTTATACTAGAGTCATTATTGTATATATTACATGTGTCTAGTCCATCATTGTTTTGATGTTCTATAAATTATTACTGGAGATCATTTTCACTATTAAAATGAGCACCGTTAATGAACATACTTTGTCATACATCATTATAAATGTGTGTATCATTATTTCTTCAGGATTAATTCTCAAGGGGGAATTTGCAGGCTTATGAAATGTATATCCTGTGGCAGAGACTGCCAGTCTTCACCTAGATCTCTGTTCCCTGTGTCCTAGGAGCCAGGAAGTTCATTTCCTAGCCCCACCTGCAGCTGGGTGTGGCCATGGAACTGAGTTCTAGCTGTGGCTTAGAAGAGTGTGACTCATTTGTGCCATCTCTGGGCTAAGATCGGTAATAGGCAAATCTACGTCGTCCAGATCCTCTTTCCTCTGGGCTCCCAGAGAGGAAGAGGTCTGGAGGACAGAGGAAACTGGTGCCGCTTAGCCACCCTGTCCATTGACTGGACCAGGAACGTTCATCTCAGGCATTAGTAGAGGGGAAAATACTGGTTTTGAGCAATGATGTATTTTAGGGTCTTTTAATAAATGCAGTTTTATGCTAAGTGATACACTTGTTTTTAGAAGCATTGATACATACCGTTAAAGCACATTTCTCAGAGTCTAAGCAATGAGGTTATCCCTGATGCTTTCTTTCTCTTTTGTTTTTAGAAAACATTTTTTATTTGAGTGTAGTTGACATATAATGTTACGTTAGTTTCAGGTGTATAGCATTACGATTTGACAAGTTTATGCATTATGCTATGCTCACCACAAATGTAGCTACTATCAGTCACCATGAGACCCTATTACAGTATCATTGACTGTGTTCCTTATGCTGGGCCTTTTATCCCCATGACTTATTCATTCCATTACGGGAAGCCTATCTCTCCCACTGCCCTTCACCCATGTTGTCCACCACACACCTCTTCCTGGCAACCATTTGTTTGTACTCACAGGACTGATTCTGCTTTTTGTGTGTTTATTTTGTGAGTTCTTGTTTGTTTTAGAGTCCACATATGCTTTCTAAACAAGACTATACTCAAATGTTTACAGTCAGTTTTGATATTTACTAGAAAAGGTCGGCTAGGGGCGCCTGGGTGGGTCAGTGGGTTAAAGCCTCTGCCTTCAGCTTGGGTCATGATCCCAGGGTCCTGGGATCGAGCCCCACATCAGGCTCTCTGCTCAGCGGGGAGCCTTCTTCCTCTGAGCTCTCTCTCTCTGACTGCCTCTCTGCCTACTTGTGATCTCTGTCTGTCAAATAAATAAATAAAATCTTTAAAAAAAAAAAAAGAAAAAGAAAAGTTCGGCTAATACTTCCCAGAGATTCTCCTACATGACTGTTTCATTCATGTTGCCGATTTTCCTAAAAAGTTTTAAGGGACATGGTTAAGGCTGCAGCTGATGTAAAATGAGTAATTGTAGCATTCTTTCATCATTAAACCTTATGTATACTTCTCATTATGTATTTATTTTATGTTGCTGTTATAAACTGTTTTGTACATAGAGATTTCCAAAGTTAAATTATTTTCTTATAGGAATTTCTTGGAAACGTGGGAATTCAGAGGAATAAATCTACAGTTGTTCTTACAGACTCTAGTTTGCTTCTTGTAAAGAATTTGTATAAACCATCTCATCAGAATAAGCCAGTTTCACCCCAAAGTCACTATCATTATTTTTTTATTAACAATAGTTTTTTTCATTAGTTTGATATTAACAGTTTTTTTATTATAAAGAAAATAAAATCTTACCTTAATTTTAATTTAATTGCATTTCTTCTGTATCAGAATTGAAGTTTATATGAGCATCTAAGTGGTTTCAAATTCCCTTTAATGTAAATTATTTATTATCTTTGTTCACTTATCTGTCAGGGTCTTGATTTGAATAAATTGTATATATTATAGGCAGATCATCCTTCTAGTGATCTGTACTTAATTAAATTTTCCAAGATTTGTTTTTACTTAATTCAACAATCCATCAGGAGTGAGATTGATGTAGACTGTGTGAGCTGTGTATCTAGATAATTTTTCCACAAATTCTAATTATTCTCACTTATTTATTAATGAATATTCTCTTCTCTGTAATTTCCAGATGTTGCCTATGTCAAATACAAATGTTTGTTAAAGCTTTTTTCAAACATTTTCACTATGTTCTGTTTATCTTCATATTTATTTTTGTTCTAGTAGCATGCTGTTTTGATTATGACTGTTTTAAAATGTGACTTGGTATTTGATTGGGTTGGCAGTTCTGCCTCACAGTTTTTCTACTAAAAATATTTTTGATACTCTCTCTTTTTTTTCATTTTAAAAAAAGTTTTGGGGGTGCCTGGGTAGCTCAGTGGGTTGAGCCTCTGCCTTCAGCTCAGGCCATGATCCCAGGGTCCTGGGATCGAGCCCCACGTCGGGCTCTCTGCTCGGCAGGGAGCCTGCTTCTTCCTCCCTCTCTGCCTGCCTCTCTGCCTACTTGTGATCTCTCTCCCTCTGTCAAATAAATAAATAAAATCTTAAAAAAAAAAGTTTTGTTAAATGGCAAGAAAATAATCGGGTACTATTTTATTTAGTGAGCATTGTACCAACTCCACAGAACAACTTCTGTAAAAGCACTTTTAAAAAAATATTAATCAGTAGATCACTATTTCCATTATAAAGGATTCCATTAAGAGGAAATTATATTTCCAAATTATTCAAGGAATATTTTGCTTAAAAACAGTATTTTTTACTGACATATAATTGACATAACATTATATGTTTCAGATGTACAGCCCAATGATTTTATATTTGTACATATTGTAAAATGATCCCAGTAAGTCCAGTTAACATCCATCAACATACATAGTTAAACATTATTTTTTTTGTGATGAGAACTTTCAAGATCTGTTCCCCTTACTACTTTCAAATATGCAGTATAGTATTATTAACTATCGTCCCTCCACATAACTTACTCATTTTATAACTGAAAATTTGTACTTTTAACCCCCATCTCCCATTTGCCCACCCTTCCATCCTCCACTTCAAGCAACCACCAATTTGTTCTCTGTACCCATGAGCTTGATATTCTTTGTTTTGTTTTTGAAAAATAGGTATTTTTAAAGAAAACTAAGAAACATGATTATTTATTGCTTTAAATAAAATTAAAATCAATAGTACTATAGGAAAGGCTCTCCTTTATTTTTAAATTCAAATATATACTCTTACTTGAAATATCACCAGATATGTGCCCATTATCCCTGATAACTGCATTTTCTTATATTCTGCAGTTCCTTTAATATGGAAGTCCAGAAACCTTCAAGATTTGATACAATGTATTACAAAGCTCAAGGGTTAACATGAAATGTTTGATATTGCAAGAAGTCAGGAAATGCAGCTTTTTTTTTTTTGGAGGAGTGGAACTATATTTATATCTGGAAGTTAATTAGATATTTTGCCTTATAACCAATATGGTCTAATTCATAATGAAAGTATTTTATGAAAAATAAAGATTAAAATTTTCATTAAGACCTTTTTGTGTTGGCAGTTTGCCTGTGCCGTTGATTTGCATAAAACATGATTAATGATAACTAAAGAAACAGTCTAACAGGTAGAAGAAGATGAAAAATTATCCTAATGAAAGAACATTTTATGGGGTAAGCATTTCAACATCAGAAACCCCAATTCACTTGGAATTTAACTCTGTGACATGGCATAACTATGTGAAATGGTAATAAGCTAAACTTATTAGCCAGTATTCATTAGTTTGATTTGTTTACCTCTGGCATGAGTTTTCTAAGACAAAAACTTGCAGTTCTGTTTCTTTCTAAAAACTGCACAAAATCACAGGCCATTAACCAGTTCAGCACAATTTTACAGCACAAATGCAAACATTATTAACCAATTCATCTCTGAATAACTGAAAATGTGAAAATAAACATAGTAAAAACTTATATTTTCTGGTATATTTATTATTCAGTTGCTGGATTACATTTTGATGGACACATTTGAGAAGACCAGAACCATTTTACAACTCTCAGAGGAATTTTTCTTTTCTTTTTTTTTTTTTTTAAGATTTTTATTTATTTATTTGAGAGAGAGAGAGAGAACACGGAAGGAGAGTAAGAACAAGAAGCAGACTCCCTGATGAGCAGAGAGTGGGGCTCGATCCTAGGAGCCTGAGATCATGACCCGAGCCAAAGGCAGACGATTAACTGATTGAGCCACCCAGGCGCCCTCACAGTGGACTTTTTATGTGGCTTATGTTACATAATTGCTTTCATATGCCCTCCATTTAGGACACAGAAGCCCCAGGTCACGTGATATGAATGATAACATGTGAGTTTATACTTGGAATACAAAATACAATAAATACTATTAATGCAAAATAATATTAATAAAATATGGAACTTATTTGTGGGAGGAATGCATTGTAGAGCTGATTTATTTCAACTATAGTTCTTGACACAAGGTATAGTGGTTCAATACAATCTTTATTCTGGTTGAGTGACCATGGATTTTTTATAATTATGGGAAGAAAGCTGTGACATATTTAATATTTTTTTTACTGGTAATAAAGGTGGGCTTCATGGACAAGAGACCTGTGTGGTCACACAGGGTTCCCCACTGTGAAGGGCCCCACACTTGGTTTAATGTTCTGGTATTAGTAATCCCAGAATATCAATGATATTTCAACAAGAGTTCCCTTCTTTTCATTTTGCCCTGGGCGCTGTAAATGATGGAGCTGTCCTGCCTGTAATCAAATACCATATCCAAAACTCTCTTGTATTAAGATTATCAGTTACCTTTAATCCCAAAACTTCAGTCCTCTGCAAAAATATATGATTTATTATTCCTTCTCTCCTTTCTTATCCTTAAGCTTCACAAACAGAAATGATTAAAGGTGAGACTGGCTTTGTTTTCTATGGGTCCTATAACTTTTAATTTAATTTTCTTTTCTTGGTGAAATACAATTTTTTTAAACACGTTTTTATTTGAACGCCCGTTAGAGGCATCTGGGTGGCTCAGTCAGTTAATCGTCTGCCTTCAACTCAGGTCGTGATCTCAGGGTCCTGGGATCGAGCCCCACATTGGACTCCCTTCTCAGCGGGAAGCCTCTCACTCTCCCTCTGTGCTCTCTCTCTCTCAAATAAATAAAATCTTTAAAAAAAAAAGAAAGAAAGAAAATAAACTCCAGTTAGTTAACATACAGTGTAATATCGGTTTCAGGTGTACAATTTAGAGATTCCACACTTAAATACAACACCAGCTGCTCGTTACAAGTGCATTCCTTAGTGCATCCCCATCACTTATTTTAGATTAAATTCCTGCAACTTTTTTTCCTTTTAGAAACTACATGAATGCTGTTGCAACTGTAAGCATAATCTCATATTACATAATCTCATATTACCCCACAAACAAAAAAGAATACAGTAAGTACTCTTACAGACTTCACCTAGATTTAGTGACCATTACCATTTTACACCATTTGCTTTGTCTCTATATATTCATACATGCACATACATTTTTCTTATGAATTATTTGAAAATAAGTCACAGATATTTTGTCATTTAACCTTGAAATGATTCAGCTTGAGGGTCCTAAAAACATTCCCCTGTATAACCTGGGTACCATCCAAGATATTTTAACTTGATACAATAATATTATCTGATATTATTCCAATTGAAATTTCTCTAAGTATTCTGGAGTGCATTTTACAGATTTTTAAAAACATAGCATCCAGTCCAGAATCATGCATTACATTTGGTTCTCATGCTTCTAATTTAGCAAAAACATCTGTATTTGCTATTTTTCCTCCAGAGGATTTCAAGCTTGATGAAAGCAGGAGCCCCTGTGGCTTATCCTTCTTTGATCCTCCAAGGAGGCCGAGTAATACAGGATAAAAGGCAATGTGGTGTAAAGAGTCTAGACTTAGAGTCATGTGCGTGAATCCCAGCTCTACCACTTCGTTCTGTGACCTTAAATATTCTCTTTAAATTTTCTGAGCCTCACTTTCCTTTTCTCTTAAAAAAATAACTATATTACTTACATTACAGCAATTGTAGAGGTGAAATGATAGAACAAGTGTAAAGTACCTGGCATGTGGATGGCACTCCACAAATATTTTCTCTTTCCATCCACCCTTCAATTTGTGCTGATAGTGAGTTTTTGAGATTTTTTTTTCCAAGATGCAGAATGAGATTGAGAGGAAGAAAAAAAAAAAAGGAAAAAGTCTGTCTGCTAGTCTTAAGAACCTTTTTGTCTAGTATCATCTCCAAAGTGATAAGAACAGATTTTATAGCATTTCGAGTGTACTGAGATTCATTTTCAATTTGAAGGGTTACACACAATAAGATTGTGTTTTAAAAGTGTGGCACTTAGAAATCAGAAAGAACAAAGTTTAGAAAAGACACCTTATGTTTAAATAAATAGTTCCTGTCCTTGAATGTGACATGGCAAAATTCCAGAAAAAGCTGGAAGAGGGTCTCAGGTACAGTGAATTGCCCTACCATCTTTCCAGACTTTTCTGGGATTCTGAATGTCAACAGACATGATGATGACCACATTTCTTGCCATTTGCTTGCAACAAATGGCAAATGGCAAATGGCAATGGTTCTCCTCTCTCTCCTAAGCTTTGTCAAACTGGAACATAGTTTTGGAACTAGGGAAATGAGGACACCCAAATGCTATGGAAACAGCAGGGACTCTGATTTCCCTTTCTTTTGGATTTCATCATCTGAAGTCTTCCTCTACCTCCTGGGCTTCTGGGACTCTTCCTTGAAGGGGAGTGTTGAAGGGGACTGGAGACTTTATAATGAGAGATTTATGGATAGGTCTCCTTCCATTGGTTATGAATTTCAGAATCATCATGGGAAAGCTGTGTCTTTCTTTTGATGACTTGGGGCCACAAACGTCAATATCAGTGCTTTCTCTATGCTGTAGTATTCATTAATCCAAGCTACCGGACTGACACCTTTTTTTTTTTTTTTTTTTCCATCTGAAGGCATATCTTGGCAATGCTTTTTAAATAAATCTGTGGGGTCAGTTTGATTTCTTATCATTTGCTCTGTATTCTCATAGTTCACAGGATAAATTTAGCTCTCTGACTTACTGGTGTCTTTTTGCAAAATTAGTTATCGAATCTAAGTCTGAGGGAAGCTTCCCCTAAATTGTTTTCTTGACTTTGATTAAATAGTCACACCTGTCTGTGTTATTTGATCTGCTAGGAGGCAGTCCTGAAAACGGTACACCTTCTGTTTCAGGGACCAGAAGATCCTTTACCCTGTTGGGTTCATTTTAAGTGGGGGCATAGCACTGTCATAAAGATTTTAAAGATGCTGCTAGGGAAAGATTGCTTTCTTCCTCTCCCTTCACCTCCTTTCCTCCCTCCCTCCTTTCCTTCTAATCTTTCTTTTTTGGTATGCTTTAAACACAAATAGAACTTCACATCTGAACGTTTGTATTTACTGTCAGATTTACCACTATGAAAATGCTAAATGTCATCTTCTGTTTACTGTGACTTCCTATGGCTGTGCAGGTAAGCTATGCTTTGCAAGAAACTAGTTTGAAACAGTTACCCTTAGTAGAAAATGTCATTAACAGGTAAGACCTAGGAAAAGAGACTGATAAAAGAGGTCCTTGTAGTTGGGGTAGCTTAGAGTCAGGCACTCGGTGATTCTCAAACTTTTCATTGGAGCTCTTCAGCGAGCTTGGCTAGGCCAGTTCCCTGTGCTTGTGGTTGGAATTAGAATTCCGTACTGATCAGAGGCAAACACAAAGAATAACTAGCTGTATTTGGAGACATAAGCTGAGTTAGATAGTAGCTGGCTGAAAAATGTTGCTTTTCTCTTTTTCACATTTCAAAACTCTAAACCTCCATTAAGCTAAATATTAGGGTAAAATCGAACAGACCTATAAAAGTGAAAAAAGACCAGTGTGAGAAAAGTGATGCAATTAGCAAACCAAATAAGGCAATTTAGAATGAAAGAAATAAGTTGACGACATGTTTGGGAAACAAAAGTCTATATTACAATTTGTACTTTCTGAAGACTTTCTCAAAGAGTGTTTTGCTTGAGGAATTTATTTCAAAGATTTATAGCTTCTCATAGTCCTAGTACCATGATCATTTATTTTAATGAAAGACAGAATCACAATATAGCTGTAGTCTCTTCGACGTACACATAGGATGAAATCAGAAAATGCAGAACTGCTCTACTTTCTGGCTCTGTGATGGTCCAGGTCAGCATGGCGCCAGTGCCTGGATCCCGGGTTTCTGGGCTGCTAGCTTGGTCTGGTCACAGCGGGGACAGCCTCTATGGAGTGGTGCCCACAGTGAGGAGGAGGGCTCAGCTCTCAGGAGGAAAGCCTTCACCTACTACATCATGCTTCTCAGGCAGGGACTGAGCATAAAGAATGCTTCCCTGAAGAGCACAAGACATCCAAGTTCATCACCTCTCCAACCTTTTCACATCAGGTCTAGCCCCTTTGCTGGGGAGATGGTAACCATATTCTATTCATAACCCTCATGTGAATCCACTTCCCATTGCCAATGAAGGTGAAGAGAGAAGACCAGGGATGGGGGCCCAGGCACAGCGACCACAGCACTGGTCTGCATGTGGATCATAAAAGAATATGGGACTTGAAGCTCACCCGTGTTTCTCATATCAAACCATGACCATTGTGCTGATCTTCCATTCCTTTGCTTGTGGCATAAGAATGCAGAAATAAATAGACTAACTAACTAACTTAGTCAGAGGAGAGGGAACCCCAAGAAACAAACAAAAAACCCACCAGACAGCCAGGCAGTGGGAGACTAGTTCTCTTTCTAATTTGTGTGACTTGGCTATTTTTAAGTTTCCCTGGGCCCTAGTATCTTCATCTGTACAATGAGGGGGTTAGTTTTTTAGATACATTTTAAGGATTGACTTTGTAACATACATTGAGACAGTGGCAAATCACATGATAAATATTATTTGCCCCCCAGGATCCACCTTTGTTCCCCTTCCCTTATGAATCCCCAAAGGTAACCACTAAGCTGACTTCCAACATCATAAATTAGTTTTTGCTAGTTTTTGAACTTATATAAACAGCATCAAATGTTAGATACTTCTTTGGTTTGACTGCTTTTGTTCAACTGGAGGTCCATGAGATTCACTTATTTTCTTTTGTCTAGCAGTTTGCTTGTTTTTACTCCTATGTTATATTCTACGGTATGAACATACTGCAATTTTTATTTATTCCACGGTTGGTGAATCCTTGGGTTGTTTCCTTTTGAGGACTATACTGAATAATTCTTCAGTAAACATCTTTGGTTGTGTATTTTGGTGATATATATATATATATACATGCCATGGAATTTTGCTAGTCATAGGTTATATGAACACTCAACTCTAGGAGATGTTACCAACAGTTTTCCAGAGTTGTTATATTAATTTAGCATATACTATGTTAAAGTTACACTTATTCCTTATCCTTGCCAATTCTTGGTACGGGGAGTCTCTTTAATTTTAGCCATTCAGGTGGACGTGTTCTAGTATCTCACTGAATCTTCAGTATACAACTCAAAAACTTTTTACACACACATTCACACACACATAATCACTTTCCAGATCAAGATAACATTGGCAAGATTCAAGAAGGCTCTTTTATATCCATTCTCAGTGAATACAGTCCATCCAAGAAACAACCACTATCTGATTTCCACAACAGACTATTTCTGCCAGTTCCTGAATTTTATGTAAATAGAATCATACAATTTCTAGTCATATGTCTCTCAATTCATTTGCTCATTTTTTATACTTGTAATACTAATTGGTATTCTTATTGAGAGCAATCATTTTTCCTTTATGTTGTAGTGTAGTACTCCTCTTAATGAATATGTTTCTTTTTTTTATCTGTTCTCTTGCTGATGAATATTTGCATTGTTCTATTTTTTTTTTTTTTTGGCTATTAGGAATAAAGCAGCTGTAAATATTCCTGTATGTGTCTTCAGTGAATGTAAGTACTCATTTGTCTTTGATGATTACCTAGGAATAAGATTGCTGGTCCCATAGAATAAGTTTAGCTTTAATAAACATTTCCAAATCGTTTCCCACATGGGTTTTTCCAATTTTATCTCCTACCAGTAATGTAAGAGAACTCCAGATCCTTGCCACCATTGTATGCTTTAGATTTGTTAAATTTTAGTCATTCTGGAGGGTTTATAGTGATATGTCATTGCTATTTTAATTTGAATTTCTCTGATGAGTAATTACATCGTGCCTTTTTTTTTCTTATGTTTATTGCCTGTATCAATACTTTTCTTGGTGAAATGTCTCTGAAGTCCCTCTCTTACTTTTTAATTCTTTATTATTGATTTATATGAGTTCTTTATATATTGTAGATGGGAGTTCTTTATTGTATCTCTGTATTACCTATATCTTCTCCTTTTTGCCTTTCACTCATAATATGGTCCTCTTGTTGAAAATTCTCATAGTATAGAAAAAAATACATTCTCTTAGTTGCCAATATTTAAATACTAGGAGATTTTATATAAAAATAGGGATTCAGATTTCTTTTAAAATACTACAAGGATTAAGTGAGGGGGTAAGTCAGAGGGGGAGAAGAACCATGAGAAACTGTGGACTGCAAGACACAAACTAAGGGTTTTAGATGGGAGAGGGGTAGGGGGTTGGAGGAGCCTGGGTAGTGGGTATTAAGGAGGGCATGTGCATGGAGCACTGGGTGTTATATGTAAACAATGAATCTTGGAACACTACATCAAAAACTAATATATTGTTTGGTGACTAACATAACACAATAAAAACAAACAAACAAATAAACAAAAAAACTACGATTCCACAGCATCCTGCTTCAGATTTCATATACCTAAGGCTCTATAGGAGCTGCCTATATGAGATGCCCACCATGGTCCCTGTTGTTTTATTTTTCACCAACACAATTCACTATGTCACATTACCAGCCTGGTCCTATAGGCACCCAATATGGGATCATGCTCTAAGATATTCTTCATTTTCAAAGCCTGAGTTCTGTTAACTAGACCTCTTTTGGCTTGATAGACTTAATCAGCGTGAGGCATAACAAATGTCTTTTGAGGGTCCCATCCTTAAGAATGCCAAATCTCTGGCCACCAAATAATAAATACTTTAGTGCAATTAAGTCCATAGTTTCTATAATCATTAGCTTTTTTAGAATCAGAATACAATGCATGGAATTTGGGAGAAGCTCAGAGTCCAAATAGTATAATAATAGTGGCATTATTTTAGTTTAAGTAGAAGAATTAGTGGAATTTTACCAAATGTGTCTTAGACCTAAAAAAAAACAAAAATACTGCAACCAAATTTCAGAGTTTCTCGTGTGTGTGTGTGTGTGTGTGTGTGTGTGTGTGTGTGTACACACACACAATACACCATTATGGAAATACTGTGGTAATTAGTAGGTTAAAATAGAAAACACTTATTCATTTACTTCCCACATACCAGTTAAGAGCTTCTGTATTCTCAAGGCATTGCTTTAAGTGTTAGGACCACAGAGCAGACAAAATAGAGGAGTTCCCTGCTTTCATAGTTGTCATTCAAGAATGAGAAATAATCAATACCTAGATACACAATAAAGTATTAAAATATATAAAAGCTTAACATGTTGAAAATAGGCTCTTACAGTAATCAAAACAGTGTGGTATTGGTGAAAGGGTAGACAAAAAGATCAGTGGAACAGACTAGAAAACCCAGAAATAGACCCATGCAAAAACAGCCAACTCATCGTTGACAAAGGAGCAAAAATAATTCAGTTCTTTTCAATAACTGGTGCTGGAACAACTGGACCTTGACATCCAAAAAAGAGAAAAAATGAATCTAGACAAAGACCTTACCTCTTCCACAAAAATTCACTTAAGATGGACCATGGACTTAAATGTAAAGTCTAAAACTGTAACACTCCTGGAAGATAACATGGAGGAAAATCTAGGTGATTTCAGGTTTGGTGGTGACTTTTTAGGTACAACACTGGAAGCACAATCCATGAAAGAAAAAAATAATAAATTGGACAATATTAAAATTAAAAGCTTCTGCTCTGCCAAAGACACTGATAAGAAATGACAAGAAATGCCACATATTGGGGGAAAACATTTGCAAATATATTATCTGATAACAGAGTGGTACCCAAAATATACAAAGAGCTCTTAAAACTTAAGAAAAGGAAAACAAGTAACCCAGTTAAAAAATGAGCAAATGATGTGAATAGACACCTAACCAAAGAAGATACACAGATGGCAAAGAAGCGTAATGAAAAGACTTTCAACATCATATGTCATTAGAGAATTGCAAATTAAAACAGCAGTGAGATACCACTATACACCTATTAGAGTGGCTAAAAATCCAAAACACTTGACCACACCAGATGTTGGTGATGACACGGTGCACCAGAAACCATCACCCATTGTTGGCAGCAATGCCAGGGGGTACAGTTTGGCAGTTTCTTACAAAACTCAATATAAGATGGTTTGGAAGTTTCTTACAAAACTCAATATAAGATCCAGTGGTTGCATTCCTGGGCATTTACCCAAAGGAGTTGAAAACTTAGGTCCTCACAAAAACCTGCTCATGAAGGTTTATGGCAGCTTTATTCATACTTGCCCAAACTTGGGAGCCACCACGATATCCTTCAACAAGTGAATGGATAAACAAACTGAGGCACATCTCTACAATGCGTGTTAGTTTCCTAAAGCTGCTCGATCAGAGTACAACAGGTGGAGTTGCTTCAATAACATGGAGTGTCACACACTTCTGAAGCTAGAGGTTTGAAATCAAGATGCTGGCCAGATTGGTTCCTTCTGAGTGCCATGAGGGGGAATCTGTTTCATGTCGCTCTCCTTGCTGGTGATCTTCATTTTTTGGCCTGTGGAAGGATAATTCCAGTCTTCACGTGGCCATCTCCCTGTTCCTCCATCTCTGTGTCCAAATTGTACCTTTAAAAAAAAAAATAAGAGCACAGTCATATTGTAGTAGGGCCCACCCTAATGATCTCATGTTAACTTGATCATCAGCGAAGACCCTTTTGCCACATAAGGTCATGTTCACAGGGCATCGGGACTTCAATATTTGGGGGGAGACGTACCATTCAACTCAGAATATAATGGAATATTGTTCAAATATTCCATTAGTCCAGCAATACAAAGAAAGGCGATATTAAGCCACTGAAAGATGTGAAAGAAACTTAAAATGTGTATTTCTAAATGAAAGAGGCCAATCTGAAAAAGCTATACACCATATAATTCCAGCTCTATGACATTCTTGAAAAGGCAAAAACGGGGAGAGAGTAAAAAGATCAGTGGGTTGCCAGGGATTCAGGGGGATGGAGGGATGACTAAGTGGAGCACAGGTGGTTTTTAGAGCAGTGAAACTATTCTGAATGACACTTTAATGGCTGATACACCTCATTATACACTTGTTAAAAGCCCATAGAATATAGAACCCAAAGAGTGATCCCTAATGTAAACTATGGACTTTTGTTAATAATATTGTATCAATATTGGCTTGTCGATTCTAACACATGTACCACAACGAAAGCAAGATGTTAATAATGGGAAAAACTATGTGTGCTGGGGGTGCTGAGAGATATATGGGAATTCTCTATACTTTTTGCTCAAGCTTTCTGTAAGCCTAAAACTTCTCTAAAAGTTAAATTTTATTAATACTTTTAAAAAAGCCATACACACCATTTTCTGTGGTAGAGAAATCCAGATATCTCCATTAGCTTGGGTGGTCACAAAGGGTCTCTCTGAGTACCATGAGGAGCAGAGGGAGACAGGCACACAGTAGGAGAAAATGAGCAGGGACTGGAGTAAGAAGGGCTTTTTAAACAGAGCATCATTTGGACTTTATTCTGGGTATGATAAGGTTTAATAGGAAAGTATTAGGATATGATCCTGTGTTTCCAAAATATCACTCTGGGGGCGCCTGGGTGGCTCAGTTGCTTAAGTGCTGACTCTTGATTTCTGCTGAGGTCGTGATCTTGGGTCGTGAGATGGAGCTCTAAGCAGCTCCTTGCTGGGCATGGAGCCTGTTGAGATCCTCTCTCCTCCTCCTTCTCACTCTCTCTCTAAAAGTATATATATATATATATATATATACACACACACACACACACACACACACACACACACACATTATGTGTAAAAATATAAAAGTATCATCCTGACTGTTGGGTGGAGAAAATATGTCACGTATGGAGGTAACTCTGGAAGCAGTGAGATGGGTTAGGAGGATACTGCAGTAGTCCAAGCAGGAGGTGATGATGGTTTGGACTAAGATTGGGCAGCAGATGTGAAAATAAGGGGATTGACCTAGGATGTGTTTGAGAAAGGTAATGGACGAGAGGATGTCTCACTCTGTCAATCATCCGTGACATAGCCATGAATCTGGAAATATGTGGAAATGTTAATTTTGTTATAGGCTGCAATCCATGCCCTTTGTCATCCACATCTCCTTCCATGGAATGAAAACTCATCAGATCAAATATTACTTTAATATAAAAGGGCCTTGCAAAATTGCACATGATGTTTGCTTTTCATAATGTTTGTTGTAATAGAATTTGACCTGTCGCTAAGATTCATTTAATATAGGCTTAAAGTGTTTTGCTTTCCTTTCACTTTCTCTAAAAATTTTTAATTACTGAAGTTAGAAAGTGTCTTGTTTAGCAAAGAGAGAAGTTAATACAACTGAGCAACTTTGTCTCTATAGCAACTCTGCAAATAAAAACACTTAGGTTTCTGTTATTTAGGTTGGGTACACAATATCTGAAATATAGGCCAACAATGATGAGAAGTTGTTGACTATGATGAAATCACACTTGGCCAGGAGAAGAAAGGAATTGTTTCTATTATTGTTGTGTATTTTAAAAACTATTCTTAAAATTGGCTGAGAGTACAAATGTGTC
This sequence comes from Lutra lutra, assembly GCF_902655055.1. Lineage (NCBI taxonomy): Eukaryota > Metazoa > Chordata > Mammalia > Carnivora > Mustelidae > Lutra > Lutra lutra. Next base: position 32,920,483 of record NC_062288.1, read on the forward strand.
AGTTTTTGCCTTGATATTTTAAGACGGATGACAAAGAAAGCAAAGAACAACCATAACTGACTTAAAATATGGCAAGTTAACAGAAGAATTGGTATCGTTCATTTTAAAGAAGAAAGACCACAAAAATTAAATGATTTTAAAGAAATTTAGAAATACTACTACAGTCTTTGAAACATTACCATTAAAAAGGGATTACTTTGTTTCCTGTGGGGAAACTCAAATGCACATAGGATAATAGTCAAATGAACAAGAATGTCATAGTTTGAATAAATGTAATACTTTGAATAAGAAAATAATACAATAGAATGGTATGTGTGAATTGTACACTTTTTGATTACTTGTCAGTTCTTTCATTTTAGAAGAGTATACTTGATTCTTAATAATTAAACATTATTAGGAATTACATTTGCCTAATAAGGAAGGGATAGTGTCCTTGAGGCTGTTAGTCACAGTATATGACATTATTGATTTTTCCAGTCCATCCGATGGTATTTACACTTAGGTCCTTGATGCTTACATTTATGAAGAGCGAAATAGTCTAGGCGGAGGTGCACTATCTCCTTTTAAAAATTCTACTTCATTTTTTTGACAAAGCTTTTTCCTGATTTTGAAATTTCACTGCTTGTAAATACCTTTTTTTTTTTAAGATCTTATTTATTTATTTGACAGACAGAGATCACAAGTAGGCAGAGCATCAGGCAGAGAGAGAGGGGGAAGCAGGCTCCCTGCTGAGCAGAGAGCCCAACAAAGGGTGGGGCTCGATCCCAGGACTCTGGGATCACAACCCCAGCCGAAGGCAGAGGCCCAACCCACGGAGCCACCCAGGCGCCCCCCCCCCTTTTTTTTTGGTATAGAATGTATCTAATGTCTATACATGGGTAATATTACTTACTCTCAGCTTTGGGAAATATTTCACAGTTCTAAGTTCAATAAACATAACATTGTTAACCACATCAGTCTTAATAGAAAGGAGAACGTGGATGTGTTGTATCTATTGTCACTGCTCTATAATTTTTTTATTGCAGAAGTTCTTAACCAACAAGATAATTACAAAATAAACCATCCTACAAGATTCACATCCCCTGGGTGCCTGGGTGGCTCAGTGGGTTAAAGCCAGCCTCTGCCTTCAGCTCAGGTCATGATCTCAGGGTCCTGGGATAGAGCCCCATGTCCGGCTCTCTGCTCAGCAGGGAGCCTGCTTCTCCTCTCTCTCTGCCTGCCTCTCTGCCTACTTGTGATCTTTCTCTGTGTGTCAAATAAATAAATAAAATCTTAAAAAAAAAAAAAGATTTACATCCCCCCATGTCAGTTTCACCAGTTTTCAATTCAAAGTTTTCAAGTAATTGGCATTTTGCCTTAACACTCTAAAAAAACTATCTGAAATCTTTAAAGTGAGAACTACATCTATGTGTTTAATAAAATATTAAGGATATAAACTATTGTAGTCATGTAAATAAAAAGGTCTTTATTGGATAGTTTTAAAAATTATGTTAATCGGATTTTTTTTTTCTTGAAGAGTTTTATGAGTTGCCTGAAGAGGAAAAACCAAATGACCTGTTTTCTTTGACCTGTTTCTATCATTTGTGAAAGGTCCTCAGGGTCAACCAGGATGCCATGGAGCATTGTGGGGGACAGAAGGGGAGAAAACTGGGGAGGGGACAGGGAGCACTAGCTTTAACCTGGCATTAAGTCCAGTGGTAAGGCAAGAGGAGAAGGAGGCCACCCTTCCTGTTCTCCCCAGCACAGACCTTGCCGGGTGGGACTAGAGGGGTCGCAGAACCCCGCCAGGTCAGCGCGGGGTGGAGAGCGCCCACTCGTCTCCGGACTCCAGAAAGCCTTCCCTCTTTTCAGAACACATTGCTGCACAGGTCATTTATTCTTGGTGCCGTTCGCTCCCTGTTGGCTTTATTTACGGTAAATGATCTAACGTCGGTCAAGAAGCACCGTTGAGGGATGATTGTTGAGGGTTGTGGAGACACAAACGTCCTCTACAAACCCCAAATACCTGCCTCTTTATAGGTTCTTAAAGACTCGTAAGTGACCGTTTCTAACTCTGGACACACACACACACACACACACACACACACACACGTATGCATGTTTCGTTTCTATTCCTTATGCAAGTTTCCTATCTAAAACTTCTTTCCTCCTGCATCCATTACCTATCATAGCGCATCTAACCCGTCTGCCTTATTTGGGGCTGCACAGCTCGTCGGTCCAGCCGGCTGGGGAGCTGTTGCTTCTGCGAACGCCGCCGGCAGCCCGAGCGCTGAAACATGCTGAAGGCGAGCAGGCAGCGAAAGAGTGAAGAAAACGCTCTCCTCCCGCTCCGCTCCTCCACCGCCGCCCTCCCCAGTCGCCCCGGTCCCCCGCCCCCAAACCCGGCGCAAAGTTGGCCTGGAGACGGGGCAGAGGGACCAGGGGGCCCGGGCGGCTGATGGCAGGATGCCGGCGCGGCGCGTCCCGCAGCCGCCAGAGCCTCCGGCCGCCGCCGCCGCAGCTGTCACCTCCTCGCGCTGCCGCCCGGCGCGCCCCTCGCCTTCAGCCGACAGCTCGGAGCGGTGGGGCTAACCGCTCCCGCTCACAGGTCGCCGCGTCCCCAACTCCCGGTCCTCACCCCAGCCCACGCGCTGCCTCCTGCGCCCCCGCCCCGGCCACTGCAGCGGGGGCAGCGGAGTGGCGTTCCCCAGGACCGTCGGCCACTTTCCTGGGCACACCACCGCTGCTGCTGCGGCTGCCGCCCAGCGCCGCAGCCCGCAGCCCAGCCCGCGGACGCCCCCGGCCAGGTGACGGGGACCCGCGCCTGAGCATCCCGGGGCGTGCGCTGGGTGCGAAAGCGGGGGGCGGGAGGAAAGGGGGCGGAGGAGTTCCTGATTCCCCCGCGGACCCAGGAAGTTGTCCTTAAAAAAAAAAAAAAAAAAAAAAATTATATCGCCGGCCCGCGGTAGAACAGCCACCTCGTCAGAGCAGCATGTGGACTGGCTCGCCGGGTCCCCTAAGTGCTGTGTGGCTGCCGCTGCCGCCGCCGCCGCCGTCAGAGCAGCCGCTGCTGCCCGCAGCAGGAGCCCCGCGCGGGGCGAGGAGCGGGGACGCGCCGCCGCCGCGTCCCTTGCTTGCCGCTGGCCGCTTCTTCTCGGGAGGTGGCAGTCACTGTTGCTGCTGAGAAATCAGCCCGCTTTTCCGCGCTTGGTCGTCTGGTGAGGAGTTGAGACTCTGCGCCTCCTGCTTGGACCCACATGGCTTGCTACCTGGTCATCAGTTCGAGACATCTCAGCAATGGGCACTATCGGGGCATTAAAGGAGTCTTCAGAGGGCCCCTCTGCAAGAACGGATCTCCCTCTCCGGTAACCTGCGCGCACACACACACGTTCAAAATCAAGATAAACAAAAAGAGATATTGTCCTGGTACAATGAGTGGGTGGTGGATATCCACCTTACCCATGAGTATATTGTGTCTGTTTTTACAATTTATTGACAGGCTGTTACACAGCGAGGGGTGTGTGTTTACATGTGTATGTTCAACACAGTCATTAGCATCTGTAGTACCATGGATGCAAATGTTTACCGAATGCAGTTAACTGCAGGGCTGTGAGGGTAGCTCCTGTGTGCTATGTCAAGTTATGAATCTACTGATTTGGGCAGTGTAGAAAGTTTGAGTGGCACTTTATAGCCATGCTTTGGGAAGTCATCAGTTGGGATTAGTTAAAAAATGCTGCCGTTACTTTATAAGAAAATAAACTTCTTCAAGATTTTGCATCAAGGTACTGGCAGATGGAAAGGTGTTGGACGCCAACACTTGATTAAATCTAATGCTTAACTGTGCAGGTTCTTTAAAGAACGTTAGAGTCTTTTGTGGAAATATGAAGTGGATAGTTTGTGGTATTAGGTACAAATATATTTACATACAATTGGAGTGATCACTCAACTTAGTGCACTATTCAATTTAGTTTACTATTTGATTTATTCAAGTATTTTTTTTTTGTAAAATAATTTTGACCACACTCTAGGACTTCGATATATTATTAATTTATTAGTTGGTTCATGCTATGGGCTAATGTACAGATTCAAATATATTTCAAAAAAATGTCATGATATGTTAGGGGGAAAGTTTTGGATTATTAATAAGTGACTAGGGACAAGTTTTCTAGTTTAATAGAAAAACCAGTATTTTAAGTCTGGATGATATAAAGAAGGAGAACTTAAGTTGCCTGATTTTTATTTATTTTTTGCACTTTTCATCATGTTTTAATGCTTCATTAGCATGAATTATTCAAAACTGCAATATATCTTTAAAACTTTTTGATTAAGTGCTATATGTGATTTGCAAGAGAAATTTTAAATCAGAAAGTCCAAGTATCCAGAGATACCACTAGGACTCCTAATTATGACAAGCTAGTGCCTCACATGTTTTTATGCTCTGTGAATGTGGGTCGCCACGATCCCTCCCACCCCCTCAACTACATGGTACTGAAGCAGAAGTGTTAGAATGGAATATACTGTTTATATTGGCACTTACAATTAGACTCTGAGGGCTAGAGGGGTCTTGGAGAGTTTTAGTTGAAGGAAGCCCACATTCAATCCTTCTGAGCAGCTGGTCTGAATCCTTTCTATTTTTAAAGATTCTCGGGATTGGAGTTTCTGCAGTCTCAGCAAACCACCTCAATGTTTAAGAACCCACAGTGTCAGAATCTTCCTTCTAGCCAACTTAAATCTATCGAGTTTTTCCTTGAGCTCATTTCATCTTGAAAACCTAGAATATTCCTCCTTTCTCCAAGGTATTAATGTTCAACACTTTGATAATCTCTGTGGCTGTGTTCCGAAACCCTCTCTTTGGTTATAGAAATCTGAACTGGGCAAGGTGTTATAGTCTATATGCCTTAATCATTCACAGGATAAAGGAAGAATTACTTCGTAGTTCCTATATTGTTCAGTTCTATTTAAGTTTGTTAGAATATGGAATTAATCTTCCAAAATCTAAAGGGCTTGTAGAGACAATTTCTGTCACATGGTCAGAAGGGGTCCTTCCTTCTCCACTGTGGTCACTCATCTCCCAGAAGCCTGACGGATTCCCCAGAGACAGACACATGAACATGGTTATGACAAGACAGCCCGTAATCCACATGGCTCTGAGGGCTGAGCAGGTGCTCACACCCACAGGACACTATTCCCATTCACTGTTGGGCTCATTTTTATAAAATACTAATTCATTTACTTTTACCTAGTTGTTATACTTTGACTCATGGGATTATTCTCTCCAATATTTACACATTTGAGTGTACTTAAATTACACTGGCAGCATTCAAAAAATAGCCAAGTTTGTCTGTTTATGGACTTCCTACACCTGATTTATTTTGTCTTCCTTTACATTTTACTATGAAATTTGAATGACTTTTTCAAGGTTTCAGTAGTTTCTCACATGAGATAGGCAGTGTGTGAAAAATTGATGTTCATTCATTCTGTCACAGGTAGGTTTTTGAGACAAGTCATGGCCTTCACGTTACGTGACACTTAGTCTTTCTTCCTAAATTAGATTAGGTCTCTACCTTCTGGAGCCTAGACTCTTGAGCATGTAAATAATAGTTTCCTAGTTTTTAAGTAATAGTTTCCTAAATAATAGTTTCCTAGATGACTGTATGTTTACCTTCTTTATTAATGGGTTGTAAAGCATGAAGCTAAAAACTGGGCGATATATCATTTCTTTTTTATATTGAGCAATACACACCCCTCGTTACTTTCAGGTTGATACACATTTATTGATTTTTTTCATCAACATAAATATTAAACTCACAGATCCGTAAGATAGTCATTTATTTTTTTCTTAAAGCACTTATCTACTCTGGCAATACCTTTTTGTTATGTTTTCCCAAATTTTGTGCTCAGAGTGTCTCAAATCAACCTCTACATCATTGACTTGGATTATTTCCACTCATTGAGATTCAGTTTATCTGGGACTCTGAAGTGGGATACAATCATTAGTTGATTTAACTCAGTCTTATTAAGGTCTGCAATACTTCAACTTTGGTTCTTACTCTTTTAATCCAAATGTTCTTTCCTGTTTTAATAGAGCACTTAGCACAATTATCGAATGAGACTATTTTGTAACTTCATTATAGAAAGGAGACAAGCTACAATTTCATTTTGATGTAAGGATAATTTCTTTATATATATATATATATATATACACACACACATATATATGTATGTGTTCCATTTTATATATATATATATATATACATATCCTTATAAGAAATATATATCTTCTGATATCTATCTGGGTAATATGAATTTAGTATTTCAGTATCTCCTGGATATAATTCTTCACTCATATATTGAAAGTAGTTATATATATTTGCCATGTTCAAATCACATGCCTGTAGTCTCTAGAGTCTGGACACGTGGTATTAAACTAACAGCACAAAGGAAATGATTATATTTATATACATTTTTATTTCAAAGGATTTCATTTAGAAAACATTGAATCATTGCATGGAGTTCTTCTAATAGAAACTTAGTGGGATACTTGAGAAATAAATAGAGCATTTTACCCCTAAACAATTTTCACAGATCAGCAAACTGGAAATCCTGGAGTCAAATTCAGCTCCTGTCTTCAAAGTGAACATGTGCAAATGTCTTTTCTGTGGGATCTCTTTTCTTTTGGGGACTTGATATGAACAAAATAACATACTGCTTTTCATCCAAATTAGAATATGAATAATTGATGAGATAGTTTATGTTACTTTAAATCCGGGGATAGATTAAAGAAAAAAAAAAGAAAAATGACAGAGTAAATTACATTGTACTTTGTACACCATTGAGTACTACATAGTACTTAATGGTGAAAGTGTCTAATTTAGAAAGTAAATTTGCACCCTCTCACATGTTAGGATATTTATCTCCCACCCTATCACAACTCTGAAATAAAATGACTAAGTGATGACTTTAGAAATCCGTATCATGTACACAAACACATGTACCCATTCTCAGTACCTACACATACGCATACAGATACAAAGTTATCAGTGCTCAAACCTGAGAAGTTACCTATGTATTACATTCAGTTTTTACCATCAAATGTTAACCATGAAACTTTGTTACCATAATTGAAGTATTCATTAAGAGAATAGTCTATAGGTACATTCATTTGTGTGTGTGTGGACTTCTAAGTTCTTCTATCACCATGTTTGACTTCAGTAAAACAAATAATATCCTCTACATAGTGCCAAAAATATGTTTGAATTTATTCTTAGTTATTTTTTGTAATGACAAATACTGTTTCAAATTTGGATTCATGTATGGTTTGTTACTTAATTTGTGTGTGGTTAATAATATGACTATCATTCAGGTTACCAATTGATGAAATATTAATAATAATCATAGTTGTATATTTTATCTGTGGTGCATGTTTAGCTTATTACCAGTCTTTTGAAGCTTATGTAGGGTGGTATAGCTTAAGAAGTGCTTATTCCTGAGAGTGTCATAGTTAGACATTTAGAACTATCTGTTTATGGATTTGCCTCTTACCACCCCCCAAAACATTGGATATGAAGAAATTTGGGGATTTTTCACCTGAGCAACAGATCAGGATTCTTGGATTTTGTTGTTGTTTTTATTTTGTTCTGTTCAGTGATCTTATTCTAAATTATGTATCTGACTAAACTGCCTAGTGGAAGGAGGTGGCATACAGTGAAACCAGCATTTTAAATGGATTAAAAAATCATAGAAAGTTCCCTTTTAAAAATTAAAAATGCATTTCATTTAAGCAGTCTAGAAACAAATTGCCTTGAGGTACATCTCTTCAGAGAACTCCTTATGAAGCAATGAGTGCAGACCCAACCTTGTTGTTTCTTGTGCCTGTACTCTTCTATGTGCATTTTCATTATGTTCACTAAGTACATGTTAAACACATCTAAAAATGATCTCAAACTGATATGCTTTTCATGTGCCAAATATAATTATGAAGTTGTAGTCTCCCATAGAGAAGTCACCTGTGTCCTCTTTTGGAATTCATGAATAGGCTAATACTGCCTTTTATGCTGAAACTTGTAGATATTTCCAACAAAGAAGACTGAGGTATGACTCTTATATGTTTTCTTTGTTATGACAAATATTGAATTAAGCAAACCCCTTTCTTCTCACTGTCTTTTCAAACCCTTTCTTCTTTTCCCCAACTATCTGATTTCAGAAACTTGTAGTTGGCATTTTTGCTTTCAAAAAGAATTGTCAAGTTTTTAGGTCTTAAATTTGTGTTTCTGTGCCTTTGGAAGGTTCCTGTGGTTAGAGGAATCAAATGAGTATTTGAGTGGTATAGTTTATGACTTTTGTTAGGTTGTCTTACACTTATTTCATGATTAAAATTTGATAGATAAAATCCTTTGATTTGTTTCTTTTAGACATACTGTAAAGATAACCTCTATTTTAAATTTCCGCTCCATAATTTGGAAACAAACTAAAAATAAAACATATTGGCATCATGGAGATTAAATGAGGATGGCATTTGACATATAACTTGATCATTTGTAGTTGAATGAGGAGCTATGGTATCTTTGTTGTCTAATGCGTATGCACTGTGATACATACTTTTCATGTGGTAATGACAGAGCTTGAAGTATGAGTAGGTTTTAGGCTATGTAGGGAGCAAGGAGCAGGAAGAGTAATACATATTTCAAATAACTCTAGGAAGTGTCTTTCAGTGTGAATTTGGTTTGCTCAAAATACACATTGTCAGAATAATTCTTTAATACACACGTATTCTGTAGAAAGTAATTCGAATCAAAATTGAAGTAAAAATGCTACTTTGCTTGAAAATATCTTGTTTTAAAAAGTACAGTTTTTCAGGTAATCCTTATAAACTGACAGGTGACAGCCTTTGGTAGACAGATTTTGTGAGTCAGGTTTACTTAGTGGATAAGGTGTGGAGTGAGAAATTAAATATTTGATATGTTTTCATGACAAAGTGTAGTTATGGTGATGTTAGGAATAGACCAGTCACCAAGTTCCACAGTCTTTCTTACTTTGGAAGTATTTGGAAGTATTTACCAAACCTCAGAAGAAAGTCTGGAAAGATGAATCACATTATATCTTAGACAATGTTCTCACTTGTTACTAAGACCTTGTTGGGTTACTGAAGACAAAAAAAATGCAAAAGAATATTATATAGCGTACAAAATGAAAAGGGCTTTTAGAAATATTTACCCATGTATGATGTTTCGTTCCCCTGATAACATGTATTGAACTAATCCGTTCTTTCATTCAAATTTGATACCTAAAATCTAAACATATACTCTGAAAAACTGTTAAAAGACTTTCCTCACAGATAAAGAGAACTATTGGAATTAGCTATTTTTTTTTCTTTCCTTCCTTGGCTGGTAGGAAACTCAGAGACAAATGTGTGGCTTAGCAAAGCCGTGGGGATCGATGTTGGCCTCCCAAACAACACGATGTCCCCACCCCTGCTCATCTCCTCTTCCCAGTTCAGCTTTTATTTTAATTTTATTTTCCACTGCTCTCATTCTCTTAAATGTATGTTTTATTGCTTCAATGTATAATATTTCTTTCAGATGACTTAGTTCTATTGTGAACTTGTAAGTCAGGCTATAAATAAATAATGAAATATGGACTATCTAAATATAAGGATGCTGCTCAGGATTGTACTGGACAGCTTTGACAATGATTCATGGAATCGGGAGTATTCATTTTGTTCATTTGTCTCAAGTATAATTAGGGCTGCCAATTTTTTGCTTTGACAATTGGCAAATTTCTTTTGGCAAATTTTACTTCACTTCAGTGTGGGTGTGGGTGGCAGGATATAGTTTATTTTGAAACAGATACTGTCAGTTTGTTTTTTTTCTAAACAATCCTTTCCCTCCCTGTTATTCCTCTTGCCATTGATCCTTTCGTTAGAATGATCATCAGGGGTTTTTTTTCCATATCTTTTTTTGCCTTATGTGTAAAGGTTGGCATGTATGTCTAACTCTAGAGGTACAGACCCCCGCAAATGGTGAGAACCACCCTGTTCTGTCTGCTTCCCAACCGAAGCGTACAAGTTTCTTCTCTGTTCACCATCCACATTTAACGTTCATCTCTAGCTCAGAATTTAGAGCTTCCCCCATATCTCCATTCAGAACCTACCTACCAGTGTTCTTCCCCTGCCCACCTTCCCACAGCTATGACTCAGCACTTCACTTGTCCCATCTACCTCCTGAGCAACAGATCCAGTCAGTACCTCCCCACACACACAGATGTCCTTTCCAGAACTCCATTTTGCAATGAATAATTATATTCCCTAACATTTTCCTTGGCAAGCAAAGGCTAGATGCGTTTCCTCTTTGTGAATGAAATAAATATCATATTCTAAACAGAAAATAACCCCTGGGCCCCTTTTTTTGGAATGTGGATGGAAGGGATGGAAGCTCCACTGAGGTCTGTCCCTTCCTATTAATGGGCTTCATCTAAACATGAAGTCAAGAGATACCCTGATGGCCATATGAATTCCATTCACATTATCTTTAAAATGATCAGAGTCCCTGGATGGTATCTAAGAGTCTTGATGGTCCAGCTCCTATCAGTGCCTTTAACTCTGTTTTTCCACCTGATCCTATGCTGTAGCCAGTCCAAACTACTGAGAGTTCTTGACTATGATGGGTATTTCTAGACCTTTATTCCATTGCACATGCTGTTCCTCTGGCACAAATCCTCTCACTGTCTTCATTGCTTGCATCGTGTTTTATATATTCTTTCTGACCTCACTGAAGAGTTGAGTCCTCATGTGATTTGACCCTGAGTTCCCTATCGTGAGTCAGGCACTTTTCTTGTAGGCTGCCACCACACCCATTGCTTACCTTGATTATTGCTGAACTCTAGTTGTTTCTTGGTCTCCATTTCAGTCATAGGATGTGAGATCCTTGAGGTCATGTCTGCTCTTACCCTTATGTCCCCAGAGCTGAGCACAGCTTGTGGTTCATTATTGATTTCAACAGGGAGGGGGAAAAAAGGGCTTTGATGGAATTTAACTGGCATAAATGTGTTCCCTTTGGTCCCTACAGTATCTCCATGAAGACATCTTTTCCTTAGAGACTGTTTTCCCAATTTAGTTCACCAGAATCTTTGAGAAAGCATACTGTTCTACTGATGGATTAAATGGTCACTGTTTTCATAGTAAGGCTTCTTGCTTTAATATCTACCAAGATCATCTGGTCAATTGCTTCAAGTATAATTTAATACTTCCTATTAACCCAAATTGCAGAGTGCTTTATTCCATGTAACCATTTCAGAATATTTTTGTTAAAGGCCACAAGAGACTGAAGATTGGCTATGTATGAATAGATGAAATTTGTACAGAAGTTGATTAAGCCATACTTTTCATTGGCACATATTTAATAGCTTCTGAGAAATGAATTATAAGTTAGGAATTTGATTATTCCCTTCCTATTTATGAGTGTATAATAATAAGAAAAAACAGTGGTTCTTCTACCTTTTCTTTATTTCTCTGTCTCTCACTCTTCCTCTCTCCTTCCTTCCTTCCTTCTTGTCTGCCTCCTCCATTTTTCCCTCCTCCTCATGCTCTCTGTCATTTTTTTTTTCTTTCCTTTGAAAGAGACAGTAATTCCCTGACCAGTGGTCACTATAGTCCTTGAGAAAACACCATCCTAGAGCAGCCATGGTGATTTTTGCATAATTGCCAATACTTCCCTATTGCTTAAACTTATTAGTTACGTACATTCCCACAACATTTTGTTAGCACTTGTTCTTTCTTGGATCAGTCGAGATGTGGCCACTGTAGATAAAAGCAGCTTGGGCTCTTTCTAAAAAACAATTTTTTTTTCATCAGCACATCAAGCCAGTTTTATTTTAAGAGTGCAAGAGTAGTAAAAATTTGGGAAATTTGGTCATGTAATTTATTACATTAATAGGATAAAAGTAGGGGCACCTGGGTGGCTCAGTGGGTTAAGCCTCTGCCTTCTGCTCAGGTCATGATCTCAGGGTCCTGGGATGGAGCCCTGCATGAGGATCTCTGAAGTTCAATAAGTTCAATAAGGCAAGTAAATAGATTCTCCCATGAATCATCCCAAAAGATCATAGGTCTGTTAGTACCTTGATTTGACTTAATGGATTGAAAGATGATACATTTGTGTCCCTGGAAGCCAGTATATTTGTGTTAATTTGTTAGAGCAGCCAGAGGAAATGACTACAACCACTCTTAACTTGTGTGAACATTCCCAGGGGTGGGAAGCCTCTGTTCCCCAAAGTGACTGATCCTCTTGAGAAAATAATGTAATTAAGGCTGAGTCTCCTGTCCCTGCCCGGATGTCTCTGCCTCCCTCTTGCTTCTACTCAATGTTCCTCATTCTGCCCTTTGGAAAAAAAGGATAGATCTACCCTCAGGACATGACATCCCTTCAACTATTCAGAGACAGCTGGTGGATGGATTTTCATTGTTAAATCATGTGAAGAACTGAAAAATTTGTGAGAACTCCTCTTCTCTGTACAACAGTTGCATTGTTTTCTTATACATTAATTGAATTTTCTGCAACTCAAAGTGGCTTATTTATTATACTTTTTATGTAAATCAAGTTTTGAAAGATACTTGTAGTTTTTATATTCTTGAAAGATGGTAAACTCAGTAAAACATTATCATACATTTAGAAAAATACTGTCCATACTTTCAGCTACTTCCCCTAGATAGTTCCCTTTTATACTATATCCATCATCTTTATGAAAGATAAATTTAAGAACACAAACATCATATAATTTCAAAGGCACATCTTAAGGCTCTCTTTCTTAATTTCTTTAGTCTTTGATTTAGACATTTGCAAATTCCTGGGGGAGGGGAAGCATTACTTTTAAATAAAAAGTGATGGGACCAATTGAAGTAATGATTATAATTTCATGAAGTCGCCAACATTTTCTATGCTAGAAGTAGTGGTAGCTAAATGGAAAGCTTTTTTTTAACTTTAGTGTTGACGAGTAACATAGATTGTAAATTGTCACAAATTATAAGCATACAGATTTTTAATGCCTCAGATGTGGGTAGAGAACACCGCAGTTCCCTGGGAGCCCCAGATATGCCCCTTACCAAATATCACCTACCCCAAAGGCAGTGAAGTGTCCTTAGACCAGATTATAAAATGCCTTATTTTTTGAAATGACGGCAAAGTGAGTTTTAGTAAAGAATGCATATGTTTGCAGCTCAGCTGCCAGCAAAGTGTTGAATGAAGGCCCACTTTTTGGGTCGGGTAGGTAACGACAGAGATTTTCAGCTGCTTCATTTGTCTAGTACAAGTGATGGAAGCAAACTTGTTAACTACTTGAAACAAGTGAACAAAAGAATCCTGATTCGGTAAGAATGAATGGATTTATGCTAATAAAACACATGGATTATATCCAGGGTGACATCTGTGAAGCATTTTATTATCTTTTCCTTAATATTACACGTTGGAATTCAAAGATCCGACCTTCATATAGATTTAGTAATCTCTTGCAAATGGTTAGGAATGGCTCTGTTGAGTTTTCATTATTTGAGAGGAGACGTGAATTATGTATTTAGTGGCAAGATAATAATAAATGATTCAAGGAAAGAAACCTCTAGCTTGGACTTCTCATAAAAAATGAAATTTATGTGCAAATGATGTGTAAACTTTATTACAAAAGTTGTTATAATTTCACACGCATGCATGAGGATAAAATATGTTTGTGTTACCATGGAAACAGGATTATTGCCAAGAGGATTATAGATAATACCCAAACAATGCTTATTTATATTAATCAATCCTAATTTAAGTGGATTTAAATATATTTAAAGAACTGACCATATATTTTCAATAAAATTTATACTCCTCCTCCAATACCCCTATGCTGTATGGTATGAGATCAAGAGTTCTGTCTGATGTTGCTTGAAAATCTTTGGTGATAGCCACTGATGATTTGTTTATCATCAAAGAAAGGAGATCTGTGGACTGTGTTATAAAGGAAAAGTTGTAAAGAGTGATAAGCCTTCCTTATGTGTTCCTTCCCATAGTAGATCACTTTGCTGTGATTTTTTGTTTGTTTGTTTTTTAAAGTCATACTCAGTTCCATACTCTGGGATCATCAGGGTGGACTCTACCCCTGAAAGTGACAGAGAAAACCAGTTCTTCCCAGGGAACAGAACAGGTGAGAAGGTATAACTACTGAGAAATCATAATTGGCACAAAGATACTCAGAGAGAGTGGCCTTGGGTGAATTTATGTAGTATATAAGCATCACTTAATCTGAAAATCTTAGAATTAGACTCAGTACACACTAACTCGAATACAGTGTGTGATCTGCTTCCGTGACACAAATTTAGGCATGTAAAGTTTTAAATTCTTCCCTCAGTTGTCAATATAAGGCTGACCCTAGGATTCTGTTTCTGATCTCGATGAGGGCCATGCTTGGTGAAACAGGGAAAGAAGCTGCAACCTCCAAATATTTTGCCTCCCTCCCTGTTGGAAACAACTCATTAATGTTTGACCAGTGGCCTTCAGGTGGTTGTTTTGTATTTTAAGTGCTGATGTGTATGCTCTGTTCAAACAAAATCCTAGGAGCAAGGCAAAATCCACAGAACTACGACTGCTTCTGGGAAGGTGGGGAGTGAGTGTTGGATGGTTAAAGGCCCTGCCTTTTCCTCTGGATCTGGGCAGAGGAGCTGGTGGGGGTATAAGATGATGCAGATAAGGGCCAACCGGGTAGGATCCCATGAGCCATGTAACAAGGAAAACATCTGAGGTAAGAATGTGACTTTTAACCTCACTACAGAATTAAATCCTCTGGAGCAGTTCTGTCCTGAGAACTTATACTTCCTTTCTATGGGTTGTGCCAGACAAGATAGGTGACTATCGCTTTTGTTGTTTTTGTTACACACAAAACCAGAAATGGTTTATAAACAAGAAAATAAAGGAGTACCAAATTTGAGTCATCATTAATTCAGTTACTTGTGGAGTAAATGCATTATAATTAGGCCCTTTCTTATATGGAGAGAAGAACTGAGAATTAACTTCACAGATGTATGGACAGGAATGATACTATTTCAAGTTCACCCCAAATATTCCTCTTTGCTCTCTTAGGGTAATTTGGGGTAGTCTGGCCAAATGAGAGCTTTGTTGCTTTAAGGGTATATAACAGTTCCATGGAGAAAACAAAGAAAATGGAAGTTTTAAAGAATGTTTTGAATCAGGGACACCTGGATGGCTCAGTTGGTTGAGTGTCTGCCTTTGGCTCAGGTCCTGAACCCAGGGTCCTGAGATTGAGCCCCACATCGGGCTCTCTGCTCAGCTAGGAGCCTGGTTCTCCCTCTCCCTTTGCTTGCTGCTATGCCTACTGTGATCTCTCTTTCTGTCAAATAAATAAATAAAACATTAAAAAAAATTATTTTAAAAAATAGAGAGTGTTTTGAATCAATTGTAGAAACTCCTGTCAAGGAAGTTTGGTCAAAGATATTAGAGACAATTAATATGATAACTTTGAAGACCCAATGCAATGATGATCACTTTAGATCTCTGAAATGCATCTGTGCTCACTAGAGGATAAGTCCCTCCCAGTGCTGCTTGGTGACAAAAGTTGCATGTTTTTATTTATTTCACATTTTAAGATAGAAACTGTGTTGTGTATAGGGTTTTGTTGTGTTCTTTATGCATGTATTTTGTCTTATTTTATGCATTTAACCCTCCCACTCTTGCAGTTTTAAGGACATTTTCCCCTTCTTGTATTCAGTGTAGAGGAGTAGCTAAGCCACATTGATTTAAGAGTTGAACTGACCGGTCCTGGTTTGACCTTCCTCTCTGGCTTTAACTAGCTGTGTGACTGCTCTGCCACTGCGATGCTCAGCTTGCTCACTGGGGATGTTACTGGTCTTCTAGGGCCATTGTAAGATGTGAGCGAGCCAAGGAATATTACCTGCTTAGCACAGTGTTTGGCACTTAGCAGGTGCATAGTGAAAGGCAGCTGATTGTTACTCCTCGAGCAGTTGGCTTGTTCTGTCATAGACAGGTGTCCTTGACCTCTTAGCATGCTCTCCACACTGACTGGGAACTTGGCACTTTAATACCACCTTGTCGAAACTGTCGTCCTTTCGGATGACCCTGTCAGATGGCTCTTGACTCAAGTTGTGTCTTCGTGGGAAAGGAAGCATAGGCATGGAGGCCAGATAGCTTTGTGGTAACAAAGCCATTGCAAATAGCAGCCCCATGTTTTCACAACTTCCGTAATGAAAATTCTCAGTGTGCCCTACTTTTCCGATGCAGCTTTAATTCATGACAATGATACATTTTCCTGTTGTTTTTGTCAAAGCAAATCGAGTTAAGTAGATGAGTTGTTGTTATGATCTTGCTGCCTTGTGGAAGGAATTTTTTTTCTCCTCTTTTCTGTTAGGGACAGGTATTTAATCTAAAACTGCTGTCTCTATGCTGATTAGCATCCAGCCTCATTATTGAGTTTAAATATCCGTCTTTGACTTTGGAAATTCTAATGAACCAATCAGGTGTTTTTTCGTCCATCACTTTCTCTTCCCAAAAAAACCCTACTACAGTGAAATATCTGAAAGAAGGAAATACTGTGTGACTAAGGATTGCATGTGGTATATGCAGATTCACATTATGGGCAAATATTAAGGCCCATATGTAGAACAAATTCTTATACACATTCATTCTACTTTTGGCATACATAGAAAATATTCAGTCCATGTATATCATTGTTGCAAAAAGCGTTTGTGTCAGTGTCTAGTCAGGATAACAGAAACCATTTGTAGCTTTTCAGAAGGTGCACAATGCAAGGAATTCTTTACAAATGTGTTGAATAGCCTGTGGAAGAGAATAGGGGAAGGTGCTGTTTACACAGAGATTAGTAACTGTAGGAAGTCACTCTAGCCCCTGGGGCTAGAGGAGCAAAGGGGAAATGGTATTCCCTAAACCTGGAGACCTTACTCTGCTGGTCCTGACACCACTACTGCTTCTGAAGACAGTGGAGGGGTCTGCACTGTGGTCATCTAAGAGTTTGCAGGCCCTCTCTCTGCAGGCCTCCCTGCCCATGTGGCCGGTGCCTGCCCTGGCCAGCAGCTGACTGTTGCCTGTTGCCACCGCCACGGGAACCTAGGAGTGCTAAGATGCCCAGGCGGCTTCAGGCAGAAGCAGAAGAAAGAGAATCATAGCTTCTTTCCTTATTCTTCCATTTTGCTGCCAGTGCTTTCCCTTGGCAGACTGAACCAGAAACCGGCCGGCGAGGAGCTCTGTGGATATGCCATTGACACATCTCCAGAGAGTACTAGTGACCCTCAGAGAGCACAGGTTTGAATTGCCTGGTCCGCGTATACACAGATTTGCTTTGCTAAGTGCAGTACAGTGCTATAAATGTCTGTTCTCTTCTTATGATTTTCCTAATATTTTCTTCTCTCTGGATTACTTTATTGTAAGAATACAGTATATAATATGTATACAAAATATGTGTTAGTTGACTTTCTGTGATCAGTAAGGCTTCTGCTCAACAGTAGATTAAGAGTCATTATGGTTTGAGGGAGTCAAAAGTTATATAGATTTTCTCTTTATTTATTTATTATGTTCAGTTAGCCACTGTATAGTACATAATTAGTTTTTTTTTAAAGGTTTTATTTATTTATTTGACAGAGAGAGATCACAAGTAGACAGAGAAGCAGGCAGAGAGAGGGAAGCAGACTCCCTGCTGACAGAGAGCCCGATGCGGGGCTCGATCCCAGGACCCTGAGATCATGACCTGAGCCGAAGGCAGCGGCTTAACCCACTGAGCCACCCAGGCGCCCCCATAATTAGTTTTTGATGTGGTGTTCAATGATTCATTAGTTAAACGTAACACCCAGTGCTCATCACATGTGTGCCCTACTTAATCCCATCACCCTGTTATCACCTCTTCCCCCCCCTCCCCTCTGAAACCCCTAGATTGTTTCTCAGAGTACATAGTCTTTCGTGGTTCATCTCCCTCTCTGATTTCTCTGCCTTTGGATTTCTGTCCCTTCTCCTATTGCCCTCCATGCTCTTGCTATTATTTTCTACAGATGAGTGAAACCATATGATAATTGTCTTTCTCTGCTTGGCTAACTTCACTTAACATAATCCCCTCCAGTTCCATCCATGTCTTGTCAATGCAAATGTTGGGTATTTACTGTTTCTGATGGCTGAGTAATGTTCCATTGTATTTATGTACCACATCTTCTCTGTCGTTCATCTGTTGAAGGGCATCTCGCTCCTTCCACAGTTCAGCTGCCTGGGTTTGGTACCCCTAAGCCCTGCGTTGTGCAAGGGTCCGCTGTAGCTTTCAGCTTCCAGTCCCAGAAAAGAGTAGGAGTGGTGAGAGTAGAACTGATCAACAACAGAGAAATACCCAGCACTGCATTTACAACACATGCCCTGAGACTGCAGAAACTAGAAGGGAGGAGCAACTCGTGAAGAAAATTATTTTATATCTGTTACACAGAAATTCAAAGAGTGGGTCCAAATGCTGTGTTCCACCCAGATCTCAGGTATATAGTTTCCTATCACTCTAACAAATTACCGTAAAGTTAATGGCTTAAAATAATACATTTATTAATCTTTAGTTCTGTAAGTCCCATAGGGATCTCACCGGACTAAAATCAAGGTATAGGCAGGGCCACCTTCCTATCTGGACGCTTTAAGGCAAAATCCACTTCCTTGCCTCCTCCACCTTTTACAATTTGCCCGTGTTCCTTGCTCAAGGCTATCCATTTCCATTTCTAAAGCCAGCAAGCTCTTCTCCTCTCACCCTTTCTCTGATTCTCCAGAGCTGGAAAAAAACTCTTGGTTTTAAAGGATTCCTATGGTTAGATTGGGCCTATGTATCCCGGATCCTTTCCTCCCCTCAAGGTTCTTAGTTTTAATCATATCTGATAAGCCCCTTTTGTCATGTAAGATAGAGTTTAGGTTCTGAGAATTTGCTCCTGGGCATCCATGGGAGCCATTATTCTGCTGCAGGAATGTTAAGTTCTTACACACCTGTAGTTACTCACTGGTTCTTCTCTCTCATAGACCTCTCAAACCCATAACCTCTAAAACTAAATTAATCTTCCATCCAGGGGGTTCTTCCTTGGTTAAGGACATCATCATCTTCACCCAACCCTGGAAGCTTGAAACTTGAGTGTTTTCCATTAATCCCTCAACAGACTGGTACTTCTGCTCATTTTACTTCCTAAATATTTCTCCAGTCTACCCCTGTGCTATACCTCTTTCACCACCTCTGCCTCTTGCCAAGGAAGGCGAGCATTTTCCATTTTTCTGAAAACAAAATGCTTCTTGATTAACTGTGTCTGGTGAAGCTACCGATGCAAATAAGGGGCCCATGTTGTCTAGAATGGAGACACACACTGTACAAATAAACGTGCGTGACAAATGTCCTAGAAGAGGACAGTTCAGATCTTTGTGATTATGGTTCATTTTTTTAAAAATTGGGGTTCAGAATTGTGAGTGTATTAGACAAAGGCCATCAGGGTGGCTCATTTCAAAGCAATCAGTACAAAGTACTTTTGTGTGTGTGTATGTGTCACTTTTTCTTGATTCCAGAATATAAAGATGAACAATAAGACTGTGAAATTATAAGTCAAATATGGCAATTCACTTACTTGTAGTAAAATTGAGCTAGAATGGCCTGGGGAGCTCATCTTCATCAGTTATTTCTAAATAGGATTACGCTACAGATTTTGAGGTCCCCAGACTAGACTTGATGGAATCAGAATGCTGGGTGGTGGGTGGGAAGGCTGGGATGCCCTTTAATTAAACATGGTGCCCATGAGTGTGTTGTACTCATTAACAGTGTGAAATTACTGAACCAATGGCCACTCACCAATACTGCCTTCCTTGATTTGTAACTCAGAGGCCAGAGGCTGAGGAAGGTTTTGTGATTTGCGCGCTCTCTGTCCTCTCCTTTTCCCCTGATCACTGCTGTAGGTATCTTCCATGACGCTTCCCTGCTGCTCTAAATACCCCCCTAATTCTCAGTTTTCAGTCACAGTAACAGGTTAAAAGCACTCATTTTATGTCAGACATACTAGGCTGAAACAAGCCTTTTATACATTGTCTTATTTAATCTTTAGAACAATTTTAAGAGTAGGCACTGTTGTCTTCCACTTTGCAGGTGGGATGAGGCTCCCCATTTCACAACCACTGAGTTGCAGAGATGGGCTTGGATCCTTGGATCCTTGAATCCTTGGATCCTTGGGCTTGGATCCAGGACCTTCAGATTCTAGGGCTCGGATTGTGAGACCGCTTCATAGAGAATTGATGATACTCTCTCTGTGCCACCAAGATGATCACATTCCTTTATTACAACCTAATGGCATTTCATTTGTTGGTTTACATATCTGTTTCTCCTTCTTTGAGTCTCTTGGCCATAGGCTCTGTGTCTTCTTCATCCAGGTAAACGATAGCACCTGGGTGCTATCTGGGTCTGTAGTGTGGTAGACAAACTTAGTCCCCTTGGTCATTCTTTTATTCATTCACTGAATCTTAGTTGCTTACAGTGGGTCAAAACAAAAATATAAAGTTCAAGTAAACATAAAATGTGTGTTTCTGCACACACTTTGTGATTAACAGGTAGAGGTTTGGCAAAATATTCATGTGTACAGCAGCCGAGGTATAGGTACAATCAATATTCAGATTTTAGTAAAAAACTAATGGTGAAAACTCTTGTTATTGGCAATTATGCAAAACTGTAAAGGGATTTTTCCAAGAGCCCAAAGGCGCTACGAATGCATAACACTTCCAAAGTGAAGCAGGTAATTTAAATATTTTTTTTATCTCATGCAAATGGTAAATAATGTAATTCTTCAAGGTGAAAACCCCAAATTATCTCTCTTCATAGGAGGAAATAAAAATGTTTATTTGCTTCCTTTATTATTATGTACTTTTTCTTATTTTATCTTACACTAATTCTGCTCGTAAGTATGAATATTAAAAATCAATTTATGTATGTCAGGTGACAAGGCATAATGGTGTTATTACTTTATTCCTTCAGGTACATGTGATTAAGCAACCAACTTCTTAGAAACATATAATCGAAAGAAAACTCATAAAACTGGCATAGTCCATTTTCATCTTATTAGAATTGGAGTTTTTAAAAATAATAATAATAAATCCCTTCATAAGTATATTAAACCATTTAATTACAGTGGTGAGTGATTTTCTAATGTTCACATTATTATTGAGGAATATAAGCGGGGTATTCATAACACATATTAATAAAAGTTAATTAAGTGATTGGAGTCCAGTTGTCTGAATCAGCGTTTAAGTATTTATCAAAGTATAGCTCAGATTCTTCCAGAGGATATTAAGAGCAGGAGCAAGAGCCAGCTGAAGGACTTTCCCCGTGTTGTATCCTGCTGGGGGGGATTTTCTAGAAGATCTCTGGACTACTGGATCGTTGCTACAGAATATCAGCAGCTTGACTAATTGGCCTGACATCCCTGAGGTCTCCCTAGGCTGCTGGTCAGAATTCAAGCCATCTTATGTCCTTGTCGCAAAGCTTCTTGTCATAACTGCATTATGGCAACTGCAAACTTGCAGCGCATACTCTAAACTCCGATGAATTCAATAAGCGCTTACTGAGTTACTGGTTATTTTCATGTATGATTTATCTCATTTCATATTGGATGTTCATTCAGTTTACTGGCAACAAAACTGGAGCTCAGAGAGGTTTATAACTTCGCTAATGTCACAGCTAGCAGAAAGTAAGAGATTGGAACATGACTCTTCTAATATGAAATCTAGAACTCTGTACTACATGTGAGTAGGTTGCTTTGAAAACCAGTTTTCAGGCTGCTAAGAAATTGTTTGTTTCAAGGGAGACGAAACAAAACAAAAAACCCAAAAGCACTCTCACTGACTTAAGCAAAAGAAAAGCATTGGTTAGTGGAAGGATTCATGCATGGAAAATGTTAGGACCTCAGTCAGGGCTGAGAAATGCAATCTGGGGTTGAGGTGACTGTCTCTTGTATTTCCAGATAGTTCATCTCTGTTTCTTATTTCAGCTTCACTGAATATTTGCTGCCTTACAAATGGGCTCTCACTGCCTCTGATAATGACTAGTCCAGCCAATGTGTGTGTGTGTGTGTGTGTGTGTGTGTGTGAGCGCGCGCGCGTGCGCGTGGGCACGCACACATGTGCACAAATGTAATGGAACGGGAGGAGAGAGAGAGAGATTGGGTAGGGGAGAGGGCAACAGGACCACTCAGTCTGTGGCCCACACCAGAAGTTATGGGAGGAGACACTCTGGGAGAGATTCATGGGCAGCTTCTCAGATGGGAGTTGAAAGAGGAGGTGGGGAGGACATAACTGGTAGAGAAATGATCTAATTTATACAAAAGGATTTCCTTGTATTGCACTGCTACTAAACTTTGATAGTTAAATCCCTGGTTCTCCCACTTGATTGGGAGCAGTTTTATGAATTTTATTTTTTTATTTAGTTTTTTAAAGATTTTATTTATTTATTTGACAGAGATCACAAGTAGGCAGAGAGGCAGGCAGAGACAGAGGGGGAGGCAGGCTCCCCGCTGAGCAGAGAGCCCGATGCGGGGCTCGATCCCAGAACCCTGAGATCACGACCTGAGCCAAAGGCAGAGGCTTAACCCACTGAGCACCCAGGTGCCCCAGTTTTATGAATTTTAATTGGTTTCTCTAATTTGGGTTAAGAGAGTTGTATATGTACTCATGTATATGTGTGTTTGTGTGTGTGTGTACTAATATGTCTAGCCTATAATTCTATTCCAGATATGCACATATAGTTCTATTTATGCAAGCATTTTATTTCTATTAACCATCTGGGAGTTATCGTCATCAAAGAGATATTTTGTTGTCTCTCCTATGATAAGGGGAAACGTTGTCTTCTTGTCATTTGTAAACCAGTTGTTTGTGCTTACACAACTATCATTTGATTAATATTAGCAAGAAGAACCAGGTCGTGCCAGAGAGAAGAAATGGCAGTTCTCTTAGTAGAATGTCCCTACCTAGAAGCTGTGGGTTTCTAATATCTCTGACATGGTACACTACCCTGAGCCAACATCTTTAGCAGCAGACACGAGTTAGTGGCCCTCAGAAGAATGATCCCACAAAGCAGTTTTCACAGGCAAGAGGACTCTTCAGGAAAACATTACACGCATTTCCACTTAATATTATCTGAAAGCCCTAACATCTTTCAGTCTCCAAAAACATTTGCTGCTTGTGCAAGAAGATCAAAAGTGAAAATGTTAAACTGGTAATTACCTCCCCTTGTGTGTAGTGAAAGGAATACAGGAATTCCTGAAATCATCTCATAAAAAAGATAAATATGGAGCACATTCACGGATGATGTCCTGGTTGAAAAACAACCAAGGTGAGAACTTTCTTTGCTTCTTACAACCCATCAGTCAGCTGTTTAGCCCTACAAAAAAACCAATAATCACGTGCCTAATATGCCAGACTTTAAAACACTTCAAGTTCTTGCTTATAGTTTGTGTACTGTAAGATGGTGGAAAATAGGATTTAGTAATGTGGATTTTTAGAAATATTCTGTACCAAGAATGAGGCAGTAGAGATGTAGTCTTGATTTCATCTGAGGGGATAAGCAAGACATGTCTAGTTCTTGCCTAACCATCATTCAGTGCTGTGCTTTGAGCCTCAACTTGTCCAAGGGACAAGGCTGCAGTAGACAATGTCTGAAACTCCTTCTAGTCTCATATTTGTGTCCTTTCTTGATCTGTAATATCTCAGAGAGATCATAGTCATGTCATTTAACAAAGAACAAATTTTAAAAAGAGACGCTAATCTTTGTTATAGGTTAGGTGATGGATATCCAGATTCATTATGCTAGTCTCTTTATTTTTGTGAGTGAAACTTTTCAGAGAGACAGAGACAGAGAAATATAGCTATATAGAATGATGGCAACTGGGCGCCTGGGTGGCTCAGTGGGTTAAGCGGCTCAGGTCATGATCTCAGGTCCTGAGATCGAGCCTCGCATCGGGCTCTCTGCTCAGTGGGGAGCCTGCTCCCTCCCCCGCTGCCCACCTCTCTGCCTACTTGTGATCTCTCTCTCTCTCTGCCAAATAAATAAATAAAATCTTAAAAAAAAAAAATGATGGCAACAATAAGGAAATGCTGCTACTTGATTATCTCCTCCAACCTAAAAAAAAAATGATATGTTAGATTATTTTAATGAGTCACCTAAACATGAAAGGTGATAGAAACAATAGGCTGTAGTAGGAAGCAGGACTAGAGGAACTAGAAAAGCTTACAAGTTCTCTTGAGCCATTTCAGTTGAAGTGCTTTATCATTTTGGTATGAATGACATATAAGATGTACTTATAGTCAAATTTAATGAATATACATTATAGAGATAAATGGTTCATGAATTCACCATCATTTTGGATTATGCATTATTGCTCTTTAAAATCATTACTTTGGAAAATTGAGATTTGATTCCAATTTGCAATTTCCTAGCGTGCCCTGACTGGGCAAAGGAGGAAGCAGTCTGGATCACGGCCAGAGCAAAATTTACAAATGTGATGGGGTTGATCCATAAAGTAGATAAAGGACACAGCATAATTTGCAATCAACTATAAAAGTTTGATCATGGGAAATACCAATGGAATAACCCAAAGTTTGAGGTGTAACAGAGTTCCTAGATATTCTTTTAAAGATTTGGGTGGCTCTGAGTCAGATGGTTAAGAGTAAGCCTTCAGCTCAGGTCATGATCTCAGGGTCCTGGGATCGAGCCCCGAGTCAGCCTCTCTGCTTAGCAGGAAGTCTGCTTCTCCTTCCCCTTCTGCCTGCCTCTCTGACTACTTCTGCTCTCCCTCTCTCTCTCTCTCTGTCAAATAAATAAATCTTTTTTTTTTTTTTTAAGATTTATTTATTTTAGGGAGAGAGGGAGAGAGAGCATGTGCAGGGTGAAGAGAGGGAGAGAGACTCTTGAAGCAGACTCCACACTGAGGTTGGAGCCTGATGCAGGGCTCGATCCCAGGACTCCGAGATCATGACCTGAGCTGAAATCAAGAGCCAGCCACTCAGCCAGCTGAGCCACCCAGGTGCCCCAGAGCTCATGGATATTCTAAAGTCACTTTCTGCAAAGCTAGGTTTCTCCCAGAGATTAGTGCATTTATCTAAACAAATGGTTATTGAGCAATCATTCTTTTCCAGAACAGTACAAATTGTCACTTGAGGACCTTTCAGGTCTAAGACCAGATCTTTGCCATTCAAAACTGGGTAGAGCTCTTGTCCCCTTGGGCCGTCATTGGATGTTAATCTCACATAAGAGGACAAATTCCTTTCTTGAAATCAGAATAAACTACTGGTCTTCCTCTTAGTAAAAATTCTAACATCTCCAGAGGGCCCTTTGCATTCCCAAACAGACTGCAAATTCACTATCAACTAACTCAACAGCAGAGCTTGTTGAAATGTTGTTTATACTGTGTTCTCTTTCCTCACTCAGCCCTCACTCCTCAATCTACTGTATCCTGCTTCTCTCTCCAGTATCTTACATAGATCACTCTATCCAAGTCGCCAATGATCTTTTTGTCATTTGGTCTACTTTTTATTCTTTTTCTTACCTGACTTTGAGACAACAGTTGATACTGTTCAGTACTCTCTTTTAAAACAAATGTTCTGGGGCACCTGGGTGGCTCACTGGGTTAAGCCTCTGCCTTCAGCTCAGGTCATGAACCCAGGGTTCTGGGATCAAGCCCCACATCAGGCTCTCTGCTCAGCAGGGAGCCTGCTTCCTCCTTTCTCTCTGCCTGCCTCTCTGCCTCCTTGTGATCTTTGTCGAATAAATAAATAAAATCTTAAAAAAAAAACATAAAAAACAATGTTCTTTTCCTTTGGCTTTCATGTCACTGCCTGATCTGCTTTTCCTTCTCTGCTTCTGGGCAATTTAAATAATGTCTTCTTTGACTGCTTTGAGGGCCCCTGTTCTTCCCAAAGTATCCCTCAGGGTAGTAGACTGTCTTCTCTCTTCACTATTGTCCTGTGCTGGGTGACAGGGTTACTCCTGAATTCTCAGTCATCATCTCTGATGATGCCCAGTCTCTATCTCTACCAGACCCATCTCCAGTGCTTCAGAGAATATATGCAAAACTCTACTGGATGGTTTCACATTGATGCTTTGAAGACACCTCAGATTCCTTGTGTTCAAAACGGAAAAAACTACCTCTCGCTCCCTGCACATGCCCAAGCTACTGTTCTTCCAGTATTGCCAGTCTTCAGGAATGGCACGTGCCTATTCTGGTCATTATCTTTGTATGGACATCCTATCATCTCATTCCCTGATTATTGTAATAACTTCCTAACTGGTGTGTCTATCTGGTCTTGTTACCAAGTATACTTCTCATCTCTTCTCCCAATTCAAAGTGTTTATACTGTGTTCTCTTTCCTCACTCAGCCCTCACTCCTCAACCTACCGTATCCTGCTCTGTCTCCATTATATTACATAGGTCAATCTTTCCAAGTCACCAATGATCTTTTTGTCATTCGATCTTTTTCTTCTATAGTGCATAGCTAATCATGGCATTTCTCTGATTAAAACAAAACTGTGTCCCATTTCACTTGAGATGAAGTCATGGTACTTATGTAGCTCTAAGTGTCCACGTAATCTGGTCCCATGCCTAGCTATCCAATCTCATCTCTCATGATTCCATTTGTATTTCAAGTCCTGCCTTATTGATATTCTCTCACATCTCTCAGCACAGTATGGTTCTTCTTGTCTTTGGGTGTTAGCACATCCCTCTGATCAAGTGTACATAAATATATCCTCCACCAGGAACACTCCCCTCCTACTCCTTGCCTTTTATTTGGCTCAGTTCTCTGCAACTTCCAGAAATCCTTGTATCTTTCTTCCTTCAGAGGTATCCCCTAATCCTCTACAGTAGGGAAAGTTAAGAAACCATTGCCAAGATGATAACAGTAATTATAAATATATATTATAGTATATTAATTAATATAATTACTATAGTTATAACTGTTTAATTTTTTGTGTATCTAGGGTAGAGGGAGATAGAGACTGCATACTCTCTAAGGTAGAAATAATGCTTATTTACTCATGATTGCCTTACACCTCCCAACCCCCATGCCTGATAAAGTGTTTGACACAGTTTTTCAGTTCACACTTGCTGAATGATTGAATTCAGAGGGAGAATAAAATTTGGTGTGTGTCATGTTGTCCTACAACCAGTTGAGAGAAACAGGGCAAACATTTCCATAGAATGCAAAAGGACACCTTGTTACCTCAATTTTTCTTGCAAATGAAATAAATACTATACCAATTAATTTGGGAAAGACCCTATGGAGGCTTTTATGTGTTTGTGCCCTTAACACATGACTATGAATCAATAAATGACAATGGCATGGCCTTCAATAAATGTATGTGGCAATCAATGAACAATTAGTAATATATATATTTTTAAAGATTTTTATTTATTTATTTGACAGACAGAGACCACAAGTAGACAGAGACAGGAGGAAGCAGGTTCCCCACTGAGTAGAGAGCCCGATATGGGGCTCGATCCCAGGACCCTGAGATCATGACCTGAGCCGAAGGCAGAGGCTTTAACCCACTGAGCCACCCAGGCGCCCCACAATTAGTAATATTTTGAATGACTTTTATTTGACTAAGGGAAGGAATAGAGCTCAATAAGTGCTACTGATTTTATATTTGGCTCCACTGTATGCAGATACAATATTAAAGGTAGCTGTGATGGTGAGTATCAGACTCGGCTATTGTTGGGACAATTTCTCCTTTAGCTTAATTTATTTTAACTTATCAAAGTGTTTTGACTTTCTTGGAAGTTACTTAACTTATATCAGGAAATGTATATTAGTACTTAGCCACTTCAACAAAGTTTGAGATTTAATATGATGCATGTTCTCTCTATCTCATCAAAAGATGTTAGTGACAGAAGTATAAAAAATTATTCCAAACTGATGCAGCTATCATATGTCAGTAATTAAAAGCCCAGTTTCCTTTACAAACTCTATACTCCTTATATATTCCCTACCTCAGGATTGGTAACCTCTTGTTGTAAAAACTAGAAATTTAAAATATTTGACGCTTTTCTCTCCTTCAGAACCCATATTTACCTCCTGATTATCTTTCAAATCAGTCCCCTTAGATCCATTTCTGCAGTCTTTAATCTGGTTCCATCCATTATCATCCCTTGTCAGGAGACTTGTAACAACTTCCTAAGGAGCCTATCTGCACCAACATGTCCCCTGCTGGTCCATTCTCCACTCAGTAGCCAAACCAGTCTGATTATGCCCTACTTAAAATCGTCAACAGCTTCCCATCAGCCTTAAAGAAAAATGTCCCTATCTTCTCTTTTTCCCCTGACTTTAAAGGGCTACCAAACATGCTATTTAGATGTCATAATCTAATATACAGATTTCTGGCTTTTCAGTTTCCCATTCATCTTTGCACAAAAATGAATGCATCCATGGTGGACTTTTTAAAGGAAAATATTGGTATTGCCCACAGATAGGGTGGTGAATTCAGACATTCATTCATTCAGACATCAGGCTTCAATATTTTATTTTTTTAAAAGATTTTATTTATGAATTTGGTAGGGGGAGAGAGAGAGCACAAGTAGGCAGAGTGGCAGGCATAGGGAGAGGGAGAAGCAGGCTCCCCACTGAGCAGAGAGCCTGATGTGGGGCTTGATCCCAGAACCCTGGAATCATGACCTGAGCCGAAGGCAGACACCCAACCTACTGACCCACCCAGGCGCCTCTCAACATTTTAATACATACATCTGAATCCTATCCTCCTGCCTGATTCTAAGACAAGTCATTCTTCTGAGACACATTTTTGGATAAGTTCAAGAGCTTCATGGACTTTATAATGCTCAGAGGTTCTATGATGTAGATGAATGGAGACTTCAAAAGAAAAAAATTACTTGCTTTGGGCCACATCATGAGTTGCTAATGGAGTACATAATAAAAGTCAGTCATTTCACTTCCGTGGTCTTTCATTTTGTCATTTTGATTTTGGCTGGAACAGAGTATGTGCTCAAGAATTGTCCCTATAGAGGACAGAAAGTGAGGAATTGATGAATCAAAATACTACAAGGTGTGTAGTTTTATCTATGATGAAATAAACCTTGTTGTAGAGTAGTTTGCTATTTGTCTTTTCAAAAAGCAAAGTCTAGTATAAACTGAGTTTAGTAAAAACAGAGAGAGGAAGGTGAGATATGAGTGAGAGAGATCCCTCAGGAGGTCATTACACTGGAACACATTTTGGTAAAATGTAAATGTGTTCGGTATTCAGACATTTATTTCTTCCTCAATAAATCAAGGCTTTACATTTAATGCACTCTTTTATAAATAGTATTTTTAAAAATGGCTTAGTATTTTAGAACGAGATTAGAACTATGAAGTGCAAATTAAAATGGAAACAAATTTTCACTTTTATAATAACCTAAGAAAAGATACATAATATTAGCCTTATTGAGCACATATCTCTCAAAGAACAGGTAAGTGTGGCAGGAAAAAAAAAAGATTCAAAGAAAATAAAGAAAACATCTTTAAAATATGGAATAAAGGTTGTATACTTTACTAGTAGCTTGCTCAGATGCTCCAATAGGAAAGGGGATTTTTATTTTTAATCCAGTGAATTTGGAATGAGTTCCTATACTTGGCTCAGTGAATAGTAATACATAAATACTAAAGTTCTGCTGAATCACTTCCAGAAGTGATTCTAAGAAGGTATTCTTAGTACCCTTCCAAATTAAAATGGAAGAAATTAATGTGGGTAAAACTGAAAACTTCAGATAAGGCACAACTACTATATTTTTCACTTGCTATTTTAAAGAGCTTCCTGGACAATGACAATTGTCCAATCAATTACATAGGAACATTTTAATATATTGATATTTCACAATCATTTTGGTGAAAGTAAACTTAACTTTATGGGAAAATTCTTACAGATATTTTAATAGCCTCTTTTTAAAAATGATACAATAAAGATCTGAATACCCAAAAATCCCAGGGTAATAGCTTACAAGTTGCTGGTGGGGAGAAGAGTGTGAAAATAGACAACAGCCCTGCGACAGGAGAATTGCTAGAATGTAGTTGAGTACCATGTACAGTGTGGGTTTCTCGAGTTTGCCAGACTTCAAAGAGGAAATAGAATTTGATTGATAAGCAGAATTTTGGTAAGAGAAGTGAGGAAAGAGAATAGAGACAGAGAGGAGGAATATTGGGAATCAAAGCTTTGCAGACAGATCATGATAGATTTTTCTTTTTTATCCTGGAGGTGGAATGGAAGCCATTAAAGAATTTTGATGGGAAGAATGACATTTATTGAGTTCTTATTATATGCCAGGATTATGATACCATTATTTCATGCAGCACACCCCTAATCAATCTTATAATGTAGATACTGTTATCACACTCCCTTTGTAGGTGAGGAGTCTGAGGTGTTGAAAGGTGAAGAAATGAAATATGTCTCTGCAGGTCCTTGAGCCTGGTATCCAACACAGGAGTTGGATACCAGAGGTGACTCTCTTTTTAAATTAAAGATTTATTTATTTGAGAGAGAGAGCAAGGAGGGAGGTTGCAAAGGGAGAGGAGAGAGAGTCCCAAGTGGGCCCCAGCCGAGCACACAGAGCCCAGGGCTGGGATTGATCTCAAGACCCTGAGATCAAGACCTGAGTGGAAACCAGTAGTTAGCAGCTTAATTCACTGCACCACCCAGGGGTCCCCAGAGGCGGGACTCTTAACTCTTGTGCTACAGTACTTTTAACACTGATAGAAATACCATATAGATTAGCAGGAGGAAGAGGAGATTGGAGTGAGGGAGATCCCTAGAGAGAGCACAAAAACAAAGCCAGACAACTAGAAATCCTGTCTGCAGAAAATGGGTGGAGCTTGGACCGAATGGTTGTCATTGATAGCAAGGAAGAAGGGAAACTGGGGCGATATTCAGATTTCTGACTTGGCAACTGGGTGGAGAGTGGTCTGTTCTCTAGCACCAGGGAGTGCAGTCGGGGAGCAGATCAAAGGAAGAGTGTCAACTGGTACAGGATGCATTTTCTCAAGCCTAGGGAGATGCCTGTGGAAAAGCAGGGGGACATCAGGAGGAGGCACTGATCGAGGGCTGGAGCACGGGAGGGATATAGTGCCACAGTGAAGAGACCACTTAGAATTAGATCCAGACCCCTTACCCATGACCACAACTAATTATGTAAAATAGGTTGCAATAGGAAACTTCCGTTATTAATTCCTGCTTTCACTGTTGGCAAAAACATTTCAGGTCTTTGGGTCTCAGAATCTTTATCTGCCAAACAGGGAGATTAGAGCAGACATTTGAAAAGTACCTTTGGGGGTTCTCTTTATATTCTCTTAAAAACTATGCACTGTGTTTACTATTGTGTAGGTCCTATCAGCAGGTAATCTGGAAATTTACATAATTGACCACAAGGGGGAGAACTCTAATTCTACATTAAATCATTTTCTACAGTATGAAATAGTCTCAAAGTTGGTGATAGGCTGTCTCATTTCCACTTCCTCGTGGAAACTGGGGGAATTCTACTGCTAGAGATAGGTTTAACTGAATTGAAATGTGGTTTTGTGTCGCTAAAGTTGTGATAAAGTCACTGAATGCAAAAATCTATTTGTATTAAGTAGTAATTCTCCATGAAGGAATCCAGATGCCTCTTTAATTAAAATGAAGACAGTAAAGATTTTAAATTCACCCTGGGAGGATTTTTCCCTCCAGATAACATTATTTTAGTTAACCTTCATGAAAACTATAACCTTCCTGAAAGCCCTTGGTTACTCTGAAATGAACAGAAGAGCCTTGGCATGTCAGTCTACTTCAAAGATATCCATATCGAAATAAAAGAATTAGCATGGCACAGGCCTCACATGTTTAAATGTTACACGTTCATTGGATTTGTATGTGTTGTATGTTCCATGTTCAAACATTGAATGTTACATTTACATGTTCAGTATTAAAATACTCATTTCCTGCTTGGGTTAACGTCTGTACTCTAGCTTAATGGAAAATTTTACTGTAAGGAAACTGTAACTCATTGGGTTGAGAATTACCTTATGAGTCTTCCTAAGGTTTAAGAAGTCACAGTTTTTGACTT
Source organism: Lutra lutra (assembly GCF_902655055.1). NCBI lineage: Eukaryota > Metazoa > Chordata > Mammalia > Carnivora > Mustelidae > Lutra > Lutra lutra. The sequence continues at coordinate 32,952,584 of NC_062288.1, forward strand.
AATCAAATTAAATTACGCTTGTAAGGTCTATATATTACATTTCTGTATTTTATCAAATATACCTAAACATATACCACGTGTCTTCCCTTTTAAAGACATGATATTAGTGAGCTTTATAGGAACCTCAATAATGCAACCACTACTGAAAACATATTGCTGTTCCCCCTTAGAGACAGTGTCACATTCTTTTAATATGTTTGATGACAGCAAATACTCCTTTGAGAGTGACTGCAATATTAAAAAAAAATAACAACAGATGTTTTTATGAATGAAGACTGAATATCAAGGTCACCAATCAAGTTGGAGTATATATTATCTGGGAATCAAAAAACTAGATATGGCCAAAATATTTAAACTCCTTTTGATTGATAAACCTTCATTCATCTGTCATAAAAGTCACAAAATGTTTTCAGCAGTAATGGTGTATCTAAAAAATAAGTACAAACCCGCCCAACATGACTTCTAGGAAGGGTAACTTTCATTTGAATAAACTCATTCTCCTGTGCTCACTAAAATAGATAAATAACTATATAAGTAGTTTAATTTATTTAGAGTCTCTTTGAGCTTCTCTTCCAGTTATTTTCATAATGGACACTTCAAGAATCCTTCAAATGTAAATTAACAGTATACTATGTAAATCAGTAATATTAGCATTGAGATCTTTTCTATATCTTCCTCCAAAAGTGATTCTGATTTTTATGTTTTTCTTTGGCCTAGTGAATTAATTTTCAATCAGTACTTTTCATATCTGAAAGTATTATAGACCAATAAAAGATGGATCATAAGCAGTGTGCTAGGTCTATGCTAGGAAGATACATACCTTTCTACTGCTACTTGTATTTCCAGTGACAAGCCTGGTGCTTGGCCCCCTAGTAAATATTTACCGGTAGATATTTAGTAAATATTAGTGGCATAGATGAATGAAAACTAAATAATATGAAATTATATGCACACACACATGTATATATGTATGTGTTATATATATATATATATAAAACTTTATATAATAAATATATATAATAACTTTATATATGTGTATATAAAGTTATTCCCAATACATATATATTATTGTTCCAGATTGTTACATAATCATTCACCCAAAACACAGGAGATTAAATCCATGACAGTCATTTATCTCATTCACAGATCTGCAATTTGGACAGGGCTCAGTGGGAACACACCATTTTTGCTACTCCACACAGTGTTGGTTGTCCTGGCTTGAAATCCAGGGTTGATTGGAAGACTAAAGTCTGGAAACACCTGAAGGTTCGCCCACTCACCTGTCTTGTGGTGATCCGGGCTGTTGGCTGGGACCTCTGTTGGTGATGTCCTCTGGAAAACCATGATAGATTGCTCACAGCGTATTTTTAGGTCCCAAGAACTAGCATTGAAATGATCATATATTATGACCTAGCCTTGGGAGGGTCACATGGGATCACTTCTGTTGTACTCTCTTGGTTAAAGCAATTACAAAGTTCTGCTTGATTTCAAGTGGAGGGGATTTAGAAGCCACCATGACATGTAGGAATATAAAGGCCATGTTTTAAGAAGAGCATGTGGGATGCAATATATTGCCATGGCCATTTTTGGAAAATATGCTGTACTTTTAATATAGATAAATGTACAATTTTATTTGTAGACTTCACTTCTCTTCATTTGCTAACTTTAGAAAATACTCTTCCAAAACAACAAAATTTACCCTTCTAAAGGGGTTCTATCTGATTCAATGACCATTTATGGTTCATTTTCTTCTTCCTGTTTCTGCTTGTTCTCTGTTCTCCTAAATATGGTCATCTGCCCTCTCCAGCCTCTCTTCACATCCACAAGCCTAGATCAAGGCTTATTTCCTCAAGTCTTTTCTCTATGGCTCCCCCCCCCCGACTTTGGCCTGGAAAGCATTTACTTTTACTTCCACTCATTTTGTTGTTGAACATTTATTCTCAATGGGTGGATGCCTGTGTCTTTTTCACATTTCAGAGTAAATAGTAAATAGCACATTGCTGATGAATACGAGGTATTTAATATTTGCTAAATTGATAAAAACATTTGTAAGTTATATACTTTCTTAACCAGAAGAATTACTTCATGTTTAATCTAAAATTGTACCCTTTCTGTTACTAAATTTAAATGAACAGAACTTCAAGTGCAGCTAAGAGTGAAAAATGCTGTTCTGTCTCTAAATCTATATTACAAAATTTAAAAATAGAAGCAATCTTTCCTGAAATTTGATTGTGATATGGAACAAGTGATGACAAATTATCTGCATGTAACAAATTTGAGTTGTATACTGAGATTGCTTTTTTTTCTCCCAAAGAGACTGAAAATCAAATAATAATAATAATAAAATGTAAAATGATACACAGTGTTTCTTCTAGGAAATCTGTTTCATGAGATATTGAAATAATTTTGGATAAATATTGCTGAAGTCATCAAGATTAATACCATTTAATAGTTTAAACAGATTACATTATTCTAAATAATTCAAAAGGTAATTGATTCCAGGTGAAAGAAGGAGAACAACTTAAAATAGGTCATGCAGAAATTGCAGGTCATTGTTTTATAGGAAGTAAATTGAAAAAAAATAACCAATCTGTATATCACATTTATGTGGGAGCATTTATAAATATTTTACAAGTGAGCAAGAATCACGTTTTCTGTGTACCCTACCGTATCCCTAACATCTGGCAAATGTCTGTTATGTGAAGGGTGCTCAAAAAATGATTTTGCATTGAAAGAATATGGTGCCTTCTGACAACATATTTTCTGGCTGTTTCAGAAAGCTACTGTGTTCTTCAGCTTTATAATAGCCTCAAAATTCTTAATTATATAGTGTGGAATATATGGGCTTTTCTCTTTTCAAAGTTTAGGTTTTGTGTTCTGAATTCTGGAATCATGTAGAGATTATTCCTTCAAGTCTTTCCTACATACTGCTAACTATTTTAATGATTATACCATATCATATTTACTTTTACACATACTTGCCTCTAAACTTAGGTTGCAAGCAACTCAATGATGGTATTTTCACCCCAAATTTTATATTCTGAGAACAAAATGATTTTTCCCGAAATTTGATTCTATGTGGTGGCTGCTGATCATTTACTGTGGAAAGAATGAATGAGGGTGCCTGGGTGGCTCAGTCGGTTAGGTGTCTGCCTTCGGCTCAGGTCATGATCCCAGGGTCCAGGATGGAGCCCTGCATTGGGCTCCCTGCTTAGAGGGGAGCCTGCTTCTCCCTCTCCTACTCCCCTGCTTGTGCGTGCACTCTCTCTTTCTGTCAAATAAATTAGTAAAATCTCAAAGAATGAATGAGAATCTGAATTTGCCCTTTATTATCTACACTTTTCTTAAAAAATTAAGCCATTTCATCAAAATGATGTTAACATTTGAAAAATTATGAGCTTATTAAACCTCTCCACCTATTAAAATAACATGTTGAACTTAATATCAGAACAAACATTAATTTTCAAGTTCAGCTCAACATGCTCTGTGAAGATTAATATATTACCTTTGTGTATATTGTGGCATTCTGGTCCTTTCTTTTTTCAAGAGGAGAGTAACTTTAGAAATTCCTTCCTTTTATTTAAGTAGCGTCAATTCCTTGAGAGATCAGACCCCATCCACCACATCTCTCTCAATCCTAGAAATAAGTCGGAGCAGGCCATATCACCTCGGAATCCAAAGTGACATGTATGGGTTTGTTATATGTGTTTATGAAAGTTTCTGGATCCATGAATTCTTCAGATTTGTATAAGTACTTTATTATTTGTTCTGGGATTAGCAGTTCAGGTGCAAGTTGGTGCAGATTATCTCCTGGTCCTTTAGCACCCACTTTAACCGTCTTTAAAAGGTGGAGTGCCAGTTTATGAGTCTGAGTGAGAAACTCTGTGATGACCTCTTCCACAGATTGTGTCTGTGTCACATCATCAAGATACATGACTGGAACTTTTATTACTGAAATATGCCATTGCATGAAGAGCCTGGTTGGGATATTATGGGACACAACGATAATTCTCATCCCTCGGATAAAGAATTCTGTTTCACTCTTTTGATGACTCAGATAATCTAAAAGAATTCGGTAAAGTGTACCGCTGGAGCTCTCAAGGATATGCAGAATAGAAGTAGGATATACCAGCAAAAACCCTGTCACTGTTTCTCCTAGGTGATGTTTTAAAATTGACTGAAACACTTGTTCATAGTAGTCAGCGATATCTTTTTTTTCTGTGTTTGCTGTTAGCTCGGCCACTAGAAACATCCTATGAAGAAGGAATTTCTTTAGCTGTAGCCTTTGTTTCTCCTCCTGAAGATGTAAGAAATTGCCACGTGGAATTTGTGGCATTAGAGGAGATTCCACTGGAAAAGCCCTTTTGTTGGGCTTTCTGATATGGCCTGGGAAAGTCATGATGGACCCTATTTGTTCTTCCAGATGATTCCAGGTTTTAGCCTACCACGATATTCATATTATCAGGATACCTCTTCAGTGGTGAACTGTTTTATTTCTTCTTACCAATAAAATAAAATAAAATAAAAAGTCTTATTATTTGTCAAATGTTAGCGAATAGCAAAATCCCTTCCCAGTATTATCAACAATACCATCTTTGAAATAAAAGATAATGTTAAAACCAGATGCAAATTATATTGTTTAAAATTTATAATGAAATAACATTCACATCGTAGGAAAAAACTCTAATACACTGGTGATGAGAAGAAGGAAGCATGTATTCTAGAGCAAGTTAACTCTGTTTTTGTTTGCATTATTATTTTCTCCTTCAACTTATGCTAATTTCTCAGCCCCCTTTTTCTGAATCACACATGTGCTCTTATGCACATATGTGCACATGCACACAGGAATGAATCTGCTGACAGTCACGCACCCTAGTTTTGGTATCACATTAAAATGTATTTTTATATATGTAATGGTAATTGCAGATTGTCCTTGATTTGTCAATTAAAAAAAGTGATATTTTATGGTAATTTTTTTAAAATTTAATTGGTCAGTTAAAAAAAAATCTGGGGAATTCTTATGTCCTAATTGGCTTCCTTCATCTTTACTCAGGACACTAGAAGTTAATACCGTGGCTTGTCTCATAACAGTAGATTTTTGGAGTACCTAATTTTGATTCTTTGAATTTTTTTCCTATCAACAAATGTCAGAAATGACCCTTTGCCTTCCTTTTGTTGTCATTGTGGATATCAAATAATAAATTCTGTTACTTTGCACTTACTCTTCTTACGAATCTCTTTTTCTTTTCTCCAGGTCATCTTAACCTTTCTTTTCTTCTTCAAGTGCTTCTTGCTTTTTTACCTGTCCTTGAGTTCCCATTTTGTCCTCCATCACTTTTCCAACTGCCAGTGTCTTGGGTGCTGCCAGCTGTCCTGAGTATTCTCTTCTTGTTTCCATGGTGCCTAGTGAATCAGGCTGTCTGTGGTCTTAAAGGGCCGGAGTGCACTGGCAAGTGCCATTTCTTCATTTAATGAGGATATCTTAACAGACACCTCAAACTCTTGGTAGAGGAAATGAAGGCTTCTTTTCTGGAATGGCTTTTTCTTAGCCAGGTGCCATTTTAAGTCAGACAGACCATGGACCTGGATATCTTCCTAGACATCTTTTATTTATTTATATATTTTTGTCTACAATTTATGGAAGAGGAAACCAAAGCATGCACACAATTCAAACATGCTTTCAGCAATCCCTACTCTGTCCACCTAGAGTAGAGGGGTATTGATGCATTAATTAAGTACTTTAAGGGGTGCCTGGGTCGCTCAGTCATTGGGTGTCTGCCTCTGGCTCAGGTCGTGGTCCCAGAGTCTGGGGATCGAGTCCTCTGTCCAGCTCCTTACTCAGCGGGGAGCCTGCTTTTCCCTCTCCCACTCCTCCTGCTTGTGTTCCCTTTCTCACTGTGTCTCTCTCTGTCAAATAAATAAATCTTTAAAATAAATAAATAAATACTTTAAGAACACATGTCAGGTTCTGTGTAATGGTGACTGTTTAAGAAAATTCTTGTGTAAGGTTTTCCTAATTTGATGTAAATTTAAGTTAGTTTTTACAAGAAAAATTAATAATACCATATCTTCAAATTGCATTCATATGAGCTGTAACCACCATTTAAAAACAAGATGAGAAAACACTCTTATTCAGTTTTTAAAAAGTAAACCTTACAAGTTAACCTTACAAACCCCACCAAGGTTTGTGTTATCCAAACTTATGATGTGGTTTTAATTATATACATTGATGAGTTATCCCAAAAAGTAGAGGCTGAGAGGTGACTTAATGATTCCTTAATTCTGTGGTACATAAAAACTGAATCCCTCATGGGATTCACTTCATCACTCCCTGAAATGATACGGTCCTTCCCAAGGCACACAGGAACTTGTCCCTGCCCAGTCCAGTGGTTGTTCTTGGCCTCATTCTCCTTACTGCTTTGCAGACCGCGATAGTGTTGACCACACTTTTATGGCGTTCTCTTCTCCCTTGCTTTCTATCACTCTGGATCTGCCTGAATTGCTTCCAAGTCTCTACTGAAGGCCTTGGTCAGTTCCCTCTTAAAGCTGAGGCTCTGTGCTCATTGTGCAGATTGCTCATTCTGTCTCTGTGCCCAGGTAGCTTAGTGCCATCTTCTGTGAGGGCAGGTGGCTGGTCCTTGGTGTCGATTGGCCATGGAGACCTCCCTGTTGATGCCAGCCATGGACTTGGACTCCTTCTCAATCTAAGGCTCAAGGTGGATACCATCAGTTTGTTGGTGTTGACAAACTGATTAACAATGACAAATGACTAATGACAAAAAGATTAACATTCCAGCTTATTATTTTTTCTGTACAGAAGACTTCCTATTATAATTGTAGTCCTGTTTATAACTCTTCTCCTTGGATGTACCTCTACCCTTTTCAATTTAAAATGCCACCATTTTGGGTGCCTGGGTGGCTCAGTGGGTTAAAGCCTCTGCCTTTGGCTCAGGTCATGATCTCGGGATCCTGGGATCAGGGCCTGCATCGGGCTCTCTGCTCGGTAGGGAGCCTGCTCCCTACCCCCCGCCTCTCTGCCTACTTGTGATTTCTGTCAAATAAATAAATAAATAAATAAATAAATAAAAATCTAAAAAAAAAAATCTAAAATGCCACCATTTTAACTATTATTTTCTGTATATTTCCCTTTACAAATACCCCATTTGTATCTCAGTTACACATTTTTTGCTCATCTCCTAGGCCAACACCCTTGGTCTTATCTTTTCATGTTATCTGCCAACTGTATTCTGTTACTAAGTCTTTTTCCTTTGAAATGTAGCATAGGTTCTTCATTTCATTTTAGTCCTTGCCTCTTTATTTGGATTATAATCAGAATCTTCTATCTTCAGTGTTTTTCCACCTCACCTATTCAGCTGAGAGCATGAAACCGTAGGACCTGTGATGTGTCTGTTTCATAAAGTTTAGGAGATACTTATTTTATGAAGTCTTTCCTGTTTACTTCCCCTCATAGAATGCTAGGGGAAGGTTCTTCTTCCCTTCCCAAGTGCACAAGATTCCTGGAACTTACTTCCAGTGCACAATGATGGATTGTAACAGAGAAAATGGGGACATGCAGCTGTAAGGTTTGGTAACCTAACAAGGGCTTTGCTCAAAGTTAGTGGAAGACTTTTTTTTTTTTTTTTTTAAGATTTTATTTATTTATTTGATAGACAGAGATTACAAGTAGTCAGAGAGGCAAGCAGAGAGAGAGGAGGAAGCAGGTTCTCTGCTGAGCAGAGAGCCCGATGTGGGGCTCGATCCCAGGACCCCGAGTCCATGACCTGAGCTGAAGGCAGAGGTTTTAACCCACTGAGCCACTCAGGTGCCCCAGTTAGTGGAAGACTTTATAGGGCATATCCAGAAGTCTTTTTTAAATGCAAAATTAAATTAACCTTTTATACAGGGATAAGATTTTCTCCTTTATGAAACCATTCTTACCTAGAGTACAATTTTTCTACGTTTTTGCCCCTATAAAAGGGAGCTCGGCTGTGATTTTTCGCTGCATGTGCACTTTTTATTTCCCTTCTCTTTCATATATCTTGGTTTCTCCAATATAAACCTAATAGAAAAGTGGCAGTCTTTCATCATTGTAATTCCCCATGTAAACTGTGCAAAATATCACTGAGTCATTTCTTTTTCAAAAGAGTGATTCTCTCTCTTTTTTTTATGATCTCTTAATTGGCATTGCCTTGAAAGATTTGAAATTGTCATTTCTGTAAGTTAAAAACTGATATTGAGAATTTTTATGTTTTAATTTTTTTATTCAAGTATAATTTACACTGTTAAACTAGTTTCAGGCGTGTAACATAATGATTCAACAATTCTATACGTTTCGCAGTTTCATACGGTCCCACTGACTACATTTAAAATCAGTAGTTTCTACCACCATAGATAATAGTTTGACCTCTATCTTCCCCACTATCTTTCCATCTTTTGATGCATGTTTTGTTGTTGGATTCTTGCTTCCACATTTTCGTTGCATTGTCACATCACATTTAAAAGCAACTTACTTTTTTTTCTTGCTTTTATCAACCAGGCTCTTAAGTCAGGAGTCAAGTTTCAAGCAGATAGGAATAGAAACAATGCAGAGTTTGGACAATTTTTTTTATTGGCTGATGTATATAATTATAATTGTGTGAGCTCCTATCAATGGACACTTGGCATTTGAGTTTTCAGATGCCTCAGTCCTGTGTTCCATTGATTATGGGCTAGTTAGTTATCTTCAGGTGTCAACTCAAACAGACCTCCTCTATCAGTCCAATGGGATAAAAAGATTGGGGTTTGTTCTCCACGAGTGATCTGTTAGAGTAGATATCTAAGTTCCAACAACTGACAAGTGGCAGAACCCGAGTGGAAACCTATAATGCTAATGAGTCTTCCTCCCCATATTCTACCTATCTGCTCTTGTTATCCAACTCATCTCATGTAAGTACACAACATGTATTTGGAACTCGTGTCAAACATGCACCTTAATATTTACCATATACTTCCTGCCCTGGTTTGATTTTCTGGAGTCAAATGTTTCTAAAAAATGAACTCCCAGTGTCCTTTGTCTTTGTAAGGCAGAAAGAAAGGATTAAAAAGATTAAATAACATTAATTGATTATTTACCATGTGCCCTACACTAGATGCTTTTACACATATTAATTAAGATTCACAACAGCCCTATAAAGTCGACGAGGTTTGGGCATGATTATAGAAGGGGAAACTAAAGCACGAGGTATATAAGTGCTTTACACGGTTCATACATGCTCTCAGCAACCTTCCTATTCTGTTTACCTAGGGTAAAGAGCAGATAGATTATTCCCTCTCAGTATCCATGCCCACAGGGCCATTCTTTGCTTCTCTATGACAGGACAATTTTTCTGGAAATAGAGGCTACCTTGTGGTTTGGATAAAGGAAATTGAAAAGTCTTACCTCATACCTGTAATTCAACAAAATTGATTTACTGTCTTTATTCTCTCATTCATCTCAGGTTTATCTACACCTTTGGTGTGCCAGGTCATATCAGGGGCATTGTATAAAATACAAAATGGAAAACAGATGGTCTCTAATTTTAGGAGTTTAGGGTCCAGTGAGGGGTGTTGAGATGTCCATGAAAGACTACAGGGCAGAGGAAAACTTCATAAATATAATGTGAATGATGATCAGTGCTTTAGAAGCCCTGAGGTGGAAAGGGTGGCTTTTTCAGAAAGCTTAATGAAAGAGCTTTTATTTGGGCATGGTCTTTAGGGGAACAGAATTAGGAAGTGGTTTTATGAATGTTTCTTGAATTCATTTCTCTAGAATGGGAGGATGTGCACTAACTGACTATTTTCTACTCGGAATACCAGATCCCACTTTAATATTCCATTTGTGCTCATGTGCTGGAAAGACAGAATTCTAACTCTAAATAGTTTCCACTAACTTTTTCTGTGATTTGATATATCTAAATAATTTGTGTAAGAGAATTCATGTTCTAAATAAATGACAACATGGGTAGAGACTTTTACTAGGATCATACGCTTAAAATATTAGGTAGAGAAAATATACTTGATTTAGCAGAGAGAAAAAAATGGTTAGTTATCAAATCACTAGATATTTAATGATTTATTTAAAAAAAGAAGACTAGATTACCTTCTTCAACACTGCTTCTCTTTGTCATAAACATTATGGAGCAGTGTTTGGTAATTATTTATCAAGGAAAGCACAGGCTAAAAATACTTCTTATTCAATTCAAACATTTAACATATGTCGACTATTTGTAGAAAAACGTGCCAGACACTGTGGAGATATTCTTATAAATCAGATATTGTACATACATGTGAAAAAGTCAATTCTATTAGTAAATCATAATGTCTATACAATTATGTTTAGTACAGAGCTGGAGAGCAGAAATATAAGGGCATAAACAATGAACAAGGAAAACAAAAAATGCTGGAACAATTAAACCTGATGAAGAGATTGGGCATTTTTAAGTTGGCATTTAAGTTGGGCATAACAAAAGCTATGATTTGAGGTGGGCCAGGGAAGAGATGGGGATTAGGGAGATACACAACAGACTTTGTAAACGAGAAGCATAAAGAGCAGAAGGCATATATGGCAGGGCTGGGAAACATGGCACTTGAGGAAATATTGGTCTTGTTGAAGTAGATATAGTTCTCAAACTATAGAATCCACAGGCTTGTTAAATTAGAGATTCCTGGTCTCTAGCCCCACAAAGTCTAAGTTAGTATGCTTCAAGTGTGGTCCAAGAATTTGCATTTTTGACAAGTGCTCTTCCAGTGTCTCCACCCATTTCATTTTAAGGAAGAACGGGCTGGCTGGTGGTGATTCAAACGCTGGCTGTCTATTACGATCATCTGGTGGAGATGAAGCCAGTCCCTGGTTCTTACTTAATTAACATGGAAAAGAACTCTAGCCTATGTGTTTGTGAAAGCCTCTCCAGGTGATTGTAAGTATAGCCCAGAGTAGAAGTGATAACTCAGTCTGGAGGGTGAGCGGGGAGAGACAAGAGGAAGGAGAAACAGGAAGTTGGAGCTAGTTTGTGGAGGACTTGGATGCCGTGCTCAGAGGTATGAGTTTTACTCTGTGGGTGGTAGGGAATCACTGGGATTGTCTGAGTGCCTGTAATCATAACTGTGTTTTTGAAAGTTGCCTGTGATGGGCAGAGGAGTTAGGGATGGGCAATCCTGGAGGCAACCAGAACACTTTGAAGAATTCTGCCGCTGGGGAATGGGTGCTCTTATCTTCCACCGGTCTAGGAGCAAACTGGTTCAGCTTTTCTAGAAAGTAATCTGGTGATCTGGATCACAAGCTTACAAATTTCATACTGTAAGTAATACTACTTCTGGGTATTAGAAATAAAAGAAATAAAAGGAGAAATAAAGAAACAAAATTATTGACAAACATTTTATTGTAAAGATCGTTATTATAGGGATTAAAGGAGAATTTGGAAAAATTGAATAGGTATATTAATTATGGAATACCATGATGCCCTAAAATCATTTTTGAAGGATATTTTAAATGCACAGAAAACAGTTATTCTCAAAGTAAGTAATATAATAAACAAAGTTATGTATAATACATGACTCCCATTTTCCTTTAAAAATGATAATACAAACCAGAGAGAAATCTAGCCAAATGTTAAAATTGGTGGAATTTAGGGGGCGCTTTGAGTGGTTCAGTCGGTTAAGCATTAGACTCCTGGTTTCTGCTCAGGTCATGACCTCAGGTTTGTGAGATTGAGCCCCAAATTAGGCTTTGTGCCAGGCATGGAGCCTACTTAAGATTCTCTCCCTCTCCACCCTGCACAACCACCCCCCACCCCACTAATGCTCTCTTTTTCTTTCTTTCAAAAAAAATGGTAGAATTTGGTGGTGATACTCATTTTGCCTTTTTTTTTTTTTTAAAGATTTTATTTATTTATTTGACAGAGAGAGATCACAAGCAGGCAGAGAGGCAGGCAGATAGAGAGGAGGAAGCAGGCTCCCTGCTGAGCAGAGAGCCCAATGAGGGGCTCCATCCCAGGACCCTGAGATCATGACCTGAGCCGAAGGCAGCGGCTTAACCCACTGAGCCACCCAGGCGCCCCCTCATTTTGCCTTTTTAAAACATTTCTAAGCATGTCTACATTATTTTCTATTCAAAAAAAAAAAAAAATTTAAAAAAACCCAACAGGTTTTGGGTTTGGTAAAAGGTAATACATGTGTTGCTCTGTTTGTGGTCTGGACTAGTCTAGTTTGCGAGACTCACAATGGGTAGAAGTTATAAAATGGCAGATGTTGGACCAAGGTGAACAAAGGAGGATCAGGGATGTCTAGGCTTAGTGATTGAGAGCAAGAATAGGAAGACCTAGAGTTGGAAAATGGAGCTGTTATTGAGACATGGTCTAGGAGCTTCAGTTCAGAAAACCCTTCATGATGTAAGACCATCTTTGCATGACTAGCCTAAATCCTACCACTGAGAAAAAGGTGGGTCTTTGAAGAGTTTGGCAGTTGCTAAGACTGAGAAATATATGCGAGTCATCACTAAGGTAGATAGAATTTGGTTAACTGGATGTGTGAGGTGAGCTGTGGAAAGATTGAAAGATGACTCATCGATTTGAATGTCACTACCTGGGAGGACTTAGATTTTTAATGACTGTTTAAAGATTTTATTTATTTATTTGACAGAGAGAGATCACAAGCAGGCAGAGAGGCAGGCAGAGAGAGAGAGGAGGAAGCAGGCTCCCTGCTGAGCAGAGAGCCCTATGCGAGGCTCAATCCCAGGACCCTGAGATCATGACCTGAGCCGAAGGCAGCGGCTTAACCCACTGAGCCACCCAGGCGCCCTGGACTTAGATTTTTAAAACTACAGATGGAGGATGGGGGGAAAAGCCCAGATTTGGGAAGAAAAACTTGAGAACAGGGGCGCATGGGTGGCTCAGTGGGTTAAGCCTCTGCCTTTGGCTCAGGTCATGGTCTCAGGGTCCTGGGATCAAGCCCCACATCAGAGTCTCTGCTCAGCAGGGAGCCTGCTTCTCTCTCTCTCTCCCTCCCTGCCTCTCTGCCTACTCGTGATCCCTGTCTGTCAAATAAATAAACAAATAAATAAATCTTAAAAAACAAACAAACAAAAAAACCCAACTTGAGAACAGAGCTGACGTTCTAGTATTGGCAATTACAAGTTTCCTGGAGACTTAAAAAAAAAGATTCAGAAAAATGATCGAGGGAAGCCAGGGGGCATTCATTGAGTTGAGTCAATATGGAATAAGTGGTTAAGGAGTAGACTTCCTCCTCCAAAACATTTGGCAGTAAGAAGAATGAAAGCACTCTGATAGTAAATTATAGAGGAGGAAGATTATAGGGCAATTATCCTATAGCGATCCTAGGTTTTCTCTATTAAAAACTAGCATACTATGTTATTGTTGTTGTTCTTGTTGTTGTTTTTGTTGTTTTCTCTCAACTACCATTGTGTCCAGCCAGGAATGTGGAGTCTGAAAATGGAATGCTCTATTATAAGCTTTGAAAATATTTTTAAGATCGTCAGTTCTCAACAGAGATTTTGGAGACAACAAATAACACTGAAGTCTGAGTTGTGTTTATTTTTCCTCTTTTATCAGATGTATTTTGTGCTGCCTTGGCACACAGAGGAGCTCTAAAGACACATTAGTTACGAATGCCCTGCTTACACATTATGTCATGTGATACAAACACAACTCAATCTTAATTTAGTTTTTCATGACTTTAAACGTTTTTGAGTTATAATAGCAAAGTTGCCTTACACATTCGCCAGTAATTATGGTTAGAGTAGTAACTTCGTAATGTCAGTGCAGGCGTCTGCTTTGGTTCACATAATCTGTTGTGCTAAAACACATCATCAGTAAGCTAGGATCTATTTGAGTGCTTGCTTTTGGTTTAATTTTGATCAATGCGCTGTGCGGAATGGAGAAAATTGAACTCAAGGAAGTTTAGTGTTGGAAGGAAACTGGACGCTACTGACAGACATAACGTACTCCTTTTTCGGTTAAGGAGAACCTGGCACCAAGAGGCCAGTTTCTGTTGCAGCCCTCAAGTTGCTTACCTGATATCAAGGTTGATAAAAACATGTCCATGAAATACTGAAACAATGAGATGATATTTCTTAAGAGACTACTTTTCAGGAAAGGTGTTGGATGTTTTAATAAGTAAAGTGGGGCTAGAAGTATTAAAAAAACAGTTACAGGAACCTGAATTTGGGGATGCTTGAGCTATTTTTACACAGGGAAGTAATAGGATGGGTGCCAGGTTGAGTGGTTTTAATAACTATATTCAGGATGTTTGGGAAGGCACAACTTTAGAGTCAGAATTGCCGACTAAAATATTGTTGCATCCCATATATGCAATGAAGATTTAGGCTAGAATTTAAAACTTTGGAACTTTTATTTCTTTTTGAATTAAGAGTAATATTAATCCAAGTCTAAGTAACTATATCATTGTTACTTCATATATCCAGAGCAGCAATAGGTAAGAACAAGATAGTGAAATTTTTTTAAAGATTGGCTATGTCCTAAGTATCTAAACAGATTTTCCTTTATTTATCCGTCTTTATTATCCTGCAACCTTTCCAGACTATATTAAATTTAAAGCCCCTTTGCCCATCTTCATTCAGGGCAATTCCATGTCTTCAGAAGCCACACCCACTAACAGTAGTAGTTGTGGACATGTGATTCTAAATACCATTGTTGGAATATATGTCACTTTTTTGTGAAGTGAATTATAGAGAATGAGCATATATTGGGGTGCCTGTGTCATTTGGGAGGATAAATTTCCAGGGTCTACAGTAGCATCACAGTGGGGAAGTGTTGACATCTGGTCCTCCTGCATCAGTCTTCAGTGCCAGCATCTGCTGGAGATGCATGAATGCCTTTCTGGTCCATGCCTCATCTGTCACCCTAGTTCCTTGTCTCTTTGACAGATACCTCTCAGCTACATACCTACTATCGTCAACCTCATCGAAAAATCTTTTTGCCATGAATACTTATTCCAGGAGAGTTCCTAGGCAAAGCTATCTTGGACTCTGTGCCTTCGCGTGGTGATATATGGATAAATGATCATTTTGTCCCTCTTTAAACCTTGAGAGGTTCTACGCATCACATTTGATGAGATTACAGCTGAAGGAAGAAGGTCTTAACTTCTTTTCTTTTTTTTTTTTAAAGATTTTATTTATTTATTTGACAGAGAGAGATCACAAGTAGATGGAGAGGCAGGCAGAGAGAGAGAGAGAGAGGGAAGCAGGCTCCCCGCCGAGCAGAGAGCCCGATGCGGGCCTCGATCCCAGGACCCTGAGATCATGACCTGAGCCGAAGGCAGCGGCTTAACCCACTGAGCCACCCAGGCGCCCAGAAGGTCTTAACTTCTAACCCAATGATCTAGTTAGTAGAATTATGATTTCTGTGTGAATATTTTATATTCATGTAAAACTTTTCACTTTTCCATGGGCTAAACCATTTCTATTCTTTAGTTGTGTTATACTCAGAAAAATTCAACTATTGATAACACAAGATGAATAAAAGCATAACTATAAAGGCAGAATTCTCCAACACAAATAGAAAGCTTCAGGGTCAAAAATTAAGGTCATTTGGATCACCCATTCCTTAGAATTATCAGCTTTTAGCCAAACAACTTGAGTATTGATTATATTTGTTATAATACATTCATTTGTTATTAAAATTTTTATAAGGACAAATTGAGAGAGGCCACACTTTTTTTAGTTATGGTTTGATGGGAAGGATAATCTTGTTTTTATCATAAACAGAGCAGAAAGTATAATATAACTTTTATATCTGGAAATTTTAGGAAATCTTTTTATAAGGTAGAGAAATGGCATGGCCTAACCATTGCTTGATGGTTAAAATCTCTAATCTACTTCACAAAATATTGTACTTAACTACCATGTACCCATATTCAGAATCTCTCATTTGTGTGCCTGTGTGCATGTGTCTGTGTATGTGTAACTTGTCAATGATAAGACAGTGCAGCAGTTAAAAAAAAAAAAAGAGGGGTGGGCGTACTTAGAAGCTTCAGCTCTTGATTAAAGACTTATTTTGGGTCCAGGCTCACAGGGTTTACCAGATGTGGAGGCCAATGGTGTGACTTGGGTTCAATAACTCATTTTTGGTTGTTAGAAATTTGCTTCCAGTGATGTATTTGAGAACCAGGCTAGTCTTACATGTTTTATAAGGTCATTCTCTAAGACCTATGCCTCATTAGAGGAGGAGGAAAATTCTTCTTGGTCATGATGTTATTGGAACCCAAGTGCTGGTCTCTGGCTTAGTGCATATCCTCTTTGCCTTCAATGAGTGTTTTCTTTATGAATTAAAAAATTAAAAATCTGTAGTTTTTTTGAAGACAACTTTACACTTATAACCTGTACTTGAAAAAGCTGATCTCTAGAATGAATAAAATCTTTTCAGGGAAAACTAAAGCATAGTCATGCTGTGCAACATTTAAAGAATTATCAGGTTGTGATTGCTAGACTCTTTGACTACTTAATTTGTCTTAAGTGGCATAAATTTACTATTATATTTTACAGTTAAGCCATTTTTTATAAAGATTTTTATTTATTTATTTATTTGACAGAGAGAGAGAGAGAGATCACAAGTAGGCAGAGAGGCAAGCAGAGAGAGAGAGAGGGGGAAGCAGGCACCCCGCCAAGCAGAGAGCCCAATGCGGGGCTCGATCCCAGGACCCTGAGATCCTGACCCAAGCCGAAGGCAGAGGCTTAACCCACTGAGCCACCCAGGTGCCCCAAGCCATTTCTATTTAATGAAATATAAAGGCAGGCAATGAAAGGAACAAAAAGAAGTTTATCTTATGAAAAGTAAAGGAAGAAGAGATTTCTGTTGGCAGGGTGATGGTAAAGTGGAATAAAATTCAACTCAACAGTCTAGGGAGCTGGACTACATCTAGAAGGCTTTGTGTTACATGAGTAGAACAGAGGTATCCCTCTGAATACTTCATCACATCTGAGGTGAGTGAGTGTTGCTGCAATAGTATCTGGGAAATGCATTCTTTGTGAAGCCAGCATCGATTCATCTTAAATTCTTCTGAGTGGGTAGATGATTATCCCAGTGCTGGATGCCAGTGTCTTGTTATTCATGGCTCAGATAAAACCAGAGCCCTCCTAGATTGGTGAGAGCTCTATGATGTGAATGCTCTCCAGCTGCAACTCTTTGGTAGGATGATGGACTGCTTTTTAGATTTTTCAGCATTATTTTGGGATGGAGAAACAGTAAATACTTGTTTTTAAAATAAATCCTTGACCACATTTAATTCTATTTCACCTTTTTTTTTGTTCTTGGCTGGGGAAAAGTAAGGCATGCTAATTATTAGGCAACATTTTTTTTCTCCTTCACTATTATATTCTCTCGTCAACAGAGTTCCAATAACTTAAATGAAAAAGGCTCTGTGAAAGTGCTCAACTCTGCGTGCTGGGACCCTGCCGTCAAGGCAAGCCGCAGGGTGAAGAGCACCATCACAGCTCTGATGGAGCTGACGCCAGATGCCCATGACACCACGTTGCAGACTGAGCAACTGAGCTTGTGCTTAAATACACACTCTTAATTTTATTCTAAAAGGTGGGCTGGAGAAGTGTTCTGGTTCTTTGTGAATGAATGAATGGAGGAATGGAAGAATGGAAGGAAGGGAAGGAGGAGGGGAAGAAAGAGAGGGAAAGAAAGAAAGAAAGAAAGAAAGAATATGTATAAATATAATATTCTTAAGGTAGAACTCATTTCCTAGGTTTTATCAGTAAATGTTATATTAACAACTTGCCTGGGATAGAAGGTAGAGTTGCAAGAAGATGATGAGGTCTCTGTGTCCCAGAACTGAATGGTTTACCAATAATTTAACCATCTTTTCACTCCTGCTTTGTGTCTCCAAGACACATGTGCATTCGTACACAGTTGTCAGAAGAAAGACTTCAGACATTGTCACCACTAGTTGTGAGAGACGTAAAACTCAATCAAATGTTGTGTAATATAAATAAGAATTGTGGCCCTAATGGAAGGAAAGAAAGTTAAAAAAAAAAAAATTCAGGACTGAATGAAACAGTGACTGAACATGTTGGATTTATCATTATGGGATCTAGTTAGTGGGATGAAAGTTACTCAACTTAAAAACTAGGTAAGGATGCAAATAAATTTGGAATATAGGCTATGGATTTTCAAAGGTTTTGAATTCAACCCTCATTAAGTTATGAACTTAAGTTATAACTCTCTGTTATAGAGTATGAGTAGGGCTCATGGTGACCCTTAGTGGCACCGAAAAAAATCCAGTCAGCAACTTGGTTGAAATCCTCGATCAGCCTATAACTTCAACTGCCTGAGAAGGGAATGCCAAAGCTGTTTGTAGGGTTATCTTTGAACTCTTCATGGATAAAGATCTTTTAACCTTGGGAGATTTATAATTTACAGTGAAAATGTTTAAGAAAATTAAATGTTTAGTAGTAATACTTTTGGTGTTAAGCAATCTGTGCATACTTGGGATTTTAAGGATTTCTAATATCTAAGAGAATATGTCCTACCAAGTAATAAGATGGCCTTTTAATTCCATTTTAAGATGTATAATTGAGTAATTAATTTAGATTTCTAGATTGATTTACTTTAAGATAAAGTCTTACCAAGTTGTATATAATACAGGAACATTAAGATTTTATGAATGCATCAGCAATCTACTATCATCTATCTACCTACCTATCTACCTAACGTAATTCAGTTTGTCGGATAAGCATTTTTTCAAGGAATTGCCTTTAAAAGAAAGAATTTTTAAATTGGGCCAGTGATCAGTTAAAATCTCCCCCTAAGGTACTATTAAAATACCCTAGACTAATAATTTATAAACTGATGATAAGAACTTAAGGCTGGGTTAGGTTTCTTGAATTTGCAACTTCATTAATTTAATACTAAGCTTTAAAACCAAAGTAAACCTATGCGTGGTCTTTTCAATGTGTAAAAGCTTCTCTCTCAAGGACACAGAAATACTTTTTAGTGACATTGATTTATCTCGGCCCTTATCTGAATGTGAGGAGATAGCAGTCAACACTCAGTTGAGAACAAATGCCTCCTATACAGGTTTCTCAGCCTCTCAGCCCATTGCTCCCTCTGGCAGTGGAAGGTTGCCGTCTTTAATAGTGGTGGACAGCCCTGCATCTCAGAGACCAAGGCCAAACCAGTCTGGATCAACCTGAGAAATGGCTTGCATGCAGCCCAGGTATCCACTCCTTTTATTATTTTATATAATGCAGGTGTATACGTTTTTAATAGAAAATTTAGAAGGCAAAAATAACTTCCAACGTCAATCCAGAAAAATTAATAATGATGTGTATTTTGTGATTCTCTTCTGTAATTGCAGTTGCATGTAGGTATGTGCTTAGTTTAACATGTAATGAGTTTTATTTAATATACCTCAATGATGGTCTTCACATACCCTCATACACACACACGCTTTTTTCACCTTGTACTTTCCACCTTGATTTTACCTCTTTTTTTTTTTAAATACTTTATTTGAGAGAGAGTATGAGCAAGGAGAAGGTCAGAGAGAGAAGCAGACTCCCCATGGAGCTGGGAGCCCAATGTGGGACTCGATCCCGGGACTCCAGGATCATGACCTGAGCTGAAAGCAGTTGCTTAACCAACTGAGCCACCCAGGCACCTTTGATTTTACCTCTTAATGATATTTTATGAAAACCTTTAAGTACTAAACACATAAGTACTAAAAGTGCATAAAATGTATACCACAAATTTTGTATAAAAGTATATAAAAACCATAAAATAGTGTAAATAAAACAAAGCTACAGAAGTATGTTTAATGGCTGCATAGATTCTAATGTTCAGATGCATTTTTTTTTAAGATTTTATTTATTTATTTGACAGAGAGAGATCACAAGTAGGCAGAGAGGCAGGCAGAGAGAGAGAGAGGAGGAAGCAGGCTCCCAGCTGAGCAGAGAGCCCGATGCGGGACTCGATCCCATGACCCTGAGACCATGACCTGAGCCGAAGGCAGAGGCTTAACCCACTGAGCCACCCAGGCGCCCCCAGATGCATTTTTTAGCCAGTCCCTACTCTTGAGTGTCCTTAAACATCTTTGAATCTCCATTTGTGTTAATTCATTGCACATTTTCATTAAGATAATTCTAGATGTGAAATATCGAGCAAACTGATTATGTGTTTTGTAAGGGGTGAGACACCTATCGTCAAGTGTGCCCCAGTTGATGACCAGGAGTTCCTTAGTAGTTAAATTTTGAATTGACTCAAAACCAAATATAAGAAAGAAATCAGTAACTTTTGAGACAAATGACAAACCTATCAAAATTAGAATGCCGCATCTCAGAAGATTTAAAAAAAAAAACAAAACACCTAGTATTAATTTATTACCAGAAACAGTTGAGTTTAAGGTGTAAGATGCTCTTGTATTAAATTCTGACCAAATTCAGCATAGTCCCTGACATTAGGTAAGGGCTTTGCATTGGGGTTGTCAGAAATACCAGGCTGAAAATTTTTGATGACTGTATCAGGGAACAATATCTTTTGGTGATCCATTCTCGCATCCCCAGAAGATGTCTCACTTGTTCTTCACTGCTGCCATTATAGTAGCCTCTACCAGAGTAACTGAAATCAGGTAGGAGTGATACAGATAAGGAGTGATTTCCTTAATGAAAATAGATTTCATAGCCAATAATCTATCCCTATGAATCTAAGGAAAAATGACTTTCATTCATTTTAAGGAATGAATGAAATTTATCCATTCCAAAATTTTAATTTTTCCTACACAATTTCCAGTAATATTGTATCCACTACCTATATTAAAAATAATTGTGTACCTCACACCCATTAGGATGGCTACTATTTTTTTAAAAAAAGCGAAAAAGCAAACAACCTATTCAGATATTCATTTTTTTTTAGTTTTTTTTATTTTTTTCAGCATAACAGTATTCATTATTTTTGCACCACACCCAGTGCTCCATGCAATCCGTGCCCTCTACAATACCCACCACCTGGTGCCCCCAACCTCCCACCCCCCACCCCTTCAAAATTCTCAGATTGTTTTTCAGAGTCCATAGTCTCTCATGGTTCACCTCCCCTTCCAATTTCCCTCAACTCCCTTCTCCTCTCCATCTCCCCTTGTCCTCCATGCTATTTGTTATGCTCCACAAATAAGTGAAACCATATGATAATTGACTCTCTCTGCTTGACTTATTTCACTCAGCATAATCTCTTCCAGTCCCATCCATGTTGCTACAAAACTTGGGTATTCATCCTTTCTTTTTTCTTTTTTTTTACAGCTTTATAAACATATATATATATATTTTTTTTAAATTTTTATTTTTTTCAGCATAACAGTATTCATTATTTTTGCACCACACCCAGTGCTCCATGCAATCTGTGCCCTCTACAATACCCACCACCTGGTGCCCCCAACCTCCCACCCCCCACCCCTTCAAAATTCTCAGATCGTTTTTCAGAGTCCATAGTCTCTCATGGTTCACCTCCCCTTCCAATTTCCCTCAACTCCCTTCTCCTCTCCATCTCCCCTTGTCCTCCATGCTATTTGTTATGCTCCACAAATAAGTGAAACCATATGATAATTGACTCTCTCTGCTTGACTTATTTCACTCAGCATAATCTCTTCCAGTCCCATCCATGTTGATACAAAACTTGGGGATTCATCCTTTCTTTCTTTCTTTTCTTTTTTTTTTTTTACAGCTTTATAAACATATATTTTTATCCCCAGGGGTACAGGTCTGCGAATCGCCAGGTTTACACACTTCACAACACTCAACATAGCACATACCCTCCCCGATATCCATAACCCCACCCCCTCTCCCAACCCCCTCCCCCCATCAACCCTCAGTTTGTTTTGTGAGATAAACATATATTTTTATCCCCAGGGGTACAGGTCTGCGAATCGCCAGGTTTACACACTTCACAGCACTCACCATAGCACATACCCTCCCCAATATCCATAACCCCACCCCAGATATTCATTTTTTTAATCAGATTATTTGCTGTTTTCATGTTGAGTTGTTTCAGGTCTTACATTCAGCTCTTGTATCTATCTTGAGTTTACTTTTGTGTATGGTCCAAGAAAGTTGTCTAGTTTCATTCTTTTTCATGGAGCTGTTGGTTTTTCCAGCACTACTTATTGAAGAGGTTGTATTTTCCTTAATGTATATTCTCACCTCTTCTGTCCTAGATTAATTGGGTTAATATAAGTGGTGAGTTTATTTCTGGACTTTCTATTCTCTTTCATTGATCTATGTTTCTGTTTTTGTGCCAGTACCATCCTGTTTTGATTACTGTAGCTTTGTGGTTTAGTTTGAAATCTGAGAGTATGATATTTCCAGATTTTGTCTTATTTCTTAAGATTGCTTTGGTTATTTGGAATTGGGATCTTTTGGGGTTGAATACAAATTTTGGAATTATTTGTTCCACTTCTGTATAAAATTGTGGGATTGTAATTAATATGTAGATTGCTTTGGATATCTTTCCAAAGAATACATACTGATGGCAAACAGATTCTTAAAAAGGTGTTGAACAACATTAATCATCAAACCAAAACCACAATGTCACTTCACACTTGTCACAATAACTACTATCAAAAAGACAACAAATAACAAGTATTGGCAAGGATATAGTGAAAAGGGAACCCTTGTGCACTGTTGGTGGGAATGTAAACTGGGGCAACCATTATGGAAAGCAGTATAGAACTAAAATTAAAAATAGAAATACCATATGATCCAGTAATTCCATTTCTGAGTATTCTCAGTGAAGAGGAGTTTAGGAGAATGGGTAAAAGAGGTGAAGGGGAATTAAGAGGTACAAACTTCCAGTTATAAAATAAATAAGTCATGGAGATACAAAGTACAGCATAGAGAATATAGCCAATAATATTATAATAATTTTGCTAACAGTTGGTAACTACACTTAGTGGTAAACATTTTGTAATAACATATAAATGTTATTAATTAATTAATAATTAATTATTAATTAATTAATATATAAATGTTAAGGCACTTTGTTGTACACCTGAAACTATTATTATGTGTCATCTACAAATAAAATTATTTGTAAAAAATTTGTAAAAAATTAGAACAACTGGGGCGCCTGGGTGGCTCAGTGGGTTAAGGCCTCTGCCTTCGGCTCAGGTCATGGTCTCAGGGTCCTGGGATCGAGCCCGCAAAGATGTAGAAAAACTTGAACACTTGTGCACTGTTTCTGGAATTGTAAAATGGTGCAACCATTATAGAAAACAGTATGGAGGTTCCTCAAAATTAAAAATACAACTGTTATATGAACCAGCAATCCCACTTCTGGGGTATATAAATATACCCAAAATAATTGAAAGCAAGTTCTCAAAGAGATATTTGCCCACCCATGTTCATAATAGCATTATTCACAAGACTCAAGATGTAAAAGCAACACAAATGTACATACACAGATGAAATGATAAACAAAATGTGGTTTATACATATAATGGAATGTTACCGAGTCTTGAAAAAGAAGACAATCCTGACAGTGCGGCAACAGGGATGAGTCTTAAGGGCTTTATGATAAGTGAAAGAAGCTGGTCACAAAGGACATATACTATATGATTCCACTTATGACGTATCTAAAGTAGTAAATTCAGAGAAACAGAATGTCAGTTACCAGGGGCTCAGGGGAGGGAGGAGCTGAAGGGTAGTTGTTGTTTAATGGTTATAGCACTTCAGTTTTGCAGGATGAAAGTCCCGGAGATTGGTTGCACAACAATGGGAATATAGGTAACAGTGACAAATGGTTAGAATGATAAATTTTATGTTATGTATTTCTTAACACAGTAAAAGGTAATGTGAATTATATCTCAATTTTAAAAACCTGAACATAAGTTTTCCACAATTGTTATCATGTAGAAATTTTTAAAGTGTGTCTAATTCCCCATGTGCAAAGTTTAAAAGTATTTTTTAAATGTCATTTTAAAAATTTATTGTATTTCCTGAACTAGACTAAGTAAAGTCCCTTCACATAGCCTTTTATACAAGGTCAATTTTTTAAATGTTTTTGATATAAAATTTTTCCCCTTTATCAACGCCATCTATATTACTTTGTAGAAATTCAATACACAAAAAATATATCTTGGACAAAAGGTAAGCATAGGAAATAAGCTTATTGTGTTAAATACCAGAAACCCAATATAGTGTTTTAAGTGAAAAGCTTTCCTTTTTTAGACTACAAATTAGACATATTCTCGGGAACCACATGAACTTTCTTGTTCACATGCACTTTCTTGCCTACACAACACTTTATCTTTAAAAGATGCTAAAAGAGTTGTATAATTTTTATGACTATGTTCTTTAAGACCCTGAGCAAAAGTCCTACATGTATCCTTATGTGGGTTTCTATATGCCAAATAGAGATAGTGAACTGGCACGGGTTTTACACTGTATACTCCTTGACATGCATGGCTAATGGGTGGATAATACTAAAAAAGAAAAAGAAAAAGAAAAAGAAAGAAAGATAGGAGACATTTTTGGATCTGTGAAGATTCTCATTTGAGGGAAAGGTGTGCAGAATTGATACTTATAGTACTTGCTTTTGGCACTAATATTTTACATGCTCTGCTCTTGGATATTGGCTAATACCATAGAGCTAAGTTTGTTTTTATTTATTTATTTATTTATTTTTAAATTTAATTTAATTTTTTTTTTATTTTTAGCATAACAGTATTCCTTGTTTTTGCACCACACCCAGTGCTCCATGCAATCCGTGTCCTCTCTAATACCCACCACCTGGTTCCCCCAACCTCCCCCCCACCCTGCCACTTCAAACCCCTCCTATTGTTTTTCAGAGTCCATAGTCTCTCATGGTTCACCTCCCCTTCCAATTTCTCCCAACTCCTAAGTTTTGTATTTGGGAAACTTTGTCAAAAGAGTATATCATGTTTCTTTTATTTTTATTTTATTTTATTTATTTATTTATTTTTTAAAGATTTTATTTATTTATTTGACAGAGGGAGATCACAAGCAGGCAGAGAGGCAGGCAGAGAGACAGGAGGAAGCAGGCTCCCTTGCTGAGCAGAGAGCCCGATGCGGGACTCGATCCCAGGACTCCGAGATCATGACCCGAGCCGAAGGCAGCGGCCTAACCCACTGAGTCACCCAGGCGCCCCTCATGTTTCTTTTAAAAAATAGTGTATATACTCTTAGAGAGGTTTACTAAAATCAGTTTTTATATAAAGTGTACACTTGGTTGTTATCTAACCGGGTTGAATAATACATGGAAGAATATAAAATTCATAGAATAATATGTTATTTTAGTTCTTTCATGACTCTGTTACAGAAAAACAAAATTTTATTCTGAAGTACCGAGTTTGTTGTGTGACCTTCCTGGTTATGCATGTTTTTTAATGTTTCTGTATGTGTAAGTGTGTGTGTGAGCATGTGTGTGTGTGTGTCTGTGTGTATAATGTGTTTGTTTTTGTATGTATTTTTGTGTTTGTAGAGGTAATCAGTCTTTTATTGCTCTCTCTCTCACATACACTTTAATGACTACAGCACTTGCTTCTTTCTACCCTATGAGATTACGACAAGGTTAAATCCAAGCAGCTTCATTCATTGAAAGTGAAAGGATTTCATGTGAATATAATGTTGGATTCAGATCTTGTCTCTATTTTTTATTAAAACTAGATCCTCAAGCTATGAGTTAAATCTCTTAGACAATTTTCCATTTTTTAAAATGGTAATAGGTGGCTATGTCTACTTAGAATTGTTGTATGGAGCAAAACATAATGTTAAGTGCCTAATGTTATGTTGGATATCCAGGAAAAGCTATGTTTTTATTGGAGACTTACAGATTTCAGTTTTATTTCCCCTTGCTTTCCTTCATGTTGCAAGACTATCTGGTTCTTAAATGTAGAAAGATGAGGAAAAAGTTTGGGTAATTACCTGTCTTTCAGCCTCTACTTTTAGTGGAATGCATTCTGGTTATCTAGTTGGAAATTAAACTTGTCCTGAAAGTTTCTTGGTTAAATATATAAATATAAATATAAATAAATACTTACATACAAACATATACGTAACATTTAAAATGTTATTTTACTGTATTCCCTTACCTAGACTAAATAAAATCCCTTAATGTAGCCATTTTTACACAGGGCAATTTCTTCCTATTTTAATATAAACTCATTTTTTTTAGCAGTTTATGCTACCACATTATTCTGTAGAAATTCAGCATAACAGAATATAACTTGGATAAAATCTAAGCATAGAAAATTCATTTACTGTATTAAATACCAGAAACCCAGTACAGTTTTTCAAGTCAAACTCTTTCCTTTTTAGACTGTAAGTGAAAAATATTGTCAGAAAACATTATTAATATAGATATTAATAAAATTGATTCATTTTATGGTCATACATTAATAATTTATATCTAAATATGTAAATTACTGGTATTTATGTATACTATATAACAGTGTATTATCATATTACATGTTATGTGTATTATATATCATACATGGTATATATTATAAACAATGTATATATTGTATGTTATACCCAATTATATTCATTAAATTATATATTAATATATAACCATACAAATATAATATATTTATATTTGTGAGTGTGTGTGTATATATATATATATATATATATATATATATATATACACATATATTTTTTTAAACAATCTGAAATTTACAGATAACTCCTAGAGGCCACTGCCCAGTACATGAGAGTGTGAGCTTCTGAATCTAGAGCTAGCAACTGTGAGTCACATCTTTTTCATATTTAGAATTTCCCTGACTTTCTATCCAGGGAATCCAAGATAATCTATTTTAAGGTCTATTAATGGGTAAATTTAATTACATCTGTGAAGCACCTGGGTGGCTCAGTTGGTTAGGCCTCTGGCTCTTGATTTCAGCTCAGGTCATGATCTCCGGCTCATGAGATTGAACCCTGTGGTTAGGCTCCATGCTCAGCATGGAGTCTTCTTGAGATTCTGTCCCTCCCTCTGCCTCTTACCCCACTTACACTCACTCGCTTGCTCTCTCAAAATAAATAAACTATTTTTTAAAAAATTAATTACATCTATGAAGTTCCTTTTGCCATACAGTGTAACATAGACACAAATATGACACAAGTCATAAGGGCATGGTCATTTGGCGAGGAGTGTTGGGAAGAGGCTTATTTTGCCTATCCTGGAAGATAATTTAAAGCTATTTAAATGTCTTAAATCTTCATCAAATTTTAGTTTATTCATTTTTTTAAAATTTATCTCAGTATGGACTCTTAGATTCCTCTTTTATTCTTTATTACTTTATTATCTGTTACCATCCTACATTTGACTATAGGAACCTTGCAAGCTGGCTATTGTATACTTTTGACATTTTCCCCTCTTTCTTTGTACACTTTCTTGCTTTCTCGCAAAATAGACGTTTCATCTTGTGCTTTGCCTGTCCCAGCCCTGCTATTTGCTCTTTCTCCAAAGACCCCTAATTTCTTTTAGTTGAGAATGATATTTAGAAGTTAGTATCTGGCTACTGGGTTGCTGTTAAGGTGGATCTGATCCCAGTTCCTTCTCAGTGGACCATTTACACAACATACATACACACATACATGCCGTGATATCTCTATATTTCTGTAAACTGAAAACCATCAGTTCCCGCTGATACCTCCAGTTCTAGCTAAAAGTATTTAGTTTTTTCTCTTTCCATGTTTGTAACCCATTTAACAGCAAGAAACCTGGTGCCTTCTTCCATGCAGATCACTTCTTCGCCATGCTTGAGTTTCATTATTCCCTACAGAGCTGCCTTCTTCATAGGTGACTAGTGCTACCCCACCTAATGACTTGATGACTGAATTGTCCATAAAGGGAGAGTGTGAGGAGAAGATTATTAGGGACATTTTTGTTGTTTTGTTAAAAACACTATTTTTATTATAATTGTTTTTTCAAAAAGAAACCTTTGTTTTGGAGGTTTATAGAAAAATTACAGAGGTAGTGCAGAGAGTTCTGGTATACCCCACACCCAATTTACCTGTTGCTAAGATCTTGCATGAGTATGATGTCTTTGTCACAACTAATGAGCCAACTTTGACACACTTTTATCTAATAAAGTCCACCCTTGATTAACATTTCTAGTAACATTTTTAAAGGGGAGAAAAGGATTTTACCCATGTATCTTCAATTTAC
The DNA here is from genome assembly GCF_902655055.1 of Lutra lutra. Taxonomy (NCBI): domain Eukaryota; kingdom Metazoa; phylum Chordata; class Mammalia; order Carnivora; family Mustelidae; genus Lutra; species Lutra lutra. Next base: position 32,980,750 of record NC_062288.1, read on the forward strand.
CCTATATCTTCACTGTAATTTCTCCCACAGGATTCAATTGTTATTCAACTAGAAGAGCACTAAAATTGCTGGTGTGTTAGGAATTCCCTTGAAGATCATCCTCCTTATTTATAGATTTTCTGGTGTTTTACTGTAGCAACCTATTATCTGTACCCAGCATGCTGTTTTAACTTACTTTTTTACATAAGGTAATCAAATGATATAAGGTCTGTAAAGTACCTGGCACAGAGCCCACACTACTTTATCTATCAGGCACCAGAGGCACAGTTTGATAGGGCTATGAGTTTTTCAGTGGGCTGAAACAAAAAAAAAAAAAAAAAAAGTGGAGACCAAGAAAAGAATCATTCTCTGGAAACTATGAAAAGAAAATGGCAAAATTTAAATGAATAAATGTTTTATTAAATATCTAGGAAGCATAATATTATGTCAACTTCATGAGTTGTAAATTTGGTATTCATAAAAATGTCATTATATTTGACAACAATCTGTAGGTTAGATTTTCTACAAAATGATTGCTGAGAAATCAGATCTCATCCTAATTAAAGGAATAAGTTATAGCCAATCATTTCAAAAGCAAAGTAATAACAGTAATTAGGTCTTTTTTTTCCCAGCCAAAATTATTTTCATGTGGGATGGGAAAGAATTTTAATGCACTCATTAGGATACCTATGACAATCATAAAAATTTCCCCCCTAGCATGTAGTGAGTGATTGGTGAATATTACTTCTCTTTCCTTCTTCGTATTTGAACAGATATTTTGCATCAGGGCAGATAATGGGTTGATAATGTAGAAAATACACTTGTTGGCAAATTCTAACAGGTGATTAAGTGATTTTCATTCATTTTGAAGGGATACTGCAGTACAGGATAGAGAAGTAATCTGGATTTTTAGTCAGAAACATTGGCTGACTTTCTTCTTAGTGAGTTTGTTTCTCCTAAGTATCTACGTGGTGTGCTCTGTCTCCGACTTTCTACTGCATCATCTGTAAAATGGATATAGTTATTGTACTTGTCACCTGCATTAGAGTAATGTTTGGGAAATCATTTAGTGATTGTTAGATCTATAACATTTTAAATAAAATTGCCAATCATGATACTGTTGTTGGTACCAACATGTTGTTTATTTAGATATATGTCAGAAACAATGAGGTTGACATAATCAGAACACTTCAGGCACTTCATAGAGTTTTAAATTTAGTACTTACAAAAATAAAGCGATGTAAGTAAAGAGCAGCAGGGGATGTTAGAGGGCTTGGCTATATTCTTTCTACTGCCCCCTGTGGTAGCCTATGAAAGTGTGTCCCCACTTTCTATGTCTCCTTCGTTTATTCCTGGTTCCCCTAAAGACTGGGGCACCTGAGACATTTGAGGGCTGACCCTGTATGATAGATCCCACCAAATTCTGCTGCTATATTAGAAGATACTCACAGCTAGAATATTACATCCTTACTAGCTTGTCCCAGAGGCACGGAAGTGCTTTGTCTATACACTTTCTCCTAAGGTTTAAAAATCTATAAAGATGGAAAAAAAAAACAAAAACCCTTTAAAGAATTTCCCCCTGAACAATTATATGAAGAACATGAGATTCTAGGTAGAAAGTCATTATAAAAATCCATAAATAAATTTAAAAAAAAGTTCTGTCCTCCAATAAGCTTAGCAAAATTGTTCTGAATACTAGAAGAAACTGGGATTCTCCTGCTTAACGGACAGTCTGACATTTATTTAAGATTGCTCAAAATGGTTAACTCATATGATCTGGCAAGTTCAAGAAACTGGTAAGAGTTTTGTTCAGGAAGTAGTTTGTCCTGTTTAGCTTTTTAAAGGTAACTTTCGAAGGTTCTCTGGATGTTTTTAATCAGTTTTCTGAACTTAGTGCTATTTGAAGTTGTAATGAAAGCCCTCCTGAATGTATGGAAGGGCAGAGTAATACATAAACAGGTTTTTTCTAATTATTTTTTTAGCAGTATAGGTAAGACCTGAAGTGAATGAAGTTTTTAGTTACCAAATGATTTAAGAACTCTAAGGTGAGCATAGAGATTGATAATTGGTGACAATTTTTGCAGGGTAGCAGTCCATACATCATTATATGATACATTCCTGGGGGGCACCTGGTTGGCTCAGTCAGTTAAGCATCTGTCTGCAGCTCCAGTCATGATCTCAGGGTAGTGGGTTGAAATTCTGCTCTGGGCTTCCTGGTCAGAGGGGAGGCAGCATCCTCTCCCTACCCCTCCCTGGAACTTATGTGCTCTCTCTCTCCCCTCTCAAATAAATAAATAAAATCGTATATATTTTTGAGAAATCCAGTGACTGAAAAACAAATGAAATACTTGATTTTTTTTAAGATTTTATTTATTTATTTGACAGACAGAGATCACAAGCAGGCAGAGAGGCAGGCAGAGAGAGAGGGGGAAGCAGGCTCCCCACCGAGCAGAGAGCCCGACGCGGGGTTCGATCCCAGGACCCTGAGATCATGACCTGAGCCGAAGGCAGAGGCTTAACCCTCTGAGCCACCCAGGTGCCCTTGTTTTTGTTTTGGTGTTTTTTGTTGTTGTTGTTGTTATTTTTATGGAGTAGATGTGGTGTTCTACTTCTGGAAGGCTAAAAATTAGTACTATATTGTTCCTTACCATCCCTGTAGGCATTAGGTGGGTGGGTGTGAATCTTTGCAGGCACATGGGGAGGTGACTGCAGGACAAAATCTGTCAGCTCCCTTCTGGGAATCAGAGACATCAAACTATGAGCCTTCATCTCACATGACTCCTGCCTCTGTCTGATCTCTTCCCCAGAGCCTTGATCTGAACATTGAGTGGCTTTCAGTCTTTAAATTACCTATGCTTGATGCATATAGTGTTCTGGAGCATGGTGACAACAGAAGGAAGTTGGGCATGTGTCCCACACATGCATGTGGGGCCACCTGGATGAGAAGATGCCCCAACTGCCCAGACAGGAGTACTGTCAGTTGCTTTCTTTTCTTATTGCTGCTCTCGTAGCCCAGGGTCAAGTTAACATGGAGGGGGAAGATGAGGTTTGGAAAGGAAGGAAAGATAAGTAGGCTAAGAGGACACTAGCATGTGCTGATACATGGGGTATCCTGGAGTCCTAAGAATCTGCAGAGGACCCCTTAGCTTAGAAGAGACTGTGGACATGCTTTCATGAACATGGTCAGAGGGCATTCTAATTTTATGGCTTTGCTGGTGCTGCAAATAATAGTCCACAAATGCCACAGTCACATCATGGAGGCTGACCTCCCTTCCCTTGCCCAAATCTCCGTGGGTTTCCCTAAATCATTCTTAGTCAATGCTAGTGTGAAATTCTGAATTTGGCCCCTGAAAGGTGGTTTAGGACATGGATTTATAATACACACAGAAAATGTCTATTTTGTAAATGTCAAGAACCACCTTTGCGTTATGAGTTTATAAAGAAACTACAGCAAACCATAATTCCCTGGTTACAATAGCTCCTAGCCAAGTCAGATCGCCAGTAAGTCCAGCTCCAGTGGGCCTGGTTGGTGCTCATAGTAATTCCAAGGCTACAGCTTATATTTGCTGAAATCTTACTTCACATGAAAGAATTATTTAAAGAAATGACCAGATAAAAAGGATCTCTGTGACTGCCTGCAGTATTCTCAGTTGTTTTTCTGTGTGTTTTCAACAACCACAAATGGTATTCATAAATCCCTGATGTTTCCAACTTTAAATTTTCAAATGTGTCTCTTGTATATGTAACACTGTGGAGTGAGAAAAATATAGTGTTGGCAAAGCTGGTCCTGTTAAGAGGCTGCAGTTCCAAACACAATGACAATGACTCAATTAGTAGTAATTCGTCTCTAAACAATGTCCTTGGGTTACCATGTGCTTGCACAAATTTAGAATTATAGCCTCATAACCAAACCTCACAGGTGATTCTGAAGGAGAAGTGCCAAAGCCAAATAGAAAGCCATTCTTTCTGGAAAATGTTGGTTTCTTTTCTTTCAAAATTTTATTTCTAACCAGTAATATTATTTTTATAAAAATCAAGAAAAAATACTACAATTCTTAAATAAAACATCTGTTTTTTTTTTTTTTTTTTTTGGCCACTTGGGGAAACGGCTCTTCTACTGAGTTTAGTCTGCCATAAATTTATACTAATTGGCTTTATTTAGGCACTTTTTATTATGAGAAGAAATGCTGGGGGCACCTGGGTGGCTCAGTGGTTAAGCCTCTGCCTTCGGCTCAGGTCATGATCTCAGGGTCCTGGGATCGAGTCCCATATCGGGCTTTCCCCTCTGCAGGGAGCCTGCTTCCTCCTCTCTCTCTCTGCCCGCTTGTGATCTCTCTCTGTCGAATAAATAAAATCTTTAAAAAAAAAAAAAAAAAAAAAAAAGAAATGCTGGAGTACCATTGGGTTTTGGAAACATTCTGTTCTTTTTTTTTTTTTTTTTTAAGATTTTATTTACTTGTCAGAGAGAGAGAGAGCACAAGCAGGCAGAGTGGCAGGCAGAGGCAGAGAGAGAAGCAGGCTCCCCACTGAGGAAGTAGCCCAATGCAGGGCTCAATCCCAGGACCCTGAGATCGTGACCGGAGCCGAAGGCAGCCACTTAACTGACCCAGCCACCCAGGCGTCCCTCTATTCTGTTATTATAATGCAATAGTTTGTTCTAGATGGAATTCCAAAATTATCCCCATGGTATATTGTTGGTATGAACTGTCATTGACTCATATCCAAATCAAGCTGCAATACTATTTAGCAAGACTATGTGAGTATAAGACCGTCTAAAGGTACTATTTTTATTCATTTTGTTTTACTATGGTGATATTTTAATCTGAGTTCTCAAGGCAATGGAACCATGCAGAAAGGTCTTTTACTGGCATTATTAGAGACTTTTGAAAAATCCTCAGTTTTATGAAGAATTTTTTTTTTTTACAAATGTAAAACAGTAAGAACAATCTTTATTTTTATGGGAGCGACAACAAAAAAGACTCTAAACCTGGCTTCAATAGCCTGATGATAGTCTATCTATAAGCAATCCTTATTTGTTTATCTAGTCATTTTCTCTGCTTAAAGTTCATTAACATTGTTTCCACCCCTGGTTGTAGTTATAGCTAAAGGCATCCCACAGGCCAGCTGGTGCTCAAAGTGAAGACCTCTTATTCTAGAATGTTTAATTACCTCTTTCAGCCTGGAAAATTATGGGCAAAAAAATAGTGAGCTTTAGCTTAGGAAAAATTGAACACACTTCTATTTAGTCTGATGCTTTCTGCCAATTGTGAAATTGATCTTCTTAATCAATATGGTGGAGAGAAAAAGAGGTAATCCTACAGAGAAGCAGTGTGGAAAATGATATGATTCGATGAGGCTTGACAGTAGCACCACAATTTTGAAGTGGCATGGATTCAAAGAAGAGCTCTGTCCATGGCCACTTGTAAATATAAAATAAGCAAACACAGTATAAATGATTTTCCATTTTGGTTTAGTCACAGTATTGGTTCTGTCTGTTATCTTGATAATCAAGAGGTATTTAATCAAGCATTTACTTGATAGAAAGAATTGTGTAAGAGATGGGAAGGTACAGAATCGCCTGTGTCAGTCTAATCATCAAAGTTTAATAAAGACATAGTGCATGAGCACATTGGAGGTGGCCTCTGAGTGCAAAATATTCAAACTGAAACACTCCGAGCCGTTGCCATGACTGTTACCCAGCCTGCTCAGTGGTCCTTCCTGGAACCTAGAGGAATATGAAGTCTCTTCACACTTGGGGTTCAGATACTGTTAACGTGTCCAAATCATTATCTCCTGACTGAACCCAAAATTCAAGATGGAACAAAGACATTTTTAAGAACAAAAGGTCTCTATGACCATGTCTGAAGTTTGGAAAGAGGCACCAGACTCAGGGTCAAGGCCTGAATGATGGGTGGGAAGGGACCAGGGAGGAGATTCTCAAAGGAATGGCAGTGGTTTCCAATGCAGCGAGCTGAATACACTTGGCCATGACCCCCTCAGCCCCTTAGATATATAATCTTGTGGCAAATTGAAAAGAACTAAGTGGACAAGAATAGTTTCTGGTATTGGGGCTGATACACTTGTTGGTGGCTGCACACTGGTAGAGGAAGGTATTTCCCTTCTGGTTTGAAATAAAGCTGAGAAGAGAAGTTTGGTAGACAAGAAAACTACTGATAGAGGTCGCAAGTCCTCAGCGGCAACAGAAGCACACAGGGTTCCCACAGTGCTGACCTCAAAAAAATGAGCAGTCTTGAAGGGAGAGGAGAGATAGAGCTACAGTTGGGGGACCATTGTGCTGACTCTGACTCCGACTCTAGTTTGGTTTATGCATGGTAAACTTCTCCACAAACCCCATTTTTCTGAGAGGATTTGAAAAGCCAATGGGAAGGTTGAATATCTAGTACATGAAGACTACTAATTCAGGGGATGTAGGAACCTCATCTTATCTATTAATACACTTTCAAATTAGTATTGTTTAAACACTTCCTGGCCTCTTGCTTTATCTTTCATCTGCCTCTTTGCTCTTCTGTATAAGCTGGATGCTGAACACACCCCACTTCATGTTATCTTTGGCTTTCTAGAGTTGTTCTTAATTTTTAGATTACATCTTACCTCTCCCAGACCCTGGAACCCTATCCCACAATTCGAGTGAGGTTTATCCCTTCTTTAGGTGAGTAGATTTGCCAAAATAATAAAAGCTGAGATTTACAATCAGCAGTAATGCTCAAATAAATCTAGGAAGGAAGTTTAGGACAAATGGCCCATTCTTAGAGGACAAGGCAAGATCAATCATGTATAGCAATATCCCTGAAAGAATGTCCAATGGTTGTGGTTTTGACAAATGCTTTAGAAATGCCCAAGCCCAAAAAGCAACGACAGTTTTTTTCTGGTAAATTTTTGTCCTCATCTAGTTCTGTGTTCAAAGGATCACCATTTTGAAAAGGCAGATGGAAGGTTGGACTCGGGAGAGTGGGATGAGCTGAGTAGAGTCCTGTGAGAGATGATCATGGCATAGAAGCAAAGACTGTGATCTCATTTGGTAGAATCACAATTCTCAGGATGTCAGGTACTTTTCAGGCAGAGCTAGAGGTCCTGGCACAGGAGACAGAGATAATACTACAGCTTATGCAGTGTGAACCCTCTCTCCGTCATCTTCAACAATCCACTAAGGAAGACAAGATTGAGAGAGAAAGAAATGACTTTAATTTCTGGAATAGAAAAATCACAAGGCACTAGCTTCTGGGAATCTAACATACAGAGAACCAGATGTACCAACCAGATACTCTGGGACCCCAGGGACCCTCTCAGATTGCAGCCCAGATCCTCCCTGGCCTCTTACTCTATCCTTGACTTCTCTACACAAGTGTTAGTTTGCAGATACCTGTGTTCCCTAGTCTCCACTGTGTGGTGAGGTCAAACTATGAGAACCCGGGAGACTTGACCTCTAGTTCGAACTTGTCTACTGACTAGCCCAAAACCCAAGTAAGCCAATTTTCTTCTCTGGACCACAGTCTTCTCATCATTTTTAGAATAAGTCAAGTCTAAATGATTTTTCCTATTTCTTCCAATACTGTGCATCATTGACTTTATGGATTTTTGAACAAATCTTGCTCAGTCCCATTTTGTACCAATACAATGATGCCTCTCAGTTAAGGCCTTCCTGTGTCTCAACCAATATCCACCAAATTCTGTTTGACTCATTTTCCTTTTGAATCAGCACTGCCCTGGCCCATTCCTGCTTCATATAAAGCAAAGTGACATAGAATGAAGGGCACTTATTTTATTTGCTTATCTCCTTTTTGAAAACTCAGTTTTGAATGCAAACTCAGCAAATAGTTTGTTGAGGACAGGCCAGATTGCTTTTTAATAAAACAGGAAGATATCTCATAACATAGGTGATTCCATTTTCTTGCAAGATTTAGTGAGCTGTGCACTTAAAGTCATCACAAATGAACTTTGTGGAAAAAGAAAATATTGGGAACGAACATAGTCGTCTCAGCCGAAATACTTAAATCTAACAAGTTTGGTACTTGTTTCTTCTTTTTCTTTTGTACAGTTGATTTTATGTATTTGGTTAGGGGAAATATTTTGTAGCATTTGAAAACCTTCTGATGGTTCACACAATATACTCTAAATTCATGTAACAAATTTTGATTTTGAAAACTGCTTTTAAGCAATTCACTTAACCTCATCGCACCTCCTTTTCCTTGCCTATAAACTGAAGAGTTTGAAACAGCTAATCTCAAAGGAACCTTCTAGTCCAAAAATGTTATGTTTAGACGTTTTCCTCATTTATTGTACACAGTGAGAACAACTCTTCTAGCGGCCAAGCACAATAGAAAGCCTAATGATAATTGCTTCAACAGGGGTCTAATTAGGGCTTTTAGATATAAATTGAATTTATGCTAAGGTCTTTCTCATGAGTCTTAGTTGGATGGTGGCTTTAAGGAACATTATCAAGCTTGGGTGAATTCCGAAGCATCTTTATTTCATGGCTCCAATATTTTTGCTTTACAATAGAGTCATACCAATTTATTGTTATAAGTTCATAGTATAGAAAGACTCTGGCAATGAGGAATTTTTTAAAAGGGAGAAAGATGAATATATTTTGCATGAGGTTACATAATTTTAAAGCCAGAGGGGATCCTGGAACATTTATGCAGACTTACTGGTACAGGAACAATGCTAAAAATACAGCAATATAAGGACCTGATTCATTAATTGGAGGATTTTACATGAAGAATTTCTGGCAGAAAGAAATACTTGGGGATTAAATAATAAAACTGAATCTATTTTCAGGACAAAAGAGTTGTTCCCATTATTCCTACCAGATACCATGCAGAGAAATAAGCAGCAAAACAGAAGGCAATTTGAAAATTGTATAGATTACTATTTAAAAAATTATGTTCTGTCCACTTAGATCTGCAAAAACCTGTTGCTCAAAAATGGGCATTGTTTTCAAATAAATTTGAGAAACACTGATTTCAATAAAATTGTCATATTTTACATAGAGAACTTTTAGGAGCCACATTCTAGTATATGGTAGATACTGAACTATTAGTCGCCAAGAGAGGAATAAAGCACACAGTTTTTAAAATAAAATTACCGACCAGGGAAACTTAAAGAAATTTGATCAGATTAAAATATCATTTAGTAATTATAAAGAAAGAATGTTAACATATATTTTAAAATTCTGGTCTATGTTATCTTATAAAACTACTTTCGGTTTAAATATATTTGTGGTTTGAGTTGCTTGTGCGTGTGTGTGTGTTTATGTATTAATAATCATTTGGGAAAATAGAAGAACTTTGGTGATGATGCTATTAACCTTTGATGTTCTGGTCCGTCTCTCTAAATCCGTTTTTAATTTTTTAATGTTTTATATTTTTTTAAGATTTTGTTCGAGAGAGAGAGAGAGAGAGGGAGCACAGCAGGGGGAGTGGAGAGGAAAAGGGAGAAGCAGACTCCCTGCTGAGCAGGGAGCCTGATGCAGGGCTTGATCCCAGGACCCTGGGATCATGACCTGAGCTGAAGGCAGATGCTTAACTGACTGAGTGACCCAGGTGTCCCTGTAGGTCCGTTTTTTACCTGTGTCACTATCTAAAAATGAATGTGACCCCCTCTAAGTTCTTTATCCATGGCCCATCTTCTCCATTCCACTCTCAAAATATCCAAGACCTAGGATTGCTCCTTCTTTAGCCTGCCTCATTTCAGCAAACTCAAAGTATCTCACTCTTCATGTCAGAAAATTGGGGACTATTCTTCCCACTGATTATTGCCAAATAATTAGTACATCCTGCTGATTTTACCTTCTAAGCATCTCTTGAATCCACCCCTTTCTTTCCATCTCTGCTGCCAATAAACATAGGTTAAGTTACTGACCTTCTACCTATGCCTTGTTGTAAGAGTCTCCTAATCCTCTCTCAAGCATACTTTTCCAAGTTATTTTGCTCCTTGTCACATCAGAAATTAAAAACAAACAAAAAACCCAAAAATGCTATCATATCTCTTCATCACTCAGTACCCTCTCATAGTTTTATCCTTAAACGGATAACATAATCCTTAATACGGCCTATAACTCCTTAAAGCCTTAGCACTCTATGCTTTTCAGGTGTCAAATTCCATTTTTATTTTTAAATCAATTTTATTGATATATAATCAACACACAGTAAAATACAGCCATTTTAAAGGCACATTTTACTAAATTTTGACAAATTTATCTGCCTAATCAGAATATAGTTGATTTTCTATCACTCTCAAGATTCCTATGAGCACCCTCCCAGACAACCTCAAACACCACCCCACTCCTTTCGATTTCCATGATTCAGAGTGTTTTTCAGTTCAATGGAAAATTCCCTGACCTATTTATGAAGATACAGGATGTTCCTCAATGTTGTTTCCTCTGCCTGTGACATTCTTCCTCACCCAAAACCCCAAATGCCTGCCAACTCTTATTCACCCATCCTTTTTTTCAAAGATGTATTTACTTATCTGAGTGAAAGAGAGAGGGAGAGCGAGAGAGCAGGAGGAAGGGCTGAAGGAGAGAAAGCCAAGCAGACTCTGTGCTGAGCAGAGAGCCCGATGTAGGCCTCCATCTCAGGATCCTGATATCATGACCTGAGCCAAAATCAAGAGTCTGACGCTTATTCGACTGAGCCACCAAGGTGCGCACACATCCATTTTTAGTTCAAACACCATTTCTTTAGTCATTTAAAAATATGCCTAGCCAGGTAGCTACTGATTAATATTAGTTATTATTTTATGAATAGTAAGTTTGTTTGAAGGATAGGACTTTTGTTAACAAAATCATAGAAAGTAGATCAAGAGCTCTGGCCTGATTTAAAAAATATCAATCCAGCATGAGACAGTTTTGAAGAAGATGTTCATTCTAACCATTTCCTGAAACCATACACAAAAAGCTATAGTTCGTTTATGTTTGTTTCTTTCCTTTGAGTTTATTGTTGGTCAGTAAATTTCCCAAGATGTTGTCAAAGGTAGGATTTAGGAAAAAAAGCGAATTAGATTATCTGACAGATAAAATCATTAGTAGTTGTAGGGGGGGGCCTGTTTCCCCATTAATGTCCTACAAAATAAGTCTTTCTTTACTCAGCTACTAAACTGTCCTGAGGATAGGGAGAAGAGAAAGAGGTGGTAATTATTTTGCTGGGGCTTATCCATTATCCATTATCGTTTATCAGCAATCTATTCTTGAGATTAGATGTCCATTCTTTTTTTTTTTTAAACAGTCTCTGAGGTCATTGTGAGGGTTAGGTCTGCCAGACCCAAGTACAGAATCCATTCTGCCAAAGTCACAGGAACATGGATTTAAACTCTTCTCTAATTAAATATCAATCATTTCAGCAATGCTTCCTTGGTGACACATCCCTTCTGGTGGTAATGAATCCTAAAGCTCAAAGAAGACAGTTGAAGGAGTAACTAGTGAACCAGTATGATCCTATTAAAGGGAAAGTAAAAAATAAAATTATTGAGCCTGAATTTGAGATTCAATTTTGCAATCGATCATTTAAATAATTTCCTTTTCTGAGGAAACCTAAGAAAGTTTCATGTAATAAAAATAGCTAAGATCCCACAATTGCTTTTAAGTCAGTAAAAATAAAGAGAAGTTGGTCATGTGTTATTACAATGGCTTACATGACTTACTCACAAGCTCCCCAAAGATCTTGCATATTCTGGAAACAGTCGTTTGTTTATTAAAATGATGAAGAGTTAAGATGTTTATTGTTTTATAGAAAATCCTCTTTGAGATGGGGATAAAAAGTTGTGTTAGTTATTTTAATCATAAGTTGAACTATAATATTTTATTCTGAATTTGTTATGGCATGAATGATTTTAATAGTATCGTCAATTACTTCGCTGATTCTAACCATCTTAATTGGTCTTACATATTGAAGTTTTTTTCACATATTTAAATGCATTGGTAAACCATATATTTAAGTTGTTGAAAAAAGTTAGGTAAGCTGCTATTTCATCACTGAATTACGATTTTGTCATCTCTCATGTGCCCACTGACATGTGGACTCAGTGCTGCACTGGCATGCTTTGAGTGTGCTCTAATGCAGCTGATGGGAAGGAAAAAATGCTACAGGTCCTTCTGGAGCCTTTCTTAGAGACCAAATCAGATTCGCTTACTAAAAAGAAATTAGGCTGAGGCTTGTGTTGCCAAAGGGCATCGGGGAACTCAGATTATGTAATTAAAGTGTTGATGCTGATCAAATTAACCACAGCATGGAGTGATCTATCATAGGGATGAAAAGTTACATTTTTATAAAAGCTTGTCAAATTGAATGATGCCTAACAGGTTTTCTCTGAAGTAGTGTGTTGGACGTAAAATGTCAAAGTAGGTTATGTTATTTTATATGTAAATATAATACCCTTCTGGAAATCCTAGCAGCAACTACAAGCTCTGATTTGTCTAGAAAATAAGATGTATCAGTTGATTAATTATGGAATTGTAGAAAGATAAGTAGAACAAATGCAAAGATCTTGTCCAGTTCAATTACTGTTCTCATGCAGGTTAATTTATAGCCAGAGAACTTACTAGATAATTTTTAATGTTATTTTAATAGAAATTTCCCCCATTATAAAAACAGTCAAGGTAGTAGCTGGCTGGCTCAGTTGGTGGTGCCTGGGACTCTTGATCTTGGGGTTATGAGTTTGAGCCCCATGTTGGTGGTGGATCCTACTTAGAAAAATAATCAAGTTAAAATTTTAGAAAATACAAACCTATTTTCTGTCACTAAAGATTTGTCTATTCTGGAAGTTTCTCTTTATATCTTTAATTGGTCTTATATAGTGTATCTTGCAATGTCTACATAGTACTCTATGGTTTTAATGCTTCAATATTTATTTAAGCAATCAGTGTTCATTAAGTATTTTGATTACACGCAGATTTTCACATTGTGAGTGATATAGTTGATTAACATTCTAATGAATTTCTGTTCATGTCTGAAAGATAAATTTTAAGAAATTAAGTTATTTGTAGTGTAGGCACATTTTTAAAGCTTTTGTCGCATGTTGCCAAAAGAAATTTCAAAGGTGTTTCCAATTTGAGCGTTGATCAAAAACAGGAATTAAAAATTTAGAAAAATAGTATCTTGTTTGAAAGGTGCCTCCAACTCTTTGAATAATAGGGGTTCTAAATTTTTCTTTTCCACATTTATTGGATATTTGTATTTTTCTTACAATAGACTGCCTTTAACATATTTTCCTTGGGAATAGATCTGGTAGCCAAAACGAAGAGGCAGAACTGCTCTATAACTGGTTAAACCATTTCTTTTCCTTTAAAATATATACATGTATCCTAATAAGGACACTTCCCATGAGATTACCATCTTAAGAAATTTTTAACTGTACAACTGTAACCTCTGAGGGATTAAGGCTGTACTGTCAGTTTGAAAATATATCAGTGTTATTAATATGGTGAGACTGGACCAATTCAAATAATTTAGTGCTAATGTCAGGTTATTTTTTAACCTGATGTGAATTTATACTCAAAAAACACAAATTGGCAAATTTAAAATTCCTATCCTCTTTCAGTGTTTCCTTTCTGCTTTCTTTTGCTTTATCTTCCTCTTTTTAAAAAACATATTTTAATGGTAATACTACATAAGTCAGTTTGCCTCTGTAATTACCTACCTTTTCTAACTTTAGAAGATTTGAGGATGCAATCTTACCTCTGTCATTTACAATCCATGGATTCTGAGGAAATTACTTAACATTTCTGATCCTTTTCTCCTAATCAATAAAATGGATTGGAAACAGCTTATCTTTAAAGGTGGTAATGGAGATTAACGGAGGTATTTGAGTTCGGGTATGAAAAATTAGGTGATTACATGTGCCTCGCCTGTTGCTAGGGTATTACAGTATTAAGATGAAGGTAGGAACTCAGTGCTCAAGAAATTTCAGGACCAATAAAAGATAGGAAATTTAGAATCTGAAGGTTTGAAAAAGACTGGTTCTAGGAAAGCATTATAATTCTGTTGCAGGGTCATTGAGTACAATGGCCTAGAATGAACTAAGATTTCTTGAGATGTTGTATGGGGCAACTTAAGTTTTTTTTAAGTAGCATGGGGACAGAAACCCGTGGGCAGAAAGAGCTGCACTTTTGCTGTATGAAGCTGGTGGTTATATGCTTAGTGCTCAAGGAGGTGGGGACATGCAGGGAATATTAGATCATAAATGTTTTCTTCTAATTTCTCCTTGTAAAACTACTTTCCCAAGAATTCTCTGGTGCTTCTTGTTCAGTTGGATAGAACGATCAATGAGGTATACAGGCAGTCTTGAGACTCTGAAACAATGTTGCAACCAGCACGCATTTGATCCTTATCCAAACTACGCAGACTATAGATCAGCCTTCTGGGCTAAAGGTGAACATGTTTCTACTTCTAGCCCCTCATCAGAGTCAATTTCATTATTTCTGCTAATAATATAATGGAAAAAAAAATCCATTATCGTCCTATTTGAATGTTTGTTTCACTGTTAGGTTAATGGAAAGCCTTAATTCTATTGACCTAGTGTGAGAAGGCCAAGGTCCTGGAATTGTCTGTGCTGTTTGTAAAACAAAACCAAAATGGAAAAAAAAAGTTTAAGGGTGATTGATTCTGTATTTGTGAAACATCACTAGGGTGGAAATTGAGAATCAAAGATGTGAGGTGATTTCCTTAGGGTTTTAGTGACAAGAACAGGGCTAGATGTAAGCTCCTAGTTGTTTTAGGTACTATTTATTATACATATCCAAAAGGAAGCCAAAATCACTGATTTTGCTCTGGTTACCAAATAATTTATTGTTCCTCATTCAGTCTCCTAGCTCCTGATATGTTGGTTTCTAGAAATACAGCCTTTAGGAAATAAATACAAATAATAAATTATTCATAAAGAGGGCGATGCAATACTAGCAGTGTATCTTAGAATACCATATGATAACATTTTGTATCTGTGGAAGGCACCAGCTCTCCACAGAGTTCAGCAGCAGTGTTTTGGACAAGGTGCTGCCCAGAGAGGGGCCTGTATGACCCTGCTCTGGGTTCCTGTCATCACTTAAAGGGAAACTTCCACATTGCCTGGAGTCCTTGATGTCCTGCAGGAGAAGGAGGATGTCCTCAAAGTCTTTGCAGCAGGAATTCACTTGGCTGGCACACAGCCTCGACTTTCAAATGGAACAGTACAGCTACATAGGGAAAATGATGATACGGACATGATAAATCTGAAGAGAATCTGGGAGGAGCTTCTGCTGGTAGCTCGTGCCCTCAGTCTCTTGGCAAACCTGGCCCATAGCCGTGTTCTGCCCTCCACCACTACTGGCCAGCAAGGGGTGCTGGAGTTCACTCTTGCCGCTGGAGTCACTCCTGTCATAGGCCACTTTGCTCCTGGAACCCTCACTAACCAGATCCAGGCGGCTCTCAGCGAGCCTCTACTTGTGATTCCTGATCCCCTGGCTGACCACCAGCCTCTCCCAGTGCTGGCTTCTCTTCCCCTGCTTGCCACAGCAGACTCCTCTGCGCTGTGGAGACACTGCCTTCTAGCGCTACAAGAGCTCACTCTTGTGAGGATCTGATGTGGATGTTGGCTCAGGAGGTTGTCCCCAGGCCTGGCACCAAGTAAAGGCCAGTGGGTGGTCACAGGGGATCTCTCCTTCCACAGAGATCCTGAAGAGATTGAAAGAGAACAGCAGGCTGCTGCTGAAAAGGCTGTGACCAGGAAAATTTCAGGGTGGATAGACAATTCCTGCTCCCAAATTTGCTTCTGCTCAGCCTGAGGTCACAGACTGGTGTGAGGGGGACGGGTGTCCCCTGTGCTTATTCAGTCCTTCTCTCTGCAGATGGGCACACCCAGCCTGCCGCGAGGGACTGGTCAGCAGCATCCACTGCTCAGGCCACTGAATGGGTAAGAGCAACCATTGCATGGTTTTACACTCTTCTTCCATAGGCTCTCGAGCAGGAAATGGAAACCAAGTTGGTAGAAGGTAAACATTTATTAAAAAACAAAACAAAACAAAAAAACAGAGAGAAAGAAAGACTGCCCATGTAGAAATAGCCCTGGACTCTTAGCTGTACCCTCACTCCTGAATGGAACTGTAGGTTCTGTTTAAAAACAAAACAAAACAAAACAAAACAAAACTCATTTTTTTAAAGCAACTAATTTTTCTATTACTTTAAATTGGGTGATGACAGAAGCAGACCTCTAGTACTCATGTGTGCCCCCTTAGGCTAAGAATTTTAGTTTTAATCTCAGTTACAAAAAAAGAATCAGAACTTCCTAGAGAAGATGTGATTATATTCTGGGACAGAGATAATTCAGAATGGGCATACAGCTTCCTATTATTACCAAAAAGCAAGAAAGCTTTTTAAAAATATCAGGACTATTACTAAATGGATAAATAATCCAGCTGAAGGAGGCTATTGCTCGCTGAGAGATGAAAATGTAAGCTTGAAATTGTAAGTAATGGAAATAATTCGAGTTTAGAGATGGCTGTGAGTTCAAAATGAAACTCAAAGAAAAAGTGCAAATAACAGGTGCAGTGAGGTAGTTGTGATATGAAAAAAAGGGTAACTTTGAAAGTAGCTGACTAGTATTCTCATTACTGATTTTAATTAATAAAACAGAATGCATATGTACGTGTTTTTTTTTTTTCTTTTTAAAGGTTTTCTTTATTTATTTGACAGAGAGATATCACAAGTAGGCAAAGAGAGAGGCAGAAGCAGGCTCCCTGCTGAGCAGAGAGCCCAATGCGGTGCTCGATCCCAGGACCCTGAGATCATGACCTGAGCCGAAGGCAGAGGCTTTAACCTACTGAGCCACCCAAGCGCCCCTTGTACGTGTTTTTTAATACACATATATCTTTGTTTCAGTGTTTAAGTGTCTATAGAGGGTTATGACTGATAAGATAAGCAAGATGGCAACACATGCCTAAAAAAGGAAGCGACTACAAATACTATGACCCTATTTCTTTCGTGCATGTGGAGGTTATATATGTATGTATCTGTGTGTAGTCATCATCTATATGACAGAGTGAAGAGGACTAATTTTGAGTAAGCCAAATATTTTCTGTGAAGGTAATAATTCTTCTGAGAACTCTGCAAGATAAGACATTAGCAGATGTGTAATTACAAAATAATTCCAGTATATGATAATGAGGTAGAAGAATTGTCAACTAGTTGATCAACTCTGGTAGTCCAATAAATTAACTGATTAACATCACCCTTTGGGAGAATTTAGGCAACTGTTCCAAAGGGAAGAATTACCAGGTTAGATTTGAACCTTCATTTGCTAGAAGATAAAATGGCTAGACTTTCTAATGGTTTTGAGTTATAGATATAGCCAACAGAAATTTTTAATCATAATAAAGTCTTGTGTAGGTAATTGAACAAGGATGATGACTTAGGTGGTACTGGCCACTTGAAAAGTAAATAACATATTCTTTCTGGTAATGATGTGAGAAGATTAGACTAGTCCCATGATGCAGCAAATCAAATCATCTGCGTTAGGAGAAGATTCACTTGGTCCTTAAGCCAGAACCTGGAAGGACATTTAAATCTGAGTGAGGTAGGGTTCTTCCTCTTTTTAAAAGGAGATATTACTGTTGTTCTAGGAAGTTTCCACAAAAATTTTTAGTTAAAATGCTAACCCTCCAGACAGCATAAGACTAGGAATAATAACATAATAACAATATGAGTGGATAAATACATAAACAAATAAAAAAATAAATTGCTGATCAATACTCTATTGAACATTGGAGGGAGTCCCTCTGAATATTTCCAGGGCTGTTTCTTTGTGCAGTTCGTGCTTCTTTGCTGTGAGCATTAGCTACTTGGAGTCTCAGACACCTCAGCTCTGGGAGTCCATCAGCCCTGCCTCATTTCATGCCTGGACATTCTCTGAAGAATGAAGTAGAGTTGGGGCACCTGGGTGGCTCAGTGGGTTAAAGCCTCTGCCTTCAGCTCAGGTCATGATCTCAGGGTCCTGGGATAGCAGGCATTGGACTCTCTGCTGGGCAGGGAGCCTGCTTCCTTCTCCTCTCTCTGCCTGCCTCTCTGCCTACCTGTGATCTCTGTCAAATAAATAAATAAAATCTTAAAAAAAAAAAAAAGAATGAAGTAGGGCACTTGTAGGGCTGGCTTCATTTGTTTCCCATCTGTCAGGGATGAATGGTCTTTATTGGCTGATCTCCAGTGGTTTTGAAAACTTTTGATTCCTATATTTTGCCTGTTGTGTTTTTTGTTGTTTTTGCTGCTGTTGTTACATGGGGGAAGATAAATCTTGCCCCACTGGTCCAGTTTTTCCACAAGTAGGAGAGCACCTGTCTGCTTAATATTTTGTGGGACCAAACAAGAAGTCCACAGCAGCATTTCTGCTGTATATGGAGATATGATGGTTTTCTTAAAAAAAAATCATTTGTCCACTTGACTTGAGAGCTGAACAGTCTCCTTCTTTTCATGAAACACAATTTTTCTCTGAAAGATTAACTGACAAACTACATTTTTAAAAATACTTAGGCATTAGCAAATACTTAAGAATGAAAGAAGTAGTCTTGTCACTTAAAAGGAAATCAACTGATATTTGTTGCCAACGATACAGTTCAAGCTTTTAAGAGAAAATTCAAATTTTGGAAAACTTGTGGCAGCTACTGTGAGCTTGAAAGCTTCTTAGTCATTACAAATTTTTCTGATAAAGACAGTGGTGGTATCAACATATGTATTTTGACTTGGTTTAATAAAATATATTAACATTTGAAATAAATGCACAACTCAGTGAACCAATATTTTCCAGAGATCAATGTAAGAGTAAAACAATAAAGCACAAAAGAGAGCATTTAATGTAACGTAAAAGGTAACGAACAGTTAAGCAGTGTTCATTGATTTGATTAGATTACACATTGCAACGAAGCTTTTGTAGACTACCACTTACTGAGTTTTGGTGTAATATCAAGTTTTATGGAAAGCCTGTTAAAATACTCCTCTTACTTCCAACTATATATCTATGTGTCTGGCCTTTTCACATACTTTAAACAAAAGAGCGTGTTGCAATACATTGAATTCAGAAGCAAAAACAAGAATTTCTGTCTTCTATGAAGCCAGGCACTCAAAAGATGTGCAGAAATGTAAAATAGCACCACTCTTTTCATTATTTCACCGGGGGGGGGGGGGGGCGCAGAATACAGCCCATTTCCTTCTAAAATATATTATTTACTTTAACATATAATGTAATTACTAACGTGAAATGTAGTTATTGTCAGTTTTAAATAAGTTGATGTTTTATTTTCTTCAACTTTAATTTCTTACGTGGTAAAAAATTCTTACATGGCAAATACTGACAAATATAACCAATGTAAAACAAAAGTTCTGTGAAATTCTCAGTAAAGAGATTCAGAGACTGGGAAGTTAGAGAATTACTTTTCTAATCATTGTGGCTTTATGGGTATAGCCAACATTTTCAAGCACTTCCATATGCCTGGCGTTATCAGACTCTTAATATATTCTCAATGATCGCATTCTCACAATAGAATAATAAGGTAAATCTTATAACCTCCTTTTTATAGATATAGAAAATGAGGCACAATTCCCCCAAAGCCACACAGTTATTAAGAGAAAAAAGTCAGAATTTGGAACATGGGCAGTACAGTACGGCTGCATAGGCTGCATTCTGAAACCCCATTCTAGATTTCTGTGCTGTTGGGTCTAAATCTTACAGTGGTTTCAATAGTCAAAAAAAAAATTCTCTTAGAATTACTTTAAATCACATATCTACGGTGTTTTGTGAAGTTTATAGTCAATTTTTGAATATTGGAGATAATGTGTCCAATTCACAAGTCTGTATTTTTCTTTAGTGAATACGTATTGAGGGATATTGATAGTTCAATGCTTAAGGAACACTGTTAGTGCAGTTTGAAGACTAACATGTTGAATATCAAAGTGGAGGGAGTGGTGAGTGTTCTTCTCCTTACACAAAAGCTGAAATGCTGAAGATGAACACCATCTGGATACCAGACATAATTGTAGAAATGATGGCAAATCACATGAGAGCTTTGAGCTGTACTTGAATTGAGCAGACACCAACCCTGTGATTTGTACATCTTTTTTATTTGAGGATAATGATAGCACTTGACTGTGACAGGAAGACTCACTAAAGACTCAGACACTTCGGCTAGCAACTGCATGCAAGGGCCATTCTCTTCATCTTCTAACTTTCTGAATCAATGAAGATTTATACGACTGGGGTATCTCTTGATTCAGACTCATAAAAGTGAGATACAGAAAATCAAATTAACAATATTTCCAATGAAGTATGGAATGATTTTTTTTTATTCTTAAGGGATTCATGAGCAAGTATTTTGAAGTGAAATAGCACTGTCAACAACTTAGCTTCAGATGGTAGAGAAGATCAAACAAAAGAGAAAACACCAGTCCACCCTCATGTGTGTGTGCGTGCATGAATGTGCAGAAAAATAGAAATGTAGTAAAAATGGCCAAATGCTACCATTGATGAATCTAGATTCATTATGTATGGATATACCCGTACTTATGGTACTATCTTTTCATTTACTTTCCAATATGCTTTCCTGAATGTGTAAAGTTTTTCACAATGAAAGTTTGCAGACAATAAAAAGGACCATGTGAAAAATAGGATTAAAAAAAAAAAGGCTATAAACATTCAGGTGCACGTGTCCCTTCGGATCACTACATTTGTATCTTTAGGGTAAATACCCAGCAGTGCAAATGCTGGGTCATAGGGTAGTTCTATTTTCAACACTTTGAGGAACCTCCATGCTGTTTTCCAGAGTGGTTGCACCAGCTTACATTCCCACCAACAGTGTAGGAGGGTTCCCCTTTCTCTGCATCCTCGCCAGCATCTGTCATTTCCTGACTTGTTCATTTTAGCCATTCTGACTGCTGTGAGGTGATATTTTGATTTGTATTTCCCTGATGCCGAGTGATGTGGAGCACTTTTTCATGTGTCTGTTGGCCATCTGGATGTCTTCTTTGCAGAAATGTCTGTTCATGTCCTCTGCCCATTTCTTGATTGGATTATTTGTTCTTTGGGTGTTGAGTTTGCTAAGTTCTTTATAGATTTTGGACACTAGCCCTTTATCTGATATGTCATTTGCAAATATCTTCTCCCATTCTGTCAGTTGTCTTTTGGTTTTGTTAACTGTTTCCTTTGCTGTGCAAAAGCTTTTGATCTTGATGAAATCCCAAAAGTTCATTTTTGCCCTTGCTTCCCTTGCCTTTGGTGATGTTCCTAGGAAGATGTTGCTGCGGCTGACGTCGAAGAGGTTGCTGCCTGTGTTCTCCTCGAGGATTTTGATGGATTCCTTTCTCACATTGAGATCCTTCATCCATTTTGAGTCTATTTTCATGTGTGGTGTAAGGAAATGATCCAATTTCATTTTTCTGCATGTGGCTGTCCAATTTTCCCAACACCATTTATTGAAGAGGCTGTCTTTTTTCCATGGGACATTCTTTCCTGCTTTGTCGAAGATGAGTTGACCATAGAGTTGAGGGTCTATTTCTGGGCTCTCTATTCTGTTCCACTGATCTATGTGTCTGTTTTTGTGCCAGTACCATGCTGTCTTGATGATGATAGCTTTGTAATAGAGCTTGAAGTCCGGAATTGTGATGCCACCAACTTTGGCTTTCTTTTTCAATATTCCTTTGGCAATTCGAGGTCTTTTCTGGTTCCATATAAATTTTAGGATTATTTGTCCCATTTCTTTAAGAAAAATGGATGGTACTTTGATAGGAATTGCATTAAATGTGTAGATTGCTTTAGGTAGCATAGACATTTTCACAATATTTATTCTTCCAATCCAGGAGCATGGAACATTTTTCCATTTCTTTGTGTCTTCCTCAATTTCTTTCATGAGTACTTTATAGTTCTCTGTGTATAGATTCTTAGTCTCTTTGGTTAGGTTTATTTCTAGGTATCTTATAGTTTTGGGTGCAATTGTAAATGGGATTGACTCCTTAATTTCTCTTTCTTCTGTCTTGTTGTTGGTGTAGAGAAATGCAATTGATTTCTGTGCATTGATTTTATATCCTGACACTTTACTGAATTCCTGTACAAGTTCTAGCAGTTTTGGAGTGGAGTCTTTTGGGTTTTCCACATGTAGTATCATATCAACAGACGAATGGATAAAGAAGATGTGGTATATATACACAATGGAATACTATGCAGCCATCAAAAGAAATGAAATCTTGCCATTTGCGATGACGTGGATGGACCTAGAGGGTATCATGCTTAGCGAAATAAGTCAATCGGAGAAAGACAACTATCATATGATCTCCCTGATATGAAGGAGAGGAGATGCAACATGGGGGGTTAAGGGGATAGGAGAAGAGTAAATGAAACAAGATGGGATTGGGAGGAAGACAAACCATAAGTGACTCTTAATCTCACAAAACAAACTGAGGGTTGATGGGGGGAGGGGGGTTGGGGGGGGTGGGGTTATGGACATTGGGGAGGGATGTGCTATGGTGAGTGCTGTGAAGTGTGTAAACCTGGCGATTCACAGACCTGTATCCCTGGGGATAAAAATATATTATATGTTTATTAAAAAAAATTAAAAAAAAAAGGCAAATGTAGATTTTGAATTTCGCTTGCTTGTGTTAGCACTTTTTCCAGTTTCTTAAATGTGCAAGGCTAGACCGAGACATGTGGGAACTCCTTGTCCCAGTGATTTTTAATATTAATTTTATGTTTCTTTGGAAAGGCATTGAAAGTCATTTTTTCTAAATTAAAAGTTTATATTTACTTCTCAAGCTTGAAATAGGTATTTGTTACCAATACTATTAAGTAGGTTAATAGACTTAATGTCTCTTGTTTTACATTTTTCAGCCACTCCTAACTTAGGGAGACAATATGATGTAGTAGTTAAGAGCAAGGTTTCAAATTTCCTTGGTTCTGTTGTTGTAGATCCTTGGGCAAGTCATCTACACTGTATGTGGCTATTTCCTAATTTATAAAACTGAAATAATAATAGAAGCTAGTTTAAGAAATTTGTGAGAACTCCTTGAATGACACACAGAACATTCTTAGAAGCCTGTTGGCAGTATGGTAAGCCTTCAGGACATATTAGCTATTTTATTATAGTATCCAAATAGTGTTAGGCAATCAGAGCTGAAAAGTCTTAGAACCAGACCTTACATATCTTGAGTTCAGTATTTCAGTTGAATGTAACTAGGTCTTGTACCATTTCAAGTGTGCAGTCAACTGTGTCTTCCATCTTCAATATCTGATGGTTGGGTGATTTTAAAGTTGTTGCAATTGTACTCTCAACTTTCTTGTTAGCCTTAAAAAAAGGTTGGGGCACCTGGGTGGCTCAGTTGGTTAAGTGCTTGCCCTTGGCTCAGGTCATGATCCCAGGGTCCTGGGATTGAGTCTGGCATTGGGCTACCTGCTCAGCAGGGAGACTGCTTTTCTCTCTCTCTCTCTCTCTCTCTCTCTCTGTCTCTCCTCTCCACTTGTGTTCTCTTTCATTTGCTCAGCTCTCTCTCTCTCTGTCTCTCACTCTCTCTCAAATAAATACAAAATTAAAAAAAAAAAAACATCGAACAGATAGATGAAACTATGCATGGCTTATCTCCACTCTCTTTTTAGCAGAATGGTGTCCATTTTGTTTGACTGTTATTTAAGCACTTTTATAGAAAACCTTGAGTTCCTAGAAACTGACCAACTTTCTGATCAATTTTAGTAAGACGATCCTCCCATATTTGGCACCCTGAAAGGCTGCTGTGCTGTCCCATACCATAACATCAGATACTGTTCTAAGAGCTTTGCTTATGTTTTCTTATGCAATCTGTAGAGTAAACCTCTGAAGCTGGTTACGTTATGCCTGGTTCACTTAACAGGAAAACTGCAGTTCTCAATGTTGAGCGATATGTTCAAGGTTGTAGAGCTAGTAAGTGGCAAATCAGAAGCTTGAACCATCTCATCCTTGAATGAGGGGCTGATCATATCAATCCCTGAAAGCTATGAGCATCTTTACCTTTTTTAGTCTCAAGGAAAAAATATTGAAATAATGAGTTCCATCAATAAGGCTGTCCACAGTTCTAGATCCAACGCAGCTGGGCCACCTAGGATGGTTCTGCAACAGCTGAGACGAGAGTATGGGGAAGAACAGAGTCTTTGGATTATTATAAAGTGGGGTTGAATCCTTTACCTGCCGCCTGAGCAGATGAATCTGGGTTAGGCTCTTCAACCCTTGTACACCTCATTTCTTCATCTGAAAAGTAAAAATCAATATAATAATCTCCAATTTATAGGATAGTCAGGAGGATTGAATTAAGCAGTATATACATAGCACACAGCATACAATGAATGTTCAACCTTTGTCATCTTATCCCTTAGAGTGGGACTTGAGTCTGGCTGCTTGGGTCATGGGTGTTCCCCATTAAGAGAGAGTTCCCAAAGAAGCCCTTTGTCCTCAAGATTTCTGAAAGCGCTCATTCCTTCATGTGTTGTCCCTCTGTGGTGAATACCAAAGCATTTTAGGTTATCCTATAGGGAAGTATAATATGAATTGATATCCACTTAGGAGATGCACTTAAGAGAAAAATACACCTACGGCGAGTCCTAAGTTTGGTCATGGAAGCAGCATCCTTGCAGTCTTCCACAGACCCCAGGTGTTTCTCAGCCCCCTTCAGGACAAAGCTAGACTGTAGTCCCAATCCTGCAAACAGTTGTTCATCCAGAGCATTTTCTTCCTCTGATCATTGGCCTGATTGGCAGCTTATGTCTTCCTGTTGCTGGGTCCTCTGCTGAGTATTCCGCATCTGGGTAAATATATTCTAAATGGAACTTTTCATGGAAGAGTAATAATATGCAGGTTTATTTATGCAACACTTATAAAATCATAATGCTTTGTATTGTATTCCTTTTCAGAGCGGCTCCAGATAATCTTATTAGTTTTGAAAATGTTAATCCTTTTTAGACATGCTTCTTAAAAAGGGGAGAGTAAGTAATCATGTGTTCAAACTGATCAGATTCAGTAACCAGGATTACTAAAATACTTAGCTCATTTTTATTTGATGGACATTAACTTATTTTCCATCAGATTAAATTATCTTCCTAGGGATAGTTTTAAATTGAAATGAGACTGAACCAAATAAATTAACTGAGAAGTCACTTGATTGGACAGAGTGAGAACCAAGAGTTTGAATTGTTACAAGTTGTGTTTGAGGAGGTGAGGGGAATGGTTTGTGGGATGATGAAAAGCTTTCTTAGTGAATTAAAAGACAGCTCAGAAAAGACATGGATGTATAAACAAAATTTATTGACTGAAATAAAATGCCTTGAGATTAAGATTCATGAATCCCAAATATGGAAGGATTATGCATCAGACTACATAAAATAGTCATTGACAGCTAGGGAATAGAATATTTAATAGTGAAAGATTATGCCATCTTAGTTTTAAAAAAAAGCACAGAAGATAAAACTGGAGCTATCACAATACACTTGTCTATTACATATTTTCTTTAATGCACACTTAGATGTCAAATGATCATTAATATTCACTGTGTGATAAAGCATTTGGCCTTACCCAAAGAAAGATCTGGTCTTTGCCATGGCCTTCTGGAAGGTAATCTATTTCGTACTTGATAGAGGAGTGTCTTTGTTTAGGGTATAGGGGTGACTACACTGGATCTTAGGATGGGGTCAACCACACTCAGTAATTTAGGGTGGGGGCTGATCCCACCAGAAAGGCCAACAGTGTGATGTAGCATGGGGGTTTGAGTCAAGTGGTGTAAGTTGACCTAAGAACAGAGATCAACCATGTCGGTAATCAATCAGTCAGTCAGTCAATCATGCCTACATAATGAAGTCTCAAGAGAAACTCTGGATGCAGAAACTTGGCTGAGTTTTCTGTTTTGGCAATACTCTGTGCAAATTTTACCCATCAACGGCAGGAGTGGACTATGGAAGCTTCATGTTTGGAATCCTAGACTCTGCCCCGTGTATCTCTTGTTTGGGCTTATTTTACTTTGTATTCTTTCCCTGTAATAAACAGTAACTACAAGTATAACAGTTTTCAGGAAGTTTTGTGAGTCCTTCTAGAAACAGAATGTGGTTTTAGGAACGCAGTTCCTAAATTAGGAATTTGCAGTTGGTGTTAGAAGTTAGGGGGCACCTGGGTGGCTCAGTGGGTTAAAGCCTCTGCCTTCGGCTCAGGTCATGATCCCAGGGTCCTGGGATCGAGCCCCACATCGGGCTCTCTGCTGGGCAGGGAGCCTGCTTCCCTTCCTCTCTCTCTGCCTACTTGTGATCTCTCTCTCTCTCTCTGTCAAATAAATAAACAAAATCTTAAAAAAAAAAAAAAAGAAGAAGTTAGGGTGGCACTGGGACCATTTCCTCCAACGTCAAACAGTTTGACTAACTCTGGGTACTTTTAGTAAACATTATAAGCATTTTTAAATCCTGAATTGCCTTCTGAATTTTCTTAGCCTAAATTATAGTTAGTAAAGGTTTGGGGTGTCTCCAGTTTCTCAGGAAAAGACAATCAAAGACTCAAGTAAAATTTCTTAATTGATTACCTACGATACATGCCTAGCTGAAATATGATTATTTTATTACTCCAGATATTTCATTGATAGGAATATGTCACAGTTTTAGTCATGCTCTGCATTCTGATTAGACTATACGATAGCAATAACTCACTTTTTCAGTAAGTGACAAAATAGAAATATTTTGGTAGAATAGTCATATCCTCTTCTAAATCCATCTCAATTTTTAAAATTTTTATCATTTTTGGAAATTTTGCTCTGTCTGAATTTCCCTAAGTTTGTCTTAATGACCTGAGAATAGCAAGACTAATTATTTTGTTGTGTCCTCATCAATTGTACAAATGAATTGAACCAGCCAAGTAAGTGGGTTCCATCTGATTAGCTCCCACTCATTCCACTGCAGCTGTCGTCATTTGTGGGGAAGGGAGCTTAGAGAGACTAGTTCTCCTGTGAAGTGGAACACTGCCAACTCTGTTGGGGGAACATAAATTCTATGGCAGTTATATCTCAAATCCATTATTAATAAAACCTTGTGCTGTGGGCCTCCGCCTACAGCAGATATTTATGAACAGGTCAGGAAATGAAGAGTAGAAATTGAAATACTAGGCCTTTAATTACAGCTGCACAAATGGCAGGGATAGAGTCACAGAATTGTTAAAAATCAATTGAGAAAGGTTGCCGCCTGATCTCCCTGGACATAATCTGTTTAATTAGGTAGTCTGTTTCTGAAATCAAATGTTTCTGGAAACTGAGACTTTCTAAAAACAGCATGGCATTTTACTTAGAAAGTATAGAGATTTCTTGGGCCCTGTTATTTAAAAGACTACCTGTAAGAAATAATTGCATTGCATTATACTGATTATCTAATCTCTAACCCAAGCTTGTTGTGGGAACTCATCAGGTACCCTTTTAAAATGTAATAAAATTTTTGCAAATTACTTCTACAAACTCCTGAGCACTTTATAATTTTTATTATACAAGCTCAGTAACATAAATAATCTTAAGGCTTCTATAATATAGAAAAAAGACCTTTCATTGAAATCTGCCCATACTCCTAAATTCTGTAAACTTAAATTATAAGAAGAAATTAACGTTTTTGTGTCTGCTTTCTATGAAATAAGTAATCTAGCATATGCTGTAAAGTTTGCTGTGATTCTTCAACGGGAGGCTGTTTGAACAGGCATTAGAGAAGGCTCTGAAGCAGAAAGAATGTTTTGGAAAGTAGTAAGAAACCCTTTATATCACCGATGTTAGTGACACTCTGTGATTCCACCAACCCCTTAGATGACATTGAATTCTAGCACCTAATCCTTATTATCTTATTTATCCCTCCCATAATTATGAGAAGTTCATCTGTGTTCTTATTTTACAGATGACAAAAATTGAACCTCAGATGATTTTGATAATTTAACCCAGTAGGTCTATGGGGCATCAAAATGAAAAATCCAGTGAGTGCTGGAGAATGCTTTTTCTGGGACACCACTATAACTCATTTAAGTGAGGAAGATAAATGAGAAAATGAACAAATGAGGTGAATATCAAACTCATTATCTTGTCATTTATCTGAATCACAATAAACAATGATAAAATTCTGTTTTAGCTATCTTAGAAACACGTTTATATGAAAAGCATGCTACTGATGCTATTTGTTCATTTAGGTTAAAAAAAAGCAAAGAAAGTGTTTAAGAATAAAAGTTAGCATTGGCAGTTAATATCACATTTATTATTGCATCAACTAAAAAACTTTGTTTTTATGAAAGCTTTCAAATATGTGGGAAAATACAGATTATAAAATGCCTCTTGTACATTCATTAGCTAGATTCAACAAATGCTGATGTTTTGCCACATGGATTTTCATTTTTTTTCTGCCAGATAATTTTCCAGTAAATTACAGATATGACATCTCAAACCTAAGTATTTTTGTATTAACTCCAAAATGAGATTTTTTTTTCTTGCCATGATAGCTGGGCAGTATCATTATTGCAGACAACAAATTAACCGAAGTTCCTTAATATCAATTGTATTTTAAAATTTTGCCAATTAAACAAAAAATATCTTTTAAAGTTCATTTGTTTAAACCAAAGATCCAATTAAGGTAAAGAGACTCTTTTTAGTTCATATGTTTCTTTGATTTCTTTAGGTCCCGTATCCCGCTTCCTTACCCCGACTCATCTATTTTGTTTTTTTTTTTAACGTTGACTTGTTGAAAGCTGGTCCTAGCAACTGCATGTTTAATGGCTTCCTCTGCCTCATAGTATCATGTGACTCTACTCCCTTTATTACTTACTGAGAAATGAGAAGTTAGATTTAGCAGCTTGGTTTAAATCAGGTTAAAGAATCTTGGGAAGAGTCCCTTATAAGTGATGCCATCTGGGTATACACAAAGTCTAATCATTCCATTATTCCTTTTCCTGAGCTATCTGTGGATTCGGGTGGTGACAAGCTTGGATTCTCCGTGGTAGAGTGTGTTTTCCCTTTCCTATCTGGATCTTGCTGTGGAAAATGCAACTAGAGGCTATACATTGTTAACTTTGAGTTTCAGGCTAATCTCTGCCAGTCACACTGTATTCATTCTATTTATATTTTCCCTAGCTTGACGATGCATAATTCTGAGATTTATAACAGGAGACATGGAAGTTAATCTTCGATTGTTTTTGGCCATATTCTAATTTAGACTTCTAAAAAATACAAAACTGCTCATAATGTTTGTGGCTTGCAAGCTGCACGTTCCCTCCGTAAAGCACGAGCATCATAGAAATCCTTTTCTGTAGGTTTATTTTTGAAAGAACTTAGTTTCTCCCTTTTTTTTCTAATTCCAGAGAGCAGGCAGATCTGGGTTTGCTTCTGGAAAACTTACAAGGGGAGATGTCAGTGCTTTGATGAGGCAAGTGGTGGATCATGGAGAAGCATTTAGCAGGCGGTCCTTTCCTATTTTATTAAACTCAGATCTGTTTTATGTCAAACTTGTAATTCTATGTAAAATTTATTTAAAATATTGAATGATAGAGACAGAATAAATGCACACAGATTCATGAGTCACAAATAACAATGTGTGCTCACAGAAAAAGTGTCACCTTTTATCCATGTGGATTTGGTACATGGTGTAGGAGCCAGGGAATCACTTGGATGACATCACCCCTGAGGAGGAAGCTGGCAATCCTGCTCACGGCAACTCTCTCAAAATGAGGGGCGATAGGCAGCCATGGGAAGTTCACTAGTGTAAGCTCCAGTCCTGGTCCACAAAATGTTTTCATCACTTTTTCAAATGGACTGGTGATTTCAGCTTCCTGGCTTTTGCTCAGGCTTTTGCTTTTCCCTCTTGGGACTTCTCTTCTTCCTTTTTCTGCCAGGAAATGTCTTAATTATCCTTCAAAACCAGTACGCAAGTTTTATTTTGAAATGGCTTATTTTGAAAGGCTTCCCTGAGCCTTCTTTTGTCTTCTTACTGTAGAACTTACCAGTTCACAGTTGACCTTGGGTGTAACTGTTTTCTCTCTAAACTGAGAGGCCCTCAGAGTCAGGTATCATGTTTTTTTCATCTCTGTTAGTCAGTTCTTAGAATCCTGTAAGCAATGAATATATGTGTCATGCATGCATTAAAAAAATTGTAAGCCTCTGCAACATTGGAAAAAAGGTGAGGAGGAGAAAAGAGGGAAAATGGAGAAATGTAATCGATATAGGGGTCTGAGATCAGATTTAAGCCTCTGGCTTTGGAATGTCACCGATTTCTGGTGTTTAAGTGCCCTGGTAGTCAAAGACACCACTGACCCTGGCATCACATTTTCCATGAAGTTGAACAACGTAATTTAACAATTTATGACATGACATTCATAATGCCCATAACTCTTGAAATCTGAGAAATATCTTATTGTTTTAAATTCTCAAACAAGCAGCCTTTGGGGTGTGATATCCTGGAGCTGAGTCTAAGGTATTTTGTATTCATAAAACCTCCCAGAGTCACTAGTAAGTACTGGATATGCTTAATGAGCTGAGCAGAAATAACTGTCTGCCAAAATCATATTTATGAAAGATTTCAAGGAGAGACCAGAAAGTCTCCAGCTTTCTGAAAATTTACAGAGCTCCTACGAAGAAGAAGGACCAAGAGTGAAGGATGCGAGGCTCCAAAAGACAAATGTTGTCTGGTATTCCCTCAGGGTGTTTAGGGATGTGCTGGTCAGAATCTGTAAGTAGGCATTTCTCACTTGGGATTCCTTGGGACTTGGCATTGTCTGGTATGAACTCGTGGCAAGATGACCAGGGTTAGAGCTCAGCTACTCACAACACTTCTATTCCAAGGCATAAGGAGGAACAGGAAGGATAGAGATCATTTCTTCTTTGGCTTCACATTCTTTTCAGCAGGATGATGACAAAGAATAAGCAGTAGTCTATATGTGGAACTACTACTACTACTACTACACACACACACACACGCATGCATACCATTATGTAAGGGGGCCCCTGGGTGGCACAATCAGTTGAGTGTCTGACTCTTGATTTTGGCTCAGGTCGTGATCTCAGGGTTGTGAGTCCCCAAGTGGGACTCCATGCTCAGCGGGGAGTCCTTTGCCCCTCTCTCTGCTCCTGAAGACTCTCTCTCAAGTAAATAAATAAATATTTTTAAAAAACAATTATGTAGGGACAATAGCTAATAAATATTGCCCCAGACACTTAGAAGAAAATAGAAAATGACAACAAAGAAACTGAAAACAATCCTTTGATTTTTGGCAAAGATTGTAACAAAGGTAACATTTTCAGTTTGACAGTGGATCTGGAATACTTAAAGATGCCTTTAGCCTAAAGTAGCTTATTTGATTGAGCAAAATGACCTGTATTTTAGAAAATATAATAAAATGGTATTGATATACATAAGTGAAGTAAAAAAATGAAGCATAGAAAACTCTTCAGCAAAATTCTATTCACTTCAGTATTATTCAATCTAATTATTGTTAGTATAATATTTTTTCTCAGTTATGTCAGTATCCAACCAAAAACTGTTTGAACCAAAACTGGGCTTACAATTCTGTGTTAAGAAATAAGATTCCTTCCTTCAGGGGCGCCTGGGTGGCTCAGTGGGTTGGGCCGCTGCCTTCGGCTCAGGTCATGATCCCAGGTCCTGGGTTCGAGCCCCACATCGGGCTTTCTGCTCAGCAGGGAGCCTGCTTCCTCCTCTCTCTCTGCCTGCCTCTCTGCTTACTTGTGATCTTTCTCTCTGTCAAATAAATAAATAAAATCTTTAAAAAAAAAAAAAAGATTCCTTCCTTCATAAAGGTTTTAAGAAAACGTATTTGACAATTTGACAATTTGACATTTGACAATTAGTTATTAAACCATTACTCTTTTTATAGATACTGATTTTTGAAGCTTAATTATTAAATTAAATGAAAATTATAAATAGTGAGGGTTTTTAATAAGCTTGAAATAATGTGTGTATAATGGCTTGATTAGGATAAACAGCGTAAAAGGTAATATTCGGTGTTTTCTTCAATAACTTACATATGTGCTTGACATGGGGCCACATATGGTCTGGGTTCATGTTATTTTACAGGGCTTGTATTCTATTAGGTGAGATGGATTTTCCTTAAATTATGAGGAAGTGTGATGAATGCAGCGGTAGGAAAATGCTTGTGCGCTAAACGTATAATAGCAAGGAGAAGAGGAAGATAAATTCTACCTAGGAACCTAGTTATGTTTCCTCAAGGTGGTGACACGCAAACTATTGTTGTTACTATGGCAGTTGTGTATTTTTTCTCCTGATTGCTGCTTTGTTTATTGTTGGTTTATCTTCTAAGTGTGAATAAAGTTCTGAGTTTTCATGGTCAGGAGGAACATAAAAGGGAGAGGGATTCATGTGGACAGGGGCACAGACACGTGAATCAGGGTATAGTGTTTGGGGAATTATTACTCATTTGGTATGGCTAGCAATCAGGAGTGATTTTTCCCCACTGGCAGTGGCTGGAGACATTTTTGGCTCTGAAAAAGGGGTGCTACAGCATCTTGTAGGGTAGAGGTCAGGGATGCTACTAAGCACCCTAAAATCCACACAGAACATCTCCCACATCAAAGAATTACTGAAATGCAAAATGTCAGTAATGCTAAGCTTGGGAAGGCCTCAGCTGAAGCCAGGAAGCCGAGGTGATAAGAGAGGGAGAAATAAAAGGGGAGGGGGCAGAGAGTGTCCACATTATAGAGCACTGGAGCTCTGCATACCAGCCTCAGGAACAAATGAATGCACGAGTATCATCGGTGATGAAAGGTTAACGGAAAGAGGGAGGCACAAAGGTGCAATGGCTCCAGTATGCAGTGTACATGGCCCAAGTCTAGGGACGGCATCCACCCAGGTCACAGTGCATGCAGTCTCGCATGTTACTTGTACAAGGCAATGACCTCCACGACCAGTTGCAGTAAAGAAATCTGTTCATAGCTATGAAGTATGAAGATGCTAAAGAAATCACAAGCTGAAATGATATTAAAGTAGATTTAGGTTAAGTGATATTTAATGTGAAAAAAAAAAGTTAAAAAAAAAAGAAGATTGTGTCTAATTTGGAGATTATAGGCATAATTACCAGAAAGGATTGGGAAGGGCAGATAGATAGATAAAAATTGGGAAATATGGGGCGCCTGGGTGGCTCAGTGGGTTAAGCCGCTGCCTTCGGCTCAGGTCATGATCCCAGGTCCTGGGTTCGAGCCCCACATAGGGCTTTCTGCTCAGCAGGGAGCCTGCTTCCTCCTCTCTCTCTGCCTGCCTCTCTGCTTACTTGTGATTTCTCTCTGTCAAATAAATAAATAAAATCTTAAAAAAAAAAAAATTGGGAAATAATCTTGAGACAAGAGAAATCAAGAATAAGGCCATAGAAATGTCTGGCTTAAACAGAGGGGCTGCTGTGGGAAGTGTTGAGACAGGAGGTAGAGAAGAATAGCAGTACTTGTTGGAAGGCTTTGGATGCTAGTTTTTAGAAGTTTAGATTTGACGTAGTGAGTTAGAAGGAGTCGTTGTAAGTTCCCGAATAGGGGAGAAATGAATGGAAATAGCCTTTGAGTAATACTGTGTTTCCAGCCTTGTGTTAGATAGATCATAGCATGAAGAAAATGACGCATGTGACAGGGTGATCATCCAGGAGACTATTGAAGTTCTGGCCTCAATTTACAAACAAAATAGCTGCTCACTGCCACCCATAAAATATTCCTTTATGTACATGAAACGTGCTATTAAGTGTCCTTTCAATTTTCTTAGGTGCGTATACTTAGTTGTTTGGCCTTTCCTCATCGGACACATTTCCTGACACTTCAGTGATTTATTTTGCTCTTGGCTCTGTACTCTCTCCAACTTTGTTGTTTCATATCTTACTTCATTTACCCTGGTTCAGATTGACCTAAGTATAGGGATACCTTGGAGAAACTGTGTTTTGGTTCCAGACTGCCACGATAAAGTGAATCAAATGAATATGTTGTCTCAGTGCATATAAAAATTATATTTACACTATATCCTAGTCTACAAATTGTGCAATAGCATTATGTCTAAAAAATCCAGTGTATATTCCTTACTTAAAGAATTCCATATTGCTAAAAAATGCTAACTGTCCTCTGAGGTTTTCAGTGAGTCGTAATCTTTTTGCTGGTGGAGGGTCCTGCCTCCGTGTTGATGGCTGTTGCCTCATCAGAGTGGTGGTTGCTGAATGTTGGGGTAGTTGTGAGAGTTCTTAAAATCATCAATAAAGACAAAACTGAAGTTTGCCACATTGAGTGACTTCTCCTTTCATAAGCAATTTCTCTGTAATGTCCGATGCTATTTGATAACATTTGACCCACAGTATAACTTCTTTCAAAATTGAAGTCGTTCCTTTCAAACCCTGCCACTGCTTTATCAACTAAGTTTATGTAAGATTCTAACTCCTTTGTTGTCATTGCAACAATTTTCACAGCATCTACACCACGAGTAGATTTCATCTCAAGAAACCACTTTCTTTGTTCATCCATGAGAAGGAAGTCCTTATGTCTTAAAGTCTTATCGTGAGATTGTAGCAACTCAGTTACATCTTCAGGCTCTACTTCTCATTCTAGTTCTTGGCTATTTCCAGCACATCTGCAGTTACTTCCTCCACTTAAGGTTTGATCCTTTCAAAGTCATGCATGATGGTTAGAATCAACATCTTCCAAACTCCTGTTCATGTTGATATTTTGATGTCCTCTCAGGTATCTAGAATGGTGACTCCTTTCCAGAAGGTTTTCAATTTACTTTGCCCGGATCCTTCAGAAAAATCACTGTCCAGGACAGCTACAGGCTTATGAAGTGTATTTCTTAAATAACAAGACTAAAAATCAAAAGGACTCCTTGATCTATCAGTTGCAGAATGGACATTGTGTTAGTGGTCATGAAAGCAACATTAATCCCATTGTAAATTTCCATCAGAGCCCTTGGGTGACTAGGTGAATTATCACTGAACAGTAATATTTTGAAAGGAATCTTATTTTTGGGCAGAATGTCCCATCCATGCGTTTAAAAGATTTAGTGAACCGTGTGTTAAACAGATGTGTTGTCATCCAGGTTTTATTGTATGGAGCACAGGCAGAATGGATTTAGCATAATTTTTAAGGGTCCTAAGATTTTCAGAATGGTAACTGAACACTAGCTTCAACCTAAAGTCACCAGCTACATTAGCTCCTAATAAGAGAATCAACCCATCTTTTAAAGCTTTGAAGCCAGGCATTGACTTCTCTTTAGCCATAAAAATGATAGATGACATCTTCTTCCAATATAAGGTTGTTTCATTTACATTTAAAATCCATTGTTAGTTTAGCCACATTCATTCATTATCCTAGCTAGATTTTCTGGAAAACTCCCTGTAAATTCTGCATTAGCATTTGCTGCCTCACCTTGTACTTCTATGTTATGAAGATGGCTTCTTTCCTTAAACGTCATGAACCAACCACCGGCAGCTTCAGACTTTTCTTCTGCATCTTCTTCACCACCCTTAGCCTTCATAGAGTTGAAGAGAGTTGGTCCCTTGCTCTGGATTGGCTTTAGCTTAAGGGAAAGTTATGGCTGGTTTGATCTACCCAGACCTCTAAAATATTTTCCATACCAGCAATAATGCTGTTTCACTTTCTTATCATTTGTGTATTCACTGGAATAATAACTTTGATTTTCTTCAAGTAGTTTTTGTTTGCATTCATAATTTGGCTCACTGCTTGGTGAAAGAAACCCAGCTTTCAGGCTTTCTCAGCTTTTGACATGCCTTCTTTGCTAAATTTAATCATTTCTAGCTTTGGTTTGAAATGAGATGTGTGACTCTTAGTTGAACAATTAGAGATCATTGGAGCATTATTTTTTAAAATATTTTTATACATTTGATAGATCATACATGTATGGAGAGGGGTTGTAGAAGAGGAAAAGGGACAAGCAGACTCCAAGATGAGTGGAGAGCCTGAAGTGAGGCTTGATCTCAGAACCCTGAGATCATAACCTGAGCCAAAATCAGCAGTAGGAAGCTCAACGGACTGGGACACCTTGGCGCCCCCATTGGAGCATTATTAACTGGCCCAATTTCAATATTGTTGTATCTCAGAATAGAGAGGCCTGAGGAGAGGGAGAGAGATGGAGGAATGGCTGGTTGATAGAGCAGTAAAGGCACACACAAACATTTAACATTTAAGTTTGCCATCTTATATGAGCACAGTCATGGCATCCTAAAGCAATTATAATAGCAATGTGAATGATCACTGTTACAGACCACCGTAACAAACATAATAATAATGAAAGGTTTGAAACATTGTGAGAATTACCAAAATGTGACACAGAGACATGAAGTGAGCAAATGCTTTTTGGAAAAATGGCACAGATAAACGTTCTCAACACAGGGTTGCCACAAATCACCAATTTGTGAAAAATACCTTATCTGTAAAGTGCAATCAAACAAAGTATGCCTGCCTTCTAATAAAGCTCAGATCGAACTCATCAACAAGAAAGGATATTGTCTGTTTAACAAGAACATTTGATACAATTCCAATTTTGTAGGGAATTCAAGATTTAAAAAAGTAAGAGTAGACTTAATCTAACATTTTATTTTATTATCACAAATACTGAACAGGTAACAAGATGTGACTAATTAATGAATAAGAGAACAAGAAAAATATTACGTTAAAAATCTAAAAAATGTAATGTTCAAAGCCATTTCAGCTAAAGTCTCACTTAAATCTATCAAAATATTTTGAAATGATAATTAGAATTAAGCAACTTTATTTTATACTTGTGGTGTCAAGTTCTCATATCTTACCTAATAAAAAAATTGGACATCCTCTTGCCTTCTGTCACAAGTATAATAAAAATGCACCAGCAAAATACCTGAGTGTGAACCAATTCTAATTTTCTTCCTAAGCCCAAGGCAGATTAAATTATAAAGAAAAGAAGAGACTTGCTCTTCAGTGAATAGACTAGATTTACTCTCCTGTCTGAAACAATGTTTTTTTTTTTAATTTTAAAAATTTTTAAAAGATTTTTATTTATTTATTTGACACAGAGAGAGAGATATCACATGTAGGCAGAGAGGCAAGAGAGGGGTAAGGGAAGGAAGCAGGCTCCCTGCTGAGCAGAGAGCCGGATGCAGGGCTCGATCCCAGGACCCTGAGATCATGACCTGAGCCAAAGGCAGAGGCTTAACCCACTGAGCCACCTGGGCACCCCTGAAACAAGTTTTTTTAAAAGAATAGTCCAGTTGTCCAATAGTACAAATTGTTTAATATTTAAAACAATTACTTCCAAGATATTTTATGTCAGGCAATGAAGACAAAGGTCCCTAAGAAGTAGGAAGCAAACAAGGTTAGTATGTGCCCCATGAGTGCCTCAGTACCATCTGGAGAAAGTTTCTAGGCATAACCCAAGAAGAGGGAGCCCAAGAGAGCCTGGCAGTTTTCCTGACTTAAGGAGATAGAACTGGATGTTCAGGAAACCCAAGGTGGCTAACGAAACTTTATAAGAGAGAGAGTACCAGAGAAAAGAGGGATACATAGACAGCTTTGGATTTCTGTGTCGAGTCCCTTGTAATTTTTTAGTAGAGTTCTGATTAGTTTATGTGTGTGGAAACAACCAGAGATGCAGGAAAGAATCACCCAAAATGATGACAAAGAACATTTGGTAATAGTGCTTATTTGCACCAGCCGGAGTGAAAAAATTCTGTATTTCCCATGAAACTCAGAACCTTTTTGCCTCAGTCACAATTTACCCAAGACAAAAGTCTAAGAAGTCTAAAAGCAAGACCCCAATAAATCAAACTGTTTCTAAGAAACTCAGCTATGCCACAGAACAAGGATCAAGAATATTTATAGGAATAAAAACTGTGTTCAGTAAATTAAAATTCACAATGAACGGCATCCAAGGAAAAACTGTAAGGCATATAAAAAAGCAGGAAAATAGGAGAAAAATCAATCAATCAAAACTAACCCAGAAATGGCACAGATGATAGAATTAGTAAAATGTTATTTAAAAACTTATTATAACTTTATTCCATATGTTCAAAAAGCTAGAGGAAAAGTTGAGCATGCTAAGTAGAGTCATGAAAGATACAAACTGAACTTTTAGAGATAAAAAACTCCAATGTCTGAGATTTTTTAAAAAGTTGAAATTAGCAGATTAGACATTGCAGGAAACGTTAGTGAACTTGAAAGCAGCAATAGAAAATATCCAGTGGGAAACACAGAGAGGAGAAAAAAAAGGGAAAAAATGTAAATACAGCATTAATAAGTTGTGATACAATTGAAGTATCCTAATATATGCCTAATTGAAGTTCCCAAAGTTGGGTCATGGGCATAAAAATATGTCAGGAAACAGTGGCTGAATATTTTCTAAGTTTGGTGAAAACTATAGACCTCTCCATACACAGGAACCTCAACAGGCACAAGAAACATGAAGACTATTACACTAAAGCATATTACAGTCCAACTGCTTAAAACCCACAATAAAAAGGAAAATCTTAAAAGTGCCTAAAAAACTAAAAAAGAAAATTTCTTTTCTCTATAAAGAAAAAAGACACATTATGAAAGATCATAGTGTGTCTTTTTTCTTTATAGAGAAAAGAAATTTTCTTTTTTTTTTTTTTTTTTTTTTTTTTTTTTTTTAAGATTTTATTTATTTGTCAGAGAGAGGGAGAGAGAGCAAGCACAGGCAGACAGAATGGCAGGCAGAGGCAGAGGGAGAAGCAGGCTCCCTGATGAGCAAGGAGCCCGATGTGGGACTCGATCCCAGGACGCTGGGATCATGACCTGAGCCGAAGGCAGCTGCTTAACCAACTGAGCCACCCAGGCGTCCCAGAAATTTTCTTTTTTAATGTATTCTAATGTGCACAGCAGATTTTTTGGGAAACAATACAGGCTGAAAGACACCGGAACAACTTCTTTAAAATATCAAAATAATGAAGTCATAACCTAGAATTCTTCACCTGGCAAAAATATCTTTTAAAAACAAAGGTGAAACTAAGACTTTCAGATATAGAAAGAATTTACCACCAGCAGACCCACACTGCAAGAATGGAAAATATTACCAAAGGGAAATCTGTATCTCCATGAAGGAGTTAAAATCCCTGGAATGGTAACGTGGTGAGTAAGTATAAAGAATTTTTTTTAATCATTTATAACTTACTAGAAATAGTTGTTGAAGGTGGCTCAGTGGGTTAAGCTCTGCCTTCGGCTCAGGTCATGATCTCAGGGTCCTGGGATCGAGCTGCACATCAGGCTCTCTGCTCAGCAGGGAGCCTCCTTCCCCCCCTCTCTCTGCCCGCCTCTCTGCCTACTTGTAATCTCTTTCTCTGTCAAGTAAATAAATAAAATCTTAAAAAAATTTAAAAATTAATAAAAAAAGAAATAGTTGTTGAGGTATTTGGGTGGCTCAGCTGGTTGAGTGTCTGACTTGGTTTCAGCTCAGTTGGTACTCTCATGGGTAGTGGGATCAAGCTCCGTGTCAGGCTCCATACCCAGCAGGATATCTGCTTGAAGATTCTCTCCCTCCACCCCTCGCTCCATTCTGGCCCTGCACCCACATACGCACTTGCTCTCTCCCTCTCTCTCTCTCTTTCTAAAAATAAGTAAATCTTAGAAAAAGAAATAATTGTTTAAGAAAACACTAATGGTAACACACCATGGAGTTTATTGCATACGTAGAGGTAAAATGTGTGAAAAACATAGTGCAAAGCTTTGCAGGGAAAAAATGGGTGCAGACATAGCATGGTCAGTACTTACACCATCTGTGAAGTACTATAATGCCAGTTGATGGTACACTGTGTAAAAGGAAGGATCTATCCTATAAAACTCAAAGTAACCAGTAGAATGATAGAGCAAAGAATTGTCACTAGGAAGATAAAATGAAATTAGAAGAAATACTCCATCCAAAAGGGAGAAAAGGAAAAAAGGAATGAAGGAAAGTTGGGACAAGTAGAAAAGATATCAAGATGGTATTTTCAAACTCATTCATATCGATTATCATATTAAATATTAAGTTAAAAAGGTATAAGGCATGTGATGTCAGGTTGGATAAAAAAGAATTAAATGTTGTTTATAGAAAACCCACGTTAAAAGTAAAGGCACAAATAGGTTAAAAGGAAAGGATGAATAAAAAAGTAAAAGGATGGTAATAAATGTACTATGTTTCATAATAATTTACATGAAGCTCCGTAGGGTGCATGGGCTGTGGGAAGGCCTGGAGCTCCTATGGGCTCTCCTTGTCCAAATCTCATAACCGGTCTGGATTCCCCATCTCATCACAGTGCATCTTTCAATACTTGCCGAAGTTCCAAAGAGAGGCATATACAGGGAGGAGTGAGACCAGGTTACAGAAGCCACCGCATCATTTCTGCATAACTTTATGTCCCATTTGCCTTAGAAACTGGATAACAGTGAAGAATACAGGGATTAAAAGTCTAGAAAGAAAGATTCTTTTTCATACTTTTTCAGAACACATTTGACTCTACAAAATGTGAAAGGAAGGACACAGAGGTCAAATGATAGGAAAAAACATGCCTGAGATATCTTCCTTCTCACCCTTAAGTATTGAAAGAAGGACGAGCTACTCTGTGTCTTTTTAACCAGTCAGTGTTCCATTCTCTCTAGGAATTGGGTTATATTAAAAACATGGAAGAAAGGAGAACACAACCAGAGAGCAGCATCCCCAAGTGACCAGTCCTGTGTGATCATTCTTCAGAATGAGCGCCATCCAGTAGGAAAGTCCTCAGAGATGCAAATGGCTGCTCTAAATAAAGGATCCTCTCTGTTTTCCACTGATAGTGTCTTCAAGTCTAATTAGCGTGTGTTGGTGGAGGGAGGGCAGGGAGTTCATTATGGTAAACATTGTGGGAGATAGGAGACCCAAGGTGAAAGAGACATTTGAAAAATTCTATCTTAAGGAAGGAACTCAAAACTCAAACTATCAACTCCATGTGTGGCTCTCCTTGCAAAGGCAACAGTGAGGCACAACACCCCCAAGAGTGTGCATATGATGTAATAAGATCTGGGGACCAGGAAAGTGCCGTTTGATCTCTGGCCTTCCACCTAGCACATACATCCTTGCTGTAATATAAAATATATTCCTCATTGTGAGTCATGGTCAACAGTTTGAAAGCAACCACAGGGAGGAGAGGTCAAGTCCTTGACCTCAGCTATAAAAATAGAATGATGCAAGGTCATTGCATCATTTTTAAGGTCATCCTTAAAAAAAAAAACTTAAGCTGTTTGAAAATAAGTAGGCAATTAACTTGTAGCTATGTTTTAACATTTTTAACTCATGACCTGTGTGGGCAGCAAATTCTCGAGGTCTAAAAATTGGAATTCCAAAGGATGTACAGTAAAGATGTTTTCTCCCATTTCTCTCCCCTTGACTTTTAATTTCCCTTCCTACAGGTGACCAATAAACAGTTTTAAATGTATTCTTTTGGCGATATTATACTCATTTGCTGTGTGTCTCAAGGCAAGCCGAGGGAAATTTTTGCCTCTGTTGATGTTCCTGAATGGCTACCTACCTGTATTTGGCTCAGGTAGCCTGACCTCAAAGTAACAGCACTCACGCTGCAATTCTGCCTGACTCTTGTTACCTTCCCACTCCCAGGAGTTAACTTTCCACTCCTAGGGAAATTCAGATTAAACGCAGAAGATCCTCTGCAAAAATAGAGCTCCCTGACCAACTCTCCAGGTGGCACACCTGATATGCGCCATGTTCTCATTGGGAACCACAGGCAGCTTCTGATAGCAAAGGTTAACACTTATTGTTTGCTCTGTTCCATCCCAAGTGTAAGCAGTTTGCATATAATACATCACTTAATTCTCTCACACTCACTAAATAATCTGTGTGAGGCCAGATGTCATTATTTTACAGATGAGATGACTGAAATGATTAAGTGTCTGTGTAGATCCCCTGAGCGGGCAACTGATAGCTCTTGGATTCAAACCCGGCCATTGGGTTTCAAGGTTATCCTCTTCATCCTTACACTAGACTTCTTATCTGCACAGATCCAAATGTTGTCTTTTCTCACTGGAATAGAAGGGATTCAGTTTTTTAGGACCCATGGCTATCATTGAACAATGGTTCCCTTCTCCTCCAACCCCCTTCTGGGCCATAGGTGTTACCATAGCCTGCTGGAATGGTAAGAGGCTGCACCCTGCCCCTCTCTGTAACTGAATCTCAGCAGGAATGAAACAACATTGAAAGGGTGTGTGTGTACATGTGCATATGTGTGTGTGTGTGTGTGTTTTACCAATTCACATACTCTGTGAATTGGTATCTCTTAAGAGACTGTTATCAGGATAAAAGATAACCTGCTTTACTCTCTGCCAGAATTAAAAAATTAGTTTTTCATCTTTCAGACCAACATAGACTAGAATAAGCTAAAATAGTCGCCCCTGAGACTAGTTTAGATTCACTAAAACAAGAGAAGGGTGAACAAGAAGGAATGCAATTAGAAGCAGAGCCAACAGAGCTGGCAGAAAAGATACATAAAAAATTGATTTTGTTAGGTGGGGAGGGTTGTGTGATGTCAAGTCTTTATAGACTCTTAAGTAAAATCTGCATTGCTCTCCAAGAGTTCTTGGTAAAGTTGATTTATTCTGGGGAATGAAGAAGTGCCAGTTTCAAAGAATTGGTGGCTGAGAGATACTAGGGTTATGTTAACATTAATTTTCACAATCTATCCAAACATTTACTGTGCTGAACAGAGTCAGTATCTATTTCTAAAACACTTAATTTAAAACATAGGATAAGTGGTATTATATCAGATTGAAATGCAATAACCCAAAAGATATAGAAATTTAATACTTTCAAATATTTTATAAACATGTAATGTGTTTTTAATAAACTAGCAATATATCAAGAATTTCAAATTTTTTAATGTAAT
The DNA here is from genome assembly GCF_902655055.1 of Lutra lutra. Lineage (NCBI taxonomy): Eukaryota > Metazoa > Chordata > Mammalia > Carnivora > Mustelidae > Lutra > Lutra lutra. The sequence goes on from NC_062288.1 coordinate 33,023,609, forward strand.
TTTGGCCAAGAATTTGACCAATGTAAAGTAACAGACAAAGAGCCATAGATGTTAAGATGGTATGACTTCCTTGAAAATACATGGTGTATATTTAATTCTAACTTTCAGAACTTGAAACCTACATGGGGACTTAATGTGTGCTTAATGATGATCATGATTAAGAGATTAAAGTTTTTTTGAAGGCTATTGCAATTAGACCTAGCACACTTTTTTAAAACCTAAAATCCCATGAAAAATATTTAGGGCACATAGCTAATAATAATAATGTATTTTATTCAATTGCTTTTATTTTTAAACTAAATGTGGGATTTAATTTTTGAGCATCTTGATAAGCCTTGCAAATTTTCAACCACAGAATTTGATCCCATACATGGGCAGCTAAAGTTGCAGGAGAAAAATTTTTTAATTGTGCAAGAAATTTATGGTTTCTACAATTCATGGGTCCTCCAGCCTAATAATAAGAATAGCTAACATTTATGTTTCCTATAAGTGAGGCAATGTGCTTGACACATAGCAAGAGTTATCTTATATAAGCCTCAACTAATTCTATGATTAATTAAATATTTTATCTCCATTTTTATATAAGCAAAATAGATGTTTAAGCGAAGTTGTCATTTGTCCACTTAGAAATGTACTGTACTGGGAACGAGGCCTTAATTTTTTTTTTAAAGATTTTATTTATTTATTTGACAGAGAGAGAGATCACAAGTAGGCAGAGAGGCAGGCAGAGAGAGAGGAGGAAGCAGGCTCCCTGCTGAGCAGAGAGCCCGATGTGGGGCTTGATCCCAGGACCCTGAGATCATGACCTGAGCTGAAGGCAGAGGCTTAACCCACTGAGCCACCCAGGTGCCCCAAGGCCTTAATTTTTTAAAAAAGATTTTACTTATTTATCTGACAGAGAGAGACACAAGGAGAGTGGGAACACAAGCAGGGGGAGTGGGAGAAGGAGAAGGAGGCTCCCCACTGAGCAGGGAGCTGGGTGCCTGGCTGGATCCTAGGACCCTGGGATCATGACCTGAGCCGAAAGCAGAGGCTTAACTGACCGAGCCACCTAGGGGCCCCCACGGCTTTCTACATTTATAAAATATTGGGAACTAAGCTTAAAATCAGGAAGTTTGAGACTTAAGAGACTCTGCTCTTAAGTACTGCATTTCTCTAAATGTAACTAATCTCTTTCTCCTGACCTCTAATATCTCTAATTCATAAATAGCAAGGAGAACTAAATACACCTTCTTCCTCCCATTCACTGATCTCTGGCCTTTTCTAGGTGGGTATTACCCACTTCAGTTTCCTTCTTCAAAGTTCTTCCTTAAGCATAAAGCCTCTTCTGGGGGTAGGAGTTAAATTTGATAAACTTTGTATCCTTTCTTGCAAAGGATAGAAAGTAACTTTTTAAAAAAGTAAAATAAAGCACTCACATAATTAGAAGTCAAGGAACAGAGATGAAGGTGAGGTTATAATTCCTTCTCTGGGAAAAGCTGACTACTTTTTGTACAGTTGGTGATATTTCAGATGGGACAGAGAGAATAAGACATGCAAATATCTTGCTGAGTATTTTATAGTAGGAGAAAAAGAGAGAAAAGTGGAGTCCTAGGATGCCGTGAACACAGTGAAGGACTTTGAGGCAGTTATAGACGTGATCGAGAAAACCTTAACCATAACACCGTAATGAATTCTATTTATACTGAAATAAAATGTACAATGTGTCCTCTGAAAGTCTTTAGAAATGTTACAGCATAGAAAAATACAGTGATACTCCACTCTCTCTCTCTCTCTCTCTCTCTCTCTGCCTGCCTCTCTGTCTACTTGTGATCTCTCTCTGTCAAATAAATAAATAAAATCTTAAAAAAAAAAAGAAAAATACAGTGATACTCCAAAGAAGAATGATTTAGGAAATAACCGTTAGCGTCACTCATTTGGGATAACACAATAGCGGTGACAGTGGACTTCACGGTGCCAGTATTTTCCAGATCTATTTTGTTCTTCTGGTTCTACGTCTGTAAGGTAGACATTCTGTCAATGGTGCTTTAGGGAAATAAAACAACTTGAGACAGAGATTATTAATGGGAGACTTAAAAATATTTCCTGAATGTCTAGGGATAGATCTATAAATGAACAGCTTTGTGAAAGCATTAAGTATTGTCATATTAGTATATATTTGCTTATTTTGGGCCACTTTGTCCAGTGAGCAGATAAACTTGATCGGGTTTATTTTCAGCCAGCACTCTTCTGTCAGTAAGATGTAGGGGAATGTGGGATGTTTCATCAGGAGCTCGCTCGCTCGCGCGCATGCGTATATACCTGTGTGATATGTTTCTGTTTAGGTCATATTTAGGAGTGGTGTTTTATCTGTAAATATTTGCAAAACAACGCGATGATTTACCAAAATCAATGAATTAAGCACAAAAAACTGGGTCGGACCATCTTTATACTTTACACTAACTTTAAAAGTTAGTATAAGGCATATTTTAAATAAAAGGGCGCAGACTTTCCTCTAACTGGTGATATTATCTGGCATTAATATTGTAGTTAGTTGAGTCCACTTTCGTGAGAGGACATGACCTACCAAAATTTTAGTTGGAGAATAAAAATAAACATACTCTTTCCTTTAATGTTCTCTCTCATTAGTTTAAATAACATGTTGGCACCCTGATTTATGGACGTATAAATAATATATTTTCATTTACATCTGATAATTTTGATGTAACAATTTATAAAATTGTTTATAAATCATCAGATCCACTAAGACACAAATATCTTTATAAGCAGCTATGTGCGACTAAGATCCCAAGGAGACATTTACATGTGTATCCATATGTACATGTGCAAATATGGTTTTATTTAGATTTAAAATAGTATATAGTAAGTAAATAAATATTACATAAGATATTTGAATGATCAGATAAAAATGTGCTTACAGTCAAAAGAATATTTTCTAAAATTCATTGCATTTATTTTATTTTTATTTTTTTTTCATTGCATTCATTTTTAAATAGCAAACTAAATTTCCTAGTCTACCTCAAAAAAATAAAGTTATAGGACCAAGTGTGTAAATTTCTCTATTGAAAAAATCAGTAGCTTATAAATATGTAGAACTATAGAAGAAGTAAGATTAATGTTTGATGTTTTACATACAAACTATAGTGTTATGTCCATATTTTTAAAAAAAAATCTGATTACACTGATTTCTTCAGATATTTATTCTACTTTGTTATTATTTGGAAAATCAAAGTTTATCAGATTTGATCTGGCAAAATTCTCTTGCTCAGTGAGATTTGGCTTTAGATTGTTACAATATAAAATATTCTGGAGGATAATGGTACATTTGACAATTTTAACTTTGAACAAATACAGCAGTAGGTGTAGAATTGAGCTCGCAATGTATATATGTGAATTCAGCAGATTTAATATTTTAATTTTTTTATTTGCTTAATACTGGAATACTTCCTACTTCCCATAAAGTACTGCAAGTGATATATTTATTGCTTTATAAAAAGTGAATTAAAGTGAACTTTATTTGAATATATTTATGCATACCACGATGAGTAGCAAAACCATGTTTGGAATTCCTTGGCTTCAAATTTTTTTTATTTTCCATGTTCAGAAATAAATAATCTCCTTAATTGGATAAGAGGAAATTATCCAAAGTTCATGTGAACCCTTTCTCAGTAGACTTATTGAGTTATGAGAATCTACGTTTCATATTTATAGGCCTGTGTCTGAAATAATTGGATTGCTTTTGGAAAGAATTATGTTAACAAAAGAAAAATGAAAAGGGAGGGAGAAAAGAAACCTGATGCATATAAATAGGAAGACACAAATGAAGAAATATCTGAGTGACTATATTAACTAATAGGAGATGTAAAGGAATCAGAATATTTAATTTGTATAAAACAATGGGCCTTCAGAAAATTTCTTGGTCTTTAGTTGACATTTTCCCAACTGCCAGCTTAAAAAAAAATAGCATCGGAATACTGATTATAAAATGTTGTTTTGGGTTACACATGTTTATGCTTCTCATTCCATATTCAAAGTAAGTTATTTATTCCAGGCAGAAATAAAAGTTGGTCAGAGTCAATCATAGAGTCACACTAGTCATTCACACTAAATTCCTGTCTAGGATGCTAACTGCCTTGGTTTAAAGTATGAGTGTTTACCTTATTTACAGCTTCTTTCTTTAAAAAAAAAAAATTATTAAAGCACGAGAGTGTTGCAGACACTGTTTTAAGTGTCAGGGAACACACAGATAAGCGAGATGCTACCCATCCCTATGGGAAACTCAGTCTACTGAAGGATAAATTCTGTACATGAAACACAACAGATTTTAACATGGATAGTTTCTGTGTTAAGCACTAGGTATAGGCCAGACACTATTAAATAATCTCATGAACTGTAATATTCTCATAGTGTGTGGGGGTGGATACAGAACCCCCCTAAAATTAAAGAAAAAGGTGGGACCAGAAGGCTTAAAAAAAAAAAAGAACAGTGCCCTTAACGGAGGAATTGGCTGGTGAAGATGTGTTTTTGTTTTGTTGTTGTTGTTGTTGTTGTTGTTGTTGTGTGTGTGTGTTTTACTTAGTAAAGTCATTTAAGTCAGATTGCAGAAGGGCATGGAGACCAGAACCTGAATAGTGCAGATACCAGTTAATATCAAACTGTAAAGCACTTAGTATATGTGCTAAGAATATTAGACTTTATCCTTAACAGAGATGGGAAGCCACTACACATTTTTCTTTGTATGGGTGTTATCGATCTCTCGTGTGTATCTGTCAAATTTCTTACAGTGTTCCTAAAATCTTTGATATCCATAGTCTCTAGGATATTTTCACTACAATAGCAATCCTTCTTCTATCTTAACTCTTTACTCATTCTTTACATATTCAGTATACTTTGAAATAAAAAAATCTCATTTTATTCTCAGCAGAATCTGAGTTAGGTAGAGTATACTTTATTACCGTTTCATAAAGTGCAGAACAGAAGCAAAGTGTCCCGGTGGCCAACATGATGCCCCTGAGGTATTTTCAGTAGGAAAGACTAAAATCAGGGGTACAAGAAAAAGACATAGCATGGTGATTTGGGGGACAGCCAGCGGTGTGCTGGGGAGGAGAAATGTTAAGAAACGACTGTGTCCCATCACTTCCCCATCTCCTTAGCCAACCTCATTCACACAATTACATTGTTGATTTTATAGTAGACTTCTATCTGGCATAATTGGCAAATGGAGTGTTTTACAGAATCAAATATTCTGTTTCATATAACATTTAGATTGAATTATGTACTTTCAGAGAAATGGATAAAAAGATGTGTAATAAAAAATTATGTGGTATTTTAAATATTTTTGGTCATTCATAATCTTCTTCAGGATTACCCAGTTCCTCCAGATCTTCATAAATTTGAAAAATACAAAATCCAAAAGTCTTCATAGATTCAAGGCACCATGTCTGGCATTAGTAATGCAGAGTATGCAAAAAATGAAAGGCCCTTGAGGACCTCACCAATGAGCGAGGGATACAATTGTCCCACTGATTGTAGAGCATCTAATTACTCACGACAAGGCCAAAGACCCAAGAATAATGATGGAAAACACAGAAGATAGAATGGAAACTTAAGCCCAGCAAACATAGAAACCAACATTATGAATGGTAGATATGCAGAAACTGAAAGTCATGGAATGTTCTGGGTGACAAGTTTCTCCATGGGTCTGAAAATCCTTTCTCATACATTTCTCGTTATATTACTTGTATTATTTTTATAAACTACATAATCACCTGTAATCTCCTTGTGGCATTGTGTAGGACAAAATAATTTCCTAGTCAGAGAAATTTTTGTTTTAGTCTTTATCCACTTATTGTTGTAAACTGGCCTAACCTCTCCCCTTGTAGTCTGCAGATGCCAACTACAAAATGAGACTGTGGTGTTCTTTATTCCTGGATGTATACACTAGCATATTTTTTTTTTATCCTTTCCTCCTTGCTAATTGTATCATCACTACCCCACACCACTTTTCACTTTGCGGTCGCTCCTGTGTCATTCTGATCATCTCATACCTGAACCAGTGGAGTGCTCTCACTCATCACCCTACAACTCATGGCAGTCAGAGTATGACTTCATAGGAAAAAAATCTGTAACATCTTACAAGATCCTTCAGCAGCCTGAGCCCTATCTCTCCCTCCAGATTCATCTCACCCTACCTCTCCTTTATTACATCCGAACCAAACCTATCTTCTTTCACATTCTGGAATGCATTGTGCTACCTCCCAGCTTGTGGCTTTTTTTGCATGCTGTTCCCTCTCCCTAGAATGCTGATACTCCTGCCCCTCCACTCTCCACTTCTTGGCTTCGTTAATGCTTATTTTTCCTGATTTTAGCTCAAGAAACCCTTCCTCAGAGAATCCTTCCCTTGTCTTTCTGAAAACGCTCTTGTCTTTCTAGCTTTTGCTGTGCCGATTCATAGCTTGAATCTCAATTTGTAATTAAACTTTGTCATTTTAAAAGACTTTCATTCATTCCGCAGGTAATTATTGACCACTATGTGTCAAGCATTGGAGTTACATTGAGGAGCAAGGAGAACGAGTTCTCATTTTTCATGGAGCTTATATTTTAATGGTTGGAAACAGGAAATAAGTCAAATAATAAAAAAGGCAATTTCACATAGTCGTTGTTGCTATATAGCTTTACAACAATAAAACAAGGTGATTTGCTAGAAAGTGAGATGACGTAGCTTAGGGAGCAAATCATACTGGGATTAGGCCGGAGAATTTGCAAGCAGAGTGAAAAGCCAGGGCACATCTGGAGGCAGCCTCAGGCTTGGCGGTTGGAAGAAGAGGAAGACCAGTGTTGCAGATTTCATGAAAAATTACCACCATCTGCCTGTCTCCATCACTAGACTACAGGTGTCTGAAGGGTAAGACTACATCTTCTTTATCTCTGAGGCTTCTTGTACTGAATCACATTTTCTTTTTCTTCTTTTTTTTTTTTTCAACTAGAGTATAGTTGACACATAGTGTTGCATTAGTTTCAGGTGTACAACATAATGATTAAATTGTGGGTTTGTGGTTTTTTTGCCCTTTTTTTCTTTTTTTTTTTTTAAGATTTAATTCATTTAGAGAGAGAGGAAAAAAACAAAAATCAAAAAACAAAACACGGTCCCTGGATCCTTTATTCTTGGACAGATCTCAGTTCATGAACTGAGCCAAAGGCAGGTGCTTAACTAACTGAGCCACCCAGGTGCCTCTCTTATTTTTTTTTCAAGTTTTTTTTTAATCTTAATTCCTGTATAGTTAACATACTGTGTTATGTTAGTTTCAAGTGATATAGTGATTTCACAATTCTATATGTTACTCCGTGCTCATGATGATAAGCATACTCTTAATTCCCATCACCAATTTCACGCAACCTTCCTCACCACCTCTCCTCTGATATGCTTTATTTTATGAGTACCCTCGGTTAATATTGTTATTATTATTATTGTTTTTAAGAGAACATTTTTTACTTGAAGTATACTTCATGATACATGGTTCTAACAGATACATAAAACATTCCATCCAAGAAAAATAGAATACAGATTATCTTCCAAGTACACACAGAGGAATCTTCTGGTTAAATCACATAAAAAGAGACATAACAAATATAAATTTAAGAAGACTGAAATCATACCAACTATATTTTCCAATGACAACAGTAGAAAACTAAAGATCAACAATGAAAGCAAGCTAGAAAATCTACCATGTAAATATTACATATTTAATATATAAATATTAAACAACATACTACTGCACAAGCAATGGGCCAAAGAGGAAATCAAATGGCAAATCAAAATATGTCTCAAAAGGTAAAACACAATATTCCAAAACCTATCTTCTTTCACATTCTGGAATGCATTATACTGCCTCTGAGATGTTAGAGTAACATTTATGCTATAGAGTGAAATTTATGCTATAAATGCTTGTATTAAGAGAAAAAGTTCAAATAAAAAACTTAACATTACACCACAGGAAACTTAGCTGAAATTCAGTAGAGGAAGGAAATTACAAAGAAAGTCAGAAATAAAACAGAGACCAGAATAAACAATTATAAATAAACTTGGCAATGCTTTAACTATACCAAGAAAAAAGAGGGAAGACTCAAAAACCAAAATGAGAAATGGAAGAGAAAACAGTACAACAGACACCACAGAAGTAGACAGTGTGATAACATATACGTAAATAATTATATACTGACAAATCAGACAACTTAGAAAAAAACCCAAAACAGATAAATTCCTAAAAGCTCACAACTCACCAAGATTGAATCATGAATCCTGAATTCAAGAGATAGGAAATCTTAGAAGAGTAACAAGAGTGAAAGTTGAATTAGGAATCAAAACTTCCCCAGCACAGAAAAGCCCAAGACCACCTGGTATCATTGGTGACTTCTACCAAACATTTAAATAAATAATTAATGACAATCTTAATCAAAATTTTACAAATAATGGAAGAGATAGAACACATTCAAAATCATTACATGAGGCCAACACTACCCTGATCCAAAGCAGGATAAAAACAAAAATATCTAGTTTGTCCAACATTAAGTATTGTTACTGTCCCTTCTGACGTCCATCTGCATGATAATGTTTCTCTACCCCCTCACTTTCAATTTGCAGGTGGCTTTAGGCCTAAAATGAATCTCTTGTAGGCAGCTTACAGATAGGTCTTGGTTGTTTTTTGTTTTTGTTTTGTTTTTGCTTTCAACCCATTCTGATATCCTGCATCTTTTGATTGGAATGTTTGGTTCATTTACATTCAAAGTAATTATTGTAGATAGGCATTCATTGCCTTTTTATTCCTTGTTTTGTCATTATTTCTAGAGATTTTCTCTGATCCTCTCTTTGTCAGTTTTGGTCTCTCCTTTGTACTCAAAGAGTCCCCTTTTGTAAACTCTTGCATGACCGTTTGAATCGTCACAAACTCCTTTAATTTTTGTCACACACACACACACACACACACACACACACACACACACCCCACTCCTGAATCACATTTTAAAACTTGGCTCAGCAGTTATCTTGTTTGGGCAAATATTGATATCTCCCCTCTTGTTTTCTGACCTTCCCCACCACATACACACACCCCTGCACACCCCCTGAATTGAACTGACCACTCTACCTTTGCAAGTCCATGATCCTGCATTCATATTTTTTTCTTAACATGAAGAATACTCTTTTTTTCCTACTTGTTTTTATACCTGTCTCCCTTCTAACAGTGTCTTGAGGGTAGGGACTCTTTCTGATTCATTTACATAATTCAAATGGCTAGCTTAAAAGCCTGACCTAATAGCTAATCAGCATTCAATAAACATTTGTTGCAATGAATGAGACAAGGAATGTGTACATGCCTTATCTCTGCTATGGATTCTGTTTTCGTCTTAGTTGAGGTTTACTAGGAAACAGACCCTTAAGTAAGACTTTTGTGGTAGTGTGGTTATTGAGATGTGCAATCTCAGAACTAAGGAAGTGGAAAGTGAGGCCAGGCAGAATGAAATGATATTACACAGTTGGCTCCCAGACCGACACGCTAGATCATAGCCAAATGAGACCTCTCCAGAGAGGTTGTACAGAAAATGTAGACCTGGGGAATAGTCATCACAGAGCATGCAGAGAGAACTTACCTGTTGGTGTCTTCCTTCCATATTAACACACCTGGGTCACCTGGTCTTTTAGGTAGCCTCCGGGGAAGTGAAATCCCATGCTTGGCCTTCATCTGAGATGCAATGGGAGTACCCAGGAATCTGGTGTAGGTCTCAGGCACAAGGCCTCTGTGAGCCCACTTGGGGTCAGTCATTGCATTGGCAGCTCTGCCAAGCAGGGAGCCAAGGGCCTGAGATACAGATGAGGCTGAGGGGTTCAGAAGGTGCATAAGAAGTGATTAATGAAAATCCTCAAACTTTATTTCCTTCTAGTTTCCTTCTTCTCAGCCCAGCAGAATATTTAATTCAACTAAAAAAAAAAAAATCACTACCACTAACCACCAGCAGGAACAAAAATAAAAATAAGAAACTCCTGGGACCTTAAATTCTTCAATTTTCTACCCTGTTTTTCTCTTTTTTGCCAGAACTTAGGTCTAACTTCTCTGTGTCTCATATTTGACACTGTCTCCCCCGCCGCCCTCCATGCAGGGCTCACCCCGGGCCCCTTCTAGAGCCTTGTGTCCCCTCCGCTCTCAGAGAGTTTTAGTCTTTGATCTTGCTATCACCACTATCTTGAATGATCTTTTCTTCTTCTTTCTGTCTTCATGACACAGTCCAAATGGCATCTAGGATAGAGAACCTTCACTGGCCCTTTTTCCAGCTCAGTCTGCTGTTGTGCTTCCCCTCTCAGTTATGGTGGTGTTTTGTCCTTAACACATTGTTCCAAAATGAAATGTTTTATACATTCCCTTAATAATATTATAAGAGTGAATTCTCTCACTTCTTTCATTCACCTTTATATGCCAATGATTTGGTTCAATGTCTGGTTTGTAATGAGCAGTTGGTTAAACAAAGTTATATTAGTTAGACTGAATGGTTCACAAATCTTGCTGATGAGTCTTTTTATCTTATCTGCTTTTAACCTGGAAATATTTCTAATTTCACCATATCACTAATAAAGTGAACTCTAGCTTTAATTGTTATAATTAAAAATAATATTCTAAAACTCTATTAAAGCAAAGACTGTCTATGATAGAGTCTTTAAAGATGAGCCCAATCAATGATTTTCCTTCCTGTCTATGTTGCTTTCCCAACAAGAGGTGGTGTCTGTTTACCCTCCTCTTAAGTTTACGATGGGCTTATGACTCATTTTGGTCAACAAAGTGTGGAAGAGGGGCCTGCAAGAGAAAAGCTTTTAGTTTCATCATGTGGGCATTTGGCTGCAACATAAGTGGTATCTCAACCCTGATACCACCATGCTGTCAGAAGACCAAATTAGTCATGTGGAGAAAAAGAGGCCACATGAAGGAATTAGGTGGGCCCCAGATATGTGGATGAAGCCCTTTTATGCTTTTCAGCCCATCCCTGCAGCCAAGTAAAATGCATCCAAGTGTGTAATTCCAGCCAGTGCCACCTGGCATAGAACAACCCCCCAGCTGAACTCACCTAATGCACAGAACCATAGGAAATAACAAATCATTGCTTTAATTCACAAAGTTTGGGGTGTTTTGTTGCACATTAATGAATTACTGAATTACCATATTTGGCTTTAACTTTCCTTTAGAAATCTATCTTAACTTTACAACTTAGCAAAAAAGTTTGGTTTGTTGGCTCAGTTGGTTTCTGATAATGGCCTTAGTTTTGATTACAGCAAGGAATGTTCATTCTGTTTATAAGAAACTCTGGAGTGTTTCTGTGAGTAGAACATGAGAGAGTGCACCGTGAGATGAGCATAGCAGAACTGTGTACTTTCCCAGGGGTGTTATATACACAAAGGAGACTGCCAGAGTTGAATAATGAGTATGGAAGAAATATGAGAAAAGAGCAACTGGTTGAGGAGACTCTAAGTAAAGGAATAACATTGACATAATGAAGAATAAATTTACTCTAACCTGAAATCATACAACTCTAATAAGTTGTACAATGCAATAATAGCAAAGATGATAACCATAAGAAAACACATTTGTATTGTCTTTATATGTGCCTAACAAATTGCATCTCATTTAATTCTTAGAACGATCATATGAGATAATTACTATTATTAAATCCACTTTATGGTCAATCGAATTGAAGTATAGACAAGTTAAGTAACCCATACCAAGCCACATAGCAAGAGGTACAGTCTGACTGAAACTAAGTTTTCAGAGCCCTCACTGTTAACTACTAGCTGTACAATATGTACTTTTTGTTTGTATAGTAACCTATACCATATATATTATGTATACATGATATCCATGAATTTATCTATATACATGTAAGTATATATAGGACTTTTTGTTTTCCCCCTTAGCAGTGTATAGCTGCCATTCCAGGGTGTTTTGGAATGTTGAGGTAGTAATTAGCTTTTGTAAATGGCATCCCTCTCCTGATAGCCTGACTACATCTACCTTTTCCTTCTTCCATCCCTTATCTGGGCACTATAATTATAATGAACTTGTCCAGTCCCCCTCACTACTCATTGATCAGCCCATGAACCAATGTGGCCATGTATTATCTATCAGTGGAAAGCAAGAATTGGTGTTAGGATAGAATAAGGGCATTTTGAGTGCAGTGAAATCTATTATTTGTTCATTGCTACTATGTCAGCTAGTAATTATTATCTCCTAGTTTTCTAAGTAGGAGAAATTCTTTTTATATCTTTTTTCATCATTTTTAGAAGATATGCAGAGAGCAGAATAGGAGGGGTTGGAGAAGTGGATCTTAACCATTCAGGCACATACCCATATGCCAAACATATTCCATCAGCTCTTTGCCATTGGCAATTTATTTGACTAACACCATGGCCAACGACTGCCAGCTTCAATTGGCTGACTGCCCTTATTGATGTTTTCAGGACCCAAGACCTTTTTATTCATGTTTCCCACTAATCTTAGATGCTTTACAGCTTATCTAAAGACAGGAAAACATATTGGGTCAAATTTAGAGCTATCTTTGATGTCAGTGGTTGAATCTGTGAAGCCAAATCTAGATTTCAGCTAGCAAAGTAGCTTTTGAAATACTGGTTTGAAAAAGAACTCAAAGCTTTCTTACATGTCAATTCCTTGTGGGAGAAAAAAAAGAAATAAGCCTCATTTTAATGATTTAAGTCTAGGTATATCACAAGTACAACACATTTATTTTCTTAGTGAAGTGAGAAGAATCACTTATTGAAGATGCTTTGCTATATATACATCTTTAGTCTGTTTTTCTTCTTTAAGTTCAACCCTACAATATACTATAGAAACAAGATGTTTGTAGAAATCATATGCTTTCATCTTAGAGAACGTCTTGATAACAAAATAATTCTTTTTTTTTTTTTTAAGATTTTATTTATTTATTTGACAGAGAGAGATCACAAGCAGGCAGAGAGGCAGGCAGAGAGAGAGGAGGAAGCAGGCTCCCTGCTGAGCAGAGAGCCTGATGTGGGGCTTGATCCCAGGACTCTGAGATCATGACCTGAGCCGAAGGCAGCGGCTTAACCCACTGAGCCACCCAGGCGCCCCAACAAAATAATTCTTAATCAGAATTATGGGACAAAAGCTTATGAAGGTACTCAAACAGGCTTATGGATATTTTTGAGGTTTCACTGTAATCCCTTGGAGAATAGTGCTGGCATCAGCCCAACAGTAAAATATGACATTAATTTTTTATGCTTTTTCACCTTTCCTTCAGTCCCTTTTATTTCCTACCAGGCAAGCCTATCCTGGGACTCATTCCTCAGTCTTTCAGCTCACAGCAATAACCCATCACTTTTAAACTGAACGATATTTCCTGTAGGCAAAACTAACAAGTTATTAATCAGCCTTCCATTGATCTTTATGGCACTTTTCAACATCCTGCATCTCTGGTGACTTCTTCCTTTGGGTTTTAGAGAACCCCCCCCCCTTTTTTTGAATACCTCTTCTCACCCCATAAAGGAAGGAAAATAAATACTGACAATCATTTGTTTTTCCTTCGTGTAATCATAAGCCAAAACAAATAGCTTATAAACCAAATACATACTTTACCAAGTTCAGTTTTTAAGTTTTAATTGTGGCAATGTGAAGTTTTAGCCTCCCTTAAATATATTTTTTGGTATTAGAAAGTGTGTAGCGAAAGGTTTTGAAGATAAAGGACCCCTGAAATTGCACATTTAATCCAAAGACAGGTCTGAAGATATTACTGATGTGGTGACCAGAGGGGTGTTGTGGAGAAGGCAAGATCTCTCCATGCTTTTTTGAGGAGAAGAAGCAAGTCACAGGGTCAGCCAATGCTTGTCTTTTTATCTAGGCTCCTCCTGGGTTTGGTGAATCCATCAGGTGTAAGTCAACTTCAGATCATTGAAACCAGCCTAGCAATTTTAAGAAGAAATGGTTTTAAAATAAGGAAATACACAATTATAAAGTATCTGGAAGGGCTGAAGGACTAGGCTCTGGGTGGGTACTGGAGTGATTAGTATAGAGCAGGTTCCCCAAGTATTCTGTCAATTATCATCGGAAAGCTAAGAAACTGGAAAATGGTCACCTCCTATTGGACTTAGCTGAGATTCAGAGATCAGGAAACTGTCCTGCCATACTTTTCGGACTATATCAGCTGAAAATATCTGTGTCCAAGCCATTGCCTCCATCTCTAACTTTAATTCAAATCCAAATAAAAATGTTGCAAATGACTGTCATATCCTAAGTCATTCTCAGAGATATATCTGCAAGGGAGTCTCGACGGTGTAGATTTTAGCCTTTTGTATCCTATAGTACACAGAAGTATTGGATGAGATGCCAGAAGGAGTTAAACTTGATGTTTTGTTCAAAGTGCAAGGGATCAAGAACCATTTTTATCTTCTTGATCTAAACAGTTATACATTGCAAAAAGGAAGTATTATATACTAAGTAAAACATTAATTTTAGACATTTACCTTGTTTCTTTTTAACATTTTTTCTGTTTATAATTGTTATTTATGATGGTGACTAGATATTAATACATTTGCCATAAGGAAGGATATTAACTGTTAGTAAGTTTTAGTAATGAGATCATGATTTAATGTCATTCGCTTATTTTATTAAATTCCATATTAATTTCAAATAATTTCTGATGAGAGGATTGATAATTCTAGATCAGATCTTAAGATTGGGAGAATAATATAAACTGATTTTTAAATAAACTCAGGAGCCATTGAGCAATAACTAATTGATATATGGAATTGGCTTCTGCAGTGAAGTGTACATACTTGGAAAACAAAACATGCTATCTTTCATTCTCACTGAGTTGATTAAGTAAAATCAAGTAGGGTAATCTGAACCATTTCTGTGAGCTCTAATGCAAATTCAACAGAATCTTAACTGAGGCCTAAGGCAGGCATATGAGAAGCCTCTTACATCCAGTACAACTATTGGGGAAAGGGTGAGGAAGCATATTGTTATTATATTAGTAAAGAATTAAGTGCAATTTACCTAAGGAATAGAAGACAATATCAAAGCCCTGAAAACAAGGGCTTTGTTTTCAACAATTCATTAAATAATTAATTAAAATTTCCAATTAATCAATAATAATTAAAAGGTAATACAAAATGTGTGAATGATATGTAACAGAAAAATTACACTATACTCTAGAGAATCTGAGGAAAATACAAATACATTAAGAAACAAGTAAGTAAAATATATATTTAGCCTTCATTAAACAATATGATCCTACTTTAAGGATTTTTCATTTTTCAATTTCAAAATTACCATCTGAGAATGCCCTATCTAATTGAGAACTATGATGAAAGTGAAAACTAAAGTAAAGTAAATAATATGTAGGGAATTTTGCAGTTTACAGAAGGTATGTAATTGATTTCCATGGTGAAAAATGTTCATAGTCAAAAATAATTTTTTTAATTAGGAAAACAAAACAATACTTCTTGTGTCTTACGGAAACTCAACTAGAAACTTTACATGCTATTTTTTTTTTTTTTTACTGGAATACTATAAAATGGTAAACACATTTATTTAAGATTCAGGGAGTTTAAATGGAAAAGGCAAGTATTATCCAGATAACAAGTAGTAGATCTAGGAAAGATTCAAATAGTGCTTTAGAATCTATGACTTTTCTACCATGCTAACCTCTAATTGCTATTAGCAAGAATTGATTTGCATGTCTGTGGATGAAAATCACTTCTTATTTTTCTCAAGTCCATTTCTTTTTCTTCTTTCCTAGCTACAGTGACAAACTGGTTTATCATAACAACGTCTTGGACTCAAGGCTTTCTTACTCTGTTCAGTCTTTTGAGCCTGCCAGATTACTGCTTTCTCTTGTACAGGTCTCCTGAGTGACTCTTTTCTGTATATCAGATCTAAACTTCTCTTTCCAAACCTTCTACAATAAGATTGCATCTAGTTTAGCTGAATTTATTTCTATTCCTCTAAATGCACTCCTGTTCCCTCTAATGAGCCTAAGATTCTGAAATTCAGATGAATTAATGATGCTCATTCTAACATCTATGCGTTTGTTTACAATTATCCTTTAACCAAAACGTCTGTCTCTCTGTCATTTATCCAGCGCCCAAATCCTAGGCATTTTTGGTGACCCCAAGCCAAGCCTTATCTTCTCTATCTGGTTTCTGACCACCAGTTCCCTTCTAATCTACTGGCTTCCTCACTGTTCTACTCTCTTGTTGTACTTAGAATTCTATCTTATATTGTTTGCTGTTAAGTTTATGTTTTTAATCATCTCTCCTGCAAGAGGCTATAAACTCCTTGAAAATATGGACCATGGTGTCTTTTTTTGTTAATTACATGCAATGTCTAGCACGTAAGCCAATTTTCAGGAGATGTCAATATGGCACTTTAGCTCGAATGATATCTTTATATAAGTAATCTAGAATTGGTAGTAAAAGATACAACACTTTCAAAGTATTTGAAACGAAATGTGGAATAAATGTTGATTACACTGGAATGTTAGCAATATGAATTAAAAAAATAAATAATTTACAAGAAAATAACATAGTGAGTTTTGCCTTGGAAACATCATCTGAGGTAGTACAGAGAATTATAAAGAGAATATTTGAGAAAATATAATAGTCAAACAAAACAAAATGACTTAATTGGATTGTATGTAGATACTGACTGATAACTAGAAAAACTTAAATGTTATCTAAATGTGGTGACTTAATTTACCCTCTTTCTCAATTATCTTTTGTCTGCACTATCTCCTAATAGATCACTTAAATTCCTGTTTCTACGGGTGAACATGTGCAGTTGTATCCAAATACGATACGCTTCTCTGCCAGTCTGAATCATACTCATTCTTCAATATATCAAGGCCAAAAATCACTCTGTTGACTGTAGGCAGGCAGTGGTATGTTAGGATGGTGGAAAGAGAGGTGATGAAATGTTGGCAGATTCCCAAGAAATTCAGGAAATAGGACAGAAAGGATTATGTGGTTTGGCATAAGAATCTGGGGAGCAGGAGATGGCAAGGATGCCTTCCAGATGTTTGGCTTTTGTAGCTAATTGGATGTTAGTGACATTTACTGATATGTAAAAATTCTTAGAGGATCTTATTTGAGAAGAAACAGTGATGTTTGCACAATTTAAAATTCCCATGATCCATTTTATCCATATAGTCTCAGTGGGGGTGATATCAACCCCAAAGGAGAGAAAACTATTTCTTAGGTAGTGAAGAATATCTTATTCTTTTTATATGCAAAACACAGAAATGCATATAGTGCATAAATAGGATATATAGTATTAAAATTTCAGGGAGGCAAATAGGAAAAAAATGTCTATAAGGCTCCTTGGGAAAGGTGGGTAATGGAAAAAAAAAAAAAAGAGTGAAGGTCTTAAAGAGGACAGAGCTCTGAGAATGGGTCTGGGATAGAGAATCTAGATCCAGAGATGTAACTAAACCCAGGTTATTTGCCCAACATACCACAAAGCCAATGACTGAGACCTCAGGAGTACAGCTAGGAAAAAGTTTATTGGTGGGTCAGCCAGAGGAGGAGACAGGAAGTCAAGCCTCAGATCTGCCTCTGCCTCCCCAAAGAGGGAGGGATCAAGGGTTTTTGTTTGTTTGTTTTTAATTTTTTATTTTTATAATTGTAGGGCTTGAGATTGAATGCATATTGATGAAAAGGGTGGGAAAACTGATGACTATTCATGAGGAGAGACAGAGCATGTGCACTGAGCAAACATATGTAACGTATATCTCATATTCATTTTGCGTGGAGGCTTAAACATCAGAACCAGGCAAAATTCAGCCCCTGACGTCAGGAGGTTATCTTAGGACAAGGAGAAGGGGCTGTGGGCTTGCTCTAAGAGTCAGTACAAACTGGATGGGGTCTTGGGCTCATTATCTCTGATAAGGAATGTAGGGCCTTGCTTGTTCCTGGGCTGGAACCCTATCAGTTGACCTTGAGTCCATGCTCGTGTGGGGACAGCTAGTGGGTTTGTTAGTAGGGCTTGAAGAGACACAGTAGCTGATTAGGGTGAAATACTTCTCTGAAAAATAAACTTTAAATTCGCTGCTAATTTTAACTTCATTAACCCTATGGGGCATGGTTTCAGGGATAGATAATCTGAGGAAAGTGAATCTGTCAGGATACATATCTGTCAGGATACATTCTCCTCAGATTTTGTCTGTCACTCTTTCCCTCTCTCTCAATCACTCTCTCTCTCTTTCTCTCTTCCTTTCTCTCTTTCTTTCATCACCTATCTATCTTTCTATCAATTACCTATCCTCTAGGAGTCAGTGTAAAATAGGAATTGAAGTCATGCACATAGATGAGTTCACCAGCTCCTGTGATTTCCAAATCTTGCTCTACATTAAGATCATTTGGAGAAGTTTAAAACACTTGTTGGGTCCCATTCTCTGGAAATCTCATTTTTAAATTTTCCCAAGTTAAATCTAAAGGGCAGCCAGGGTTAAAAGCTACTGACCTGGGGAGAGAGATATATATAATGAACAAGGATTCCGTGACTAAGCTGTGTGGAATTAGCTCCCAAAGAAACTGGTATACAAGATAATTCAGAACACCAGCACACAGGGTGTTTTCCTGGCAGACACAAGAAAAATTCCAATTAGAGGCTGAATTTTATAGTTACTGATTATGCTGAAAAGTTGAAGAATATCATAACATTCATTGAATTTAATAAAATAGAAATCATTAGTTTTCCATAAAGCTGTTTTGGTGAAGCAAATTGGGGGGGGTTTGAAAACAGATTAGAGTCTATTGAGGAGGAAATTGAACTTAAAAACAAAACAACAAAAAGACAATGAATTTAGGCAACTCTTGTGAATTGAGATATTCTTTGTAAAGTAATAAATTATAGAGAATGTCCGAATAGAAGATTCACGTTTATTTTAGCTTTAGGCAGCACCATTAGGAAAGCTCTGTTTTTCCTCTCTTGTACCTTCTAGATGTCCACTCCTAGACAGCAAGGGAAGTGATTGACTGATACACCCTTTAATACCCCAAAGAATATAATACAGGAAGAGGTGGGACTTTGGAAGAGGAGGGGCCCTGAGGAGCCAAAGGGTTAACATAATTTTGAAGAAAATGAAAATAAAGATGTAAGAGCCATGATCTCTTCCTATGAGCCCATGGCTATCCTTCAGTAGGTAGTATCTGCCTAAGTTCCATTAAAGTTAATGACCAAATCTTAGTGATGGGCTACCTGCTTTAGTAAAGTCTTTCTCATCCTTTGTTATAAAAATAGCTTTTCCTCAAATATTTTTGCATATCATAAGTACCTCCAAACCCCATGAGGAAGTAAAGTCACTGTAGAAGTTGCTGTAATTCCACTGGATTGATCATCTACATCTACTTAGGAACATGATCTCACCCTTGAATGTATCTTAGTGATACAATTTTTTCCTTAGAAGGACAAAACAAAGATGTTTCCACATATGCTAGGAACTAGGAAATTTTCTCCCACACACCTATTTCAAGAAAGCTATTTGGAAATGTACCCTGGCAGAGTAAGGAAAGAGAGAAAGAAAAAGAAGAAGAAGGAAAAACAAGCAAACGGACCCAGGAAGACAAGATCTAGTGAGGTTCCTTGACTAAATGCGAAAAGTATATCCCAGAATGGAATTACAAATATGAAGGTAAATGTGAACTTTTGGTAGATAGTTTTAGTTGTCTTTCAAGATAATTGTAAATATTTTCACACTCACCAATATTTTATGAGACTATCACATTTTAACATGCTAAGCAAACCTAAATATTAGGGAGATTTTTAAGTGTGCAAATAATTTTTTGTTTTGTTTGAAATTAACTTTGAGAAAGGTTGAGCATTTTATTCTATGTAAGTTGTCTGATTTGTATTTTTTTTCCTGAAATACTGTAGCATAATTCTTTTCCTGACAACATCTGTTGGATTGTCATTTTCTTTTTTTTTTTTTATATTTTATTTTTTATTTATTTGAGAGAGAGAGAGACAGTGAGAGAGAGCATGAGCGAGGAGAAGGTCAGAGGGAGAAGCAGACTCCCCGTGGAGCTGGGAGCCTGATGTGGGACTTGATCCCGGGACTCCAGGATCATGACCTGAGCTGAAGGCAGTCGCTTAACCAACTGAGCCACCCAGGCACCCAGGATTGTCATTTTCTTGAAAGGTAAAAGCACATGTAAACAAAGAAAGCATCACTTGGTCTAATATGTATTTCAAACTGTTTTGAACAATTAGTTTCATTATTTTCATTTTGTTTCCTTTAATTTTATGTTATTTTTGTTTTTGCCATTTTGAAGTTTAAAATATTATGCAGCCAAATTTACCAAATGTGATAGAATAACCTAAGAGTAGACACCAGGCAGGAGCAACTTACATACAATGGGTCAAATAAAGAAGGGCAATTTTAATTAAATTTTTGTTATATGTGATGGAGAACCTTGAATAAAAATGGATGACTTTCCATTTTTAATATGGTAATTAGAAGTTTGCTTCTTTTGTGATCCTTACATGTATTAATACTTGTAGTGTTCCAGTATTAATTGCATGAATTAATGGCCAGTGAGCATTACTTTAATTAAAAATTCCTTGAACATTAAAGCACTTAGTGAGGTAGATTAATAGAAGCAAATTAATACTATTTGGTTAAAGAATTGTATCATCATTATTTAGCCACTGAACAAAGAACATCCCATAACTTTTTTCTCTCATTATATAATTAGTGTATTGATCTCCCCACTTTTCAAATCGTGTTTTAAAGATAAAAATATATTTATAGTTATTAAAGTATTGTAGATATACTTTAAATTATGACAGTTGGCAAGAAAATGATTCTTAATGGAATATGGGTAATTTATAAGAGAGTATAAATGGATTATGTTTGGAAGAAAACTTAGAATATGATATTTTTCGTACAATTGACTTTGTCATACAAATAATATTTTTTAAACAAAACTAGATCTGAATAAGGGTTTCAGCCTGTAATTATGAATGCACCATAGAAATATATTGCTTATTTAGGCCCATGGGAGCTATGGACCTGCATATTTTCTCTGACAGGTACCTGGCAACTAGTAGATTCTCCATCAATATTTTTAGAACTTGAATTTAGTTTATCTTACTGCTTTCACAAAGAAATTTTGGAGTTTAAGGCACCTGAACATGTTTCATAATATTCATGGATTATTGAAACATATTGAAATGATTTAGGTTACAAATGCTTTCCTAATTAATTCACGGTATCGCTTGCATAACCTGCTTACACTGCACTTCATGTCAGATTGAAGAAGAAGAAGGGAGAAGAAGAATTAGTGAGCTTGGAGATTTCTTTTTCCAAAAATGTCATCTGAGATTTGTAATTTTTCATTATATGTTTGATCAAGTCATTTTTGAAGATATTGGTCTTGATGAGAGGTAATTGAAATTATTAGACCCTGTATCCATCTTATGTTGTAGGAACTATCTGCTTACCAAATGTATGTGGAATGGCCAAGTAAACAATTGTTAGGTACCTTATCTTAGAAAGAAAGAGTCATAGAACTATCCCTCAGCAAAAAACAAACAAACAAAAAGTGTACTCAAAATAATGTTTAAAATAGCTGTTGTTTTTTTTTTCTAGAAAAGCAGAAGGAAATTTTTAAAAAATCACCCTTGGGAGAAAACATGGGAGACAATAAGAGTTAGAGAGAGAGTGAGAAAGAAGCGTTGCCTAAGGGCCACTGTCAAATTGTAGGATGTCTGAGAATATCACGACAAAGTTTGTTTTTTGTTTGTGGTGTTGTTTTTTTTAAGTTGGCTCCATGCCCAGCATGGAGCCCAACACAGGGATTGAACTCATGACCCCGACATCAAGACCTGAGCTGAGATCAAGAGTTAGACACTTAACTGACTAAGGCACCCAGGTGCCCCATGAGAAAGCTGATGATACAGCCCACTGCTAGGGGTTCTATTCCAGTCAGAGTGGATTGAGGAAACACCAGGAATTATATCAACCACGTTCTGTGAAACATTGGAAAAGAACCTTTTTTCTCTATCTTCCATGTAGTTAGAATTACGTAGAGACTTGCCATCTCCTCTTCTTGAGTATACAACTAACTAGATTTCCCAGACACCCTTAAGTAGGGGGTGGCCATAGACCAGAACTGTAGCCAATAGAGTGTGAGCAGAAGGCAATTATCAATCCTGGTTCATAACTCTTCCATGCACTTGTCCAAGTTCTTTTTCCCTTTCAGGCTAGTGATGAGTACTGTGATCTTTTTAAAAGTCAACAAAAAATATGCAGATGTCTTCCTATAAGTCAGTGGTTCTCCATTTTCAGTACATATATCCATTATTTTGTATGCTTATTATACCTACAGATTCTCAAATCTTACCACCAAAGATTCTGATTCATTAGATTGAAGGGAAGTATTCAGGAATCTGTATTTTAAAAAGTAACCAGGTGATTCTGATTTGTGTGATCGTGGGTCTACACTTTGAGAAACAGTGAATGTGTGTATGTGTGTAAGTGATATGCAATGTTATTAATGCTAATGTTTATTATTAATTATATATCACCTATCAAACTATATATATGTGTATCCATATATAAAATACATACTTATATATGTGTGTGTATACTTACCTATATTTACTTTAGAAGAAAGTAGCTTTATAGATCACAGAAAAAGGAAACTGGACCTTAAGAAATCATCTAGTTCAGTTCAGATCCTAAAGAAAACAGATGTCTAATCTTACTTTTATTTAGCTACTTTATCTCAAGCTCAAATAATACCAGCCATTCCCTAAAGGTACCATTTTATATCTCTAAAGTATTTTTCTGATTTTTTTTTCTGAGTCTTCTCCCTATTTTTTTTATCTCCTTTAAAAATCGAAGAGAACAAAATACAACCCTGGTAAATGTTAACAATCCAGAGTATTATGGAAAAATAATTCCTGGCTTTTATTTCCAGAGATATACTTTATTTCTATATTTTAAACACAGAAGTTATTATTCAACTTCCTAAACATATCAGACTTTCAAATGTGAAATGGATGTACCTTATTCATTTACATGCCTGACTTAAGTGAGTTAGTTTTACATCTTTTTAAAAATAACTTTCCAGTTTTTTTCTCTTTAAAGTTTTAAAAAAGGCACAATATTATATACAATTCTCTGACCTTGATTTCCCCTAGCTGTTTCCTCTTTGCATATTGAGGAATTATTATATATTCAGGCAAATAGCTTGGTATTTTATGGAAATTCAATATTTGAAATGGCCATTTATGTTCCATACCATATGACAGATGAAGTAAAGGTGTTTGGATGTAATAACCTACTTGCCCAGTATCATTCACCCAGTAAACTGCATTGCAATTTAGAATTCTTCCATATTCTTTTGTCTATAAGAATGCTACCACTGTGGAGCAGAAGTTGCTGTGGTGGCAATCTACAATTATGTGAATTAGTCTTAGCCCTTGAATCAAGGTGTGTACATTTCCTTCCTAGAAGGTTACTACTAACAATTTTCTCTTAATGCTTTTCCATTTTGAGCTCAAAGGGCTCCTGAATACATTACCACACCAAATCCTCCCATCAACCAATACAAAAGAGAAGGCATTTCAGTGCATATATAATTGCATCCCAATATCAAAAGCAGTGTTTCATTTCTAGTTACCCCATATTTGGTAATTCTTATTTTTGAGTGAAATTCAGAGTTTATGTTTATGTAGTTAGGCTCCTACCATCAATGTGAAAATAGCTGGGGATCATGTTACAGTACCTGCCATCTTTTTCAGGGCCAGAATTTTCGATGTGGGATAGAAATTGTGTTTTGTTTTTCTTCAATGAAGTATTGAACTGCTTAAAGCTTAAAGTCCAGATCTATAAATGAGAATGTTAGTTTGTATTTATATACTAATTCGTCTTTTCTCATAAAATAATACAGGTTTTTCTCTGTGACTGCAGATCTTTTAGTGAGGTATTGATCTGATTTTGGTTGAACAATACAATATTGCTAAAATCTGGTTAAAAGGAGAATCATAGCAGATACTTTGTTACAACTGTGTACCATTTCCTATTAGAGATTTAGTCTGAAATAGTCTATCTTTCCTAAGTAATACTATATTACAAATGCAACTGTAAAAGGCAAATGTGAGCAATTTTATAACATACCAGATATGGGCAACCTATTGAAAAGAATAAGTCTATTAAAAATCATGTCTCTTGTCTGCCTCTTTCAGAAATTAGATTTTTACTTTCCATAAGCTTTCAATAAGATTACTTACCAGAATACCTAAATTATTTTTTCATAGTTAAATCTGTAACATCTAAAAGCCATCTAGTCTGCATCTGTTTACACCTGATGAAACATTATAATGAAATTGGGAGTTAATTCCCATATATTGTGTGAAATAAAATGATGCATTATTAATTATATTAACACTCAGGTCACTGAGAAAATAGAATGTTCTTTATTGAATTATCAAGTTAACCTTTTGCTCTGGAATTTATTTGCTGGAGAAAATATTTAAATGGAAAGTTTAAATGTAATGGCCTTGTATCTTTCCTTTTTAGGAGTTTGAGGCACTTCGTTAACTTTCCATTAACCACAAATATATGCAGATCTTAGATTTAACCGCAAAGTATTAAATGAATTTAGAGGCTGGGTTAGTCCAAAACACTAGGATGTATATTTATAGGATCGTTTACACAAATCAAGGAACAGATATAACATGCATTTATTTCAAATGTGTAGGTGGGAAGCCTGGGTGGCTCAGTCGGTTAAGCGTCTGCCTTTGGCTTGAGTCATGATCTCAGGGTCCTGGGATTGAGTCCCACATTGGGCTCTCTGCTCACTGGGGAGCCTGTTTCTCTCCCTCTGCCCCTCCCCCTGCTTGTGTGCACTCTCTCTCCGTCAAATAAATAAATAAAATTTAAAAAAAAAGTGTAGGTAAGATTTGGTGGGTTTTGTGGCAAAGGTAGAGAGATCAGGGATGGCACTTTCCTATGGAGTTTCCATGTTTTGAGGGAAACGGGATTTGTTAGCCTGGATAGTTGTCCATGTTATTCAAAGGCCCTGCTTTTAACAAGTGTCTGGTGCTCTGGTCCATTTGGTAAATTAACCAGGATATTTGCCATTGTCTTCCTTATAAAAACCCAGACATTAATGGGAATTCCCTTCTACTTTGATCGTTGAAAAAACCCTGTTCAAACTACATTTAGTGGAGGTCCCCCCACTCTCCTCTATCCCTGAGAGCTCTTGGGAATCTCGAATTCCTCCACATCTCTGACTGGAACTTTCTCCTTATACTTATCTCACCTACCTTGCGTCTTCTATGACTCTTTTCTTGTTTCTACTTCATGTACATTCAGGAAAAGGATACGACTGTGACTCACATAAGACGTGCTTTTGTATGGCAACTTATCAAATATTCTTGTTTTTAGAGTTGGGGGCCACCATCATCTTTTCAACGATTTTTTTTTGTTTGTTTGTTTTTTGTTTTTTTTTAGCATAAATTCCCTTCCTTCTCCAACACATGCCTTTGAAGTCACCCCTTCCCCTTTCTTTTGCCTTGTTGTACTTGGTCACCTAGCAATCAGAGATGTTAGCTCTTTATTTTCCTTCAAACTCTATTCTATGATCCATAACCTTTGAACCGAGTTAAAGATAGTTTGCTGGGCAGAAGTCGATCGGCTGCTCTGGAAAGAAATATTGCCTATCCCTTAGCAGAAGGAGTCATTTTCATTAGTTGTGCCAAGTAGCAGCCGGTGAATTACCCAGGTATGGCTTTCAGTTCTATTTCCTGAAATGTAAACTAATATACAAAATGGACGTTATATCTGCGCCCATGGGTTTATTGTGCAGGTTCGAAGAGCATATACTCAAACAAAG
Organism: Lutra lutra; assembly: GCF_902655055.1. Taxonomy (NCBI): domain Eukaryota; kingdom Metazoa; phylum Chordata; class Mammalia; order Carnivora; family Mustelidae; genus Lutra; species Lutra lutra. Next base: position 33,049,527 of record NC_062288.1, read on the forward strand.
CCTAGCACAGTCCCTGGCACATAAGCAGGGTTTACATGAGTTTCCTTCCCTTTATCCTTAAGTAAGTGTCTTCTCTGCCTTCTGCTTCTCTGCTTTCCACCCCGGCGCCCATTTAGCTGCTAAGTGGAGTTTTCACGTGGTTCTCTGACTCATATGAAAGCACAGATGTTATACGCGATCATGTTTTGCCTCTTTGCCTATGAATCTCCACTTATTACTTACAAATATGTTGTCCAAATTTCTTAGTATGGACTTGAAAATCTCTCAGACATAGATTCCATTTTATTTACCTCTTTGCCTTTTCTCCTCCCCTTCACGTAACTTACTGTGTAGCCGCAATGTACTCAGCAGTGCTGGGAAGGTGTTCCTCATTCTTGTGTCCACGGGCTGCTGTTCATGCCTTTCTTGCCTTTTCCCTCAGTTACCTACTTGTCACCAAGAATGGCACTTTCCAACTAGCTTTCCTTAATACCCAGGAGGGTTTTAATTGGTTCTTTAGCTGGGTTTCCAGAATATGTCTTTCCTTATAGCCCTTAACCGTCTTGGCTTATTATTTGCATGGCTGTCTGTCTTTCTACATGAGCTCTTTCCGTACCATCTATGCTAAGCCATGAAATCTGTCTTAGTCATCCCTCTACCTTAGCATTGAACCTGGTTGAAAAATATACTAGTGTCACTGTTATTATATTATTATTATTGTCACTATTATTATAACCTGGGACAAAAAGTAAACCATGATTTAATAATGTTGCTGATAGGAATTCCCAGGGGGACCCATGATTCCCTCTACAGCACAGGTCTGATATTAATGATAATCCTATTTCTGGTGACTCTAATTCCCTCTGGTCACTGCTTTCCCACCCCAGGCAGCGTTGAAAGCTCCTGCTCATCTGGGCTCATTGGGAAAGAAACATCTCTAAATATGTCCCACAAAATGAAAGACACTCAAAGTATAATGTATTTCTGTGTTATATATACATCCACAAGCCATGTAATTGAAGGATCCAACCACTGATAGTACCCAATCAGCCTTCAAACCCATCTACTCTTTTGAGTGGTTTATAAATAATATTGCTGATAGTATCTAAATATTATGATGCCAGACAAAATACTCCCAACTTTCCTTGCTGTTGCCATTTCACTTCCCACCTAGACACTGAAACTAAAATATATAAAAGGTCAGCCCATACACAGATCCTAAATCTGTCTCGCCCTCATATCTTCTTGCACACAGAATTAGCTCTAGGCCCCACCTTGTTCCTTGGACCCCTATTTTTGTTTCTTGTCACTAAAATAAAGCACTGCCATGATACCGATTCTTAGGAAACATGAGCTCTTGCTGAAAACCCCAATGGTGAATATTGGTCATACTTCTATCATGCCCAGTTTATATTTTAAAAAATATTAAAATAAACTCTGTATATATTCATTGCAAAAAAAAGGTACAAATTTATTTTTTACCTTATACATAGCCTCTTCTTTCTCCTCACTATAATCTATCCAGTCTACACACACATATAACATTGTTATTGTTAAGTTTTATATATACATATATATGTATCTATTGAAAAAACACAGGAAAATATTATATACAGAAATATATATATATACAAGATATGCTATATTAACATAATTAGGACAATTTTGGTGCTGATGTATACTCATTGTCACATTTTCTTTATCAGTTTGATCGCAGCCCTTTTGAAGAATACCATATTATATAAAAAACATTTTATTTTTTGGGCCATACTACATTTTTTTACTTATGAATAAGTGTTATGGAGAAGTTGGGTATTGATTCCTGTTTCTTCCTTTAAATAGAGAAAAAGAATGCTACCCATAAAAGAAACTATTCCTTATAACTTTTTATTATGAACTATCCAAAAAAATCAAATTTTACAGTGACAATAGGTTATTTTGTAATATATTTTGAATTAAGAATTATTTTAGAAATTTTGCAATAACACTCATACTGATAGATAGTCTTCAGAAATAATTATATATTTTTGTCTCAACTTTTCTCAGTATTATTTTCTTAATTTTAACATAAAATTATAAAACCATTGGTGTGTATGATAGTAAGTAAATTATTTTTTTGTAGTTTTATAACTGACAAGTTTAAATTCTGTATTTCTTAAGTAATAATATTTGCAAGTAAAATGTACATGACTGCCTTTCAATTTTTATGTTACAATAAGCACAATTAATTGAGGGAATGAACTTTATTAGGTTTATGACAGTTCTTTGTCAACTAATAGATTTTACCTTCTAATAATTTGGAAATGTGTTAAATATTTCAGTGATCTAGTACAAAATGGATAATTTAGCATAGTTTTTTAGTTGAGTATTTCACAAATACGAAGAGGCTATGGAGAACTTAAAGGAACTCCTGAGAACAAGTGTCTGATTTATAGAATCTTATAATCCAGAAGGGGAGACAAAGAACTTACACAAGAAAAGTCACAAAAAATAGTGTTATTTGAAGATTTCCCTTAATGTTTTCCAATTACAATAAGGACATTAATAACATTTTACTGCTGAAAGTTTTTCCATTTAACTTATATGTACACAATTGAGAAACTCACTGTAATTTTCAATTTAAAATTAACAATACTTCAATACCTGTGAAAGGTCCACTTGAAGAATAGGTAAATAGGTAGGTAGGTAGATAGATCGATCAATATAGATCCTGCTTATTTTAAGGACTTGCTAACAATGAATGTATTCTAATATTCTATGTTCTTTCCTTATTTTAAGGCAGTTATCAGAAGGTTCCATCCCTTGTCCACACTGAATTAACTCCTTGTAAGAATACCTTCAATGAATGTCAATTTTAAAGATATGATGGACATTGAGAATGTAAATTAGAATTAGCCATGTATTACTGTTTCTGCCATTTAAGAAGGCTATTGGAAACTCTTGTCCATTGTTCTCCAAAGGGTTTCATCACATAAAGATCCATAGTACACACAGATTTTCAGGCCAAATGTTAACAGTATTTAACTTATATTCTATGAGTTGGGTTCTTTTAAGTTGGGTTCTTTTAATTTGAACACATTATTTAACTTATATTCTTTGTGTCAGTTGCTAGTGTGTTAATTTACCTTCTACTAGGTGGTTTTGATATTTTAGAGCTATTTTAAGAATCCTATAGTTTATATACTTTTTTGAAAACTAATAGCAGAAAAGTATGTATTTAACAAATACAGACATCTCGTTATTTAAAAATTAGTTTTAAACAGATTTTTATACAATAGCATATTCATTGTTTCAAAAATTAAATTTAAGGAGAAAATAATAAGGCAGTATAGATAACAAATGCCAGGTTAATCCATTTCCTATAAGCATATTCTGAAATGGTAGATGCTATATTTTGAAACAGCCTTTTAAATTCTTGGCTTAGGTGGTAGGAAAGCAGTTATATTCCTCAGAGGTCAGACACTATAATAAAATAGTAATCCATATGGTAAGCAAGTGCTGGCACTGGCATTTACCCTGGAGCTTAACTTTTGCTAGTTACTGACCTCGATTCTGGAATGTAATGACCAAAGTGCTTGAGAAATATGAAGTAAAACCTGGAACCTAAGCAAATAGGTCAAAACTGAAATCACCACCAAAACCTCATATAAAGGGCAACATATCTGCAAACAAACTAGTTTTTAAAAACTGCTCTGATGAAGAAAATGAGAGAAGTAGAAAAAGTTTCCTTTAAGACTTTCTGATCATAATCCTACATCTAAACAAGTTTGGGGCTAAAAGTAACAATACCTACATATTCAAAGAAACTGTTCTATTTTAATTGATCCCAAATTCATGTTCCCACTAATGTGTGTTGCCAGGAACAAAGTGACAGAGAGATAGAAGATATGAAAGTTTAGGAGACTAACATTTCAGAGGGAGACTAGATTAAAAAGTTAATACTGAAAAAAATAATGGCTTGGACTTCATGGAATTGATGAATGGTGTTAATTTACGTTTACAGGAAGTCCAGTGAACTCCGACAAAGATAAATTTTTTTAAGAAGTATACAGCAAGACAAAAGGCAATGAAGCTATAGAGCTTATAAAAGGAACCAGGGAAAAAAGATGTTACATATAAATGATTGACACTTAGAATGACAGTGACTTTATGACAAAAATATTTGAGGGCAGAAGATAATAGAAGGTGGAAAAATTGCTAGTAAGCTAGAGGTATTACTCCCCACAAAACTATTTTTTCATGAATGAAAGTAATATTAAGATCTTTGGATACAGGTGCAAACTATAAATAAATCTAAAAAAAAAGCACTTCCTAAAGCACCACATGAATGTCTGTACTTAATGAAGAAAATTACTTGTGAAGAAAGCATTAAGATGCTAGAAAAAAATAGAGATCAAAGAAATTTTGTAAAAAAAAATAAGTCTAAATAAACACTAACTGTATCAAACAATAATAGCACTGAGAGCATTGAAGTTATAATAGTAAGATGGTTGGATATAACACGTTAGGATGTTTTGTTGTTAGGAAAGATGGTAAAGATGTGATTTAGACTTTGATGTGTTAAATTTATATATTAAAATACTCAGGGTAAATACCAAAAACAGTAAATGATTGAATAACTAAAAAACTAGTTGAAGGAAGAAATGGAATAGAAAGAAGATTAAAACCTGAACTAACTAAAATAGGCCAAAAGTTAAAAAAAACAACAACAAAGAATACTTAGATAAATGAGGACAAATATAAAGCTCACGATGATAACATAATTGCCCTCAACTAGATCAGGGATTTCAAGAAAGGTGAAAGTAATGCATTTTTTCAAGTAAAGGTCAGAGGGTAACGGATTAGATTAAAAAGACAAATGAATGTCATAATAGACCCAAAATAATGCATAAGGACATGTAAAGTTTGAATCAACATGTGGAAAATGATATGATAGACAAATAATCAACAAAATCAAATGGTACAGCTATTATTAATATCAGGCAAAATTGGCTTCAACTAAAACCTTTGTTTGGAATAAATACATAGTGATTAAAATTTCATTTCTCTGGGAAGAGAGAATTAGAAATGTGCACACCTTATAAAGCAGCCTCAACAGAGTAAAGCAAAATGGATATAGTCATCATCAGTGGGAAGAATAGAATTAATAAATATTATCTAGGTTATTACATGGAAGGACAACATGGAAAAGTCATTTACATTTTTATACCAGCAATATTAAATAGTAGATATTGAAGGCGCCATTGTAGGTGGTAGGGATACAATGGCAAACCTCATAGACCACAGTGCCTGACATTGAGTAGCCTGTATTCTATCCAGGGGTGGGGAGGTAAATAAATACCTTCATTAATGAGAATTGAAAAGTTGAAAAGTCACAATGCACAGTGACTTCAAAAGGTCATTCTATCCAGAAATAAATCTACCTAGGCATGACTTGTATGGAAATATTATGTGTTGTAAGTGGAGAACTAGAAACAATACCAGTCTCCTCAATAACAATAGGAGTAGATAAATCTTTTGCATGGGAACAGGATAGTATAGAATAATGAAAAGGATGGACCTCTAATTGAGTGTAGCAACTTAGATGACTCTGCAAAATATATTCAAATAAAAATAAAGTTACAGAGGTTATATAAAACATGGTACCATTTATAAAATTTTGAAAAGAAGCAAGTAAATAATAAACCATTAATTATAAATCCTGCAAATGTATACACTTACATTTTGCAAAATGGTACAAAAATTGACTATATTCCTATTAGAAATATTGAAATAGAAAAATCTGGCAATACTGCTTGCTAGTGAGGATATGGAATAGTATGAACTCACGTTCACAGCTGGTGGAAATACAAAAAAAAAATGGTAAAGCCGATTTGGAAGATAGTTTGGCATTTTCTTACAACTTTAAACATAGTCTGACCATATGATCAACTACCATGTTCCTAAAAAGTCATCGGATTGATTTGGAAACTTTGGTTCATGCTAAATCTACAGGCAGATACTTAATGGCCGTCTTTTTTTTTTTTTTTTTTGAATAATTTTCCCCAAACTGGAGGCATCCAAGATATCTTTGAAAGGGTAAATGGATAAGCAAACTATGGTACAGCCATATATAAGATATTATTCAGTGATAACAAGAAATGAGCTATCAGGCCACAAAAAGCCATAGAGAAACCTTAGATGCACATTGCTAGGTGGAAGTGGCCAGTCTGGTGAGGCTTCCCACTGTGTGATTCCACTCTCTGACATTCTGGAAAAGGCAAAATTGTGGAGATGAAAAACAGATGAGGTGTTGTCAAGGGTCTAGGAAAAGGGGAGAGATGAATAAGTGAAGGTCAAGGAAGTTTTTAGGACTGGGAAACTGTTCTGTATGATACTGAACTGCTGTGTTGGGCCACTGATGCATTTTTTAAAACCTCTAAAGCTATGGAGCACAGTGACCCCTAATGTGAGCATGTTTATTTTATTTATTTATTTATTTATTTATTTATTTATTTATTTATTTATTTATTTTCAGCATAACAGTATTCATTATTTTTGCACCACACCCAGTGCTCCATGCAATCCGTGCCCTCTACAATACCCACCACCTGGTGCCCCCAATCTCCCACCCCCCACCCCTTCAAAATTCTCAGATCGTTTTTCAGAGTCCATAGTCTCTCATGGTTCACCTCCCCCTTCTAATTTCCCTCAACTCCCTTCTCCTCTCCATCTCCCCTTGTCCTCCATGCTATTTGTTATGCTCCACAAATAAGTGAAACCATATGATAATTGACTCTCTCTGCTTGACTTATTTCACTCAGCATAATCTCTTCCAGTCCCGTCCATGTTGCTACAAAACTTGGGTATTCATCCTTTTTTTTTTTTTTTTTTTTTACAGCTTTATAAACATATATTTTTATCCCCAGGGGTACAGGTCTGCGAATCGCCAGGTTTACACACTTCACAGCACTCACCATGTGAGCATGTTTAAAAATCAATTAGGAGGGTGCCTGCGTGGCTCAGTCGTTAACCATCTGCCTTTTAGCTCAGGTCATGATCCCAGGGTCCTGGGATCAAGCCCCACATTGGGCTCCCTGCTTGGCAGGGAGCCTGCTTCTCCCTCTCCCACTCCCCCTGCTTGTCTTCCCTTTCTTGCTGTGTTTCTCACCATATAAATAAATTTTTATATAATTTTATAAATTTTGTATAAACTTTTATAAATAAAATCTTTCTTAAAAAATCAATTAGGAGATTGTGGTACCAGTGATGGACTGTAGAATAACAAAAGAATCTAATGGTATAAAATTTGTAAGACAACTTCATTGAAATGGGGGTTGTGGTGTTAAGGTTTCTTTAACTTTTTTTAAAATTCATGTAAGTAATATAGATTAATTACAGTAAAATTGGTGAAGATTTAATACTAAAGATTAAAAAAAAACTATACAGACAATACTATACTATAGTTGATGAAGTTGTTTCCCGAGGGAGTTTAGATTAACAATTAACAATTCTGGAACCACTCTACTTTTGTATGGGGATCCACAGTTAAGTAAATGAATAGCAGATGGTGGGAGCCAGATTCCTCACTAGGGAAAGTGAGGTGGGAAGTCCCAGATGAGAAAGGCGGAAGGCTAGAATGAACACTGCTAATGGATTAGAGTTGGAGACAACAGTATGACTTCATGTTTAGCTTAATATGGTTACAGATGCATATTTATGGAAATATTTGTAGATATGTGTTAGTGTACACCAGGGTAGATATATAATTTTCTAGCTCTGTCCTCTGAAATGACCTAGAAGCAATGATATACCGTTAGTAAAGAACATATTCAGCACCAAAATCCTGTTTTCTAATATCATTCTCCATTTAAAGAAACTAGAGCTCCTTGAAGAAACGCCTGATTCTAGGACTAGGGCTGGGAATGTACAAGATGAGCCTAGAGCATCTTATAAGTGCCAGAAAGTAAGGAAGTGCTCAAGGAACAAAACAATGGGGTGTGTTAGAGAGATACAGGAACCAACTGAAAAAGCTCCCTGGGGTTAAAGAGGAAATAATTTGAGCAATAAAATATGTTGGATTATAATAAAAATTATAAAATGATTATCTTGATTCTATACTAATACAAATAAATGATTGAATAAATAAATGGGAAGAATAGACAAATTTCCCATGCTGAACAATTCCAGATAATTTTGGTAGACACTTTTCTGTTGAAAAGATGGATCATAACTCCTTATATGTGGGCTGCATTTAGCAATTCCATTCTAAATAGTATTTGGAGAGCAGAGGGTAGAGAGAGTAAATGTGGTGGAGAAAGCTGACAGACTCGGCCTCAGACAGGTGATTAATAATGTCAGAGAGCTAGGTCATGTTGAAAGAATGTATCTTTCTTATAACGTGCTGAGATGGTACTGTTTCTGTGGTCTTCTTACCCAAAATCCACTACTCTGGTCTAACTGTGAGAAAAACACCTGAGGAGATCCAATTACAATATGGAGTTTAGTTTAACATAATTATCGAGATCGATTTCTTAGTTGTGTCTAATAGATTATTCTAATGTAAGATGCTGATAATATGAGAAAGTGGGTGAGGGATGTATGGGAACAGTGTACTTACTAGCTCTGCAACTTTTCTATAAATTTAAACTATTCTGTGAAGCTCCTGGGTGGTTCAGTTGGTTAGATGTCTCACTATTGATTTCCGCTCAGGTCATGATGTCAGGGTGGTGAAATCCAGTCCTGCATCATGGAACCTACTTAAGATTCCCTCTCTCCCTCTGTGCCTCCCTCACTGTGTATGTGCTCTCTCATGCTCTAGCTCTCTAGCAAAAGAAACAAAAAACAATCCTAAACTAAAAAGCTTATTAAAAGTGCACAGAAAAATCAAAGAAATATAGAAACCACAATCCGGGTTAGGGATTCCCTGAGGAATGTGGCACCTTGGAAACCTCACAAAGATCAGCAGTATTTTATTTTGTGGATGATATTTATATTTTTATTATTTTTTAATATTCACATATACTTCACAGACCATATGTATGTGTATATTGCTTTTTATTATTTTTTTATTTTTTAAAGATTTTTTTATTTCTTTGAGAAAGAGAGGGAGAGGGAGATGCAGGCTCCCTGTTGAGCAAGAAGCCAGAAGCGGGATTTGATCCCAGGACCCCGGGATCATGACCTGAAGCAAAGGCAGCCGCTTAACCGACTGAGCCACGCAGGATCCCTGTATATGTATCTTACAACTTTTTTTTTTTTTTTTAAGTCACTATTATCTGAAGAGAAATGGCACAGAGATTGAAGAATTTTCAAGGGGTAGTTTAGTCAGAAAGATTTTTCTGGAAGGGAACACTTACTCAGTTGGCCAATACATTTAACTGGAATGCTAAAGCTGTAATCAATTTGGATTTGAAGGTAGAGTATAAAACTGGAATTGTGTGTTTTGCCCAGTACTTTCTAAGGGAAAGTTAGAAAGGTCAGCCTTCAGATATGAGAAATTTATTTGACAAGGCATTTAAAATGGTACACTCTGAGAATTATGCATATTAATTCACTTCATAAAAGCAAATAATGCTTAACAGTGGTTATAATAGCTACATTTTATTTATTCCTATTATAAATTTAGTCACAAGTTGACTGCTTTCCCACTCTTGTCAAAGGCCAAGCATAGAGAATTGATAATCAAGGGAGATGTTCAATAAACTCTCATTGCTATCGTTAGTATCATAATTACTCTTATATGTGGTCAGCCACCGTACATATATTGTGATAAGCTGGACAGTGCCCCCTTGAAGGTTTTCCAGTACTGATTCTCAGAGCCTTATATGGCATAGGGGACTTCGCAGATGAGATAAATTTCAGGATCTTAAAATGCATGCATTATATGGGTGGGCCAAATGTAATCAGCTGGGTTCTCATAAGAGGGATGCGTAATGAGACAAAGTCAGAAGAAGAAAGAGGTGACAATCGAATCAGAGGTTAAAATGTGCTTTGAAGATTGAGGAAGGGACTATGAATGCAGGGATATAGGTAGTTTCTATAAGGTGAAAAAGACAAGGTAACTGATTATCTCCTAAAGTTTCCTGAAGGAACACAACTCTGCTGACACTGATTTGGGGCTTCTGACATAGAGAAATTTAAGGGAATATATTTGTGCTGTTTTATACCAGTAAGTTTCTGGTAATTTGTTACAAGGACAATAGGAAACTGATACATTATGTCATGAAGCCCCACCAGAGCTCTCTAGTTTCTAAAATTTATTTTATTTTCTATGTATTTATTTTTGTATGTATTTATGTATTGAGATATAATTGACATACATTATATTAGTTTCAGGTGTAGAGCATAATGATTTGATGCTTGTCTACCCTGCAATATGATCGTCACAATAAATCTAGTTACCATCGATCCGAGGGTTCTGGGATTGAGCCCCGCATCCGGGCTTTCTGCTTGTCAGGGAGCCTGCTTCCTCCTCTCTCTCTCTGCCTGCCTCTCTGCCTACTTGTGATCTCTGTCTGTCAAATAAATAAATAAAATCTTTAAAAAAAAATCTAGTTACCATCTATCTTGTAAAAAGTTACCCCCCAATTTTTTCTTGTGCTGAGAACTTTCAAGATCCACTACCCTGGCCACCTTCAAAAAACACACAGTACCGTTGACTTGTAGTCACCGTACTGCACCTCACCTCCCCCAGAACCTATTCACTTCCCTGCTGGAAGTTTGTGCCTCCTGACCCCCTTCACCCACTCCTCCTCCTCCTCCTCAGGCAACCACCACTGTGTTCTCCATATCCATACATTTTGTTTTGTTGTATTTCTTGCTTTGTTTTGTTAGATTCTGCATGTAAGCAAGATCACGTGGTATTTGTCTTTCTCTGACTTATTTCACTTAGCATAATACCCTCAAAGGCCATCCCACATTATTTAATTGGTTGAGTACTATTCCATCGCATGTGTACGTGTATGTGTATATTTATATAGATAGATAAAATAATATATAAATATATAAATATGTATAAATACAATATAAATATAGAAAATAATGTAATGCTCTATATACAATATAATGATTCAACAATCCTATACATTTCTCAGTACTCATCAAAGTGAGTGTACTCTTAATCCCCTTCATCTACTTTGCTCATCCTCCCTCACCTCCGTTTTGGCAACTGCCCATTTGTTCTCTGTATTTAAGAGTCTTTTTTTGTTTGTTTGTTTTTTTCTTTCTTCGTTCATTTGTTTTGTTTCTTAAATTCAACATATGAATGACATTATATGGTATTTGTCTTTCTCCAACTGACTCATTTCACTTGGCATAAGTCCATCTAGATCTATCCATGTTGTTGGAAGTGACAAGATTTTATTCTCTTTTATGGCTGGGTAATATTTCTGTGTGTGTGTGTGTGTGTGTGTGTGTGTGTGTGTGTGTATCATATCTTTTTTATTCATCCACTGGTGGACACTTAGGTTGTTTTCCATATCTTGGCTATTGTAAAAAATGGTGCAGTGAACATGGAGATGCCTGTATCATTTCAAATCAGTGTTTCCATTTTTTTTTTAAATAAATATTCCTATGAGGAATTGATGGATCATGTGGTAGTTCTATTTTTAATTTTTTTTGAGGAATCTCCATATTGCTTTTCACAGTGGCTGTATCAGTTTACATTTCACAAACAGTAAGCAAGAGTTCTTTACTTCACATCCTTGCCAACACTTGTTATCTCTTGTCTTTTTGGTAATAGCCATCCTGACTTGTGTAAGGTGATATTGTAGCTTTGTTTTTAATCTCCCTGGTAATTAATGATGTTGAGCGTCTTTTTATATACCTGTTGGCCCCTTGTATGTCCGCTCTTGAAAAATGGTTGCTCAGAGTCGCTGCTTATTTTTTTTCTGCCTATTTTTTAATCAGATTTTTTGTTGTTGTTATTGAATTGTATGAGTTCTTTATATACTTTGAATAGTATCTTCTTATTGGATATATGATTTGCAAATATTCTCTCCCATTCAGTAAATTGCCTTTTCATATGTTATAAATTAATTGACCATATATATGTGGGTTTATTTCTGGGCTCTCTATTCTGTTCCTTTCATCTGTACATTTGTATTTATGCTCACACCACACTGTTTTGATTACTATACCTTTGTAATATAGTTTGAAGTTAGGGAGTGCGATGCCTCCAGCTTTGTTCTTCTTTGTCAAGACCACTTAGGCTATAGGGGTCTTTTGTGGTTCCATACAAATTTTAGGGTTGTTTTTTCTATTTCTATGAAAAATGCTATTGAGATTTTGATAGGTATTACATTGAATTCGTAGATGACTTTCAGTAGTATGGACATTGTAACAGTAATAATTTCTTTCTTTTTTTTTTTTTTTTTTTTACAATTTTATTTATTTCTTTGACAGAGATCACAAGTAGGCAGAGAGGCAGGCCAAGAGAGAAAGGGGAAAGCAGGCTCTTAATTTCTTGACTCCACTGATATGGAGTCTCTTTCCATTTTTTGTGTCTTCTCTAATTTCTTTTATCAACATCTTATAGCTTTCAGTGTACAGAAAAAGAAATTAAAAAAAAAATCCCATTTGCAATTGCATCAAAAAGAATAAAATACCTAGGGACAAATTTAACTAAGGAGGTGAAAGAATTCTTTAAATTGGGACTCGGATTCCTCAATTTATAGATTTAGATATAGAGTCGTAGCAAAATTAAAGAATGTGTTAGGTTTCTCTTAGCGAGTGAGTGTTGAAGCTGAATTAAATACCTGGTCCCCCTTCCTCTGAAGTCTAGACTCATTCAGCTCTACCATCTTTCTCTAGTGTAGCCAGTGGCCCTGGAGCTAAGCTGCCTCCACTGTAATCCTCCTTTATCACTTCTTAGACAAAGTTACTTAACATCTTGAGAAGGAATCATACTCCATTTTGCCTAGGATTCCTACACCCAAAAGGGATAGAGTAATAGTACTTAACCTACAGTTTCATCTTGGGAAGTAAATGAAATAATCTAGGTTTTTGGCAATACATCTTCATATCCACCTCAGTAGCCTACAGGCCTTTTAAGGAAAACCAAAAATGTTTAAAATTTTGAACTCAACTTCAATTGAACTTTTTTTTTTAATATTTATTTATGTGATAGATAGAGATCACAAGTAGGCAGAGAGAGAGGAGGAAGCAGGCTCTCCGCAGAGCAGAGAGCCCAATGCGGGGCTCTATCCTAGGACCCTAGGATCATTGCCTGAGCTGAAGGCAGAGGCTTTAACCCACTGAGCCACCCAGGCACCCCTCAACTGAACTTTTGAATTAAAATCTAATGTGTTCTCCAAACTCTCAAATCTGCCCCACCTCCTATACGGCCTGTATCCTTAGAGCTTCGGCATCCACTTATATTCTCTGCACCTTCAACCCCCAGCTAGAAACCTTGTTGTTCATGACTTCCCCTTCTGTGGAGCATGTATCCTGGCAATCTGATTATTCCCATGTAAAATTCTTCACTTGGAATCCAAATACGGGCATCCCATCTCCTTTACATTGTCCCTTCACTTCCCCACTCCCTTCTCTCACAATCTAGAAGCTGCTTCTACTATTATTAAAACTCTTTGCAATGATCTCCTTCTTCAGACTTTCCCCTTTCCTTAGAAATTGTTTAAAAAAACAAACAAAAAAACCCCAAAACTCTGAAAACTGCTTCAGTTCAAAGATAGTCCCCTTTTCTTATAAATGCTAGATGTGGCTTCTCACTGCCCGTGATGTTGCTGCTAAAGAGAGGCCTGGCCCTTGTTGACTTGGCTACCCCTGTGCTTGTTTATATTCATGGCACTGCTCATCCGGGTCTCAGCACAGGCCGCAAAGGTGTCCATGGGTTCCTGTGCCATGGTTGTGGCTCTCTTGGTTCACTCATTTTGCTTAGCTGTTGTTTCCTAGAACTGTACACATAGGTTAAGGTGCTGAGTTCTGAATGCATACAATCTTAACCATAGTCTTTTCCAGAAACAAGGAAACCCCAACTCTCAAGTTCCAGCTCTGACCCCAAGTCAGCAACTCAGATACACATCCTAACCTACTACCCCAGCTCGTGGTGAATTCTATTTTGGGGCCCCTTTTCTTCAGACACCAACCTGGTCCACAGTGACATAGCTTCTGATATTTGAGCAGTGTGAGAGGAAGAGATCAATATTTTGTTCTGAAAACATTGAAAGTTTTATTCCTGGGAAGTTTAGGTTCTTCATATATAGTATCATAAATTTTTTTACACACTTCCATGTATACCAAGAAACACTGGATAGGAGCAGCTGAAATAGATCAAGTAATGGATCCTAGTAGAACTTTCTGGGGACAAGGATTACCTTACACCATATATAACCTCTGAGAGTAAGAAAAATCTGCTTCCAGGTTACATTCATATCCATATATGGACAAGACAGGTGACATGATTTCTAAAACTGTACCTCACGTGGCATCCTATCTTACCTTGTGTCTTGATTATATAGATTACTTGATTATATAGATCACATAAATTACTTAGACCTCTCTCTCTCAGCTAACTTTCTCTGTGACTCTTCAGTGTGGGGCTTCACCGAAGTCTACACTGCCTTTCATCTAAGACACTGCTTCAGCTGATAACCAGTCTTCTTGCCTCTCAACTCTCCTCTTTTTCCACCAGTCTACTACTTTGACAGTTCTCTTTAAGACAAACAGAAAAAACACTGGCTCTTTTGCCTAAACTTTAATTTTTTTTTTAAATTTTTTTAAAGATTTTATTTATTTGACAGAGATCACAAGTAGGCATAGAGGCAGGCAGAGAGAGAGGAGGAAGAAGGCTCCCTTATTGACCAGAGAGCTTGATGTGGGGCTTGATCCCAGGACCCTAGGATCATGACCTGAGCTGAAGGCAGAGGCTTTAACCCACTGAGCCACCCAGGCGCCCCTAAACTTTAATTTTTAAAAAATATTTTATTTATTTATTTGACAGAGAGAGAGAGAGAGAGAGCACAAGCAGGGGGACCAGCAGGCAGAGGGAGACGGAGAAGCAGCTGAGCAGGGAGCCTGACACGAGACTGGATTCCAGGACCCCAGAATCATGGCCTCAGCCAAAGGCAGATGTCTAACCAATTGAGCCATGCAGGTGCCCCTTGCTTTAATTTTTTAAAAATGTTTCATTACTAATGGGATCAATTTCATGTAATTCAACAAAGGCATTATGAAGTCCTCTAGAAATGGGCTACAAGCTGCTTTCCAGTGTGCCTTCCCAGTACTAACAGCCTATTTATTCAAATCTACTTCTATATGTATATAAGATATATTGGTCCAAAGCATGTGCATTCTAATAAACATCTATTTATTAAAAAAGGGAAAACATGCAAGTCCTCACCTTTTACATCGCTAGCTTACATAGTTTATGTGATTTAATTAACATATGGCTTTCATATGTAGAATAAAATGTACGTAGAATGAAACACTGAGTTTTCTGGGGCAAAAAGTATTATGAATCTGGTTTTTCTCAAAAATTCAAATTTCATGAATAGTTGAATGAAGCAACAAGCTTATTTTCTAAAGCAGTTTTTAACATTGTAGGTTGGGCATTCCAATTTCTTTTGAGATCACAACAAGATACAGGTCTTAAAAATCGATTTGAGAGCAACACGATTAGCTGGTGCACTCACTTCCGTGTAAAGGTTTGGATTCCTTCTTGATTTATGAGATAAAACAACAAGATTGTGAGTAAACAAAGATGTATCCTGAATAGATTTATTATACAATAGAAGGTAGTTTAGGAAAAAATGCAGAGTGTCTTCCCTGTGGATTTATTCATCTAAATAATAATACACGGACTTTAAAGAACTGGTTGTTCCATTCTTCATTGAGAAGAGAATTCATCCAAAGCATTCATTAAAAATAACTTAAAATAAAATATATTCTCAGAGTAATTGTGGCACTAATTAATTGAGCTTTGTCTCTTATGAAACATTTATGTCCATTATAAACTCTAAATATCTCAGACAGAAAACTTTGTTTTCCTGTAAAATGTAAGCTATTTAAATGCCAGTGACTTGAATAAGAAAAATAGATAAAATCATTCGTGCTAAGATTAATGAATGTGTAGACTTTTTTACTACACATGAAAAAGTATTGTGTTGTTTAATGTGGAGGAGGCTTTGTTGGGATAACCAATAGGAAAATATAGGTATTAATACTTTTGTTGCCAGCAGGAATAAGATCAGAAATTAGTATTTTTAATTTTTTTTGCTTTTTAAAGACTTTATTTGTTAAAGAGAGAGAGAGAGAGAGCACACCAGGCAGAGGGAGAAGCAGACTCCCTGCTGAGCAAGGAGCTATGCCCTATGCCTGACTCAGTCCCAGGATGCTGGGATCATGACCTGAGCTGAAGCAGATGCTTAACTGACTGAGACACCCAGGAATCCCAGAAATTATTATTCTTAAGTGAAAAATTGAGATACACCAAAACTCTTTTAACTTTAAGCTTCTAGTCATTCCCTCTTCCCCATACATTTTAGGTGACCAACAAAGAAGTAGAAAATTATCCAACCACAAATGACAATTTATCCATCTAGGCTGCCTTGCTTACCTTCTGATGGCAGTATTCATAGATGGGAAACAGCCAAGTAGTTGGCAATAGTGAGAAGGAAAACCAGAAGCAAAGAAGCTGGCTGGATAATCAAACCTGAACTCAAGTTATGGTAGGCTGGGATGCCCAATAAAAATGCGAATTAAAATATGAAGAATATGGAATTTTTATATTTCAGTTTTATTTGAGGACTACAGCCAAGAAAACTGGTATAGTTATGGAAAATACTGTGGAGTTTGATCAGTTCAAATAGTATGCTTGGGGAAAATAGAACCAGTAGTGAAGACATTGTGGCTTTTACATTCTCAGGTCATTTGTATATGTTTTGTGCCTTTGCTCTCATCTTACCTGCTTGCTTTGGTCCAATTCTGCTCCTGTATTGCTAAAATACTTGTCCTACCTCCCATCTCCCCAGCACACCCCAGCAAAGCCTGTTTGGAATTTTCTACGTGCAGTTGTTAGCTCACTAGTGCGTATCTTAGCCTATCCTGTTGGATTTTTGAGCTCATCTTTAGATCCCTACCGCCTTTTATACAGTCTAGACATTGAAACTTTCAAGAAATCTGTTAAGGATTTGTCGAATCAGTGAATGCAGGATTCAATGAATATTCTTACAGATTTAAACAAGGAGAGAAAACGTGTGCTCTTAGTGGCATTCCAAGATGGACATGAAGAAGCTTATCGGGCATAGGATAAAAAGGGTTTCACTCCATGTATCACACCCTCTGAGCAGGCAGGGTACTCCCCGGTGGCCGCAGGAAGCAGGAAGAATGACAGATTGCGGCCACCATCGCGAGCAACACAAACCAGCAGACAGAAACCATCTAGAATGAACTTTGCTGTCTCTCAGCCCAGGGGTTTCTTGACACAGGTGTCTGGACAAGGACAGTGCCATTGATGTGGATCTATGACCCCTGGTTTCTTCACTGTAGTCATCACTGTGTCACAGGAGAAATGACAAACCAAGTAGTGCAGAAACTCAAGGCTCCGTGCAGGCCTTCCCCACAGAATCCTAATTATTGCTTTTTCTAGAAGTTCTTCCCAAACTCCACTCTCTTTTCCCTTCTGGTAAACAAATAGCTCTGAAAGCTATCTCATTTTATGGGCTCAGTGCCACATCTTTCTGCCAACAAAACACAAAAATAAACATTCTAGTTAGTAACAGCCACGGAAACAGAGCACCTCTTGCTAGGTCCATTCTTACACATATTAGCTTAAGAAAGTATTTCAATTATTTTTTTAGTCCTACATATTACTGTCTCCCACATATTGGTTTAATCCTCAGAATTTAATGCTTGGGTGATTTTGTGTTAAACTACAAGGAATTATTAACATATTCTGTAAGAAATTATATAAATTCATGTAAGTTCACTACATATTTAGTGCATAGTATATAGTATAGTATAATATAGTATATAGTGCATAGTTTACTTTGTTTGAGACTTCTAGTAAGACTACATTTTCTATTTCAAATGATGCATATTCCTACCTTTATGTATAATACTATGTAATTGAAATGACTTTCAAGTAGTATTTAATTTATGTATAACAAGATCAAGCCAAACTTAATGTAAAAATATTTTATTACCATTTAACTACAATCTAGAAAATATACCAATTTAAATAATTAAAAATACTTGTTATGAGCCAATAAATTGATTTTGTGACCTTCCAGTAGGTGATGGATTATAGTTTAAAAAAAACAACAACAGTGCATTAAAATGGAAATACTGCACCTTGCTACTCAGTTTTTTAAGAAACCAATTAAAGGCAGTTATTTCTCCCCTTTTATGTTCATTTAATAATAAGTTCATTACATTTCATTTATAGTTCAATATGTTCATTTAATAATAAGTGAATTGGAAAGAATTAAATGATATTGGACCTGTTTATTATGTTAATTGTGTTTTTGTGTTTTAACTAGGATTTGGTTCAGCAAATACCCATATATTCAGTAAAAAAACCCAAATTAACACATGTATTAAACATTCTCAAAATTAATTTTACTATGAGACCATACATGTTCGAAGTTTGGTTGATTTTACACATAGGTTTCAATTGTTACAACTTGATTTGAAGTAATAGATACAGCCTCAGTTATCCTAGTCTAATGACTAAGCTCACTTAGATCTACAGATAAAAAAAAAATTCTTCTCCATCAAGAAATTTGATAAATTTTCTCCACATTTATAGGTATTGGCAAGCAATGACTCTTACACCTCTGTTTAGGAATTAGTATGACTAATGTGTACCTCTACCTGAAGAATAAGAGAGATTTTATCTTAACAGTAAAGAACTAAAAAATTGTTGTTGTTGTTTTTAAGATTTATTTATTTATTTTAGAGAGAGAGAGAGAGAGAGCATGGACATGCATGGACAAGCAGATGGGGGTGACGGGGAGGGTTACAGGGAGAGAATCTCAAGCAGATTCACTGCTGAGCCTGGAGCCCCATGTAGGCACAATCTCATGACGCATGAGACTATGAGCTGAGCAGAAACTGAGAGGAGCTTAACTGACTGAACCACCCAGGTGGCCCTAAAATTTTTTTTTAAAAAACAAAGGTAAAAGGAGAGAAACCTGGAAGGCAATGTATTACCTGCAAGAGGACATCAAAGACAGAGATTAAGGACAGGTGGAAGGAGGGGTGAGAAAAGAATTTAGAAAGGTTTTCTGGTTCTGGGTGCCATCTAGAATTTCTTGCTGTTTTAAATTTTTTTTTTTATTTTTTGAGGTTTTTTTTTTTTTTTTCATTTCTTTTCAGTGTAACAGAATTCATTGTTTATATACCACACCCAGTGCTCGATGTAATATGTGCCCTCCATAATACCACTGGGTTCCCCCAACCTCGCACCCCCCACCCCTTCAAAACCCTCAGATTGTTTTTCAGAGTGCATAGTCTCTCATGGTTCATCTCCCCCTCCAATTTCCCTCAACTCACTTCTCCTCTCCATCTCCCAGTGTCCTCCGTGTTATTTCTTAGGCTCCACAAATAAGTGAAACCATATGATAATTGACTCTCTCTGCTTGCTCTTTGAGAGGTTTGCTGTTACTGGTTGAGCCAGCTAGTGCTTTTTCATCTGTAGGAAGGAAAAGGAAAAGTAAAAGGGAACTTTTGGATAGAGAGGAAAAAGACCCATGGGAAACAAGAAGCCAAATGGGGAAAAGCAGAATGATAGATGGTATAAGTTGAGACACAGAAGGCGGAAAACAAAAAAGGGCATTTGACTTAGAATTTCAAAGCAATTAAAGTATTTGAGCAAAATCTATTCACATCCTAGAAATTCTTGTGCAAATTGACTCCCCTTGGGATGCAGAGGAAACTGTCCTGGAGTTAATAATAGTCTTGGAATTGGATCTAGCAGTGTAACCTGAAGTAAGTTAACCAATTCTGAATTACAGTGGGCTCATGTAAGGAGAGGTTAAAAATACTCATCTTGTAACTTTGATGCAGATTCCATGCAGATATATATCACTTTGTATACCACGCCCTCATAAGGAGTCCCCCTCTTCCTTTTGGGGGAATTTTATCAAATTTCCTGGCATACTGGAATGGACTCATAAATTACCACTTTTATGACCTGATAATAGAACTCATTCCAGTATGTATGGCTGATGGAATTGTTCTAGTTAAATGTTACTTGGGTAACACGGGTACACAGCAGTTGTCTCAATTATGGGCTCAACCTTGAGTACTTATTTTTACCCCAATAGAGCATAGTTTTGCAAGTTGGTTAGAATTCTTTTAAAATTCAAAACTAAATAAGAACAGACAGAGTAATTTTCCTCTTAATTATTACTGGTTAACCTTTTAACTCTTCCTCTGCTGAGCTGTCAAGTATTGTATTGCTGCTTTGATGCATGGAGTGAAATTTGCTATCAGACAACCTGCTAGCTGGCAATAATATAATTTTGTAAGTTCTTGAAAACTGTAAAGCAGCCATGGAACTGCAGGGTCTGCACTCCTGACTGTAGGTTTATACAGAACCGGGAGACTTTTGTTCAACTTAATACTGTGTAACTAGGAGGATGTGTATATGGAGAAGGCAGTGATATCTGGGATTGGCAGGAGAAGGATTTAAAAAAAAAAAAAAGATCCTGTAAAAGTTAAATTCCTTCAAACAGTTTTGACCTCATATTTCCTCCATTTCTCCTATTCAGTCAGAACATCCATTCCAATTTGGTGCTGAAACTGTTTTTTTCTTATGTCACAAATGGATTTTGTCCATGATATAAATAAGGTGAACAACAAATGTCCTGTGGGAAGGTAGCATTTTAAATCATATCAGTCACTTACTCCTCAGAGTAAAGACATACGCTCAACGCCTTTGTGAGAGCCAAGCCCAAAGGTGAAATAGTAAGAGGGTAAAAAGGTAGAGCCCTGGTAGGACCAGGTACAACTAAGATAGGAAAATGGTGCTGAACAGGGAGACTTGGTGGGAGTTGGGGGGTATTGTGTCATTGAGACAAATTTAAAGAAGTCTGGTTTATTGATAAAAATATACCACTCCAATAATGAGTGTCTATTTCACAAATGAAATATATATATAATCTCTATGTATTTCATATACAGTTGAACCTTGAGCAACATGGGGATTAGGGATGTCAATTCCCCATACTCCAGCCACAGTAAAAATTTCATGTAGAACTTTGGATTCTCCATAAACTTGAATTGGTTCTCCATAAACTTGAATTTGGTTCTCCATAAACTTGAATAATAGGCTACTGTTGACTGCAAGCCTTACCAAGAACATAAATAGTCAACCCGTATTCTATATGTTATGTGTATTATATGTGGTATTGTTACAATAAAGTAATCTAGAGAAAAGAAAATAGTATTAAAATTTAAAGGAGAATATGTTTACCATACTGCATAGTATTTATAAAAAATATTCATGTGTATGTAGAGCTGCTCACTTCATACCGTGTTATTCAAGGGTCAACTATCTGTGAAATATACATAATCTAAATTCTAGAATAAGAGAGATTAATAATTATTACATTGCATCATATAGGGATTTGATAAAGAAAACTTGCATGTGGCAAAAAATATTTACAAGTGATGAGAATGTAGGAAAAACAAACATTTAAGATGCTAACAGCGTCCATGTGTGACTCTGCTGTTGGTTCCACTGTAGTCTATCCACACAGAAGCCGATTATCACTTAAAAATGAATGTCAACTCCTCTCTCTCCTCGGGGGCTTATCATTTCTCTGAGAAGAAAAGTGCACATGCTTCGGTTGTTTTGCCAGGACTGATGCAGTCTGGCCCTTATGATCCCTCCACCTTAATTTTCCATCCCCTTCCTTCACTCTGCTTCTGCCACTCTGGCTTTTCCAGGATTTTGGAGACACACACCAGACCCAATCCTGTCTCTTTGCTATGTCTCTTACCTGAAATGCCCTTCCCCCCATATATTCTCACGGCGCACATTTTCATCTCCTACCTGTCTGCGCTTCAGTGAGGTGATCCCTGAAGAAGCAATGTCAATAGAAACTACTTTTGCTTTATTCATTCTCACAGCTTTCATTTCCATAGCGTTTCTCCTCTGACATGCTCTATACCTTCCTGCGTGTTCTTGCTAGAATGTAAAGTAAGCAAGCTCTGTCTGTTTTGTTCAGGGCTGTATACATGTCATCTAGAGTGGCCTGGCACACAGTAGGAATTTCATAGATATTGGGTAATAGTTGGAATGAATGAAAGAGCGAGCGTGGTGTTCTAGATTTCTATTTTTCATGCTTCCTTTGAAGACATAAGGCTCATCTGTATGCCATAAATATTTATGTCCACCCAATCACCATGAATGTACAAACTTACAACACATAGGGCAATGTTTTTTAAAGCTTAACTATAAAAAAAGGCCTTTCACTGACATTAAACTAGTACATTTAGTCATAATTAAATATTTGCAAAATGATCCATGATATGTTTGAAACTTATACAGAGATAAATATTCAGGCAACTTGATAACTTTCCTTACCTTTAGTTTTGTCTACATTTTAATTAAGATTGTTTTATTTGATGGTTAGGTTTAAAGTCATTATACATGATGAATCATTCTGATACCTTAAAATATATTTAAATGGAAATGAGTAAAGATGTAGATATTGTATTTCTATTAGATTTTACTGAGATTAGCTGTGTTATCAGATTGGCCCATGGAGAAAAACTTCATATAAAATTGTCTACTTTGGGGGCGCCTGGGTGGCTCAGTGGGTTAAGCCGCTGCCTTCGGCTCAGGTCATGATCCCAGGTCGTGGGTTCGAGCCCCACATCGGGCTTTCTGCTCAGCAGGGAGCCTGCTTCCTCCTCTCTCTCTGCCTGCCTCTCTGCCTACTTATGATTTCTCTCTGTCAAATAAATAAATAAAATCTTTAAAAAAAAAATTGTCTACTTTGGGGGCGCCTGGGTGGCTCAGTGGGTTAAAGCCTCTGCCTTCGGCTCAGGTCATGATCCCAGAGTCCTGGAATCGAGCCCTGCATCCGGCTCTCTGCTCAGCAGGGAGCCTGCTTCCCCCTTTCTCTCTGCCTGCCTCTCTGCCTATTTGTGATGTCTGTCAAATGAATAAATAAAATCTTTAAAAAAAACCCAATAAAATAAAATTATTCTACTTTGTATTTATGTTCATGGCAAACAAAGTTAGATAGTTGTTAAAAACAGCCATTCTAAAAGATCACTCATTGAATGATAAATATTTATAGTGGTCTATTACCTCGTATTTTTAATACAGAATCTATATACTCCATTTTCAGTTGCTTCTTTCAATTTGTTAGTGGCTTTTTAAGGCTTTTTCCAGACTGGTCTCTAGTACTTAAAATGTGTAATCATATTGACTTAATGAATTTTTTTTTCAACAGAAAAAAATTGAAATTTTATGAGTGAGCTCTTTTTTAAAATAATTCGTTAGAATTAGAGGTCAGCATTTTTATCCCTTTTCAGTTTTCTTTTTCCAAACTTAGCATTTCAATCTGAAATAAAAGAACTGATCATTTAGGACCAAGTACATTAATCCCATTTTACTAGTCTGAAATGAAGTTGTGTAAACCCAAGGCTTTAACAGATTTATTTTTCACTCAGTGTATTAATGATTCATTTCCTTATTTCATTTAATTACTGATAAATTTCCACAATTTTAAAATAATCAGTTCTTAAAGAATTCACCAGATCTTAGAATGAATATTTGTTCTTTATCCTGTAGAACATATAACGTTACCAGCATAAAGCAAGCCTACAAATAAGAGATAGCAAAAACAACCTCCCTGTTCACATTCCACTCTCCTTATACACAGCTTTAAGCCCAACTAGAAGATCTTTGCAATTCCCTTGATAATAGCATTTTCTGTACTATCACCCACCCAGATATTTATTTGGTGTTTCAAGTGGTTATAAAGCCTGGGTGGGGGTGAGTGGATAGGAGAGGAAGCTGTTCTGGGTAAGATTTGGTTCAAAAGCAAATTTTCAGGAGTTGAAGCCAGAAATTATGGGTCTTCAGTAAATTGTCCCCGCAGTATATGTCTGTTGAGTTAGTTCATAAAGATTTAAACTGAATTCACATAGTGTGTCAAGTATTGATGTAGTAATAATAATGAATAAGTAGAGATATGTTTTATTCTGCTAAACTTTTCCCATCTATCCTAAATAATGACAGGTTAAAATGATACTAATGCCTAAAATAACTTGTTTTTGAGCTTATGTCCTTATTGCAATTCAGGAGGAAGACTTATAAAATGTGGTTAAAACACAAAACATTTAACCAATGGGCCAAAACCACCCAAAGCAGAGGATCATAAAAAGATATGTGCATTACTTAGATATTTTCATATCAATCATAACTGAGTATTTCTATCATTCTGATAGAGTATGACTGAGTATATCCATCATTCTTTTGATTTAGATCTAGGGTCTAAGGTCTTTCTCTTGACTTTGGGAGGGCTACATAGACTCTCATGGTTGGCCACATTCCTCGTACATTATATGTAAGTTTTTAGTTTTGATTTATTTAAAGTGGGGAGGGATAAGGTCTTTGAGAAGCAACTTTAAGATCTAAGTTTTTATTTTCCAAAAGATTTTATAATTGTCACACCCACATCTCTTTTGACAAAAATTTTATAAAGCAACTCACCTTTATAGAGACTTCCCAAAGCATTCAAATTAATACCGTACCTTTTCTTAAGAAGTCCTTTTCTTAATTAAGCACAAATTTTTACTTTTTGATTTAACTATAGAAGGACAATAATAGGATAAAAGATAAATTACTTGGAGAAACAGAGGCTACTGATTCTGGATGTACGTAACTCACACAGAGCAGAAGTGATGGCATTAGTCAATAAAAATACAGTTTTGTCTTTTTTCAGTAAATTGCCTTAAATAAAGACATTCTGATGTTGAGTAGAAGTTAATGTGGTGAGTCCATTAAGGGAAGGGTGATTAATTTTTTCAAGAGCTTAAATTTTTAAAAAATTTCTATTTATTAGAGAAAAATAATTTCCTACTTCTTTTCTACTTTAAATGTCAACTGTTTTGAAAGTAAATTTAAATACTCCATGTTGTAAATGAAAATGTGTTTTAATGCATAAGAGTGTGGCTACATTCTTTTAAAATATCGGTATGTTTTCATTTCTGAGTCTCAGTCAAAAGGAAAACAGCAGTAAATTCTAAGGTGACATTTGCTATCTTTCCACACAAATAGTACAATGTGAATCTTCTGTTCCAAATGTGGAATGTCAATGTGTGATTTTGAGTCTTTTATTTTTTGTATATTAATAAACTAGTGATACTACTATTATAAAAGGAATAACAACAGAAGTTAACACTACTGTAGCAATATTATATCCTAGGGAATCATTTACACCTGAAAATCACTCCATGAGTGAGGTGCTATTCCTGATTTCCATTTTCTAGAGGATGAAGTTGAGGCACAGGCAGATTAACTAATTTAGCCTGAGGTAGTAAGGCCTTTAGTCTTATAAATTTTAGCATTTAAAACTAGGCAGTCTAGGGGCCCCTGGGTGGCTCAGGGGATTAAAGCCTCTGCCTTCTGCTCAGGTCATGATCCCAGGGTCCTGGGATCAAGCCCCGAATTGGACTGTCTGCTCCGTGGGGAGCCTGCTTCCTCCTCTCTCTCTCTGCCTGCCTCTTTGCCTACTTGTGATCTCTGTCTGTCAAATCAATCAATCAATCAATCAATCTATCTTAAATAAATAAATAAATAAATAAATAAAACTAGGCAGTCTAGCTCCAGAGTTCACACTCTAAGCCAATACCTATACCACATTTCTTTTTTTTTTCCCTAACAAAACATGAAACCAAATCCCATGTGCTTCAGTTTTAGCCTTCGTTTATCCTCTGTCAAACCCATGCACTAACAAAGAGGTAAATTTTATTCACCTATTAAATAAGTCCTTGTTAACTGACTTCATTGATGAAGTCAGAAAAATTGGTCTGTTCAATCAAAGAGCTGTTTTAACTTTAGGGTTTTGTTTGTTTGTTTTTAAATGTATTGACCATTTGACTACACTAGCTGGGACTACCACATGCAAAACCAGTTTTATTATGAATTAGAAACTTGGAAACAAGCTATCTTGGTAAGATTCCTTTATCGGTCAATCAATAATATTTACCTGAGTGCCCTCTGAGGTGTAGGTGCAGAAAATTTTCCCTTCTTCCCTTCTAGGTTCTTTGGCTGCCTTGTAGTTAAATTGGCATAAAAGGATTAACAGGAGGAAAATAAACTAGTATGATAACATATATACCTCCTGCATACCATCTGCAGCTTAAATACCATCTTTAGCTAAAGACAAAAGATGTTGCAGGTATGGAGTCCATTGTAGGTGGTT
Organism: Lutra lutra; assembly: GCF_902655055.1. Lineage (NCBI taxonomy): Eukaryota > Metazoa > Chordata > Mammalia > Carnivora > Mustelidae > Lutra > Lutra lutra. The sequence continues at coordinate 33,075,896 of NC_062288.1, forward strand.
ACTAAGAAAGCACAGTGAGGTTGTTATGTGGGTTTGAGTCTTGTGCTCTCCACTGGTAAAGAATTTCTAGGGATTGAGTTATCTGCCTCTTCTTGGTACGGAGAAGGAGACACCCACACAAAAGGAGATTTCCCTTGTATATATAAATATCTCTTACAAAAGTGTAACTACTACTTAGTTTTCACAGCTGCTCCAGTGTCTGCTTTCTTAAAAATAAGCAGCTTAAATTAAGCAGTATGCCTAAAAGGGCATATTTTGGGGTAGTATATTTTGCTCCTGTAGAGAGGCTGGAAAGGTAAAAGAAAGTATGTAAGACATTTGGTCTTGCATGCTAAAGTAATTGCAATCCAGTGGGAAACTTAAAATCTTCATCTCCAAACTTTGAAACTGATACTTAATTGATGATATTATTCTGAGAATTTTATGGTACCTAAGCTATATTTTTCAAAATAGTTTGCATATTCTAATAATAATTGATACATGTGATAGACTCTGGTTCATGTTCTAGATTTTTGGTTCCTGTTATTCTTATGAATGATACCTCAAGGAAAATAATTAATGCCTGCATGTTATCACTTGAAAACAACAATATATATATCACAGCTTTTCCTTCACATCTGGCTAAAAACAGTAATATTAAGCTTAGGCAAGCACATCTATTATTATCTATAATGTTAACTTTATACAAAGCAAAGAGCAATTTTACTGAAGTAAAACAAAATGAGTTTATTTGGAATAGCAGACGAATTATAAATCAGGACAAACAAGCTATGGGAATGATAGGCAAGTCCAAAGAGACAAAGGGAAGATCAGTTTTTATTAAGTTTTAGGAGGAAATAGGAGAGGATTTTTCTGGACAAAAGTTTACTGGACAACAGGAGTTTGAGGTTAGGAACATTTCTCATTGGCTGTGGGTGGTGGTTAGTTGTTGCTGGGGCTAGACAGGGCCTTTCTTCCTTTTCTTAAAGGTGGGAGATAAATCCCCTTGTGAAAAGTGTCCAGTTTTGTCAAAGTAACTATTTTCCTTCTTCCCCCTGGTTACATAGGCTGCTGTGAGTAGTCCTGAGAGAGCTCCCCCTTCATTTTAAGTGACTCCATTTTAAATGAGGTTTCCTTTATTTCACAGAATCAAGCTTGATGAAATGTGTGTCAAACTCACTAAAACCATTTCTACCTTTGTTCATGTATTCAGCCATTATTTTTCAAAGAGCTATCTATTAGAAATCAAGAAAGTTTTCCAGACTTTTATCTTTATTTTCAAATTTTTTCTGTTGAACAATGTTTTGTTTAAATGCTGTCTTCACCAATTCTCCCTTCCACCCTCTGCCACCAACCCACTGACTTTACAGAAGACTTTTGAGAAGAGGGGAAGCATTTTCACTTACTATAAATATGTGATTACTTGTAAAAAAAATTTATTTACCATTCACTCATTGAAACTGGAATAGCATAATGAGAATAATATGGCCTTGGAAATAGGGAATCCGTCCCATCCTCCATCTGCCACTCTCTTATACTTGGATAAGGAGCAATTCTGCTTCTCCCTGAACACTTCAGTTTATCTATCTAATAAGTGATTGGAGGGAACAGATAAAGTATAAAATTTTATTATTCTTTGAACTATTTATTAAGATCGTAGGGGCCAAACGCAGGCGGCCCCAGGATGGCCCACTATGTTGTGTGGAACTATTTTGAGCTGAAGGCGGTCGAGACCCTACAGGTTCAAGAGGAAATTTTACCCCTCCTTCAACTATATAGAATAATCTAATTGGGGGGTCTTCCCCAGAATAAGATTATCCAGAGCAAACACCTAATTACCAAATATCTGTTTTTCTTCTTAGAGCTCTGTGAATTGCATTCTTTCCTTTTGAAATCTCAGACCTTACATACTTCCCCTTAGTTCCCAATGATATATATACCTCATTTTGCCTGTCTTAGGAATTTCCATGTCTGTGTGGATGTCCTGTATGTGCAGAAGTAAATTTGATTTTCTCCTGCTAATCTTTCTTATGTCAGTTTGATTCTTAGTCTGGGTAGAAGGATCTAGAAGAGGACAGGGAATTCTTGCTCCCTGACAAGATTTGTACTACCACTGAGACAGGAAATTCAAAGATTTATAAAAGTATCCTGACCTCGAAAGGATAACCATTCAGTGAAAGTAGATGAGAAAAAATAATCAAACATTTATTTTTGAGAAGTTACTAATTGAAAGAAATTAGATGGCCAAGTCCACGGCCGATATTGGTTGCAAAATAAAGCCAGACACTCCTAAAACAGAGACCCCCAAAACTAAACTACAGTTCTTCAGTTGGAGTTTTTGCTCTTAGTTAGGAAGGTGACCATGATTTAAAACATGCTCATTGAGGGATGCCTGGGTGGCTCAGTGGGTTAAACTTCTGCCTTCAGCTCAGGTCATGATCTCAGGGTCCTGGGATTGAGCCCCACATTGGGCTCTCTGCTGAGTGGGGAGCCTGCTTCCCCCCCACCCCCGCCTGCCTCTCTGCCTACTTGTGATCTTTCTGTCAAATAAACAAAATCTTAAAAAAAAAAAAGAAAAAAAAAATGCTCATCAAATGAGAAAGTATCTTTCCTCCTCTGTATGAGAAGATAAACAAGAGTCAAGAATCCTGTTTCTTTGCCCTTTGTGGATTATTATAGTCAAATTGTCAATTGTTTTCCAAACCTGATGAAAAGGGTATTGGTAACATCCTGAATTACTAGAGTGTATTTCATTTTGCTTCAGTAAGCACTGAAAAGGCAGAAAATGGCAGGGCAGGCCATGAAGTAGGTAATTTTTTTTTGTGTCTCCCTCTTCTTCCTCCCTCTCCTAAAATTACAGAATAGACTTCATTTTACTTCCAAGTAAATATTCTAATACCACAGTTAGTTCATATTTTGTTATTAACTCCAGTCATTCACCAATTCTCTTGTTCAACTTTCTCTAATTCAGGAGATTTAATGTTGCACCGGCTTGGAGTTCACTTGATTGCCTTGTTAATGTTCTTATTCCCTAGCAATCAATTTAGTTTGATTGATATTTGTTATGTAGCCTAGTAAGTTCTCTTCACTTGAATTTCATTTAGAGTTCTTTTTTTCTCCACTTCCTAGCAATCAATTTGACTTGATTGCTATTTACTTCCTGACCTGTTGATATTGCAAAGATTGCATAAGTGTGTTAATTACCTCCACGGCCACATGCAAGTTTGGTTTCATTCACGTATTTCACATTTCTACTGTTAAATGACTTTATGTAAATAACTGCCTCTTTAATACAGTTTTTATAGATTTGCTGTCAGTGTACACAATAGTTTGAATTTATCTTTGCTTATTTCTTTATTTTTATTTTTTAAGATTTTGTTTCTTTGACAGATCACAAGCAGGCAGAGAGGCAGGCAGAGAGAGGAGGGAAGCAGGCTCCCCGCTGAGCAGAGAGCCCCATGAGGGGCTCAATCCCAGGACCCCGAGATCATGACCTGAGCTGAAGGCAGAGGCCTAACCCACGGAGCCACCCAGGCACCCCATCTTTGTTTATTTCTAACGTGGGATGTAAAAGTATATTATTGTAAGATACATTATAATTTATGGGGAAAAAAAATCCCCATCAGATTAAAAACATAAGCAAGGGAAGGCCTGAGTTGGTAGATACAGATGACTGTGGAGACAGCCTGAGGCGGTTTTAGAACACAGCAGGCGGAAACAGCACATCAGGTTTATCTCTCACCATTGTGAATTTTCTTTCTTTCTTTTTTTTAATAAACTAGGTCACTAAAACTGTTCTCTATTTCTGAAAGTAATTTCAGACAGCACTGATAAACTGAATAAACTCTTCATATTTCAGAGAGTCTGAAGGGTCCCTCAATTTAAATTGCATCAAGGTGAAGTAGAAGCTTCTTTGGAATATCATATTCCTAGTAGTTCTCTGAGGAATTTGATTGGATGTCTGTCTATTAGATTAAAGGAAAGCTTTGCTTAATTCCGTAAACTGTCATGCTTTAATAAATATTTTAACAGTCAAATAACCCTACAATATTTAAAAAACATGGAAAATTAATTCTTCAAAGGGTCTCATTCCGTGGCTGGTAAATAATAGATGCTCTTTCAATGTAGGTAAACTGTCCTTGGATCTATTTTACAGTTTAAGAGACTCAAACTGTGAATCTTTACACTTTCCTTCTCTGAATTTAGGTGAGAGTATGCTTCAGCTGCTCACTACCTTAAGCAGACTGTCCTATAATCCTCCCTTTTGCTCAATATTTATGGAGACTAGATCCAAAGCAAGTGTGATCAAAGAATCCGAAGATGTTCTACAAAATGAGATTAGTGTCTTTCTCCATTTGGTAATCTCAGCAACCATGAAAACTCACAGTTTTCCCTCAGCATCGTTTCTTCTTGCCTGAGTGTTTGTTCCAGGTGCCATAAGCAGTAAAAAATTTCAAATCTGAAAGAGTAATAAATAGCGGTGTCACTGAAATAACTCTGGAATAGAAGCAGTATTTTAGCTGGGATTTTTATGACAAGATAGGAGAGTAGTCAGCATGCAGCTCATATAATTATAGGAAATTTAGAGGATGTAATTTGTGGTCTTATTCCTGGTCTTGAAGAAATGTATGGAGGCCTTGGTATAAAAGAAGGAACCAGCAAAATCATGTCTGGTAAGCCATTTATCCGGAGGCAGAAAGGTTAAAATGGGTACTAGAGCCTAAAACAGAGGAATATATACATCAGCGTGAAAGGACACTTGCAGGAGGGTTCAGAATCAGCCTAAGTGGAATTTTACTTAAGAGGCAATAAGAAGATGTTTTTGGGTTTTTTTTTTTTTTTTTAAGATTTTATTTATTTATTTGACAGAGATCACAAGTAGGCAGAGGCAGGCAGAGAGAGAGGGGGAAGCAAGTTCCCTGCTGAGCAGAGAGCCCGAAGCAGGGTTCAATCCCAGCACCCTGGGATCATGACCTGAGCCAAAGGCAGAGGCTTTAACTCACTGAGCCACCCAGGCACCCCTTTTTGGTTATTTTTTAATGGCACAATTAGGCTTTTAAGTCTTTGATATTTCTTCATGTACTTCTTTGAAGAAGGCCTTCTGTGTCCTACCATTCAAATTCTATTTCTTCTTTAAGATCTAACACAAATATATATCTCATTTTATATGTATATCTCATTATATAAATGCTTTGTTATATATACATATATCATTATCTATATTTCATTATATATTTGGCTTTTTTTAACTTAATAAATTGTAAGTCTACACTATGCCAGTGTATCTCTCTTCTGATCCACTCATTTAACAATTAATCCTATAATATTTTGAGGCAGACTTTTGTTTTTGCTGCTATTTTTAATTAAAGTATGATTTACATATGAAAGAAAAAAATGTCTTAAATGTTCAGTTTGATTACTTTTGACAATTATGCACACATCCATGAAAACGCACACAGTCCTAGAAAGGGCCTAGAAAGAACCCTTTCCTAGAGAATTCTCCACTTGTTCTGAATTCTTGTGCTAAGGATTAGATTTTTCTGGTTATAAGTGTACATTGTGTGTCATAAATATCTCATTATATGTACATGTATTTTGTGTGCCTGTCTTTTAAAGCGTGTAATACGTATTTTTAAAAATTTTAATTCCAGTAGTTACCATACAATGTTATATTAGTTTCAGGTGTACCATATAGTAGTAATTCATCAATTCCATACATCACTCAGTGCTCATCATGGTAAGTCACTCTTAATCCCCTTCACCTATTTCACCCATCCCCCCCCCCCACCCAATTCTCCTTTGGTAACCATGTGTTTGTTCTCTGCAGTTAATAGTGTCTTTTGGGGGGGGCACCTGGGTGGCTCAGTGGGTTAAAGCCTCTGCCTTCAGCTCAGGTCATGATCCCAAGTCCTGGGATCAAGCTCCGTATCCCGCTCTCTGCTTGGCCAGGAGCCTGCTTCCTCCTCTCTCTGCCTGCCTCTCTGCCTACTTGTGATCTCTCTCTGTCAAATGAATAAATAAAATCTTAAAAAAAAAAAAAAAGATTGCTTAAAAAAAATAGTGGTTTTTTGGCTTGTCTCTTTTTTAAATTGTGCACTTATTTTGTTTCTGAGTGAAGTCATATGGTATTTGACCTTCTCTGACTTATTTTGCTCAGCATTATATTCTCTAGATCGATCCATGGTGTTGTAAATGGCAAGATTTCATTCTTTTTTATGGCTGAGTTATATTTAATATATAACATATATTATATAATGGAATTATATAATATATATCATATAATGGAATATTATGTGCATGTATATATGTGTATATATATGTGTATATAAATACACATACTCTGTCTTCTTTCTGTTCATCTACTGATGGACATTTAAGTTGCTTCCATATCCTGGCTATTATAAATAATGCTGCAATTAACATAGGGGGTGCATGTAGTTTTCAAATTAGTGCTTGAACACGTTATATTTTTGATGTTCATCTTTGTTGTTGTGTTTCATAATTTGTTCCTTTCTCTTACCAAGTAGTATTCTCTTGTGTGAATATACAAAAATTTACTTACTCATTTTTCTGTCATATGTTTGTGTTGTTTCCAGTGACAAAATGGTTTATGTGTGTTAACTTTATTAGAAACCATAAAAATGTTACATGTAAAGTGATGATTCACTAAGTTCTACTCCTAAAACCAGTATTATACTCTATGTTAATTAACTAAAATTTAAATAAAAACTTGAAACAAACAAACACACAAAAAGAAACCACAAAAATAGTTCTCCAAAGTGGTTGTACTATTTTGCACTTCCACTAGAAATGTATGAGAATTGCAGTTGCTCTACATCTTTGCTAATATTTGCTGTTGCTAGGCTTTTTCATTTTAGCCAAATTAATGGTTGTGAAATGTTGAATACTTCCACATGTGCTTCCAGTCATTGGTGTATCTTCTTTTGTGGAGTGTCTATTCAAATCTTAAGTCTAGGGGTGCCTGAGTGGCTCCGTTGGTTCAGCGTCCAACTCTTGATTTCAAGTCAGCGCATGATCTCGGCGGGAAATCTGCTTGAGGTTCTCCGTACCTTCTACCCCTCCCCCTGCTCGCTCACTCTCTCTCTCAAATAAACAAATGAATCTTTAAAATAAATCTTAAGTCTATCTTCAAGCAAGTTGCTTGTTTTTCCATCATTTTTAAAAAGCTTTCTGTACATTCAGTATATGACCCAGAATGTTAGATATGTACTGAATATATTTTTTCCCATCTGGGGCATGCCTCTTCATTTTATTACTTTCTCAAGTTTCTTAATGTTCTTTGGTAAATAGAATTTTTTAATATTGACAAAATATAATTTATGTTTTCCCTTTTGTGGGCTAGTGCCTTATGTGTCCTGTTTAAGGGAACTTTGCTGATACTAGGAGCACAAGTACATTTTTCTATGTATTCTTCTGGAGGCTTTACGGTTTTGAATCTCCTGTTTTGTCTATGCCCATCTCAAATTAATTTTTATATATGGAATGAGATAAAAATCAAAGTTTATTTGTCTTCATTGAAAGCCTTGTGGGTTTTTTTTAAGCATATTTGTTAATTTGCTTTATTCTTTGTCTTAGTCAACTTTCTTAGGCAGCCTTACTTCTCAACATAGTTGTAAGTCTGTCAAGGACTGGGGCTGGTTTTTCATATTTATTTGTATCTGCAGGGTGTAGATTTATGTAGAAATATTTTCTTTTGTGTTTTTATGAATGTTGTTTTAAAAATGATGATTCCAAATGCTATGTGCATTAATATTATTATTATTACTCCCAGGCTTAAAGTGCTTAGTTTTACTCACCTAGATTTTACTTACCTTGATTTATTTGTTAACATGAGTCATATAGGGGCGCCTGGGTGGCTCAGTGGGTTAAAGCCTCTGCCTTCGGCTCAGGTCATGATCCCAGGGTCCTGGGATCAAGCCCCACATCAGGCTCTCTGCTCCGCAGGGAGCTGCTTCCTCTTCTCTCTCTGCGTGCCACTCTGACTGCTTGTGATCTCTCTCTGTCAGATAAATAAATAAATAAAATCTTAAAAAAAACCCACAAGTCACATATTTTAATAGAGTTGTAGATGGCACAAAAGGAGAAAATTATAAGAGGAAAGGTCAGTATTTACTAGAAGTGGCCAGAAGTGACCCCCGGGATTTGGATTGGCATTGATGTTTTCAAAACATTAGAACGTGCTGTTTTCAATATCAACTGAGGTGGTTTCGTTGTCAGTGAAGACGCAATCCTCCTCTACTAACACAAGAGAAGTAGGTTAAGAAGCAAGACATTAGGGATGCCTGGGTGGCTCAGTTGGTTAAGCAGCTGCCTTCGGCTCAGGTCATGATCCCAGCGTCCTGGGATCGAGTCCCACATCAGGCTCCTTGCTTGGCGGGGAGCCTGCTTCTCCCTCTGCCTCTGCCTGCCATTCTGTCTGCCTGTGCTTGCTCTCTCTCTCTCTCTGACAAATAAATAAAAATCTTAAAAAAAAAAAAAGAAGCAAGACATTGGTATCTGGTGGGGTTATCTGAGGGCTTTGATGGCATGCGTTTTCATTTACTTAATGTTGGCTTTGCTATATGATTCCTGGAAAGGTGAAGTTGGAATATAAAGAGTTAATAAAATCATGGAAATATTTTAAAAACACTATACCTCTTTTATGAAAAAAAAAAGTGCAGATATAATGTATTTAGGAAAATTCATTACTTGAATTCATATGTTCCGCCAGTTCCTGGAAATGGCACAAAGAACAGTATCATTTTTATTCCTAAGGAGCTTAGAATCCGATGGAATTTTAAGCATGATCTGCGCTCTTAAAAAGTCCATTGTCCTGCTGTCTATATGCCACAAATGGATTTACTGATGAAATCATTTAGCTAACTGTCAAAATGGTAATTAATTCTAACAAAAATAGTAAAAGATAACCTGCTTTCCAAGAAGCTCAACTTGACTTTGTGAGTGCCTGAGGATTTCTAAGAGGCTATGACATTATAGTATTGCTAAAGGGGCAGGCTGTACATAGAGCTGACTGAGCAAAGTTGCCATGGGAAACTTGCAGACTTTTCCAAAAAGAGAAACTAAACCAAAAACACTGATTGTATTTGAAATCTGGGTTCTAGGAAGAAGACTTACCCACTCCCACTGAAAGTGCCTAAGGGCTTGCTAGATATTGGGTGGCTTTGTGGGTAGGTGTTCTGCCCTGTTTCTCTTTCCACCATTTCTCTTAACACCAGTTCCTCTTTAAATTCAGAACTTCAGCTAACTGTGGGTGACAAATTCAACAGAAGTTTGAAAATGGAAATGAAGCTCCTCTCACGCAAACTTTATCTTTCATTGTATTCCATTCAAGGACAATCTAAAATCTCTTAGAGAGAGGACTTTATTGGACATTTTGACTACTGAAAAGGCACAACCTCAGCATTCTCTCTCTCTCTCTTTTTTTCTCCCTCTTTATTACTAATACCCTTGCTAACCACCCCCCACCTCCCCCACCACCCCCACCCCACTCCTTCTAGTTACAAATGAGATGAATATGGCCCTAGAGGGTTTTCTTTGCTGGGGACAAATGACCAAGGTCAGATGTGGAGCAAGAGTCTTTTATCCTAATCAGTGCTTGATCAGTCTCAGATACTGAGCAATCCTTCTGGAGGCTGAACACCAAAATAGTAATTAGGAAAGTCTTACACATAACTAGTCATCAGAAAATGCTGTTCTGGTTTTTTTTTTTACAATTCACTAACATATGTGTTAATGATTATGTCTCCTATTTAAATTATATAGAAACTTCTGAGAATCATTAATACATAAAAAAATGGAACTGCACACTTTATAAATCAAAGGTATGGTTAATTTTTTCAGAAGACTTTGTTGACAAATGGATTGTGTTTTAACTTAAATGTGGTTTTTATTTTGGCTTGTGTCTTTGGTTTATTAAGCAATTTGAGGAAAAAACTATAAATCTAGGAACTTTAATATTAGAGTATATAATAATACATTCTCATACTAAAAATTCTGTACCCTTAAGTTAGAATTTAAAATGTTCCCAACTGGGAACCTTATTTTTGATCGTATATAGATTTAGATTTAACCCAATCTATATTTTAAAAACTAGAACTATAGCACATGATCTCTCCCCATCCTCTTCTAGCAAGCAATTATTTTTTATTGATCTACTAACAAGAGTTGAATTAGAAAATCTCTATGCATACTTTTAGGTAGCTGGGTACCATTTCAATTATATCAACCAAGTATTAAGAGAAAATAACTTTCTTATCTTTAATGGAAGTTTCTATTACCACTGATATTTCTTTTAATAGCATAACTTCTTGACAATACAAATATTTTCCAGATACATGTCCTTAGGTTAGATACTGCCAATATACCTGCTCTGATTAGCAATGTTGGTTTGTGAATTCTAAATTCCCAGAGTGCATATTGTCACAAACAGAATCAGTGACATATTAATACTCTCTTGGTTATGCATGAAATGCTCTTGGACAAATGTTCCCAGTAGAGATTCTATTCTACCCTAACCAGAAAATTAAAAATGAGTACACATTATGAGCAAATTGCATAGCTGAATTTAATGGCTGAGATGGCCTATGTTTTTATAAATGAAGGAAGAGTAATGGAAGAAAATTATATTAGGTGTCTATTTATGAATTATCCAATTTTCAGAAATAGATTTTTGTTTCAAATTTACCCTTTATGTTTTAGGACCTTGCAGAAGTTGAATCATGAAGCGTAAGATAATGGAGACTGAATTATTTTCAATAGCTGGGACTTAGTGACACGATCTAGAAAAGAAAATTTGGAAAAAATTTAAATAGTGTTATATTGAAAATATAGAAGAGGTAAAAAAACAGGAATCTAGTTACTTATTCAGTGTGGTAGCTAAGTGCATTACTAAAATTAAATAGACATTTGTTGAAATTATAGGTTCATCACAGAAATGTGAGTATTGCAACAAGGCTATGATGTAATGTATTTAAAATAATATGTCCAAAAATGTTGTAAAGAAATTCGGGTCCTATAGTAAAAAAGAAAAAAAAAAGTTGATTACTGGTATCAAAATAATTCACATGGCTCTAATAGCATATGTTTGGAATACATGTATTTAAGCTTATAAATCATCTTAAACTTATAATGAAAGAAAAATATTTTTCTTGGCTTAAAAAACAGCTGGGTCATTTAAAATGAAAGGCCTTTTTTGGGAAGAGCTATTGACCTATATTGACTTCAAAACCCTTTTGACTTTGGTATGAAATATATATATGGGAGGCGATTTGAGTTTGTGTGTTGTTATTTATATCAAAATTAATGTATAGAACTAGATCCCAGATTCTCCTGGGTAGGTTGCATCAAATATTGAATCAGGATACAGCTCAGATTTGAACAATCAAATCTCACCTATGTAACTATGAATTAATTATATGAATATATAATCATAATATTATATATTATGAATGAATGAATTATAACTAGTAACTATGAATGAATTATAATCATTAACTCTCACAAATACTCAAGGATTTCTCAAGTAAGTGACAGGTATAAAGTATTTCCTGAGCATCTTGTACATTATAATCTGTCATAATGATATCAGTAGTGAAAGCAATGCCTGTGGCCCAGTTGACTATCACTGTCTCACTGTGCTTTGTTGTTACTGAACTTCTTAGGAGAACCCATGGACTTTGGGAGCCTTTCCTTTGACAAAGCAAAACTAAAGGTCGGTGGCACTTATGTCTTTGACTCCATAGAACAAAATGTAAATCTCCTGTGCTACTGATTATTTCTCTCTTGTTATTTAGAAATCTAGAGGAATACCTATTTATATATACAGGTTAGATGATATATTATTCTGTGCCTTTTATTTTTGCCCTAATAACATTGGAATGTTATAAAGTCCTTTATCTGTAACACTTTAGTCTGTTACATAATAAAACAGAGTACTTTATATTTTAAGACACATGTTATATTATGAATCACCAACTTCTACTCAAAATTTAAGAAAATGATGCAGTATCATTTTGGAAGAAATATGGTATGACTCATATTAAGGGTATATGTATATTTATGAGTTTCATTGTATTGTTTTTAGTGTTTTTAGTGGGCGATTCTTTGCCTTGAAAAACTAGCTGAAATACTATGTGCTTTAAAGAAATTAATATTTAAATGATCCGAGCACATTGAATACCATAGTGATGGGGCGCCTGGGTGGCTCAGTGGGTTAAGCCTCTGCCTTTGGCTCAGGTCATGATCTCAGGGTCCTGGGATCGAGCCCCACATCAGGCTCTCTGCTCGGCAGGGAGCCTGCTTCCCCCCTCTCCCTGCCTGCCTCTCTGCCTACTTGTGATCTCTCTCTCTCTGTCAAATTAAAAAAAAAAAATCTTTGAATATCATAGTGACATTGATGTTGGAACATATTAAAATGCTAGTATTTGTACAAAGACCACAACTGCCCATGTTCAAACTAATGAAGAATATAATGATTCTAGCAGAAAATACAGCTGAACATTTCTGGCTCTTCAGCTGAATATTATAGTTCTTCCACAGTTGTGTACAGCACTTTGGTCTGGTATAATACGTGATTCAAGTGGGAATAAGAGATTGAGCAGCTTGCTCTTTTTAAGGGTATCTTGGAATTCAGGAGACCAAGATTCTGTTCTCAGAATAGAGTGACACCCATGAGAGTGAAAACTCTCATAAATACTCAACTATTTCTTTAGTAAAATGACGATGATACGATATTTTCTGAGTATCTCATAAATTGCATCAAGATTGCCAAGCTAAATAAAATCACTACATACTAACTTTTGATGAGAGAACACACATGAAAAATGTGGGTGGTGGGTAGATCCTTGCCACAGGATTTGGGGATATTGCTCTGAAAACCTGCTGCCAGTTCTTCTGCCCTCTTTTATTTTTTAATTGGAAGAAATTCATAAGCAAATTGAAAGAAATCCAGAGATGATTTAAAGATGAGAGTTGTTCAGAATGCATGGGTCAGGAAATGGGTAGGAGAATTCAAAATGAGTCAATATCTGATTGAGAGGAAAGTACCATTTAAGGAAAGGAATGATTAATTCGAGATTTACCTCAAAATAATAAAAATAAATTAAGGTAAGAAATACACTGGCATTATTATCAGCAAAAACTACTGTGGTAATGGAACTTGAGTAATAAAAGAGAATAATTTCTCTTGGAAAGATAATAGAATTTCTCTTCACTTAGTGCATTTTGAAACTCAGCAAGATAAGCCATCAGCTGTGGTAATAATGTGGTGCAGAAAGGACAAGATAAGCGTTTAGGGAACCTTAGTTCGGGTTTCATAGTCCAGTAAATCCTTTTAAAGAAACGTGAGAATCCATTGGCGTGTGCTTTTAAAGAAGTATAGAATATTAGAATTACTGGCAGTGTTTGAATTATATAAGCAATTGTATTTGTGGTTTTTTCGGTGAGGAGATTTCAGAATCTCTTACTATCAATCAAAATTCAGGAGCACCACTGGCTCAATCATTCAAGGGGTATCTGTTACATTACATTTCATAATGATTCTTTCAATGAGTTATTGCTGTATTTGCTGAGCAGAGTTGAGAAATAAGAGTGTTTGGTTTCACTGGATTCTTAGTTCAGTTTTCAACAATTAAAGAAAATGTTCACATTGCAATAAAATGATGCAATAAGATTTAAAATCTCATTATGAAAAATGAACTGTACAGTGTCATTCATGTCTCTTCACATCCAAAAGTCAATGTAATTAATGAGACCATGCTCCTGACATTGCATTTCCAGAGTGGGAGTTAGACTGGTTATACATATATTGATAAATCAAGATGAATTTTTATTTCAGTAAAATGCTTCATGGCTTCAGTGTCTAAGGTCTAGGGAGAAAATATAGATTCCTCCTTATTCAGTAGTAAAACAAGTGTTTCTCCGTGAGCTTGGATGATATACATCTATTTTTATAGTGAATGCTCGGACTATATTTCTTATGGAAAGCAATTGAAACACATCAAAGGAATATATGAGACTCAGCAAAAGGCAAACATAGGAATGGAAATTTTCAGTTGACTTGGGCTGTGAAAATCAAGTTAGTTAAAATAATGCTTAATTTTGGGGGGTACTTAATATTGCTCAGCTTTCAAAACTCAGTGATATCTATGATCTATGGGTGGATGTGTTATCTTTCACTTTAGTGCTTCATGTGGAAATATAACTGTGGCGTTATCATTGTAAGGGTATTTCTAGATCCTTCTTTCTGCACTTGAAAAGTCTTGGAAAAGATATTATTCTTACAAACTGTTGATATCTTTATTTATTATTTTTTTTTTTTAGATTTTATTTATTTCTTTGACAGAGACAGATCAGAAGTAGGCAGAGAGGAAGGTAGAGAGAGGAGGAAGCAGGCTCCCTGCTGAGCAGAGATCCTGATGTGGGACTCGAACCCAGGACCCTGAGATCATGACCTGAGCCGAAGGCAGAGGCTTTAACCCACTGAGCCACCCAGGCGCCCCAATTTTGGGGGGTACTTAATATTGCTCAGCTTTCAAAACTCAGTGATATCTATGATCTATGGGTGGATGTGTTATCTTTCACTTTAGTGCTTCATGTGGAAATATAACTGTGGCGTTATCATTGTAAGGGTATTTCTAGATCCTTCTTTCTGCACTTGAAAAGTCTTGGAAAAGATATTATTCTTACAAACTGTTGATATCTTTATTTTTTTTTTAAAGATTTTATTTATTCATTCGACAGACAGAGATCACAGGCAGGCAGAGAGGCAGGCAGAGAGAGGAAGGGAAGCAGGCTCCCTGCTGAGCAGAGAGCCCAATGTGGGGCTCGATCCCAGGACCCTGGGATCATGACCCGAGCCGAAGGCAGAGGCTTTAACCCGCTGAGCCACCCAGGCGCCCCAAAACTGTTGATATCTTTAAACCATAATTGCTCATAAAGAAGTGTAATGAAATAAAAATCTTTAAACAATTAGGATTTACTTATTGGTAATATTAAACAAATTCATTCATTGAAATAGAGAGGAAAAGACGTTTTAATGATGCACGAGAAAATGGAAGTTAGGTTCAGTTGTTAACCAGAGAAGAATGTTGTACTCTGGAACAAAGGAGTGCTGATATCTTATATACTGAAAAGGACAGTATTCTTAAAGCAGGACGTGTTAGCACCCATTTGGTCCCCTTCAAACACAGCACTCTCTGTTAGTCTAAAATTTAAGAATATGTTAAGTCTATACAAGGCAGGAGAATGAGTTACATTTTTTAAAAACTTGTTAAATTGGCTCACAAGTAGCTCTGTTTTTGTTCCTGTGACTCCAAAATTTGAAAATTGAATGAAAGTGGTTTTAGGATAGTCTGCCTTGGGGCACCTGGGTGGCTCAGTGGGTTAAGCCGCTGCCTTCGGCTCAGGTCATGATCTCAGGGTCCTGGGATCGAGCCCCGCATCGGGCTCTCTGCTCGGTGGGGAGCCTGCTTCTTCCTCTCTCTCTGCCTGCCTCTCTGCCTACTTGTGATCTCTCTCTGTCAAATAAATAAATAAAATCTTTAAAAAAAAAAAAAAAAAGGATAGTCTGCCTCTTATGTCACGTAAATCTGGTCCTAAGCTGACTCAAAATCTGTGATCCAGATACATTTCTACCGTGGCATTCCTTAAACTGTAAAAGTAATAGATTTCCCTAGTGTAATAATTCTGATTAACAGCCTAAATTCTGAGACAAGCCTGATTCTAAATGTGAGTCATGACCTCCTATATCCTAATCATTACACAGATCAGTAGAGAAGAAAAGTAGTTGAATCTGTACTCAGACATGTGTTAAGTACAGAACCCACCAGAGGTG
This sequence comes from Lutra lutra, assembly GCF_902655055.1. Taxonomy (NCBI): domain Eukaryota; kingdom Metazoa; phylum Chordata; class Mammalia; order Carnivora; family Mustelidae; genus Lutra; species Lutra lutra. Next base: position 33,091,728 of record NC_062288.1, read on the forward strand.
AAGGTCTATCCTTCAAAGCAGTTCAAAAAAGAAAACATCCAAGAGCTCTGAGCCTACATGTTATGAGGGAAGCCTGACAGATGTAGAAAGAACTTTAGATAAATATAATCCAAGCATCATAAAGGATAGCATTACTTCTTAACACTAAAAGACAACTACCATGAGTACTGAAGTTAACATGGAAGGCTTTTAAAAGAACTTTAAAATATAGAACTATTTAAAAAATAATCATAAATCAGGACCTTCCTTAATCATTGTCCTGGAATTTAGAAAGTACCGTCTATAAAAGTGTATTAATAATACTTCAGAAGGAATAATAGTAATTTGGGTGGAAATTAGTTCCTGGTTTTATGGTATTAATTGTACGTACTGGAATCACATTAAGGATTGTTACTGCAATATAACATTACTACTGATATTCACCTAGTAACTTTCAAGATTGTGTGCCATATGGCTATAGCCTCCTTTTGATCTGGTAAGGGAGGTCAGTGTTCTGACATACAAATGAGCCAGACTGCAGTCCATTGTGACCGCTGAACCACACGTTTGTTTTCAGATACGGTATCCAATAGTCTCTTGCAATAAATGCATCCATGTAACTATGAAATTATTTGTCCTTGTACTGTTCCAAAAAGAATTCAAGGCAGTATGCAAAACTATATCTACTAAATGAGAAAAGGTAAGTACATGAGGAAATCTAGGGGAGACAAGGATGTGGTTACAAGAATTAAAACTGAAGCAAGGAGAGAAGTTAGCAAAAGAAATGCGTGTTGTAAAGCACTTACTTTTGCTAGAGGTGAGCCTTAAATTTGACTTTCAGCTCTCTAGGGAGCAATGTGAATAAGAAACAAGAGGAGATGTTTTACTCTACTCATTAGATAAAAACAAACCGGTTATCCAGAAATACTGAAACATAAGAGATATTTCTCTTATGGGCCTAATAAAGAGGAAACTATAATTTTAATAAATGTTGAACAACATTCTTACAGGAAATATACTTCGTATGTCCCAATAGGCCAAAGATCAAACCCCCTCCGACCCTACATACAGCAGATTAGGAAAGAGGAAACAAGCATAACATATATCCTTTAGGAAAAACATTTAATTCTTCCCCTGAATACAACATAACAATGATTTATATTACATCTCTTAGTATAAATCCTAAAGCAAATATATTATATATAGATGAGGCCTCTAATCTATTTCCAGTGGGACATGCACATTTAAGTTTTATTTGTAATCAAAAATTTTTATACCAACTTCTCTGAAGAGCCTCATGAGTGAAACACATTTTACAAATACATGTAGTGTAGAATAAAGCCTACATTAGAGAATAATTTCTCCTATAAGTAGATTAGTTAAATCTTAAATTTAGACTTAGAAGTCAATTTATTGAATCATCCCATTCATTTGCTTTTAAACCTAGTTCAGCATCAGAATATCCTGAGGTATTATAAGATAAAACAGTTTCAGGCTCTACCGTAAATCTGTTGAATCTGTATCTACTTGGAGGACGTGAATATGGATGTTGCAAGTAGGAGAAGGAAGCTGGAAAGGAAAAACTGGAAAGCTGAACTTTAATTGAAATTACTAGGGGATTTTGACGATGATTTAAATACATAGGCCATAGTCTAGTACAAAACTCATCGTATAGATACAGAAAATTACTTGTTCATTCATGTCTGTTTATTGAGCATTTTATTATAGATATGTAATTGTGAGAACAATTAAAATACAATAGATGTAGTCCTCATATGATAAGACTCTATAGCGTAAACACATGAGACATGTAACTATTTGGATACCAACCAAATCAACAGAGAATAAATCCTCACAGTTCGTGGTTAGCCAAAGCTTCAGTATCACCTGAGAAGCCCTGAACTTGAAATTATCATTATAGTTCACATAATTTTTCTGGGGATCAGTATCCTCATCAATAAAAAAAGGAAACTGCATGGGATTGTCACCAAGACCATTTTGGCTATACAATGTTAAGAATCTCTTATGTTGGAGAAGGGTGAATATGAGGTGGGGTGATGGAGGGATAGGGGATAAGTGATGCTTAAGACCTGGTAGATGGATAAGGTAAGGATAGATGGAGAGGGAAATATAAAGCTGGTGGAAGAGGAGGAATAATTTAACACAGAACTAGATGGTCAAGTCAAATATTAAGGTTTGCTAATAATTTATATGATATAAACAACGAAGAGAAATGGGCAAATCCTGGAGGTCTCTAAGACTCCTTGATTAGCTCTTAAGATTCTTCCTTTTCCCATGAGAAGCACCTTTGAGCCCATAATAATAGAAGATCTATCTATGCAAGGCATGTAGGTTACTTCATTCATCAGAGAACCTTTTAAACAATGAAACATCTCACTTTTATATGTAAATAATTGTATAGCTTGTGTGACATTTTAAGGAACCATACTCCATAAATCCATAGATACTAGGTTTGTTTCCTAGAAGGAATCTAGATATCCCAAACCATGGACCACATACCAAAAGACTTTAATGGATCAGGAATCTCTAACTAACAGGTTATTTGTTTGTTTCTGGGGAGGATGGTTATCAGCCTGTTTACTAGAGAATTAGACCAGGTCAACCTGCCTTCTCTCATTCTATTCACCCTGTCTGTTCTTCCTATCCTGTGACTGTCTGTTTGGATGTTAAGATTAATATTGGAAGCATAGCATGAGATGTGCATTTAGAACTCACTATTGTTTTTTTGCCCCTGGGAGAGTTTATCAGCACTTGTTCCTAGAGACTGTCCTATTTCTCAGTTAGATAGGATGATCTGAAAATGGTTCTCCCTTGGATTTTAGCTACGAGAAACCCTGTCCCTTTCACTTCATGCTGTGGTCATCACAACTCTCAATTCTGAAGTCAGTCTAGCCCTTGAAACTTTACTTTTTACAAGGACAGTCAGGGTCAGTGTTCACTAGACCATTGCATTTCTAGAATTATTATGAGAAGATGCTGAGAGAGTTAGCTGTGTAATTCATAGGTATAACATATATATTTATAAAATGACATTTAGGTACCAAAAGTAGTATTTCTTAAATCTTGCAAAAAATTAGCCCTTATTTTAATTTTGATTAATATTTTTTTCTGATTTGCCTCATAGGTAAATATATTGTATAGTTTGTGAAGGATGTATGTGATCCTTATGACCACCAATGTGACATCAATCAGTGTTACACAATTGTGATTTTCATGTAGGGGTGGATTGATTAAAAAGGCCAAAATTAAATGCTGCATTTCTTTTGTTTTCAGTTATACTTTGAGGAAAAAAGTATTTCAATTTATGGCCTTCTAATAAATAAGATGTAAATTATCCATCTCGTGGATAATTTATTATGAAATTGGAAAGAAATTCATGAAATTGGAAAGAAAAAATATTTGAGTATCAATAAAGGACATATACAATTGCAGATTTTAAACCACATCTAATTCTAATAGATAAAGTACTTACTGAAGACAAAATAATGAACAGAGATGCATTTTACATGTCATAGTTTTCCTGTCCATCATCATCTTATACTCTCATTTATTTAGAAAGATTCTATTTATTTATTTGAGAGAGAAAAGAGAGCCTGGGGCTCAATCCCAGGACCTGGAGATCATGACTTGAGCCAAAGGCAGATGCTCAGCCAACTGAGCCACCAGGTGCCCCTATATTCTCATTTAATTACAAGGTTCAGCATATTAGAAATCTCATTACTTTATCTGAAAACAAAGATAAGATGGATGTAGACTTTCTGTTAAAGGATCATGGATGACATGAGTTGACTTACATCATACAGAGATCTGAGAGAGAGAATGTGTTCATTACTATGTTTGTGTGTAAGAGACCATATAGACTTCTATAATGCTGCCTTGGCTCTATGCCACAAGACTGCCTGATAATAATTTCCCACTAGTGGATCGAGATACTATTAAGTCCATTTTCATGTTAAACTCTGCTTATTGATGGATTTTATTTAAAAAACTAGATTCACAGTGGTCCATTAGGAACAATTGTCTTGTAATTTTTCTGCTGTCAGAATAAGTAGAAAAATCTTCCATGTAACCCTCTTTTATATTTACATAATTATGGTTGCATTTGTCTAAGACAAAATAGCGTCATTTAACTTGTTCAAAATGATCAATTTGCTGCAAAGTTCAATCAGTTATATGGTGCTATGGAGACAAAAATGCAGTTGAGATGTCTCCTTTCTTAAGTATCTTTAAAGGGTATGATTTAATGCAAGTGTTTTGGGAATACGTATTTTTCTTTTATATAAAAATAATAGTGATTATCATAATACTCTCTAGCTCCATCCAAGTCATTGACTATGGCAAGCTTTCATTCCTTTTTGTGGCTGAGTAGTATTCCTTTGTGTATACATACCATATCTTCTTTATCCATTCATCAGTCAATGGACACTTGGACTGTTTCCATATATTGGCTATTATAGTTAGTGTTGCTATAAACTTTGGGGTGCGTGTATCCCTTTGAATTAGTACTTTCGTATTCTTTGGGTAAATACTTAGTAGTTCAATTGTTGGATCATAGGGTAGTTCTATCTTTAACTTTTTGAGAAACCTCCAGACTATTTTCCAGAGTGGCTGCACTAGTTTGCTTTCCCACTAAGAGTAGAAGAGGGTGCCCCTTTCTCTGCATCCTCACCAACACCTGTTTCTTCTGATGCTGATTTTAGCCTTTCTGACAGGTGTGAGGAGATCTCTCATTGCACTTCTGATTTGCATTTCCCTGATGATCAGTGATGTTGAGCATCTTTTCATGCATCTGTTGGCCAACTGTATGTCTTCTTTGGAAAAATGTCTAGTCGTGTCTTCTGCCCATTTTCAAACTGGATTATTCATTTTTTGGTGTTGAGTTTTATGCGAAGTGAAGTAAGTCAGTCAGAGAAAGACAAATACCATATGATTTCATTCATGTGGCATTTAAGAACCAAAACATATGAGCATAGTGGGGGAGAAAAGAGAGAGGCAAATAGAGAAACAAACTCTTAACTATAGAGAACTAACTGATGGAGGGGAGTTGGATGGGAGGTGAGTTAAATAGGTGATGGGGAATAAGGAGGGCACTTGTGATGAACACAGGGTTGTATAAGGAAATGCTAAATCACTACATCATACTCCTGAAACTAATATAACACTATATGTTTACTAGCTGGAATTTAAATAAAAACTTAAAAAAATAATAGTGATAAATTTTATCATCTTCCTCATTTTCCTTCTGAGGCAATAAGTATTATCAGTATGGTGTGTGTCCTTCAACCTTAGTCTATCCTCATACAAGCATACAGAAATAAGATAGACAAATATAAAATGGAAGTATTGTACGCTTTTTCCTCTAGCATAACTTCTCAAGAATTGATTGCTGGATTGTCTTCAAAAATGGCTAAAGTGATTTGTAAACCCGGCAGTCATTCATGAGATTGTCCATTACATGCATTCTTGCCATTCTGAATATTGTCATTTCTTATCTGTTCTTCCCTCCTCATTTTCTAAAATAATCTGATTTGTGAAAAACTATCATATCCAGTTACTGTTGGAACTTGCAGTTTTTTATCTGCTTGATATCTTAGAGATATTTTCATTGACCTATGAGATTTCCCTGTCTCTGACTTGCCCTATTCTTATGCCTTTGTTTGTATTTTTCTCATCATCTTATAGGGGCTCTTTAGGTACTATAAACACCAACCATTTATTTGTTACATGCTTAGCAAAGATCTTTTCCCCCTGTATATCCTTACATCATAAAGCATCATCTACCTCTGCTTCGTTGTGTCTTCCCGACTTCCAGGTCACACTTGTGTCATTGCCTGGCTGTTCCTCAGACAACCAAACCTTGGCACCCACTAAACCCTCTACCCAGAAGACTCTTCTATAGAGTGCTCCCTATATAGGGAGCACAGTGCTCCCTCATTTATTTGGGACAAAAGTAAAACTATTGTAAATCTATCTCCACATTCAGCTTTATTTTTATTCATAGAAATAATATTTCTCATTACTTTGAATCCATACGTACCTTTCTGCTCACGATCTCTTCTGTTACCCAACAATCTCCCTGAGAACAAGAATGTCTTTGTGTTGTCCACTGCTATGCAACCAGCATCTGAAACCCTGACTTGCACAATAAATACTTTCGATTTGATGAGTCAATTATTTTTTTTATCTTGATTGATGATACCTATGATTTTAAACAATGTCTAGAAGTCACTGAATCTTTCAAGTAACTTGTAATAAAACTGATCTAGGACTATGCTTTAGGTCTGCATTTGGTTAAAACACTTCTTTTCCCCAAATCCTGTGTATTGTGATATAGGTACTACTTACCATTAGTTACCTATGTTCTGCCTGTGAATTATTGTTTATTATTATTATTTTATTCTGATTCACATAAGTAACGTTTTTAGCAATAAATAGGTAAGCATGGGTAACTTGGTCACTGCTCTTTTCTGACATCATCATCACTTACATGTGACTTACACATGGATCCTGCCATACCAGGGCCTGTGCTATCCATGAGGAGACTGGTGCTTCCTACCTGTGGTGGGCTGAATTATGTCCCCCTAAATCCATGTGTTCAAGTCCTAACCCCCAGCACCTCAGCATGTAACCCTATTTAGAGATAAAATCTTTAAGCAGGTGATTACATTAAAAGGAGGTCACAAGGTTGTGCCCAACTCCAACCTGACTGGTGACCTTCTAAGAAGAGGAAATTTGTACATATGAAGGGACACCAGGGAATTGTGCTCACAGAGGAAAGACCATGTGAGGACACAACAAGAAAATGACCCTCCACAAGCCTAGGAGAGGGGCTTCAGGAAAAACCAAACCTGTTGGCACCTTGATCTTGGGACTTCTAGCCTCCGGAACTCTTAAGAACGTGAATTTCTGTAGCTCCAGCCACTCAGGCTGTGCCATTCTGTTATAGCTGCATGGGCAGACTGATACACTACCACATGCCTGCTCTTTTGTTGCGTGTAAACCACGGGCCTACAGCTCTATATGACCTCATTCTCGGTGACTCCAATTTTTCTCATGTGGATGGCCAAGGAGGCTTTGTCACTCTTACACATACCATGTTGTGGGGGCAGCTCTAGCACCTGAGCACAGCATAGCTTCCAAGGGGTTATGAATAAAAGAAAAAGTATATGGCCGCTTGGGACACTAATGATACAACCAGGAATCTTCTGCAGGATCCCTTGATACTTACAGTTTAGTTTCCTGAGGGGTTAAATGTTTTGGTTAGTACATAATAAATTGAGAATATGATATAATTACTAATTAAAGCATTGTTTCTGAGAGAAAAATGCATTCCTGAGTGACCGTTCTGCGAATAACCCATATTCGAGTTAAGAATGGCCTCTATGTTGTTATAATTGGAGACAAGAGGTACTCGGAACGTAAAAATAAATAAATTAATTAATTAAAACCCACAAGGATAATAGAAAAGAGAAAAAAAAAATCATTGCTGGATGCCCTTCTCAGAGCTGAGGAATTCCATCTGGCTGCAGCAGCTAATCCTACAGGAGCAGCTGTGCCATTGAACGCCCAGATAAGAAGGGATGGGCTAAGTGAGCTGAGTACGGTCATGTGTCAATGGCAAGGATTCTGATCCAGCAGGCAAGGCAAAGCATGGTATATAGAAGGGAAAGCCCTGCAGATAGAAAAGACTAAAATCAGAATAAGACCGTGATTGTTAAGTGACCTTCACAATCGTGGCACGATCCCTATCAGGCAGAGTGAAAGAGAAAGCATGGTATGGGAAATCGAAACAGACGGTGAAGGGACCATCTTATAGATTGGAGTCAGATCCTGGCAAGAAAGTGGTTTCCTGGGCCAAAAACTTAAAGCAGAAACCCCGTTCTATAGAGAGAGCAATTAGGAATTACTGTGACAATGGCAGCATGTGACAGTGTCAAACTCTTCACTGCATTCCCGAGAGCTAGCGAAGTCCCCCTTAAGCTGATGAAGGCACGGCTTGAGGAAAAGGGTGGAGACCATCTGGGATTTCAGTCACCAAGTTCAGGGGAACCTGAGACAGATGTATTTGTTCCATTCTTTTATTTAAAGCCAAAGAAATTATCCACATCCTCTGAGTTCTTTACAAAGTCCTCATTGGAAGTGGGAGGAGAGTAATAGTATGCCCCATTCTTCATTAGCTGCCATTTCCTCATTCATCTCCCTGCCTGTCCAACGTTGAAATGTCCATGATACCACCGCTGGGTGATTTTCTTATTTCTGCTTCAGAATTCCCTGTGACACCAATCAAAGATAACACGAACTCGCATTTATATAGACCTTGCACTGTTGCTAAACATTTCTGTCTCTGATTTCATTAAAAAGAAAAAATGAAAATACATTCGGTTTTATTCTCATGTCTTAGTTTCTACTAAATTACAGATCCAGGCTTGATGGCTGCCCAGAAAAAAAAAAAAAAAAAAAAAGGAAGAAACAGCTGTTTGTGGTTTGTTACCCAAGTGCAGGTCTCCCCAAAAGAATGAAAAAGCTAGTGGCCACTCAACATATCCTGGCGGCTGACTGAAGAGGAACTAGGTCCTTCAAGATCCTGTTGGATATGTTCCTGTATTCCCAGGTGTGCCCCAATCATGAAAGCTATGCCCACATTGACAGATTTGTTATTCAGAATTTTGAGAATTTATCATCTGGATGTGGTCAGTCAGAGCCAGCTTTCGAAACTGTCCTATTCACAGCAAGCATCCAACAGCGGCCAATGAATACTCGTTCTGTAGATTCAAGTGCTGTTAATGACTTTGATTAAATTCCATATAGAAATAAACATATTTGGTCAAAACAGGGCTGTGAAACTCAAATGTATTTCTGAGAAAATCTGACTCACCTTATTAAAGGAACAAATGGCAGTGCTTGTACTAGAAAATGATATTGCGGTTTAAACCCAGAAAGGATTTTGTTCAATCCTTCCTATATGTGGAGAGGAGCATCACCTTGTCGATGGGCCAAGGCGCCATGCTCACTGGAGTCTTAAGCAAAGCATATGCAGAGAACTGCTGGAATCCATGACCCTAGGTCTTTCTCATCTCATAGGCAGCCTGATAATCAGACTTACCTTGTCCCTGGCCTTGACACAAGTCCTGTTACAGAAATGCAAGTTCCCTGACTGCAAAATTTCTCCATCTCCTCCTCTTTCCCTGGTTCTTTCTGTGATCTGGATATTACAGTTTCCGGTAATTGGTTTCTAGTCCTTTCCCAAGTGACCACCATTTCTCTTTCAAGCACATATATTTCCTGGTGACTTTTGCCCCCTTTGATGGCTTCACAATCAGACCTTCATTACCTCCACATTTATAGTATTAGAAACGGTACCTTGTCCGAATGTTGTCCTTAAATGACCATGCATTTACATTTTTGCTGTACTTGCGTTATTCTTCTCATAATGGAATTATGTCAGGGACCAGTCTCCCACGAGCTTTTATTTCCCCTCCCTGAACCCTGCTTTAATCCATTACTGTGTCCCGCATAGCTCCTACCAAACTTCATCCCTATTACCATTACCCATCTGTAGATCTCCAAGCTGCTGGGTCAGCTCTAGCTGCACGAGGCTACCCAGTCATTAGGATTCATTTGAAAAGGTAGCTAAATGAGTCCTGTCCACCTAATCATTCCTGTAGAATGGTCTCTACTGTACTTGGCCTCCTTGTTCTGACCCTCTCCATTCTCAGCTAAACTGCTTCTACCTGAGCTCCCATTATGAGAACATATTCTGCATAAATGATACTTGGAAAAATCATCTTTGACTTTTTAAGTAGCATTATACAGTGTGAGTATTTTTAGCTTCCAGCTGTGCCAGCAATAAGTAAGAGACTTTGAAGTGCTAAAAATATTTGGGATGTGTCAAGTAGGAGTTGGCAAATACCCCGGGGTGAGAAAAGCCCTAGATATGATACATCTGGCACACATTTTTAGGATGTCCTATTTTTAGTCTGTATTTTGATTTCTGAAGAGATCCAGGGGTGTTTCCCTAAAGAAGCGAAATAACAGAGATGCTTTTAGTGAACAAGGTAATCTCTGAAGTTTTCTCTCTTCCTTCCCTCTGCCCTTCAAATTAAAATTGTCAGCATGCCTGACATTAGTTTTGAATCACAGATAGTTGGAAACCTTTGGAAGAGAAGTAGTATATAACATCCAAGAATGAATGGCAAAACACAGATAGTAACATTAAAATGTTTTGTTTCGGGCGCCTGGGTGGCTCAGTGGGTTAAGCCACTGCCTTCGGCTCAGGTCATGATCTCGGAGTCCTGGGATCGAGCCCCGCATCGGGCTCTCTGCTCATCGGGGAGCCTGCTTCCTCCTCTCTCTCTGCCTGCCTCTCTGCCTGCTTGTGATCTCTCTGTCAAATAAATAAAATCTTAAAAAAAAAAAATAAAATGTTTTGTTTCTTGGTTACAGCTCTGAGTGGGATTGTGCCATTGTTGTTTTCCGATTATTTTTATTGGATGATCATTGCCAACCTTCTGGCAAATTCTTTTGTCTGGCTCCTATCTGACACATGTATTTTGTGTAATATATTCACTTACATTCTTGTCTTAAGTAGTTCAGTGAGTAAAGAATGATAAACGAGGAGAATTAAGATGTTGTGATATATTTTTCATTTGATGCTAGTCCCGATATTACCAATTCTCAGAATGTTTCCTGATTTTTGTACTAAACTCGAATGTAGTACTGAGCTCCTAGATAATGTCCCTTTATCATATGCAAAGCTTAGGCTGAAAATTTTCAATGGCCCTTATAGAAATTAATCCTCTCCCGAGATGTGGAAACAGGGGTGGTTTTGAGGTGGATGGGAGTGTGCTCCTGTATAAAGATGAAGTAACCAGTCAAGAAATCTTAGTGAATTCTACTTTTGACTCTATCCTTAGGGTTTCCCCCCCAAAAATTAACTTATAGGTCAGGAAGAATCTCAGACTTACACATTTACCAAAGGTTTATTCATTAATAGATATTTCTAGCTAAAAGGTAAGTATTAATCATCAACAGATCTTTATATGTTATCACCTGTGACTTCTGATGGTGCTATGGATTAGGAAACCACTGTATTCATGAAAGCTTTGTGCCATATCTTTTACAGTTTGTGGTAGGACAACTGACATCTAGGACTTCCTTGAGGAATCTACTTCTCTCTCTTTATGTGCATGAAATCTATGGTCCTTTCTCGTGATAGCGCTAGGTTGCTGTAAACATTTCCTGATTCTAGCTGGCAAGAGAGGGTATGGTTTCCTTTTTTTTTTTTTTTAAGGAGAGGGTATGATTTGACAACAAAAAATATTTCTGTTTTGACAACAATCTGATGGATTCTGTTGTGATTCTATCAGAACTGTAATGGTGATTTTAAAGTATTTTCAAGAGATTGCAATTTTGTGATTTGTCTTTTCTAGTGATTTAAGTATACAAAAATCTATTCTTACTATGTTAATGAGTCCAAAATTATTTCAAGCTTTTGATGATCTGAGATTTGTTCTAATTTTCCAAAATGGATTTAGTTTAGATTCTCTTTAAAAAAAGATGACTCAGGAAAATGTATGTCTGGGTTGTACACAGTGTAGCTGTGGAGTGTCCATGTAAAAATGTGCAGAAATCTTTAAAATTTTCTGTATTTAATATTCTCTACAGAACTTATTGAAAGGTTCATAAAACCAAAGGGTCAGGTTTCAGAAGTCACTACGACATGAATTGTGGTTGTAGCAACATTTAATATTACATACCTTTCTTAGTTTTCACTTTGATATTTTGTGACACATGTCTCAAGTTTTAACCAATGTTTAAAAATGCATTAGTAGGAGAAATTTACTTGATTGCCTGCTGGATACAGTTGCAACAGTTAAGATCTCAGGAATATTAATATTTGGTAAGTTGTCTGTAACATCTTTGAGGAGAGATGGAAAGTGTTTCTATGTCAGATTTCATCACAAATAGCCAACTAACTCTTTGACAATTTAAAAGGCAACTTGCCGGCTGATCTGTAATACAGAGAGATAGTTGGCAAGAAAAACATATTTTTTAAAATCTGCCACATTTTCTAGTTGAACAGGTATCTGAATGTAAATCTAGACTTATGTTGCAAAAAATGTCCCAGATTGATTTAAAAAGTGCTTCAACTCATGTCTCTTGAATTATCTTTATGATTAATGTATTGAACTTTCATTACCATTAAAGAGAATTATTGGATGTGTATGCATGGCGAGTTAAGACACTTATGTTTTGTGATAATTGATAAGGGAGAAAGGGAGAGTTAATGGCCTAGCATGCTGACCTTTCGTGGATTGTTCAAGGGAACATTCACTAGGAAAGAGAAAAACTTTTGATGGTTCTGGCATTATGATTCATCAAATAAGTTAAGGACTCTAGGTAATCTTCCTCTTAAAACCACCGAACATCATAGAGGTGCTCCTTTATGTTGTAACTGTACCTATGAGATGATGCTACAAGTGTTGAGATAATAGAGAGGGTTATCAGAGGCTTTTCCCCCACGAGAAAATATCCGCAGATAATACAATTCAGCCATCACTAGTCAGCCAGTACACTGGCCTTCTCCTTTTGGTCAGTAGCTTAGGAATTGAACCATAGCATTTATAATTCAGTAGTTTCTGCATACCTGTCTACTTTGTCACCGACTCAGGGGAATTTGATGTGCGTGTTTTGCCTCAGCGAGTCCGTTTTATTGATGTGCTTGCTGTAGGAGTTGCATATACAGTATAAACTTTCCTGGGAAAAGCTGCTTCTTTGCCATAAGACTTAGAATTATTCATAAAATAATGTGTATGTTAGCACAGAAGATCTAAATTTAGGAAGGAAACCGTAAAGTCAAATCTGTGGCTAATTCATGCTTGATAATTCAGAGGTAAATAATTGGCATTTATATTTGAGACAAGTTCAGTGTTTCAGCACAGAGATTTTATGCCTGTGTCTCTAAAACAGTGGGATTGCTGTTACTGTTTCTTGAACTCACCAGAGTCTGCAGTTTAACTGAAGTGTGAAGGCCGCTTACTTTATTATTTAGATGATGATCTAGGGGGTGTAAGGAAGATAGTCTCACCATCATAGAAAGAAATTTTATGAATTTCTAATATTCTGTTAATTGCCAATGTATTTTTTTCTTCTTGAAAAAATGATAAAAGAAAGGACAGGTCTCTCTCGTAATCTGGCAGAAACTTTTTAATATCTCTGATTGCAATTACAATCTTATATGTACAATCTTATATGTATTTATTATGTTTGTCTATCTTCTACATCTGATTATAAGCCCCACATAATCAAGAGTTGAGTCGAATTTTGCACATCATCCTCCCTGACCCTACCACCTTGTCTGTAATTTAGTAAAATGTTCAGTAAATATTTGTCAAAAGAATTAGTGAGCAAATAAAAGAAAGAGTAATCCAATATTTAAACAACTTCAAAACACTTGACTATATTTGATCAATTGAAGCATGTTAAGAGATCATTAGGCTGTGATAAACTTTATTTCCAGAACCATTGATGCTTTCTAGATGGAAAAGAAAAAAATTAAATATATGTATGTTTGCTCTTACACTCCATTTTTTAATAGGTGCTGTGTGTTTTTATGAAAATTATCTTAAAATTCATTCTAGTTATAGAATGAATAAGTTACAGGAATAAAAGGTACAGCATAGACAGTATTGTCAATGGTGTTATAATAGTGCTGTGTCATGACAACAGATGGTAGTTACCCTTGTGGTGAGCAGCTAAAGCTAATGTTACAATGTGTGTCAGCTATAGTTCAATTAAAATAACAATAATTGGAAAAAATAAGAAAAATTTATTCTTTTCATTGTATTTGGAAGTTATACTAATAATGGTTTCAGAACTTCAATCCTCCCTAGGATTTGGAGTATTTAATTCCTTTCTCCCTCTTTCTTGCCTACCCTCCTTCCTCCTTCCTTCTTTCCTTCTACCCTCCATCCATCCATCCATTCATCCATCCATCCTTCATAAAAAAGTACACGAGTCTCCTATAACACTACTGTTAAAACAACATTGGTACTTGGTAAAAAGTGGCACAAATTAACCAATGGTGCTCTGACATGTCTTTCCTGGTATATGTAAGACCACGTAGGAGTCTCCTTTAAAATTAGTAACTGGATTTCATTCTAGAATGTGTGTGAAGGAAAAGGGTGTGTTTAGTAGAAATTGAAGCCGAGTGGGTAGAATGTACAGAGATTGTGTTTTGGGATAGTATTTTGCTTTGGCTCTTTGTTTTTGCATTGAACTATTATAGGGTCTTTGTCCTTGATATATCTCTTCATCCTAGGGTTTAAAAAAAAAAAGGCCTAACATATTCTAGATGCCCAATTAATAATTTTAAATAAGTATATGAAAGAACAAAGAATTACATGAGATAAAAGACCAAAGGTATTTAGATCAGACAAAGTGTTATCATCAAGTAAAGATAAACATTAAGAGGTCTTTTCTAGTCTTGAGTTCTTGTACACTATGTATATTGGATCTTCTTGACACGTCTTTCTTAAGTATTTCCATTCTCCTTCAAGTGCGTTTTCCACTGCCTCTTTTATATTCACCACAAAGAATCTTATGGCAGGGACTACAGCAGACCTTATTTTTAGGGGCAATATCTCCCTGAATTGATTTGTAGTCCTATAACATTTAAATGAAATAAGGTTCATTAATGGCATTCTTTCCCCAAGACCAGAATGACAGTTGTGTACATAAATGTATGGGTGTGACTTGTCCTGCATACTGATGAATTCTACCATCATGTTTGCCAGCAGTAAACAGAATCACAGACGCTACCCAATAATTCTCCTAGCGCAAGTTATAAACAGGAAAAAGCGTCTTTCTCTCTGCTTTCACTTAGCTTTATTAAATGCTGACTATCAAAAACAATTTATCAGGATTTAATAGATCTTTGCTATTTCAGAAAAGATGTTTCTCTATGTTATATAATTGGAAGTTGGAATCTTATCTCTGTTGGAGCTCATTACCCAGCAGCAGTCCCTCCACTCCTCCCCAGCCCCGAAAGTGGTGGTGTAGAAACTACAGGAGTGTGATTACCAGCACAGGTATTGGAGGAGCAAGAAATAATGAGATTTCCTCCCTGAAATGTGTCTCTTCACACTGAGTCAAGTAGATTCATTTCCATGTTTTCAAAGTCAAACAGTGCTGAGAACGCAGACAGTTTATATAACAGCAAGCATGTTTTGGGAAAGCTAGCAAGAACAGTGCATTCTATACCACACGATCTTTCAATACAACTTTGTTTCAGTGTTTGGTTTGTTTACATATCGATGGAACTTTTATTCATTTCTAAGTCAGTCAATATTTACTGCTTTTCATTGTGTCATAAGGAACAGGAAAGAAATAGAACCTTTTGTCCCTGCCACTGTGGATGCTACAAGTCCTTGCTATTAAGAATTTATATTTCTGATGATTATTTATAAGCACAGCCTCAGATGTTGAATACTTTCTTTTTTTTAACGTGAAGAGTCTTAGCATTAGAAGAGAACCTTAAAGGACATTTAATCTCACAGCCATCCAGAACACCACCTTGGCACTACATGGCGATATTACAATCCCTTTCAGGGATCCCTCGTTGTACATATTTAACGGTCTAGTAACTGTTTAAACCAAGGTTTTTTTGACCATGGGATTTTTTTCTTTGTTACAGTTATTAAAATACTTGTTAAGAAACACATCACTAAATCCTCTTCAGGAAGTGTGCTCCATTTGGGGTGTTAGCAAATACTTCCTTATATTGAGATCCTTTTCTTTGTAACTCCCAACTGTGTATGACCCCAAGCTGTAAACAGCACAATGGAGATGAACTGAAAATGTTTTGAGCTTTAATTTCTCCTACATCTGGATTCTAAAACCAACACCTCGTTTTTGTTTGCTTCCTTAGTCTAGGTTACTCAGTTAACATAAAATTTACCTTTTTTAGAGTACATTTCAATGAGTTTTGACAAATGTATACAGGGTCCCCATCACAATGAATATGTAGAATATTCCCATGACCCCAAAATGGTTCTATGGGCCCCTGTGTTCTTAATCCCCTCCCTGCAAATTTTGTTTGTATTTCTCTAATGACTAGTGACATTGAGTATCTTTTTATATGTTTATTTGACATATATATCTTTATTTATGAAATGTTCAAATATTTTGCCTATTTTTATTATATTTTTTGTCTTGTATTAAGTTATAAGATTAATTTATCTATTTTGGATACAAGTGATAAATGATAAATCACATAGGTGTTTATGTATATTTTGTTACTGTTTATAGGTAGTCTTAATTTTCTTGAGAGTGTCTTATAAAGAGCATAGGTTATTTTTTCATTTTCTTTTTAATTTTGGTGAAGTTGTATTTATTAATTTTTATTTTAGGTTTGTGCTTTCTGAATCCTATTTTAGAAATTTTGCCTAAATTAAGATCACAGAGGTTTTTTCCTATCTTTTCTTTATAATTTTATAGATTTAGAATTTATATTTTGATCTAAGATCTGTTTAAAGTTAATTTTGTAAATCATGTGAAGTGTAAGTCAAGAAGGCCTTGGTACCCTTTCCAAAAATTAATTAGTCATATACATGGATTAGTTTTTGGATTTTTGTTTTTTGTTCTGTTCTATGATCTCTACATCCACCTTTATGTCAGTATCACGTGGACATGAGGTAATATAAGACATCATTGTTGTTCTTCTTTTTCAAAGTTGTTTGGCTATTCTGGTCCAGGGTTTCTCAACTGTGAAACTATTGACACTTTCCATCAGATAATTCTTGGTGATGGCAGGCTGTCCTGGGCATTGTAGGATGTTTAGCCCCATCTCTACCTTCTACCCACTAGATGCTAGTAGCACCTACCCCAAGAGTAACCACCAAAATGTCTTCAGACATTGCCAAATGTCCCCTGGGAAGGAAATGTCCCCTGGTTGAGAACTGCCATTCTAGCATTTTGCTGTGTCACTTAAGTTTTAGAATCAGCTTGCAAATATTTGCAAAGAGACCTGCTAGGATTTTGATTTTCATTGCCTTGAATCTTTAATTGAATTTGAGGAAACTGACATCATAACACTAGTGAATCTTTTAATCCATAAACATGGGATATGCAGTCTTTTTGGATATGTCTTTATCTGATTTTGGTCTCTGAATCATATTGGCCTCGTAGATTCAGTCAGGTAATGTTTTCTCTTCAAATTTCTGAAAGAGTTTGTATAGAATTGTTATTATTTCTTCCTCAAATTTTGCTTTAGAATTCACCAGTAAAGCCCTCTGAATCGAAGCTTTCTTTATGAGACTTTCAACTTTTTAAATTTTCTATGGAGATTTTCAGCTTATTTATTTGTTCCCAGATGAGCTTTTGCCATTTTGTTTTTCAAATGATTTGTTCATTTCGCTTAAGTTGTCAAAATTATTGGTATCAGTTTACTTATGATATGTTTTTATTATCATTTTCCTTATCATTAGTAATGTATCTCTTATTCTTGATATTGGTAATTTTTTGTTCAGTGTGACTAGAAATTTGTCAATTTTATTGATAATTTTTAAAGAACCAGGTTTTTGTTTCATTGATTTTTCTCTATTATAGTTTTACTGATTTCTTTTTTTTTTTTTTTTTTTAGTTTTACTGATTTCTACCCATATCTTTATTGTTACCTTCCTTCTGTTTGCTTTGGATTTAATTTCCTCTTTGTCTAGTTTCTTTCTCTTTCATCCTTTGGTCTAGTTTCTTAAGGTAAAATCCTTGATTATTAATTTGACACTGATTTATTTTTCCAAGATAAAAATTTAATGCTATACATGTTTCTCTAAGAACTGCATCTCACAAGTTTTGATAAGTTGTACTTTAATTTTCATTCAATTAAAGATGTTCCAATTTCACCTTTGACTTCCATTTTGACTTATGGATACTTAGAACTGTGTTATTGATAGCTAAATTAATTTATTTCCAGTATGAGGAAACATACTTTGTGTAATTGTGATTATTTTAAATCGTTTAGTAATCTTAGCTTTCTTAGGAGCTCAGGAATAATCATGATGTTGCAAATTACCCAGCTTTTAGGGTAGAAGGTTTTCTCATTCATAAGCAGAAGTCCTCACACATTTTTAAAATAATTACCAATAAAACATATTTCTATAACTGGAGAAAATACATCTGTCTATAACTAGTGGGGAATAATTTTCCCTTGGAGTGGACTTATGTTCCATCTACTGTCATAGAAATATTTCCATACTGTCTGTTGAATCCTTGGCTATGAATTATCTCCTCCATCAAGTAACTTGCAATAAGGCATTTTGAAAAATATGTCATCTAGTAAGAAAGCTAACTTAAGTCTCTTTTAAGTTATGAGGTTTAAAATGTCTTCTGTCCAACCATTTATTATCTCATTTGGTATTGGGAGTTTAAATAACAATTACATAACTTTGAGTCTATGAAAACCCAGGCAGGGCTCTTCAGCTCTTTTCAGTGGCTTATGCATAGACTGTAGCTCTTAGAACATGTAGGACTCAATGCATTCTCCTTCCATTTGTAAATCTCCGTGCTATTTGTCAGTCTTTATACAGCAACAGACGTTCAACCTAAGTAATAAGAGAATTGTGTTATATGTGTGTGAATAAACACATTTTTTTTCTCTTCATGTCTTTACAGTTTTCAAGAAATTCCAGCCATATCTGAAGTCTTATATTTCTTACAAGGGTCAAATTGGATTGTGTATATGGAATCATATTTTGAGCTGTAAGATGAGAGACAAATGCTAGTAATATGGTTTATGTATGCAGTATATACTCCATAAATACTTTTTGAATTGGCAGTGCTTCTAGGGATGTGGAAAATTTCCATAGAACCTTCAAAGCTTCAGGAAGAAAGGAAAGTGAGCTATGCTGCTCACATAGCTATGCTGCTATGATTTCATTCTAGTTACTGTTACATAAAGTACCTTTGAAAATATTACCAAGCAATTATGGAAGTGTTGCTCCTAGGAGATTAAGACTGTCATCTTTTAAATGTCATTCATCCAAATGTACATAATGCTTAAGGAATATTTATACTTTGCAGGAACCTGTGCAAGTTTTGTTGAATAAGAAATATTCAAAGGACTCTAATGAGCAAAAAGACTGCAGTGGGCCCAAAGCATCTAGGACCATATCCAGGAAGTATGATGCTTCTTTCCTCTGTTAGTGCTGTCTTTGCTCTGACAGATTTAATCCTTCCTCTGTCTCCTCTCAAACCCTTTTGAAAAGAAAATTAAAGAAAAAATGTACAGGTGTGTACTTGTAGTTGTTTCAGCATTTACCGTTAAGATGGAAACTTACGTTAATAACAAGCTAATTTTGATTTGAACTAGAAAATGAATTTGGAGCACACCTATTACATCACTGCTTCACAGGACAATAGATTTTATAAACATAAACACACTATCTGTATCTCTATACTGACATTGTATATATGTATAAAATCTCTTATCATCTTTGTCATTGATTCTCTCATGATAGCAATAGTACCTTTTATTGACCATCTTGTTAAAAACATTTGAAAATTTTAAGATACACTTACTTCATGTGACTGAAAATATTTTCACATAAAATGCAACGTATCTTTTTTATTACAAAAGTTTTCTGGGGAAAGTATGGAACAATATATACATGGACACAAGAGATTGGCATTTCGAGATGAGCTGATTGACCATTGGCCACTCACCAACTTCACTGAACTTAAACATTTTTTTAAAAAATCCTAATTAATGCAAATGTAGGCAAGTCATTCACTCTTTAACATATTTCTGAATAACTTCTAAAAGGACAACTTAAAAAAAAAAACAAACGATGAAACTCCAAGTTTAAAATACATAAACACACAAAAAATTTGGTTCCTTATCCAAGGGTAAATTTCTTTTTATTTATATCCGTACCCAGCTGGCAGTGGGTGGTGTCTCATTCCTGGAAACTCTTATCTTGAAAAGCAAATGCTTAGGGGAATATTCATTTAGCTACGAGCAATGGCGTTTCCAGCTCGGAAATGTCATTTTGAGGAGTCCCTGAGTGCAGGACAGAGAAATGTGACTGTGATTTGGCAGACTTTGTAAAGCTCAGTTCTCAAATTAATGGGTCTTATAAAGTTGTGATGGTTTTGTTGACCAGACTCTCCACATAATTTGACTGGGCTTGTGCTGTAGCCACACTGAGGGAATGATCGTCATTAGTATCATTAATATGTATGTATTCTCCTTGTTCTCTGGATTCGTTTGGAGGTTTTAGAGGAGCAGACTATTGGTAAGGCTTCAAACTGATGACCATGTCCATTTTTATTTTTAAGACAAGTATTTTATTAGTAACCACACTTGGGACCAAGTGAGAGAACTAGGAAGGACATATTATAATGTTGTGGTTCAGAACACAGTGGATTTGGTCTTTGCATGTGCAGTCTTGGTTTCTGATGTTCTTTACCTTATTTGTTAACATCTCTTCTATGTTTCAGTATTTTTAAAAAATTTTATTTTATTTATTTATTTATTTTTAAAACATATAATATATTTTTATCCCCAGGGGTAGAGGTCTGTGAATCGCCAGGTTTACACATTTCACAGCACTCACCATAGCACATACCCTCCCCAATGTCCATAACCCCACCCCCCCTCTCCCAACCCCCCTCCCCCCATCAACCCTCAGTTTGTTTTGTGAGATTAAGAGTCACTTATGGTTTGTCTCCCTCCCAATCCCATCTTGTTCATTTACTCTTCTCCTACCCCCTTAACCCCCCATGTTGCATCTTCTCTCCCTCATATCAGGGAGATCATATGGTAGTTGTCTTTCTCTGATTGACTTATTTCGCTAAGCATGATACCCTCTAGTTCCATCCACATCGTCGCAAATGGCAAGATTTCATTTCTTTTGATGGCTGCATAGTATTCCATTGTGTATATATACCACATATTCTTTATCCATTCATCTGTGGATGGACATCTAGGTTCTTTCCATAGTTTGGCTATTGTAGACACTGCTGCTATAAACATTGGGGTGCACATGACACTTTGGATCACTACGTTTGTATCTTTAGGATAAATACCCAGTAGTGCAATTGCTGGGTCATAGTGTACTTCTATTTTCAACATTTTGAGGAACCTCCATGCTGTTTTCCAGGGTGGTTGCACCAGCTTGCATTCCCACCAACACTGTAGGAGGGTTCCCCTTTCTCCACATCCTCGCCAGCATCTGTCATTTCCTGACTTATTCATTTTAACCATTCTGACTGGTGTGAGGTGATATCTCATTGTGGTTTTGATTTGTATTTCCCTAATGCCGAGTGATATGGAGCACTTTTTCATGTCTCTGTTGGCCATCTGGATGTCTTCTTTGCAGAAATGTCTGTTCATGTCCTCTGCCCATTTCTTGATTGGATTATTTGTTCTTTGGGTGTTGAGTTTGCTAAGTTCTTTATAGATTTGGGACACTAGCCCTTTATCTGATATGTCATTTGCAAATATCTTCTCCATTCTGTCAGTTGTCTTTTGGTTTTGTTAACTGTTTCCTTTGCTGTGCAAAAGCTTTTGATCTTGATGAAGTCCCAATAGTTCATTTTTGCCCTTGCTTCCCTTGTCTTTGGCGATGTTCCTAGGAAGATGTTGCTGCAGCTGAGGTCGAAGAGGTTGCTGCCTGTGTTCTCCTCAAGGATTTGGATGGATTCCTTTCTCACATTGAGATCCTTCATCCATTTTGAGTCTATTTTCATGTGTGGTGTAAGGAAATGGTCCAATTTCATTTTTCTGCATGTGGCTGTCCAATTTTCCCAACACCATTTATTGAAGAGGCTGTCTTTTTTCCATTGGACATTCTTTCCTGCAAGTCGAAGATTAGTTAACCATAGAGTTGACGGTCTATTTCTGGGCTCTTAATTCTGTTCCATTGATCTATGTGCCTGTTTTTGTGCCAGTACCATGCTGTCTTGATGATGACAGCTTTGTAATAGAGCTTGAAGTCCGGAATTGTGATGCCACAAACTTTGGCTTTCTTTTTCAATATTCCTTTGGCTATTCGAGGTCTTTTCTGGTTCCATATAAATTTGAGGATTATTTGTTCCATTTCTTTGAAAAAAAAATGGATGGTACTTTGATAGGAATTGCATTAAATGTGTAGATTGCTTTAGGTAGCATAGACATTTTCACAATATTTATTCTTCCAATCAAGGAGCATGGAACATTTTTCCATTTCTTTGTGTCTTCCTCAATTTCTTTCATGAGTACTTTATAGTTTTCTGAGTATAGATTCTTAGTCTCTTTGGTTAGGTTTATTCCTAGGTATCTTATAGTTTTGGGTGCAATTGTAAATGGGATGGACTCCTTAATTTCTCTTTTCTTCTGTCTTGTTGTTGGTGTAGAGAAATGCAACTGATTTCTGTGCATTGATTTTATATCCTGACACTTTACTGAATTCCTGTACAAGTTCTAGCAGTTTTGGAGTGGAGTCTTTTGGGTTTTCCACATAGAGTATCATATCATCTGCGAAGAGTGATAGTTTGACTTCTTCTTTGCCAATATGGATGCCTTTAATTTCCTTTTGTTGTCTAATTGCTGAGGCTAGGACTTCTAGTACTATGTTGAATAGCAGTGGTGATAACGGACATCCCTGCCGTGTTTCTGACCTTAGCGGAAAAGCTTTCAGTTTTTCTCCATTGAGAATATTTGCGGTGGGTTTTTCATAGATGGCTTTGATAATATAGAGGTATGTGCCCTCTATCCCTACACTTTGAAGAGTTTTGATCAGGAAGGGATGCTGTACTTTGTCAAATGCTTTTTCAGCATCTATGGAGAGTATCATATGGTTCTTGTTCTTTCTTTTATTATGTGTTGTATCACATTGATTGATTTGTGGATGTTGAACCAACCTTGCAGCCCTAGAATAAATCCCACTTGGTCGTGGTGAATAATCCTTTTAATGTACTGTTGAATCCTATTGGCTAGTATTTTGGTGAGAATTTTTGCATCTGTGTTCATCAAGGATATTGGTCTGTAGTTCTCTTTTTTGATGGATCCTTGTCTGGTTTTGGGATCAAGGTGATGCTGGCCTCATAAATGAGTTTGGAGGTTTTCCTTCCATTTCTATTTTTTGGAACAGTTTCAGGAGAATAGGAATTAGTTCTTCTTTAATGTTTGGTAGAATTCCCCGGAAAGCCGTCTGGCCCTGGGCTTTTGTTTGTTTGGAGATTTTTGATGACTGTTTCAATCTCCTTACTGGTTATGGGTCTGTTCAGGCTTTCTATTCTTCCTGGTTCAGTTGTGGTAGTTATATGTCTCTAGGAATGCATCCATTTCTTCCAGATTGTCAAATTTGCTGGCGTAGAGTTGCTCATAGTATGTTCTTTTAATTGTCTGTATTTCTTTGGTGTTCGTTGTGATCTCTCCTCTTTCATTCATGATTTTATTATTTGGGTCCTTTCTCTTTTCTTTTTGATAAGTCTGCCCGGGGCTTATCAATCTTATTAATTCTTTCAAAGAACCAGCTCCTAGTTTCGTTGATTTGTTCTATTGTGGTTTTTTTGGTTTCTATTTCATTGATTTCTGCTCTGATCTTTATGATTTCTCTTCTCCTGCGGGTTTAGGGTTTCTTTCTTGTTTCTTTCTCCAGCTCCTTTAGGTGTAGGGTTAGGTTGTGTACCTGAGACCTTCTTGTTTCTTGAGAAAGGCTTGTACCGCTATATATTTTCCTCTCAGGACTGCCGTTGTTGTGTCCCACAGATTTTGAACCGTTGTGTTTTCATTATCATTTGTTTCATGAATTTTTTCAATTCTTTCATTTCCTGGTTGACCCATTCATTCTTTAGAAGGATGCTGTTTAGTCTCCATGTATTTGGGTTCTTTCCAAATTTCCTCTTGTGATTGAGTTCTAGCTTCAGAGTGTTGTGGTCTGAAAATATGCAGGGAATGATCCCAATCTTTTGATACCGGTTGAGACCTGATTTAGGACCGAGGATGTGATCTATTCTGGAGAATGTTCTATGCGCACTAGAGAAGAATGTGTATTCTGTTGCTTTGGGATGAAATGTTCTGAATATATCTGTGATGTCCATCTGGTCCAGTGTGTCATTTAAGGCCTTTATTTCCTTGTTGATCATTTGCTTGGATGATCTGTCCTTTTCAGTGAGGGGAGTGTTAAAGTCCCCTACGATTATTGTATTATTGTTGATGTGTTTCTTTGATTTTGTTATTAACTGGTTTATATAGTTGACTGCTCCCATGTTAGGGGCATAGATATTTAAAATTGTTAGAACTTCTTGTTGGACAGATCCTTTGAGTATGATATAGTGTCCTTCCTCATCTCTTATTATAGTCTTTGGCTTAAAATCTAATTGATCTGATATAAGGATTGCCACTCCTGCTTTCTTCTGATGTCCATTAGCATGGTAAATTCTTTTCCACCTCCTACTTTAAATCTCGAGGTGTCTTCGGGTTTAAAATGCGTTTCTTGTAGGCAACATGTAGATGGGTTTTGTTTTTTTTATCCATTCTGATACCTGTGTCTTTTGATTGGGCATTTAGCCCATTAACATTCAGGGTAACTATTGAGAGATATGAATTTAGTGCCATTGTATTGCCTGTAAGGTGACTGTTATTGTATACTGTCTCTGTTTCTTTCTGATCTACTACTTGTAGGGTCTCTCTTTGCTTTGAGGACCCCTTTCAATATTTTCCTGTAGAGCTGGTTTGGTGTTTGCAAATTCTTTCAGTTTTTGTTTGTCCTGGAAGCTTTTAATCTCTCCTCCTATTTTCAATGATAGCCTAGCTGGATATAGTATTCTTGGCTGCATGTTTTTCTCGTTTAGTGCTCTGATATATCATGCCAGCTCTTTCTGACCTGCCAGGTCTCTGTGGATAAGTCTGCTGCCAATCTAATATTTTTACCATTGTATGTTACAGACTTCTTTTCCCGGGCTGCTTTCAGGATCTTCTCTTTGTCACTAAGACTTGTCAATTTACTATTAGGGACGGGGTGTGGACCTATTCTTATTGATTTTGAGGGGGGTTCTCTGAACCTCCTGGATTTTGATGCTTGTTCCCTTTGCCATATTGGGGAAATTCTCTCCAATAATTCTCTCCAGTATACCTTCTGCTCCCCTCTCCGTTTCCTCTTCTTCTGGAATCCCAATTATTCTAATGTTGTTTCGTCTTATGGTGTCACTTATCTCTCGAATTCTCCCCTCGTGGTCCAGTAGCTGTTTGTCCCTCTGTTGCTCAGCTTCTTTATTCTCTGTCATTTGGTCTTCTATATTGCTAATTCTTTCTTCTACCTCATTTCTCCTTGCAGTGAGAGCCTCTATTTTAATTGCACCTCATTAATAGCTTTTTTGATTTCTACTTGGTTTGATTTTAGTTCTTTTATTTCTCCAGAAAGGGCTTTTATGTCTCCTGAGAGGGTTTCTCTAATATCTTCCATGCCTTTTTCGAGCCCGGCTAAAACCTTGAGAATTGTCATTCTGAACTCTAGATCTGACATATTACCAATGTCTGTATTGATTAGGTCCCTAGCCTTCGGTACTGCCTCTTGTTCTTTTTTTTTGTGGTGAATTTTTCTACCTTGTCATTTTGTCCAGATAAGAGTATATGAAGGAGCAAGTAAAATACTAAAAGGTGGCAACAACCCTTGGAAGTATGCTTTACACAATCAGAAGAGATCCCAAATCATGAGCGGAGAGAAAGGGGATAAAAGAGGTTCAGAAAGAAAAAAAAAATGAAACAATTTAAAGAAGAAAATGAATAAAGAAAAAATATAAAAAGGAAAAAATATATTAGATAAACTAGTTAAAAAACGTTAAAAAAGAGAAGGGTAGTAGTTTAAAAAAATTAGCAGAAGAAGAGGAAAAAAATTGAAAAAGAAAAAAAGATTAACTACAAGGCTAAAGAATCATGGGCAGAATGCCATGAGCTCCGGCTTTGCTTTCTCCTCCTCTGGAATTCCGCTGCTCTCCTTGGTATTGAAACTGCACTCCTTGGTAGGTGAACTTGGTCCTGGCTGGATTTCTTGTTGCTCTTCTGGGGGAGGGGCC
The DNA here is from genome assembly GCF_902655055.1 of Lutra lutra. Lineage (NCBI taxonomy): Eukaryota > Metazoa > Chordata > Mammalia > Carnivora > Mustelidae > Lutra > Lutra lutra. Next base: position 33,117,783 of record NC_062288.1, read on the forward strand.
TGTTGTAGTGATTCTCAAGTGTCTTTGCCCCAGGCGGAGTTGCACCTCCCTTACCAGGGGCCGGGCTGAGTAATCCGCTGGGGTTTGCTTTCGGGAGCTTTTGTTCCCTGAGCGCTTTCCGTAGAGTTCCGGAGGACAGGAAGATGGCAGCCTCCCATTCTCCGGCCTGGAGGAGCCAAGAGCCCGGGGCCCCACTCCTCAGTGCGCCCTCAGAGAACAGCGCCCAATTACTCCTGTCACCCTGGCCTCCGGCCGCGCTCCGAGCTGACCGAGCCTGCGACCGGTTCAAGGTAACCCCAAATTTAGTGCTTACTCCTCGGCTCCATCTCTGTAGCCGGCTTCCCCGTTCTATAACCTGTAAGCTCTGCGACCCTCAGACCCCCCGATCCTTCTGTGACCCTGCGGGACCTGAGGCCACGCTGACCCCGCACGGGCTTCACCCCGGTTAAGCCTCTGGAGCGATGTCCCTCAGCGGAACAGACTTTTAAAAGTCCTGATTTTGTGCTCCGTTGCTCTGCTGCTTGCCGGGAGCCGGCCCCTCCCCCCGCGGTCTATCTTCCCGTCGCTTTGAATTCACTTCTCCGCCAGTCCTACCTTTCAGAAAGTGGTTGATTTTCTGTTTCTAGAATTGCAGTTCTTCTCTTCCATCTCCCGTTGGATTTGTAGGTGTTTGTAATCTTTAGATAAGCTATCTAGCTGATCTCCCGCTACCTGAAGTAGTCTCAGCCTGCTACTTCTCCGCCATCTTGACTCCTCTCTCCTATGTTTCAGTATTTTGATACAACTGATTATAATGGCATGTCCAGGCTTTTATAATAATAGACCAGGTTAAAGAAGTAGAAAGGCTTCCTTTATTCATTGATTTTTAATAGCTTTTATCCATAATTACCAAAATAAAACGTCATGACAGAAAACTCGGAAAACGCTAGAGCGATTAATATCAGAACTGCCTGTAACTACTCATTCCTTATTTTTGATACTTTGTATCTTTTTGTCTTTCCCAGCCTAAGTAACATGGTGGCAATAAAGTGGGGTCTGTAAAGTATGAGGACTGGGACCCTGTCTCTAGGCTTTTGTTGGATTGAGTCCTCACATCCTGCTTGGGTAAATGAAAGAATGGCAGATACATTAAGAATATCATTTATGGGGGCGCCTGGGTGGCTCAGTGGGTTAAGCCGCTGTCTTCGGCTCAGGTCATGATCTCAGGGTCCTGGGATCGAGTCCCGCATCGGGCTCTTTGCTCAGCAGGGAGCCTGCTTCCCTCTTTCCCTCTCCGCCTGCCTCTTTGTCTACTTGTGATCTCTCTCTGTCAAATAAATAAATAAAATCTAAAAAAAAAAAAGAATATCATTTATGGTTGATTTGTAGGTGATAGCTTTCAATATAGGCGAAGAAAGGAATTCTGCTATAAAATCATCTGCATTGGTACGTCACCCCCGGACCTTCGGTCTTGGATGGATCCTCTTGCTTCTGCATGCTTCTGACGTTCCTGGCAACACTTGTCCCTTGTTTTCCTGGACCCCTGGTCCATACCTTGCCCCTGACATACATCAGTGCTACACTGGGGGCGGGATTGAACTGCATGCCCTATCTCCCAGATGTAGAACTTTTCTGATCTTTCCTCTCCTTTGCTTTCTTATCTTGCACCTTAAATAACTTACAAGACCCTACATGATTTGGCTCCAAGCTTCCACTCCAAATTCGCCTCCTATCATTTTACCTTTCTGCTCAGTAAGAGTCAGTTATATATTCCTTCTTTCTGTTTTGTTCTCGAACATGTCCAACTCATTATTGACTCAGGGCTTATTGACTGTGTTAACATCTCTGGAATGCTCATTTCTTTGATCTTTACCAGTTCTCAACCCAAATGTCATCCCTCAAGTGGTTTTCCCTGACTACTCCCTTTGAATAGCTGTCTAGTCCACACCTTCCCTTTCTTTGACCTCATTTTTCTTTCAAACAGCACACGTTGTTGAAAAGTGTCTTGGGGTTTTACTTATGTATTTATTGTCTGTCTTGATTCTCTCTCACCACCCCCTCATTTTACACTCTAACTTAAGCTCCCTATAAATAGGGAGCTTGTTTGTTTTCTTTACTCACTTGTGTGTTGTTTTTATTGTTTAGATGAATCCAGCACAGAGAAAGTGCCTGATAAGTAAATGCTAAATGAATGTTGGATAATAGCGCTTGGTTATGCATTAGAATGTGATTATTTACCAAGTTCCAGATCAAAGAGCCTCAGGAGTCCTTTTACACCTCCTTGGAACAATGAGAGAATCCTAACCCTGACAAACAGAAAGGCTACCCATGTTCCCTAGAGAATAAGGAACAATAATTTTCATCTCAACCTGATTTTTTATGATGGCATCATGTTTTGTTACATGGATATAATATATTTTAATCACCAACCCCTTATTTTTTTTTAAAGATTTTATTTATTTATTTGACAGAGATCACAAATAGGCAGAGAAGCAGGCAGAGAGAGGAGGAAGCAGGCTCCCTCTGAGCAGAGATCCCAATGCGGGGCTCGATTCCAGGACCCTGGGATCATGACCTGAGCCGAAGGCAGAGGCCTTAATCCACTGAGCCACCCAGGTGCCCCACCAACCCCTTATTTTTGATCATTTGGATTTTTTTATCTTGTCTGTATTTGTGAGTGTACCTCTGTGGATATTTCTGTACACATATCTTGTGTACAATTCTGAATATTACCTTAGGCCACATTCCTTAGAATAAAATTTCTATGTTAAGATATATGCCCCTTTTTGAATATTTTGCATATTATTATTTGAAAGCCAAAATACCTATGTTTTAGACACTTATAAAAAAAAATCTCTAAAGAAAAGGTTAGAAGTTTTGGATCTGCTGTTTTAATTTCGATTTAACTGCATTATTAAAGTGAATAAAGATTGATTTTTTTTCCAGAAGAAGAGCCAGAGAAAAGTAATTTGTCTGTCTTAACATTATAGCCATTTCAGCCAAAATAGGGATGTGAATTGCTTCAAGTTGTCACTCTTTCTTGTTCTTGTTTGCTATGTTACTCTTAAAATAAATGAAATTCAGTAAAAACTAGGTTCACAACAGACCACTAAAGAACAATATCCATGTTGCTCATAAATTCGATGAATTTAATACTTGAAGCTTACTTAGAGAGATGTACATCTCTTTTCATCAAAGTTAAACTTTGATTTCTCTGAAAAGGATCGCTATTCCATGATACCTTTCTAAAGCAGGGTTTTGTGTGTGTGTGTTTTAACCTTTTGTCATGAACAAAGAAACTTAATGCATTGGCTGGCCTGCAAAAACCTCAATCCTATTGTATGATAGAAATGTCTAAGTTAAAAAAGAAGGAAGGCTTAAAATGTTTGGCCTTTGTGATCATAGTCTTACCGTACAATCCAGCAATCACGCTCCTAGGTATTTATCCAATTGAGTTGAAATCTTGTGTACACAGAGAAATTTGCACAAGAATGTTAATAGCAGTTTTATCATAATTGTCAAAACATGGAAATAATCAAGATGCCCTTCAAGAGGTGAATGCAGGGGCGCCTGGGTGGCTCAGTGGGTTAAGCTGCTGCCTTCAGCTCAGGTCATGATCTCAGGGTCCTGGGATCGAGCCCCGCATCGGGCTCTCTGCTCAGCAGGGAGCCTGCTTCCTCCTCTCTCTCTGCCTGCCTCTCTGCCTGCTTGTGATCTCTCTCTGTCAAATAAATAAATAAAATCTTAAAAAAAAAAAAAAAGAGGTCAATGCATTAATAAACTGTGTTGCAGCCAGAAAATGGAGTCGTACTCCAAAACCCATGAAACTGTGCGAGACAAAGAATGATCCTTAATGTGAGCTATGGACTTTAGTTATAATAAGTGCTCAATATTGGTTTGTTAATTGTAACAAATGTATTGCACTAAAGCAGCTATGTTACTAACAGGGGAAACCATGTGCAGGAGAAGCATCTTTTGGGGAACTTTCAGTGCCCCTTGAGCAATATGCCTGCAAATCTATAGCTGTTCTAAAAAGACAAAGTCTGGGGCATGTGGGTGGTTCAGTAGGTTAGGCATCTGCCTTCGGCTCAGGTCATGATATCAGGGTCCTGGGGTAGAGCCCCGCGTGGGGCCCCTTGTTGGGCTCCCTGTGTCAGGTTCTCAGCTCAGGCAGGAGTCTGCTTCTCCCTCTCCTACAACCCCTCCCCCGGCTCTCTCTTTCGCTCTCACTCTCAAACAAATAAATAAATAAAAATCTTAAAAAAAAAGAAAGTCCATTAATTAGAAAAATAAACAAGGAATCAAATGTGTCATTTTCCTCTTATATCTATCTGTTTAGTACTGATGACAGGTTATTCCTAATCATTTTTTTGTCCAAATAAAACCACTTCATCACTGTGATATTACAAATCTTCTGACATTTGACTTTCTCAAGTAGACGATTGTATCAGTCAGTCATTCTCTCATTGTGAAGCTGTTTCTTGGTGTTCTGGAACCCTGGATTGGAGTGCCGAAATGATTGTCTGAGTCAATATTTTTGTTTGTTTGTTAGTCTGGACTTCTATTTCTGTGGCAAAACTACACTGGTTATTGTCCTGTCTGGAAAATGATAGAGAGCATGTTGAGTTTTTAGATTCTTTTATGTTTTTAGGTCCTACAGTGCTTGATAGTCTATATTATTTGATCCAACCTTTAAGGGAAAAATAATGGGAATGTTTGTAAGCCGGTGTTCTAGATATCTTCCATATCAATCAAATTATAACTTAGGTGTTATCATCTTGCCTATAAGTTTTAAATTAATAATGAAACAATAATAATTACAGGATGTTTTTTATTTCTATATTATAGAATTTTTAACTTTATATTTCAAAGTTTAAAAAGTGATGATATCTTGTTTTAGAGAAATTCCTACCACCCAATTTTTTAAATTTTCTAAATTCAATTTGAAAGCCAAGAAAATGGCTCTCAAGTGGCCTACCTCTAATTCGAATATAGTTTTTTTTTTTAAAGATTTTATTTATTTATTTGACAGAGAGATCACAAGTAGATGGAGAGGCAGGCAGAGAGAGAGAGAGAGAGAGAGAGAGAGGGAAGCAGGCTCCCTGCTGAACAGAGAGCCCGATGCGGGACTCGATCCCAGGACCCTGAGATCATGACCTGAGCCAAAGGCAGCGGCTTAACCCACTGAGCCACCCAGGCGCCCAACGAATATAGTTTTTTAATGTGATCGAGGAAGAGTAGAAATATTCAATGTAGTTGATTTCACTTCCTCTGGAATTCATTATGAGCGTGTGGTATAAAATTATTGTGACTCTCTATAAGTTATCTCACACTACGCAAATCATACAGTGAGACTCTGCCATTCAGAGTTTCTCAAGTAACTATAAATGCTAATGACACTGTATTCCCTTTGTTGTACCTGCTCTTCTCCTGGTGTAAAAGTTCAATTTCAGATGCAGCCAATTACCCCCATTGTCTTACTCGTGCTGTGTTACCTGGACACCTTCTTTCTTTCTTAGCAGATGCTTATTGCCTAAAAAATGAGAGTTTTAATACTCTCTCATGTTGATGAATAAATTCCTTTGAAACACTTTGAATTGTCAGTGAGTGGAAAGGTCAGTAATTGGACTTTGAACATGTTACATTGTCTCTTCTCAGTCTGTGACCCAGCATTAATATTGCCAGTGTGTGGAAGAAAGCCCACTTTAAGTAGGAAGCTTCTGGCTTCTTTGGAACATGTTTCCTTTCTCGTCAGTGAGGATGGTGTCTGTCAGAAGACCTATTCTGTGGTTTAATAAGACAAACCATAAGTGAGTCTTAATCTCACAAAACAAACTGAGGGTTGATGGGGGGGGTTGGGGGAGTGGGGTTATGGACATTGGGGAGGGTATGTGCTATGGTGAGTGCTGTGAAGTGTGTAAACCTGGCGATTCACAGACCTGTACCCCTGGGGATAAAAATATATTATATGTTTATAAAAAATAAAATTAAATTTTTAAAAAAGTGTATACTCAAAGCTTGTATTCAATGGGATATCTTCAACTTTGTTCTCTTGCCAATTTAATAGCTAAGAAATTTTGATTAACAATCAAATGCATTATGATTTTCTGTAAGAACAATACTTTGTGTATCAGTGTGTACATATTTATAAGCAGAATAAAGAGGCTAAAGTAAATTAATGTACACATATAAAAAATAAAATTAAAAAAAATAAATTAATGTACATCTCCTCAAGCACAATTATGCACCCATATAATGTAATTGTAGAAATATTACCTAGGGGGTAATATTTGTGTGTGTGTGTGTTTCTTTAATGCAGAAGTTATGAATGATATGAATTAAGTAAAGAAGTATTCAAGGTTTGTAGCAACTAAAAAAATTTATTTTCTTGTATTCTAACATAATATATGAAAGAGAATTGTGCTTAAATTTTTTAAGATTTTTAGACCATTCTCATTATTTGAAGGAATTTGGCTTTTAGTCAGATAAGATTTTGAGAAAAAAAAATCTGTTTATTATTTTGAACTAAATATCTTCCTAGCTTAATATAGATGGAGAAAACACAACTCTTAACTGATTTTGTTGAGTTATTTAATTGTTCTTCCTTCTCCTGGTCCCTAAGTTTTATTTTCGGGCTTGATTCTTTAAAGATAATTTCTCTAAGTACAGAAATATACCTAAAAGGAAATTATAATTGGTATCTTACTTTGAAAATATTGAGCTAGTCTCTACCTTCATATAAATACATATATGAATGTGTGTGCATATATATATATATATATACATATATATATATATACATACATAAGTGCGTATATCCTGAGATAGAGTACCACTTATATTTCTGTAGCTATAGATGTACTCAACTTCACATAGAAAAACAACTGACAATATTTTCTTAAAGGCAGATGATATCCCACAACAGTGAATCTGACAATAGTTCATTCCATTGTAGATTTCTTAGTAACAAAAGTAAGTGACCAACTCGGAGGTACAGAACATGAATATTTATCATGGAAAACACCAGCTAAACAATTGAAGCCCGTTGGATCTAGAATTTTCCTTGCAAGTTCAATTGATGATGACAGTTGGTAATTTGTCTTCATATGTTTTCATTTCTTTCATATGAATATTTTATTTTGTAAATTCAATAGATCAAATGCATAGAAATATAACCAAAAGGTTTATCATCCTGAAAATTATTCATAAAAATGAATAATTCCTCATAGATAGGACAAAATACACATTTAAATGATAATTCCAATGCTCATGGAATATCTTTTATTCAAAGACCAAAACTTTTCATATATCTGATTTTATTTATACAACTATTATTTTGGCTTTTGTAAGAAAAAATAGCCAGGTATGAGATACACAGAGTTATCCACAGATGTCACCATGAAATATTGCTGGCTTCATAGCATTTGCTCTATTCTGTTCACTCTGGTCATTGTAAAGTATGTGTAATACTCTTCAAATGGCTGGCTACCTTGTAGCTTACCATATATCTAATCATAGTTTTGTTTTTTTTTTAAAGATTTTATTTATTTGACAGACAGAGATCACAAGTAGGCAGAGAGGCAGGCAGAGAGAGGAGGAAGCAGGCTCCCCGCGGAGTAGAGAGCCCAATGTGGGGCTCGATCCCAGGACTCTGGGCAGAGGCTTTAACCCACTGAGCCACCCAGGTGCCCCTCTAATCATAGTTTTGACTCTGAGACTCAGAATGGCCTTCGGTTCACCTCTGAAGACTTTCAGATTTAATGTCACACTCAACAGTAACTTTTTGCATTTCAGATGCAGGTTCTCATGATGTAAGATGCCAATGTTATTCATTATCATTCCCTCGCCTAAGACAAATACAGATTAAAGATGGTGTTGGAAGGAATTCAGTTGCACCCCTTCCATTCTGCCTTAATCTTAAAAAATGGAGAGGCAGACATGTTTTCTCTTTTATATTGTCTGCTCACAGAGGAATTATGATTCCAACCAAATCCCTGAAAGTGAAATCGTGGTTCCTAGATAGAGATGCAGTATCCTCTCAGGGCCCACTTCATCTATGACTTCAAAAAAAAAAAAGAGTTCAATCTCTTTTGTACTGAGAGTTGTTCACCTGCCTGATGTGTTCAGCTTTGTTCACTGTTTCATGTACTCCATCACTCTAGAGGTTGCCTGGTCCCTGACTTCTCATTTGCATACCAAGATCGTTCTCTCTGAAGTATTTTCCTTCAATCCGAGTAAGAGTCCTATATTTTTCTTGTTACCTGGCACACAATGTTTCATGTATTGTCACTGTTCATGGCAAGTTTACTCTTTCAAGTGTGCTTTAAGAAAAGGACAATTCAACTTTGTTACAGTACCTTATAAATACATTTTATATATCAGTTTAGCTACTACTTTAACAAATATATGTGTTCAATTGTTTGTAGGAATGCTTTGTTAATCAGAAAGTACCCTCTAAGACATTTAAAGTTCTCTCAGGCTCCAAGCTTCTATGTACTTACAAGTCAGCCTTGCTGTCCTCAAATCTTTTAGCCTTCTGGAAACTCTTATTTCTACTATTAATTTTTTAAAATGTTAGAATCTCTATACTGCTTGTTGATAATATCTTTAATAATTTCTTCATGTGTTCTCTGAGAGCTGTCATTTCTCTTCTTCAGCTCTTACTCTGATATCCTATTCCCAGTCTCTCAGAACTCACACTGAGTCTCTTTTTCCTCCACTTCTCTGATAATCTTAAACCACATCATTTGCTCATAAATGCATTAATCTCCTCTCACCTCCCATAACACATCTCATGATAATTGTATGTAGTCAAAATTTTATTCACTATTTGGGGTAAAGGGAGTGGGTTTCAACCCTACACAGTCTGGGCAGCAACTCAGAATTTAATACTAACTCTCACTTAAAAATTCATCCTTTCCATGCTGGGGTGAACCTCTTATAGGCAGCCTTCCCCTCCAGCCTTCTTTTCTTCTTTCTTCTCTAGTTCAAAGTTCTAACCCCAAACTTCCTGATAGCTTATTGTATGCAAAAATTAGCTCAACCCCTCCTCTATAATGGAAAACTTGACTTTTAACTTATTAGTTCAAAATAAAACAAAAAAAGGAAGTACTTTCTTGAACAAAGGGCCATTTATTCTCTTTTTAAAAAAGTGTCCTTTATACAAATTTTTATATAATCCTCTTATGTTTAGTTCTTCTTGTTGTTGTTGTTACACAGTCATTCTTGTAGTAGTTTATTTGTTCATCAATTACTTTAAAAATAATATTTAAAAAATATAAAAATATTTAAAAAATATAAATAAATATATTTATTTATAATATAATATAAAAATAATATTTAATATTATTTTAATAATAATTAAATATTTAAAAATAATAAAAAATTAATATTTAAAAATAAATAAAAATTAAAAAATAATAATTAAATATTTAATATTTAAAAATAATATTTAAAAAATATAAAAATATTTAAAAATATAAATAAATATATTTATAATATAATATAAAATATAAAATATATATATTAAATATATATATAAAATATATATATAAATATATATAATATATATAAATAAATATATATATATATTATATATATATATAAAATATATTTAAAAAATATATTTGTTGGTTGTCAGTAGGATTTGGGGGATGGGGTGATCTGCTAGGTTCTGGGAAACAGCCCAACAATAAGACTCAACCATGCCCTCAAAATGAGCACAGACTACCATGGGGCAGGGAGCAGCAAACTGAAATGATGTACTGTACTTGAGCGATATGAGCAACATATACCAAAAGATAGTATGCGAGTGCCAGTGGGTTATCTCACTTGGAAAGGAAGTGGAGGAAGGGGTCCCAGAAACTTCTTAGAGAAGGAGATAATCTGAGATACTGGGACATGAAAGAGAACGAAAGTAAGAGAGGGATACAAGGAAGGAGTGTAGAAATGGAGAATGATGAGAAATGAGATGAAACATTCTCTTAGGTGACATTAGGTAAATACTCTGTTAAAAAACATATAAAGCATCATTAGCCTTTAGAGATCCTTGTACTTACATACTATCTTTGTGATTTTTTTAAAGTTGAGTTTCTTCTATTTCTCATGAAGTCAAGATGTCATTGTCCTTCCACAATCGAATATTGAATCCTATAAAGTTTGTGAAAGTATATTCAGTTGAGTTATCTGTACAATATTATTTTTTTTCTGTGTAGAAATTTATCCCTCCAATGGGGTATAGTTGATTTTTAACAATAAATATACATCAGAAAAAAAAATTTCATCAAAAAAAAATTCATTGTTTTCTGTTTGGATAAGAGCAAACAAATAGCTTGATACTTTTTTCCTTTTGAATGCACCAATAATTTTGTCATTTACAAATGGCCTAAAAAGATTAAGATTTATTCAATATAATAACTCTGAATAGTTACTTATGAGAGTTTTAGTGTAGTTTAGAGTTTTAGTTTTCAATATATTGAAATATATTTTAGACTTTAAATAACTGAGTGTGAGTCTACCATGTCCCCCTTCAAACAGTTCTATCACATATTCTCTGAGACATGCTTAAATAATGAGAAAAGGCCCAGAAATCTTCGTAGGAAATTGAACATATTTATTTCAGTTCAAAGAGAAGTTTTCTACATGCAGAATGACTATGTTTAACTATTTATCCACATACTTAAAAATTACTGTTAGAATGCTTAGTCCTATCTTCTTTGATATGTGAGAACATCCTTCTCTGATTTATAAGGTGGATGGTTGCTGGTCTTTTCCAGTTGTGTCTCATAGATTGCGTGGTCTATGAATGTTTAAATGCTAAATGAAAACTGATTTTGTCCCTGAACTTAACTTTGAGGTACCCACAAGTGAAACACCTTTGGGATGTCTTTTTTTTTTCCTTCTTCTTCTATATGACTGTACAAAACAATAGGTACCCCTGAATGGAGCAGTGACCTCTTCACAGCTTTCACAATGGGGGAAAAAAAATCAAGCACTGGTTTGTAAAATACTGAGCTGAAATGAAATTGTTCACAAAGAGCACAAGTATTCAGTGTATCCCATATCTCCTCACAAGAATTTGCCCTCATGGGCATAAGGTAAAAACGTAGATCTCGGTGGTTCATAATTAATGTCAGGGAACTATGATCCTGGCATGACACCAACTATATTACCAAACGCAAAAGGTAAAGAAAAATGATGATTGCTCAGCAATTTACACCAGAGGATGCAAGAGAAAGGCATTTTTAAATTAAAGCTCCTAAAGCCTTGATGTTGTCCTGCCACATGTCATCAGTCTTTTCCGAGTACTCTCTCCTGTGAAAAGGCGACTTTGCTGTCACTTGGGGAATACCAAACAGTAAATTGTTTGAAAGAACTTGGCTTTTAAATTTTACTTCAGAATTTTTTTTTATAGTATATAAGCTTTTAGTGGGGAATTTGATTAAAACATACTCTGTTGCCTGGAAAAGCTTCTCCTAGTAAAAGCTGTCTAGTTTTATTGTCAAAACGGTATCCGGCTGCAATATCTTTAATTGCATTGAAGAAACTTGTAGTTACAATTCATTTTTATAGACCTGAGATACATTGTCTCCATACTCACTTCCTTAAGGACCGGGAAGTTGCCTTTTGTAAAATTTATATAGAACATGGTTTGGATGGAACATTGTATTTCTTCTGCACGCAGCATCTGTAGAGCTCTTCTCTCTGCTCAGTATACCTTCCACTGTTTCAGTTTATGTAGCAGGCTGAAGGCCTGATGAGGAAATGGAGCTGTATGAAGAGAACAGTCATATATCACTATCCAGGCTCCTGCAAAGAATAGTTAGTGTGGGCTGTGATCAGGTTTGAACTTCCTCATCACTGAACTCAATATTGGCTCCATTTTAGGTCGGTTTTCAAAAGGCTCAGAAGGAACAATGCCTGGGAGAGGGGCCATGAATTAATACTTAGGAGGAAGCGTTATTCATGTAGGAAGTATGCCTGAGTATATAAATACATGTTTTGTGTGTATATATATATATATATATATACACACACACACACACACACACACTATTTTTTTAAAAATTTCTTCCTTTTGTAGATGTGTGCAGTTAGGAAAAGTGCCTCTGTGGCCTTACCTGCTTTTCAAAGATTGAGTTGGGTGCTCCTAAAAATATATTTTAATATTTAATTTTATATATAAATGACATATATGATATGACATATAAATACATAAAACTTATTTTTAAATTAAATTTAATTTTTTTCAGTGTTCCAAAATTCATTATTTATGCACCAAACCAAGTGCTCCTTACAATATGTGACCTTCCTAATACCCACCACCAGGTTCACCCCACTCCCCACCCCCTCAAAACCCTCAGTTTGTTTCTCAGAGTCCACAGTCTCTCATGGTTTGTTTCCCCCAACTCACTTCTCCTCTCCATCTCCCAATGTCTTCTGTGTTATTCCTTATGCTCCACAATTAAGTGAAACCATAGGATAATTGACTCTCTGCTTGACTTATTTCACGCAGCATAATCTCTTCCAGTCCCATCCATGTTGATAAAAAACTTGGGTATTCATCCTTTCTTATGGAGGTATAATACTCTGTTGTATATGTGGACCATCTTCTTTATCCATTCGTCTATTGAAGGGCATTTTGGTTCTTTCCACAGTTTGGCAACTGTGGCCATTGCTGCTATGAACATTGGGGGTACAGATGGCCCTTCTTTTTACTACATCTGTATCTTTGGGGTAAATACCCAGTAGTGCAATTGCAGGGTCATAGGGTAGCTCTAGTTTTAATTTTGACTTCTTAAGGAATCGCCACACTGTTTTCCAAAGTGGCTGCACCAACTTGCATTCCCACCAACATTGTAAGACTGTTCCCTTTTCTCCACGTCCTCTCCAACACTTGTTTCACACTGGTGAAAGGTGATATCTCAATGTGGATTTTGATTTGAATCTCCCTGATGGCTAATGATGATGAACATTTTTTCATGTGTCTATTAGCCATTTGTATGTCTTCTTTGGAGAAGTGTCTGTTCATGTCTTCTGCCCATTTTTTGATGTGATTATCTGCTTTGTGTGTGTTGAGTTTGAGGAGTTCTTTATAGATTGTGGATATCAGCCCTTTGTCTATAGTGTCATTATTAATATCTTCTCCCATTCTGTGGGTTTTTTCTTTGTTTTGTTGACTGTTTCCTTTGCTGTGCAGAAGCTTTCAATCTTGATGAAGAGCTGAAACAAACAGTCCTAAATACATAAAACTTTAAAAATATATCACAGAACAGGAGTTCCTATCCCATCAAATTCCTTCTAGTTTGAGTAAGCATCAAATTGACATGAGACAGATTAACAGGAGAAAATAAAATTTAATTGGTGTCCATGTGGGAAACCCACATAGACATGGAAATTCCAAAGACAGTCGGGCAAATGAAGTATATATGTCATTCTGAACTAAAGAGAAGGGATTAGGGGTCTGGGATTTCAGAGGAAAGGAATGCACTTCGCAGGACAATAAGAAAAGCAGATGTTTGGTAATTAGATATTTGCCCTACTATAGTAATGGATCACTAAGATAAAATTTATCTCTGTTAATAACTCTTTAATAACTCTTTATCTTTATTAACTCTGTTAATAACTCCCATCTAGCAAATAGAAAGGAGCTCCAAAGAGCTGTACGAAAATGGAAGGCTTTTGTAGGCAGAAAGTGGTGGCCAAAGGAAGTTTCTAATAGAGTGGATTATTTCAGGCAAGGTCACCTTCCTTTGAGGGAAGGGCAGGTGGTGGGTAGGGATTGGCTATTAGGCAGATGACTTCACTGGGCTGATCAGGTAATTCTAGTTTATCTGGTTAAAGATCACATTCCTGGGAGAGGCTGAAATTACAATAAGGTTAGATTGTTAGTCATTGTTTATTGATGTGGGGCTTAGCACACATGATTCCATTTGGGGCCTATTGTCTTTCTTTTTGTTTAAACATGCATTTACATATATATGTTATAGATATCACATACATGTGAGTAGTTCACACGGAGAAATCTCAGCTTGTCTTGATAATACATCAATTTTTCTGCAGAATTTTATTGTCATTTATTACATATATCAGTATCCCAGTGTCTTAAATAGAGAGAAAGCATGCCATCTGAGCATTCACTAAGTAGTTTTCTCTGAACCGGAAAAAAATTGTGGAGTGCTAATATAAAAGTATGTGCCCAGCAAGTATAGCTATTACTATGATCATTTTTTTTTTAATGTCACAGGAAAAAGCAACAAAAAACAATGATCATGTTGAGTTTGGGGAATTACTGGAATATATTTCAACTAAAAAGGTAATGTCTGGGATGGTATCAAAAACGAAGAGGGTTAGTGGGAAACATCCCATTATCATGGATCAGAAGACTTAATATTAAGATGTCAGTGCCTCCCAAAGAGATGTACCAATCCAATGCAATCTTTATCAAAATTCCAAAGGTGCTTTTTTTTCAGGACTAGAAAAAACCATCCTAAAGATCACAGGAAATCTCAGTGGACTCTGAATAGCCAATGCAATCTTGGAAAAGAACAAAGTTGGAGGGACTTATTACTTTCTGATTGTAAAGCTTATTACCAGCGTACAGTGGTTCCGACACTGTGGGACTAGCATAAAGACACATGTATAGACGAATAGAGAATTCAGAAATAAACTCTGTCATCTATGGTCAGATGATTTTTGAGAAGTGTCAAGACCACTCAAAGAGGAAAAGTCATCTTTTCGACAAATGGTGCTGGGAAAATAGATCTGCACACGCAGAAGAATCAAGTTAGGCCCTTAGCTTACACCACATACATAAATTAACTCAAAGTGGATGAAAGACCTAAATACAAAAATGAAAACAATAAAACTCTTAAAACAGAGCTTAGGAGAAGTCTGCATGACATTGGATGTGACAGTGATTTCTTGGATTTGACACCAAAAACACAGCCAAAGGAAAAAAATGAGTAAGTTGGGTTTTAGCAGAACTAGAAAGTATTTTGCATCAAAGGACACCATTAATGGCCACCGGTTTCATTAATCAGGCCTATATACTGAGGCCTCCAGGAAAACCCAGCTTCCAAATTGGTGAACACGTTCACAGTCTGCCCCGGGATGGTGACCCTCCCCAACCTCAACATGTGTGCCTCTCTGTCTGGTGCTCGTCTCTGTCCTTTATCACCTCCTTTAACAGACTGGTCAGCTGTCGGAGGCTGGGTGCCCGGTCAGTGATTTCCCTCTTGTTTCAGCTCAGGGCAAGATCTCAGGGTGCTGGGGTAGAACTGTCGTCGGACTCCATGCTCTGCTTGGTGGGGAGTCAGCTGAGATTCTCTTTCTACCTCTGCCCCTCCCGCACCGCTGCACACTCTCTCAAATAAATAAATGAGTCTTTATGAAAAAAAAAAAAAAAAAGGATACCATTAAGGGAGTAAAAATACAACCTCTGGAGAGGGAGAAATGTTTGCACATCATCTATCTGACAAAGGACTAATAATCAGATTATATAATGGACTCTTATAACTCAAAACAAAACAAAAAATACCTTAGTTAAAATATGGACAAAGAACTTGAAAAGATTTTTTCCAAAGAAAAAAATGGCCACTAAAGACATGAAAAGATATTCAACATCATTATTAGTAAAATGGGAACCCAAACCGCAGTGAGATACCACGTCACACCTAATAGGATGGATAGTATATATTAAAACCAAACAGAAAATAAGTATCATGAAAATGTGGAGAAATTGAAACACTTGGTCATTGCTGGCAGGAATGTAAATTTGTGCAGCCACGGTGGAAGACAGCAAGGCAGTTTCTTAAATACTTAAAGATATAAATACCATGTGACTCATTGAGTCCACTTTTATAAGGATATACCCAAACTGTGAAAAACTGGGAACTTGAACAGATATTTGTACACCCATGTTCACAGCCACATTATTTATAATAGCCAGAAGGTGGAAATAACCCAGATGTCTATCAACAGATAAACAGGTAAACAAAATGTAGGTATGCAAACAATGGAATATTATTTACTCTTAAAAAGGAATGCAATTTTGATATATGCTACAGCATGAATAAAATGTAAAACATCACACTCAATGAAAAAAAAACAGACACAAAATAAGAAATATTATCTGCCTTAAATGAAGTACTCAGCGTCGGCAAATTCATGAGACAGAAAGAAGGACAGTGGTGATCAGGTGCTGGACAGGAAAAGAGTGAAAGGAGAGTAAATGTTGGATATTGCATTGTTTTTGTTTAGGAAAAGGAAAAGTTTCTGGAGATGCCTAGTGGTGATGGGTGCCCAAAAATGTGAATGTACTTAATTCCATTGAATGGTACACATAACACATGCTTAAAATGGTAAATTTTATGCATACTTTACCACAGAAAAAAAACTATGAGGAAAAAAAACAAAGGAGGCATGTCTGAAACAACATTTCTGGTATTAACACAGCCAGTGCTGTGACCTGTCATCTTTGAGGTATGGCTCTTTGCTTTCTGTACCACCGTGGGGAAGATAAAGGTTCTCAAAAGGTTCTCTGGAAGTTGAGGGCAGAGCTCCATAGATGCGAGAAGATTCTGCATATAGAAGAGACTCTTGTATAAAGCTACTTAACAAATTTACCACTGGGATTTGCCCAAGAATTCATTGCAGTTTAAAGAGAACTCTTGGGTAAGATTTTTCTGTTTGAGAAATGATTTTATAAGATATGAAGATTTGTAATCTGCAGAGTGTCAATATCTGAATAGAATCTTGTCTTAATAACCCAAGGAGGAATTTAAACACGAACTTTTAACTGTTTAAGGATGGAAACAATTTAACTAATAGAGATGATTTTCTTGATGAGACCCTATTGTCATACCTTTATTTCATCATGGTGTCATCACAGATTTCCCCCAACTTAGCACTTTTGTCCTTACAAGAATAACTCAATCCCTGCTGCGCCCCAACCTGTATTGTAATGGACGAAATGTGTTCAGAGGACTTGGAGACATTAGAGACCAACGACATTCTCTATGGTTTCTCTGTTGTGGAAGTTTGAATCAATGGAATTTCCTAACACTCTTGTGTGAAATAGTCCAACATAAATCTGCATAAATCCACACATAGAGTAGAAAGTATAGACAGGAGCTCTGCTCTGCTCTTAGAAGTTGGAATATTCTTTCATAAAAAAGTTTGACCTTGAAAGGGAGACAATAAGAGATGGCAAACCATATATGGGGATTGCCATTTTCCCCGTTTATGTTTGGCTATCACAAATATGTCTGAGCTATAAAGAGATGAAAAACTTGAAAACAGATGGCCCATCTGTTTCTGTCTGTATGAATTGTGGAACATTTGAAAGAAGCATCAATCATGTAAATTGAAACCTAAGAGCACTCTACCATTCCATAACTTTTGTCCTTACAAGCCATTTGTGAATTGCTGCCACAGCTTTCCCTTATTGAAGTGAATTGAGAGTGTTTGCTACTTTATTAGGATAATTTTCGGATCTAAGAGTGTTTATTTATCTTCAAGTAATACAAAGCAAACAGTGATTGCTTTGATATGGCCATCAACCAGAATACTTTGACCTTTTTCAAATGTCCCTAATAAGTGCATAATCCCTAATGAAGCACAATTCTGAAAGAGTTATTAATTAAAGTGATTCTAAGGTTCATTTATAATTTTTGCAAACAAAGTATATCAGAATCACAAGGCGGGGTGGTGCCTGGGTGGTGCAGTTGGTGAAGTGTCAGACCCTTGGTTTGCGCTTGGGTCTTGAGCTCATTGTTGTAAGATTGAGCCCCACACTAGGCTCCATTCTAGGTGCAGAGTCTGCTTGGGATTCTTTCTCTCCCTCTACCCCATCTCTCTCTCTGAAATCAATCAGTCAATCTTTAAAACAAAATCACAAGCATGGTTTCTCAAAATCCAAGATGCCAGACTTTACATTTTTTTATTCCCAACGATTTTATTTATTTATTTTTGTGTGTATGCGTGTGTATTTATGTGTGTGTGTGTGTGTGTGTGAGAGAGAGAGAGAGAGAGAACAAGCAGGGTGAGCAGCAGGCAAAGGAAGAAGCAAGCTCCCTCCTGAGCAAGGAGTCTGATTCAGGACTTGATCCCAGAACCCTGGGATCATGGCCTGAGTCAAAGACAAATGCTTAACAGACTGAGAGACCCAGGTGTCCCCAGACTTTACTTTTTAAAGCTGGTTCACTAGGTTTGAGGTGAAGCTAAGCATCATCTGTGGTTTTAAAAAGATTTCTTAGAAATTTTCTTTTTCTTTCTTCAGTTAATATTTATTTACATACAAGTGATACTTCAGCATTTCTGTATTAGATAATTACTACTAAAATATGTGTTACTATTGTAACTATAGGTAGAATAAATGAGACAAAATAGGTTTCGTTATTTCTTTTCTCACCAAGGAGCTGTTCTTTTCTTGGTGTGAGTTTTGGGTAGTCTCTGTGACTCTGAGTCATTTTCAAATAATAAAAATCATCTGGTTACATACATACACATACACTTACACCCAGAATATATTTTTTTCTCTTTGTTTAGAGAGAGCAAGAGAGAGAACAACAAGTATGAATGCGGGGGAGTGGGGAGGGGCAAAGTGAGAGGGAAAGAGAATTTTTTTTTTTAAGATTTTATTTATTTATTTATTTGACAGAGAGAGATCACAAGTAGGCAGAGAGACAGGCAGAGAGAGAGAGAGAGAGAGAGAGAGAGAAGCAGGCTCCCTGCCAAGCAGAGAGCCTGATGCGGAACTCCATCCCAGGACCCCTGAGATCATGACCTGAGCCGAAGGCAGGGGCTTAACCCATTGAGCCACCCAGGTGCCCAGAAAGAGAAGATCTTGAACAGGGTCTATGCCCAGTGCACAGCCTGACTCGGGACTTAATCTCATGACCAGAGATCATGATCTGAGCTGAAATCAGAAGTTGGAGTGCTTAACGGACTAAGCCACCCAGGTGCCCCCCTGCACAGAATATTCTTACTAATATTTTCAGACAAGTATAATATTGTAAATATCTCTGAGTCGGCTTTGGCCAAAGTTCAAGCTCCCCTTGCCGCAACACAGGTTTAAACACTGAATGGTTGTTGCGTATCAGAGAAGGTTGCTATCCACAGAATCCGGCATTCTAGATTTTTCAGGTATGGATCAGACAGCAGTTCATGGTGCCCTTTGAAGTCTAGCGGACACTTACCAAGCTTCTAAGTGGTCACTTTAGACCCTCTTCAATTTAACTGACATATAATTTAGAGATTAAAATGTAGAATTTTCAGCTTCAATAGTGTAAAAGGAAAAGTGTAACAAATAGATTTTGGAGCAGAATTAAGGAGCTGATTGACTAGGGAAAATGACTTCATGTTAATGTCTGAGGTTGGTGATATAAGAAACAGAGATTTAAAGATACAATTTAAATTGTACCTAATAGTATTGCCAATAAAAGGATAATAAAAACAATGAGATATCAGGGGAAACTGTTGATGAGTGATATAAATGGAATGTGTTTTTATCTTTCAGAGTGGGGATTCATCAATGATAGGTAGAATTGTTAAGCCAAAAGAACTATGTGTAAAAATAGGATTATAGATAGACAAGTTAACAGCAGAAGTTCTTTTTTTTCCCAGCATCCCCCCACCCACCTCCATTTTGATAGCGTTCAGAGTGTGTTTCTTTGACTCTTTCTCTTTTTTTTTCTATTTGCTGATTTGTTTTGTTTCTTAAATTCCACATGTGAGTGAAATTACATGGTATTTGTTTTTCTCTGACTGAACTATTTTGCTTAGCATAATAGTCCCTAGATCTATCCATGACACTGCAAATGTCAAGACATTTCTTTTTTATGGCTAACTAATATTCCATATTCCATTCTTTATCCATTCATCAGTTAATGGACACTTGGGCTATTTCTATGTTTTGGCTGTAGTAGATAATGCTGCCATAAACATTGGGTGCATATATGCTTTTGAATTGCATTTTTGTATGACTTTGGTAAATACCTAGTAGTATAGTTGCTGGATCATAGGGTAGTTTCATTTTTAGCTTTTTGAGAAACCTCCATACTGTTTTGTAGAGTGGCTGTACTGGTTTGCATTCCCAATGTAAGTGCAAGAAGGTTCCCCTTTCTTCATATCCTCACCAACACCTGATTCTTGTGTTGTTGATTTTAGCTATTCTAACAGGTGTCAGGTAATATCTCTTTGCAGTTTTGATTTGCAATTCCCTGCTGACCCGTGTTGTTGAACATCTTTTCATGTGTCTGTTGGCCATATGTATGCACTCTTTTGAAAAATGTCTATTCATGTCTTCTGCCCATTTTTTAATTGGATTATTCATTTTGGAATGTTGAGTTTTAGAAGTCTTTTTTTTTAAGATTTTATTTATCCATTTATTTGACAGAGAGACAGAGGGCACAAGCAGGGGGAGAAGCAGAGGGAGAGGAAGAAGCAGGCTCCCCACTGAGTAGGGAACCCAATTCTGGGCTTGATCCCAGGACACAGGATCATGACCTGAGCCAAAGGCTGACACTTAACTGACTGAGCCACCCAGACACCCCTATAAGTCTTTTCTGTATTTTATTTTATTTTATTTTTTTAAAGATTTTATTTATTTTTTTGACAGACAGAGATCACAAGTAGACAGAGAGGCAGGCAGAGAGAGAGAGAGGGAAGCAGGCTCCCTGCTGAGCAGAGAGCCCGATGTGGGACTCGATCCCAGGACCCTGAGATCATGACCTGAGCCGAAGGCAGCAGCTTAACCCACTGAGCCACCCAGGCGCCCCATCTTTTCTGTATTTTAGAGATTAATCTTTTATCACATATGTCATTTGCAAATATCTTGTCCATTCAGAAGTTTGCCTTTTAGGTATGCTGATTGTTTCTTTTGTTGTGCAGTAGCTTTTTATTTTGATGAAGTCCTGATAGTTTATTTTTGCTTTTGTTTTCTTTGTCTTAGAAGATGTACCCAGTAAGAAATTGCTCTGGCTGATGTCATAGAAGTAACTGCCTATATTCTCTTCTAGGATTTTTTTATGATTTCAGATGTCACATTTAGGTCTTCAATCCATTTTGAATTTATTTTTGTGTGTGGTATAAGAAAGTGGTCCAGTTTCATTCTTTTGCATGTGGCTGTCCAGTTTTCTCAGCACCATTTGTTGAAGAGACTATCTTTTTCCCACTGGATACTCTTTTCTGCTTTGTTGAAAATTAATTGATCATGTAGTTGTGGGTCTATTTCTGGGCTCTCTATTCTGTTCCATTGATCTATGTGTCTGTTTTTGTGCCAGTACCATACTGTCTTGATAATTACAGCTTTGTAATAGAGCTTAAAGTCTGAAATTGTAAAGCCTTAAGCTTTGCTTTTCTTTTATAGTGTTGTTTTGGCTATTCAGGGTCTTTTCTGGCTCCATACAAGTATTAGGATTGTTTGTTCTCACCCTGTGAAAAAAAAATGCTATTGGTATTTTGATAGGGATTACATTAAATGTATAGACTGCTTTGGGTAATATAGACATTTTAGTAATAGTTGTTCTTCCAGTTCATGAACATGAAATGTCTTTCCATTTCTTTGTTTTATCTTCAGTTTCTTTCATCAGTGTTTTATGGTTTTCAGTATATAGATTTTTCAACTCTGGTTAGGTTTATTCCTTGATATCTTACTGTTTTGGGTTAACAGTAGAAATTTTGAATTGTTCTTCAACCACTTTCATTCTAGAATGTTTCTGAAGCTGGAGGAGAGTGTGGCAGAAGTTTGTAGCCCTCCTCTAATACTAACTTTATTAGAGTTAATAAAAACATTTTCAAAATAATAATATGACCTTAGTCTTCTAACCTTTCGAAGACAAGTTCATTGGAGAGTCCTCTCTAGAGACATTGGAAACTTCAGAATAAAAATTAGGCCAATGTTAACAATTTTTTTTCTACCAGTAATAATTACCAAAAAATAATGTTAGATTTTATTCATGCTAATGATATTTAATAAGGCAATAGTTAAGTTGTCAGAGACCATGCATTATGTTGAAATTTACTAACAGCATTAAGCTTTGTTAAGCAGTACACTTTGGTAAAGCAGCAATGAGACTCTGAAAGTTTGGAAGTCTGTGCCAGAACTGTACCTTCCATAATGCAATTGGTTCATCATCTCCGTTTGTAGTTGTATCCTGATCCTGTCACTAATTTGTATTCTTTTTTCATTTCTGTAAATGTGAGTGTTTCCCATTATTTTCAACTCTTTGCTCTCCTATTATCCAGCTCGTTTTACTCACGTTCACATTTTCAGATAATTTGATATATTGTCATTTTTGATCTTTGCTTATTTACAAGCTTGTTTAGTTTAGACTGATATGCTAAGTGCCTGAAACATGGTGCCTAGGGTGAATGTGCCCATAGTTCACAGAATGAACTATGTTATGAATGAATGAATGAATTTAAAGAAAGGAAACATATAAATTACAAATGTAAGGAGATTCTTCAAACAGGAAATGTTGCTCCATAACATTTAATCATAGCAGTAGGACTGGACTGATAAAGGTTAAACTGTTCCCTACTCAAGGGTGATAATCAGAAGTGCTGTGCTACCTTGAGTGGTTGACTAGTTCCTGTATGCAGGCTCAATCCATATCACATGGGTTAGATTTTATCTGAGTATACAGAATTTTTCCTGGACATGTATCTTTTTATATTTTAAGTTTTACAATGATATTATACAGTTATCCAATGTATTGTCTTACACACACTATGTTTATATTAACCCTTTATCAGATCAAGTGTTTTCTTTCTCATTGTCCCATGAAAGGAGGGTTTTTGTTAAAGCAGCTGATCTTTCTCTAACTTTCTTTAGTTAGGTTTAACAGTCCCTATCTCTGGGTTTTATGGATCAGAGAGCCTATAACCCCATCAAAATAAAGCCTATTTGCTACTAATTACATCTGGTATACAGAGACATGAAATTCATTTTCCATGAGGACGCTATTGCCGAAGCTTCATTTAGTTTCTGGCTCTGAAGATTCTGGTAGTCTTCATCAGCCTCTTAGTATTACAGCATGTGCAGCTTTTAAAAGTGAATGCCTTGATGTTAAATTCAGTTTTATAAAGCATCAAGGTACATTTACTTTGCCCTGTATTAGAAACTGATGAGTATGCAAGATGAGGTTAATGCAATGGGTAAAATAAGTCAATTCCATGTCTCGACTAATAGCCTTAATAGTTTAGCAAACCGCATAAAAGTTTGCTTTTTAAATGGACACTTAGGCTAATTTGACAGCATGCTTGCCATTAGGCAACAATTAGTGTCATTAGAATGCCATTTTTTCCTTCTATCCCTAGTCAAATCTAAGAAAAACAAGAAGTGGGAAGAAAAGAGGACAAACTGTTTACTTCTAACATTCAATTGCGGTGCCTGTGAGTCAAGCTCATTATGCTTATGTAGCTGAAGCAACCAATAAATTTTCACAGCCGGTACTCTGCACCTGTAACACTTTGCGTTTATTAGTTAAAATTATATGCCGTAGACATGATTGCTCCAAGAGAAGGGAAAGCTGCGTTTTGTATCCTGCATTAGTAACTTTCTTCCAATTTTTGAAACAAGATAGAAACTTCCTGTATAAATTGCATAAATATCAGGGTTGTAAAAATTTAGCTTTACTATTGTCATAGAACATTAAATAGAGTTATTTCTGAAAGTGTGAATCTTGACAGGCCAATACAGTGGAGTGCAGATATAAAACCTGATGTGATTACCATTCAACAGGGCTCTTCCTCCTCTTGTTCTTTCCTCCTTTTGCTCCCGTGGCTCTCCCCCACCTCCTCTCTTTCCTTCCTTGTTGCTGTGCTTCTTCCAGCTTTCTTCCACAGTGCGGCAATTCATGGTGCAGAGCCTGTGTTTGTTTTCAGTGAAAATAGATATTGAAGCAACATATTTCAGTGCTATGTTGCATCATGCTTTTCTTATGTGTGCCTCTACACCAAGGAAGCAGGAGAATAAAAAGTTTATGCTCTAAACATCTCATACTAATCAAATCAGTTTTTCTGAAATTTTCTTCTGTGATTTTATAGATCTAAACGGGAATGTTTTGTTCTTTCAAAATCAGAACAGATTTTAGGGATACAAAGATGAGTATTTTAAAGCTTTATTTCTTACCCATATCTTTAAACAAATGACCAGATGAGTTGGGGTGGGAATCCTTCCCACTGCCTGTTTTTGTAAATAAAGTTTTATTGAAACACAGACCCATCTATTTCTTTACCCATTGCTTGTGGCTCTTGTTGCCCTCTAGTGGCAGAGTCAGTTGGTTGTAATGGTTACTGTTTGGCTTTAAAAGCCTATAATGTTTACTACCTAGCTCATAATAGCAGAAGTTTGCCAGTCACTGTAGTAGAGCATACATTTGTCTTGATATTTTGGCTTTCTCCTCAAAGACTGAACTGTCATATATTGTTAGTTGGAAGGTTACCATCTCATGATATATGATAGTTCATTATTTAGGCAATTTTCCCTTTATTAGCCATTCTTAGATATTTCCAGTATGCCAGGTACTTATCCAGGTGATGAGAAAACTAAACTTGGTAAGATAGCCCTTGATGATAAAGAAGTATATGGATATGAATTCTAATATAATATGCCAAACTCTAATAGAGATGTGACCATTCTGTCACTCATACAGTTTGCAAGGTATACTGTGAAAGTCAGACTTGTTCCCTTCAATCTTCTGGCTCTTCAAAGTAATAATTCTCTGAAGAGTGAAGCAACAGACTTGAACTTCTGAAATCACTGTTCTTTAAACCTTCGGAGATACGTAGAGAAAATGCATAGCTACTGGGACATATAGCTGTAAGTTAAGGATAGCGTTATTGGCTTTATTAGAATAATTATTCTCATTTTTGTCTTTGCATTCTCTACCTATATTTTTTCACACCTATTTTTAGAATTAAACTCAAGATAAATGCTTCTCTTGTTTAAAAAACTTACCCTTTTAATCTGCTTTTTAAAAAGATTTCATTAAAAAAATCAAAAAAAGATTTCATTCATTCATTCATTCATTCATTGAGAAAGAGAGTACATGTGCACTTGCATGAATAGGGGAGGGGCAGAGGGAGACTCAAACAAATTCCATGCTGAGTGTGGAGCCCAATATGAGGCTTGATCTCACAATCTCAAGATCATGACCAGAGCCAAAATCAAGATCAAGAGTTCCAGGCTTAACCAGCTGAGCCCCCAGGGAGGCCTTATTCTGCTCTAAACAGAATTCTGTTGTACTAGAATTTTTTTATTTTTATTTATTTTTTTTTTTAGCATGTGCTTTGATTCTGTGAGGACTCGCTGGGCATTAATTAAAGTAAAGGGATACTCTGGGGCCTGAATAGTGATTAAATAGAAGTCCTTTCACTCTCTCATGGTTTTTTGTTTGTTTATTTTATTTACTTATTTATTTTTATTTTGTTTGTTTACCTTTTTCCTAGTTCACCAGGGCTATGGATTCAGAGCTGTAGGTTTTTCTAACAGAGGTCAAATTTGGTGAACAGATGGAAGTACAAGATGAGGAATCAGTGTTTCCTTACCCTCCTGCCCCTCGACTCATGTCCTCAACCAGTATTTATTGAGAAGCTCTTCTATGTTTAGCACTGTGCTGAATGACAACACCAAGCTTGGAGCTTCAGTAAACAAAGAATTTGAATTGTGTGTCTTTGCTCCATTTTTCAGTCATTCTACACCACAAATGTGCTCTCATCTGCCTGTACAGCCTCTTTTCTCCCCAACTTAAAATGTTTTTTTAAAAAACTATTTCCATGCCTGCCTCTCGGCCTACTTGTGGTCTCTCTCTCTCTCTCTGACAAATAAATAAATAAAATTTAGAAAAAAAAAAAAAAAACTATTTCCACCTTCTCCAGGCAGTGCTAATTGTTCCAATCTCTGCATTAAAATAGCCCATTATTCATCTCTTGGTAGCAATACCTAACTTACTTTATTGTGAATTATGTATTTACTTGTCAGACTCTTTTTTCCTAGATTGTTGGATTTTTGAGTCAAGGAAGCTGCATTTCACTCTTTTTTTTTTTTCAACCCCTTCCCTTCCCACCCCCCTATACTCCAACATAGTGCCTGTCTGGCATAGCATAGGCACTTAGGAAATACTAATGGAAGAGTATGATTGAGAAAAACATCTGCCGTTCATTATCAGTTTTTCATAAATACATATTCAACCAGAAAATACAGCATCCTTCTGAAAAATAAGATACTAATCTAAGAGTATGCTTTTAGTTCAAGATTTAATCATCTTTGGAATTTTTTATAATTTCAAAAATATTTGGTTAAGATTGATAATGTCAATAATATTTGAAGACTGAGTCTTCTGTTATTCACTTTACTACTAGTATACCTGATCTTAAACCAAAAAGGGAAGATATGTTGGGGATAAGAGATTATTTCAGTAATTATAGTGTTATGAGTGATAGACTTGTAGATTGATTTCTATAAACTGCTAGGATAACCAGGCCTTATTATGGGATATAAGATGGTCTTACTAGACTTATTTAATGACTTCTAAAAGGTAAATATTCATACCTTCCAAAGATAATGCCTGACATATAAATATCCTCTAGCAAGAGATTAATACAAATTATTGATTGAATATTGAAATAGTTATCAGTATTTTAAGGTTTTTCTCCTGAAGAACATTCTGCCATTCTGTACTCCCAGAGTACTTGTTTCTCAGATGGTGTCAGTTTCAAGTATTCACTGAAACAGTGTGGCGGGTTTTTCTATACATATTGTAATCCATCATGTCTTTTAGCAAAGTAAAGTTATCTTCTCTAGGGAGGGACCTTGGACCCTTGTGAATAAAGTTTAGTATATGACAGATGACACCACACACGCTTGCTTCAGAGCTTGCAAGACATGGAATAGTAGCAATTAAAAGCCACAAGAAATATGTTTGGGGAAAATAGGTCATTCCTGGTATATTTACTTGTGTATCTTTTTTTTTTTTTTTCATTTTAAATCTGGAGGGTGATGCGTTATGATCAAAAACCAGCATTCATCTGTAAGACCTGCAAACCTTTTTAATTGTGCTATTTAATTTCCTTGAAGACAATGTTTTCTACTAAAGCACTCTGAAATGGCATTTCTTTTTCTTTTTTAAGGAAGTAGTTATTGACTCAAAGCTACAAAATGTAGATGTGCTATTAACAGGAGACTTCAAAGGAAATAATTTGCACAGCCTTTCATGCTATAGTGACCTACTCTCTTGATCTTGGGAGAAAATGTGTATTTTATTGACTATTCATGATGCCATGATAAAGCTCAATGTTACTTCTAGGATCTGACTTGTGTTTGTAATTGACTTAATGATCATCGGCTTCCTTTTTCATCTAGCATTTGCTTATTTGAGGGAAAGTAATGTGAAGATAGTGCATATAGGATTTTACACAATGCATAGTCTTTATATCAAACAAGCAAGACTCACAAAATGTCATCAAGATGTGGACACAATTATTTCATTCCTCATTGCCCCTTCTCTGGTTCATGTAAGAAAATAGTGTCAAGTGTATGACTTTTCTGGAATTTCTTAGAAATTATAAAGCCCTGAATTTACTTTAAATCACAACTGTGGGACTATTCTGAGTTCAAATGTCTAATTTCTAACAATAATTCAAAGACAAAGGATTAACATCACATAGTCTTCCCTCCCATCCAGGGCTTCCTGCAGTGGGAGTGGGCACAATGTCCTTTCTTCCTGTTCTTTGTCCCCACTGGCTAACTACCATGATAGGCCCTTCCCAGTATGCATTGCAGGGGCTGAAGGAAAAGGGTTCAGGCTTTTTCTTCATTGAACTCTGGGCCTGTAAAAAATATTAAAAATACTAAACAAATGGATAATAATACATATTTTTTAGATAGCGGAATAAATGTCCTATATGAATAAAGTAAGATATTCAAGCTGATTCTTTCTCTCATGTGTGCTATTATGGACCTGTTGGAGGCCCCCTGCAGGGCCTTCCAGTTGCAACTCCCAGAGCTGGGCTGGGTCTCCTCATGGACCAACCACCCTTCAGTAGCCTACAGTTTTGGCTGCTCCATGAAAACCAGGCTCTGCTGTGAAATCCTCTTGCATTTTTTATATTTCCCCCTTTGGGGCAGGACTTAAAAAGTTTTGAGGTTGGGCTTCTTTCCTCTGGGTTCACACTGGACCACAGGAAACATACAAGCATCCATCTACCATCTTTTTCTTAAGAGAAAATTTATTCCCAAGCACAACACAGTCTACCTTGGCTTTCCTACCAGAGTAACTCATTGCCATTACTTCTACTGTCTAGAATTGGAATCTGATGCCAGATTGCTGGGTCCTCCAAACTCCAAGTGGAGCATCCCAAAGTCTTCATGTGTTCTTTAAAGTCTCTCTTGATAGGCTTTAGGTAAAAGAAGTAACATGCTCACCTGCCTTCAGGGAAAGGATGGGATTTGCAGCTCTCCCTCCAGTAACCTGTCTCATAAATCTCTCCCCACTGTCTTTCTAGACCTGTGGTTCTCAACCTTGGGGGTTGCACCAGAGTTGAACACCACTGTTCAGTCCCTTCCCTTTCTGGCTGTCATCTGGGTCAACAGAAGTCATGTTATTGGAAGCTTGATAGAGATGAAGTCGCTCTGGTCCCATAGGAGACCCACTGAATCAAATTCCACACTTAACAAGATCCTCAAATGAGGTGTGTCCAAATTAACATTTGGGAAGTGTGTGCTCTTCTTAACTAGTGGTGTTCCAACTTTAGTGGGCATCGTAATCATCTAGAGAGCTTGTTAAAACACAAAAGTCTAGGCCCCAGCTCCAGACTTTCTGATTCAGTAGTTCTGAGATGAGGTCTGAGAATTTGCACTTCTAACCATTCTGTGGCAATGCTAATGCTGCTAGTCCAGGAATCACACTTGAGAATCAAGTGTTACACCTACACTGTCTGATACTCCAGCCATAGTCACATGGTATTATCAAACACTTGAACTGTGCTCTGCACTGAGATGTGCTGTGTAACTATAGAATGCACACCAGATTCCAAAGACATAGTATAAAAAAATACATCACATTTATAATATTTATGTTCATTGTATATAAAAATAATAGTATCTTACTATAATAGAGTTAAAATATATTAAAATTACTTTCACTTTTTTTTACTATTTTTATTTTTATTTATTTATTTATTTATTTTAAGATTTTTATTTATTTATTTGACAGAGAGAGATCACAACTAGGCAGAGAGGCAGGCAGAAAGAGGGGGAAGCAGGCTCCCTGCTGAGCAGAGAGCCTGATGCAGGCCTCCATCCCAGGATCCTGAGATCATGACCTGAGCCCAAGGCAGAAGCTTAACCCACTCAGCCACCCAGGTGCCCTATTTTTACTATTTTAATGTGACTACTAGAAAATTTAAAATTATATATATGGCTCATACTATGTTTTTATCGGCCAGCATTCTTTTTTTTTTTCTTAAGATTTGTTTATTTATTTCAGAGAGAGAGTGTGAACATGAGCATGGGGGAGGGGGAGACGGAGAGGGAGAGAATCTCAAGCAGACTCCCTAGTGAGTGCAGAGCCCAATGTGGGGCTTGATCTCACAACCCCGAGATCATGACCTGAGTTTGAAATCAGGAGGCAGATGCTTAACCAAGAGATCCACCAGGGATCCCAAGCCAGCACTCTTTTTATTTTAATCTCCATCTGGCTCAGAGAGTTCTGAGGGGCTTCTCAAGCTGATTCTTGGTCACCTACCTTGCAAATTTATTCTTCCGTCATGCATCTTATTTTGGTATGCTGAATCTCACAGATCTTGGCACCTCAGGGGAAACTGCAATTTTAACGTTCTGGGTTACACACACACTGGCTTGTTTGATCACAAAAATGCTGTGAAGTGGGTATTATCTATATTTTCCAAATGAGAAACATAAAGAGAAATAGCTTACCCAAGTGCTGTAACTAGCAAGCTAAATGCAGGGACGACTTTGTCTGACTTCCACGTCCATGCTTTTCCACCTCACTATATAGCCTCCCCTCTAGCACGATGATGTGCAGAATTTGTTCTTACTGATTATTTGGAAACTATCTGCTCGAATTTGTATAGGTTCAAGTCTGCACAAGGTTCACATAAGGGTAAATATGTCTGGCAATAGCTTATTTTTTGTTTTTAAAGATTTCATTTATATGACAGACCAAGATCACAAGCACGTAGAGAGGCAGGCAGAGAGAGAGAGGGGAGGAAGCAGGCTCCCTGTGGAGCAGAGAGCCCAATGTGGGGCTCGATCCCAGGACCCTGGGATCATGACCTGAGCTGAAGGCAGAGGCTTTAACCCACTGAGCCACCCAGGTGCCCCTTATTATTTATTTTTTTTAACAAAGCAGTCATTTCTTCTTAGTGGAGAAGTCTAATACTTCATGCTGCAAATATTAGTACTTTTAAATGCATTGTAACACTATGATTGTCCTTTCCTGATATGCCAACTCAGTTGTGTTCTAAGACCTGGGACATGATTGGCTATGTTGTATCATTATTATTTTTATGGTTAATATTTAATAGAGACACATTCATTCGTCCTATTGGGACTCTAACTTTGGCTCCTTCTTCTATATTTGTACCAGACTTCTGAGTCACTTTTTTCCCCTTTGACTTCCTTAGTGGCCAAAATGCACATAATGGTACAAAGCAATAGATAATGTCAATGGAAAGAAAAAAATCCTTGACTATTACATTCCAAATCATCTCTCTGGAGCCAAATGACTCAAGCTTTCTGTGATGCTTCCCATATACAAGTAGGCAGTATTTTCCTCTTCTAAATTCCTACAAACCTTTAAGAAATGCTTTTAAATATATCACTTGAATTTTATTGTAATTATCCATTTCCTGTCCATCTCTCTGGTTAGAAGATGACCCTTTTGAGGACAGGGAATATATGTATATTCTCAGGATTATTTAAGCATGCATAAATGGTCTGCTTTCAACTTAACCCTAATGTTGAAATGGTCTTAAATTTATCAGAGGCACTCTTTGCCTTCATTCAGTTTTCATTTGACTGTCAAGATGAGAACTTTAAATATATAATATTTTATGTTTACTTATATGTATTTATTTACATTTATTATTATTACTTATGTTTATATTTTACTGTTCTTTGAGATGTCTGAATATCTCTATACGTCCTATAGTCTGCAGTAGTGTTTTACTGGTATAGGGATTAGTGGACTAACATGTTTCCAAAAAAATATTGGAAATTGGAATTTTTTTGTATCACTATGCAAGGTTATTCAATCTTTGTATTTGTTTAACCAGCAAAAATAAAAGGGGGGGGGCACCCAATAGTTCTGTCATTTTATGAAGGATTATTTTTCAAATAAAGTGTAGAAAGGATGTCATCTTAGAATAAACACCAACTTTTCAAAATAGAAATTTATTTTTTATTTAAAAATTCAAGATACCCCCCTCACCATACGTTTTTTCCCATGGACTCTCCTTGGCAGCTGTCTGTGGCCTAGAAGAGAGAATTGCTTGCCTGAGATGCCAGGCCACAGCAAAGAGGACATGAAGGGCAGAGAGGTGACCTGATGACTCCCCATTGCTCACGGGGCTTTCAGGATATAACACATAGCAGAAACTCCTTCATGTTTAGTTCATGTGTAGAAGGTAGTTATCCTTACTTCTTTGGTTTAGGAAAATTACTGATACAGAAAAGGAAGAAACACAAAATTCAAACTAAAAAGTCAGAACCTCCTTTAATGGGAAGATACGAATTGACATGCCTTCCACATGAGGCAAGAATCAGAAGAGCTACAGGATTTTTATGGATGTTGGGACCACATAGCTTCTGGCAGTAGAAAAATGTTCTGAGCTCCATGGGTGATCTATTGATTCTTCCTCATTGACAAACTGATTGCCTACTTCCCAAGATTAAGAGAGTGGAAGTAGAAGTAAATTCAGATGTAAACCATATCTTTACGGGAGCATACACTTTCTTCTAATAGGAACCAATAAACCCACATATTCCTTCAAAATGATGCATCCTATGCCTCAAATATTCCCACGTAACTGGTAATATAATTTCCAATAATTTATTTCTTTGGCTGGGTCCTCCATTTATAAAATGTGGCAGGGCATATGCAAGTTCTAGCAAACATAAAGGCTCTGATAGTCATAAAATACATTAATGCAATATTCAAAGCGACAGAGCCAAGACAGACTGCCTAATTGTTTAAATTCCTTCTGCCTTTACTAGTCCTACTGCAACAGTAATTACTTTCTAACACCCTCAGTCAATTTATTCCTTCTCATACCTCCAAACCTCTTTAGAGCAAAATGGAGCTAGTCACTACTGATGATTTGTGCTTCCCTTTCTTTTTAGTAATTCTGAAACTTCCTTCCTGCCTCCCAAAACAAGTAATTGTCGGTTTATTTTCTTGCTTTTGCTGTGTGTAGCTTTTCATCCAAGGAAGTTAAATGGAACACCTTCCCAAAGTACTTAATGCTCACTGCCTACACAAATGCTGAACATTTCCTTCCACCTAATATGCTGGAGAACCATGTATCCAATAAGAGAAGATTCCAGGGATCTTAATACATAAACAGAGTTGGTCTTTCACCTTGCTCTGTTCTGTAGCTTGCTTTCTTCCCTATTATTATCTTCCATATCAGTTTCTGTTTTGTCTGCCCCCTGCCCCTAGATTCACTTTAACTTGCTGTACGTCCTCTAGTATTCATTTCTGACTCTCTGTAGATACCAATCTGTTTTTGCCCTCATCATGATCAGTATCTGGATCTTTAATTATCTCTCATTTCTTCTACCCCCAACCTTATTCTGGATCTTGGGGAATTCTATCAGGCCCATTTCCTCCCCCCAAAGAAAAGTGGACCCAGAGCAGAGCAGAGTTGGACAAAGTGGAATACTTACTAAATAGTTAGACCTGAAAAAGAAATAGCGCACCTGGGTGGTTCCTTCAGTTCAGCATCTGACTCTTGGTTTCATCTCAGGTCATAATCCTGCAATCGTGGATTGAGCCCCTTTTCCGGCTCTGAGCTCAGGGTGGAGTCTGCTTCAGATTTTCCCTCCTGCTCACTTTCTCTCTCTGTCTCTCTCAAATGAATAAAATCTTTTAAAAAAATTGTCTCATTTCCAAGTAAATCAATTTTTGAAATTATAGTGATAATACCTTAACTTGAAGAAACTTAAGTCATTCCTTTCTTTGGGTCTATTATTCAAAATCTTTTTTCATAAAGCTCTTGGTAATATAATCTTTTTTTTTTCCCCATGCTTTTCCTCTAAGGTGGTTACATACATGACTTCAACTTCTTGACTGTTAAACTTGTATGACATTTTCTTCTTTACCAGTACATTTTATAATTCCTTCCAAGTATCCTTCAGCTCTGGCTCCCTTCATAGAGCAATCAAAGCACACCCTGATGACAACAGCCACTATTTTAGAGTGAACACCCTAAAAGCATGATTCGTGTAGAATTTATATTACATTGTTCTTAGAATGTTCAAGTGTACAATTTTCAAATGTAATTTCCTGAACTGGACTCCAAGCACATAAATAAAACAACTATGTCCATATGTCTTTGTGTTGCTTAAAAAACCTAACATTTCTGGATGCCCCCGATTGGAATATAATAAACATCAACAGTGTAGCTTTGTAAAGAATCATTAGTCTCCCTTTTCTTGCTTAAATTTCATTACGAGAACACATTTTTTATTACTTTGTCAAACAAAATTCATCTGTAGCCTAAAGAGTAAGGACATACCAAAAACCTTACCATTCACAAAAAAGGAACAGAAAAGATCTCTGTATCATGAAAGGATGGATTCTAATGACAAACAAATGAGATGTGGAATGAAAATAAAATATCACCAGGGATAGATCAAAGCTTTGTTTGTTCCTTTAAAAATGTGGAGATTTGGTTCAGAGTCATTGTCTGAATTGTTTGTCAACAAGAGAGAGATTTGCTACTTTCTTTTGCATATAATGATACTTGATATGGGAGCATACAGTTTAAACACCATTGTCAAAAGGCAAAGAGCATTCTGCATTCATGGATGTGTATACAGCATAAATACTTAATTATAACAATAGCTACTGCTGAGCTTTATTAGAATAACAAAAGAAGCAGAGATCAGAAAAAGGGAGTAGGAAGTCCACAGCTAATCTGCTAAAAGGAATTACGTCAATTACAAGGAATTATTTTAATACTACTTTCAGTATTCTTGATAAACAACAACAAAATGATGTGGAGCTTTAGAATTTGATTGACTATTGATGAAATCTCCTTGAAAATGTTATTTTTGCAACTGTAGAAATTAGGAATGACATGATATAAAGGAGGTTATCTCTGTAGGAAGAAGGAAAATTGATATGGGTATGACTAAAGGAAACCTGGGGAGGAGAGAGAAGAAATCTTTTAACATTGGTTCATACAACAAGAATTAAGACTGCTCTCTCTGTATATACATGTGAGCTGAGCTCCCATTAAGTTATTGGTTTCCAACTTTAGGTGTGTCTTAAAATATCCTGGGGGACTTTTACAAAATACTGATGTGTATGTAGGTCCTGCTTTCAGAGATTCTGAGTCAGTTTTAAGTTCCCTAGGTTTTACTGTATCTCTAGGGTAGCCAATCATAGCACCCAGTAATTTCAAAGGAAACATGACTTTGACCATGTCAAGAGTGAGTCAACCTCCACCTGAATTGCCCATAAATAAGAGCACTAAACATTGGACTCATCATGGCCTTTTTACATTAGTGTCCCTCCATTAGAGACACAGAAAACTGTGAAAATTCTCCCAAAACTAAACTCTCAGGGAATAGTCTGAGCTGTAGCTCCTGTTGTTTCACTCAAGAGCCACAGTATATGCAGGCTTACAAAGGCTATGAAAGAAAGACTATCAAGAATGTGGTTTGACCTCTAACCTGATGTTTTTAGAACATGGACATAATTGTAGTCAGATGTCTCTAGTGTCATTTGATGAGTGATACCTAGTGATATATAAAAATAATCTTTATTTTGCTCTTTTGTGGGGAGAAATTAAAGAAGAGCTAACATTAACCATTGGAGAAAACCTGGAATAGTTTAATGAAGTAGCAGCATGGATATTTTCAGAATGGAGGCCTGATCAAGGAATCTCTGGAAAACCTAAAACTGGTCACTTGAACCTTCATTCTTCCTCATTCTTCCCTCTCCCTGATCTTGGGATAATAGTACAAGAAATTTTGTTACTATTTCTCTCTCTCTCTCTCTCTCTCTCTCTCTCTCTCTCTCTATATATATATATATATATATATATATCTTCTATTTATAATTTTTATTATGAATTAATAGCAAATTTGGAAAATTCAGAGAAATGGAAAGAATATAAATCATCTATAATGGTTCCAGCCAGTTATAACTGATATTATTTGGTTGTTCACCTTTCTAGTATTTAAAAAGAATATTAGTATGGTATTATATATATGGATATATAAGATATTCTTTTCATTTAACAAATATGTAGCCAACAATTTCAATGTTACCAAATCTTGATATTTATTAGAATATCTCTTGTAGAAGTATGATCTCCTTGAATACATCATGGGAACCATAAGACTTGATTCAATAATTATTGTGAATTATTTTCAGATATTTTTGAAAAAAGTATGCTATGTTCCTTTCTAAATTTTGTTTGGAAGCAAATTATGATGTCTTTATATGTGTTCATAAAAGTATCTCTTCCTTAAGACACTTGATTTCTGTTCTGTCAGAAAATCTCATAGTAAATGTACAGATTTACCATGTGAATGGATCCCCTTGGATGTGGTCTCCTTGTGCGGTATACAACCATTGTGACTGAAGTCAGTGATCTTCTGGGAGCTTCCTTGAGCAGACTCAATGGATGATGTGGATGCTCCCATGGGCATGACTCTATGACCTTTGGTAGGAAATCCATCCCACAGCCTTGGTGCTGGGTTACCTGGCTCTGCCCTGGCAGTCTATCTGGTAGGTGTCTAAGCCACAATCTTCAGCCAGCCTCTCTGAGGATCTAGGATCCCATTCTACCATGTGGGAATCAAGAATGGGTCAAGAGTGCTAAATATCAGGGCTTTTTGCTTTAACATTTCACACTTACAAGTTCACATATAATTTGGCCACAACCCATCAGGGTCTATCATCTAATAGCATGAAATAAAGAGCTAGACATAAAGAATCCTTGAAGTAAGGTCTCTAAAATGAGAAAGAAAATGAGAATCCTAATGTTTATCTCCCACTTCTGCTTCATTCTCCCATAATCCTCAGGGATCATAAAACTTTGGCTATTCTCTTACTTTCTCTATATAGGCTCCTCCTTCTTTCTGATTCCAATTTTAGGAACAGACTCTATGTGGAAAAGTTCAATATAAAACCTAGCCATTGGGACACCTGGGTGGCTCAGTCCGTTGGATTACTGCCTTCGGCTCAGGTCATGATCTCAAAGTGGGATCGAGTCCCACCTCGGGTTCCCTTCTTGGTGGAGAGCCTGCTTCTCCCTCTCCCTTTGCCTGCCACTCTGCCTACTTGTGCTATCTGTCAGATAAATAAATAAAATCTTAATAATAAAAAAAGACCTAGCCATTGATGTGTTAAATGATACTAAAGAATCTTAGTAAATCCTCAATTCCTTTCCTTCTTCCAAAAACTTGGTTTTACATATATTACTTTAAAACAGTATTTTTCATCAGTGGCTAAATATTAACTTTTTTCCCCCACTTTACAATGCTCTGTTAACTGTCCTAATCAGAGGTCACCTCCCTCCTACCAGTTTTTCTTTTTACTTTTCTTTCTTTCCTCTTCTCTTCTCTCTCTCTCTCTTTTTTTTTTTTAAGATTTTTTTTATTGGAGTGCTTCGGTGGTGCAGTCAATTAAGCCTGCAACTCTTGGTTTCATCTCAGGTCATGATCTTAGAGTTGTGGGATCCAGCTCTGTGTGGGGCTTTGAGCTTAGCATGGAGTCTGCTTGAGATTCCCTCTCCCTCTCCCACCACATCCCCCCATGCTCATTTTTTCTCTCAAATAAATAAAGTCTTTTATGTTAAACTGGAGGGGAAGAGGGAGGGGACAAGCAGATTCCCTGCCAAGCAGGGAGCTCAATGTTGGACCCTATCCCAGGACCTTAGATTGTGACCTGAGCCCAAGTTGGACACTTAACCAACTGAGCTACCTGGTGCCCCACCTACCAGTCTTTCCTTACCTTTTAGATGGAGGAGAGAATCACGTGTTTGTTTAAGGTCCCATCCTGGTTTAAATAATTTAAATGTCTGTATTACCTTCCTATGGTGTCTTAACAGGTTAACACAAGTTTAGTGACATAAAGCAACATCTAACTATCTCTTAAGTTTGTAGATGAGAAATCAGGGTGAGCTCTACTGGGTACTCTGCTCAGGGTCTCACAAAGTGTCATCCTGGCTGGACTTTTACCGAGAGGCTCAGGGAGAGAATCTGCTTCCAGGCTCTTTTAAATTGCTCATTAAGTTGTTGACAGCATTCAGTTCCTTGTGGTTGCTACCTGCTGTCTAGGAGCTGCTCTCAGACCTCTAGCTTATGGTCCCACCTGTCTCAGCAGTGGGTAAGTTTTCTGACTCCCTCTTCTGCCACCACTAGGAGAGGAACTCTCTTTTTTGAGATGGCACATGTGGTTATTTCAGGCACAACTGTATAATCTTCTTTTTCATTGACTCAAAGTCAATTGATTATTACATTGTTTTAAAAAGATTTATTTATTTATTTGAGAGAGAAAGCTTGAGAGAGCATGAGCACCGTGCGGGGAGGGGCAGAGGCAGAGGGAAAGAGAGAATCTCAGACTCCCACTTAGCACAGAGCCCTGCGCAGGGCTCAGTCTTACAACTGTGAGATCATGATGCTGAGATCATGACCTGAGCCGAAATCAAGATCTGACCGCTTAACCAACTGAGCCACCCAGGTGCCCCAACAATTCTTATTTTTAATCAGAAAACTAACCACTGGGGCTTGTATAACTGTTTTGTTTATAATAAGCCATAGAGTACTTCTCAGAGTTCATAGAAATTTGTGAAGGGATTATTCTAGTCATAAAATAATAACTTTTTAAACTTCTAGAGTGAAAATGAAGATAATTTCCTTTGTTGTATTTAATTGTTGGTATTGTTATAAAGGACCCATGATTTCCTAAAAGGAAATAGCACAGCATAAGGAATGCCTGAATTACTTACAAAATGCTAGTTTATAAATATTTAGGATTTTGGTGTTCTTTACACATGGTTTTTGCATTATGAAATCTGACATTTAATTCCAATGCTTTCAAAACACAGGAAATATTGCTTTTAGTTTTTCTAAATGTTTTTATTACCATTAGGAAGAAGGTATGACATAACTACACTAGCTTCTTTGTGTAAATTTGTTTATTCCTTAGCCTACAAATCGTTGAATCAGCTTTCCCTCCTAAGAATGCTGAAGTTCAGAAAATTTGAGCCAGATTGCTAACCTTACCAAATCCTTAAAGATCAGATTAGTGTTTGGGAAAATCAGGATGAAGCTAGGCTGACCTTTGACAACAACAGAGAAAAAAAGTAAAGAAGAAGAAAAGAGCAGTTGATTAAATTCAGAACTAGTAAAATGAAATATTACCTTTGTATTGGCTACTCGGCCTGCATAATTCAATGAACAAGAAAAAGGTCAGTGATCCAAAAAGAGTTATTCCTTCCTGCACTAAAGATAATGTGGAATTGCTGTCACCTCCCAACTATTCATACAAAGCTTACCGTCCAGCATCCCAAAAATGTGCTAATAAAGCAACCAACAACAAGCATCTGCTCCTTTCAAACATATGGAAATTCACGTACGTGCTGGAACATCTCTGTAATGTATAAATAGAAATATAAGTTCTCATGGAAGGTTTTGAGAAAAGCAATGGCATTATAAGAGCAAGGCTCTTTTTTATTCATTTAAAAAATTCATTTACTTATTCTTATTACAAAATGAATTGGGATTTATTCTGAGCAATGGAGATAAAAAAATTGTAAGGAAACAGTGATCTGGCTCTCTTTCAAAAGCTTTCACTGTCAATATAATATTAGATGTGTTTATTCTAGGCTTTTTTCCTCAGCAGATTTTTCAGTTTTGATTATATAATATATGTATAAGCTGATTTATTCACTTAATATTATAACAAGTATTTTTCTATGCTATTATGGTTTCTTCATAAAATCAGTTTTGCCTCATTGATTCATCTTACATGAAATTCATCATAAATAATATTATCTCACACTTAATTTTTGCTATGCTTGAGTTAATGTCTTTAAATCTGAGTGATTTAATTCTTTGATCAGATGCTAACTCTTCCTGATTAA
This sequence comes from Lutra lutra, assembly GCF_902655055.1. NCBI lineage: Eukaryota > Metazoa > Chordata > Mammalia > Carnivora > Mustelidae > Lutra > Lutra lutra. Next base: position 33,157,113 of record NC_062288.1, read on the forward strand.
TTTATTTTATTTAACTGTCTTCTGCCAAATGAACTCAATTCCAGAAAAATTTGAAATATAATATGACACAGGGTATTTATATAAAATGAAATGGCAGTATTATTATAATTTTTCCTTATTTTCATAGCAGCTCTTTCATATTCACTAAATGTACAAAGATGATGGTTATGCATTTATTTTATGACTTTTGACACATGAAAACATGCAAGTGAAATTGTTTTTTAAACTATTTCATGACATTTACAATCATTTTGATTCTAAATACTTAATTCTAAAAATTGACCAATTTTTAAGAAAATTTAGGATAGCAATTTTGCTAACATTTTCAAAACCTTAGAAAATTATGAAGTGGCTGAAAGCTCACAGACCTTCTGTCTTCCTATCCAAAGTTACCATTTCTAAATACTTAATTTAGTGATGGTACAGAATACTTCAAAGTAGAATTTGAATGTAAACCCATCATACACTACAGCAGAGGGAAAAAATTAAAAAGCAGGTATGTTACTATTAAATGATGACCTGCGCTGCAAGAGCATGTCTCCAAAGATACTATGCCACAGGATTTCCAAAATCTTTTAAAATAATTTAAGTCATCAGAGAGGGAGAAAAACCATGAGAGACTCTTAACTATAGGAAACAAACAGGGTTGCTGGAGGGGAGGTGGCTGGACTGTTGGAGTAACTGGATGACACTAAGGAGGGCACGCGATGTGATGAGCACTGAGTGTTATAACCAACTGATAAATTATTGAACACTACATCTGAAACTAATGATGTACTATTTTTTGGCTAATTGAATTAAATAAAGTGTTTTAAAAAATAATTTGAGTTTTACCAAAGTGTCTTGAAGAACTAGGAAAGGGAACATTTCACCATATTGTACACAGCCATGCTTTTCAAAAACCCTCTAGATTTTGGCCCCAAATTTCCATTCATCTAGGCAATTGCCTGGTCTCCTCTTTTAAAAGCCTGTCCCCTGAAAGAGCCTGGGTGGCTCAGCTGGTTAGGTGTCTAACACATGATTTCAGCTCAGGTCACGATCTCATGATTTTGAGATTGAGCCAGCTTTGGGCTCCTTACTCAGCAGGGAGTCTGCCTGAGGTACTCTCTCCCACTGTCCCCATGCCCCTGAGAAAATAATAATAAATTTAAAACAACAACAACAACAAAGACCTGTCTCCTTGCTTTCCCAGACTTTGTAGTTTATTTTCAAGTTCCAGGAGTATCAATACACTGAAAGGACACTTGAATTAGTTTCAGTTCACTAGAATAAGAATTCATTCATTCATTCATTCATTCATTCAACAAATGTTCACTGAGTACCTATTATTTTCCAGGTACTCTTTTAAATGCTGGAAATACTGCAACAAACAAAACAGATGAAACTCTACTCTCGGGGAGCATACATTACAGTAGGGAGAGACAAGCAATAAGCAAATAAACAACTTGCCAGATGGCATACTAGTCTGAGCAGATGCTGATAAAGAAAGTCCAAAAACTAGCTCTATTTCCTAATAAGACCCAAGGCTTATATTAATGCCCATAATAATAGCAAACAATAACATAGCTCCTACCCAGAAGATATACTGCTCCCAATCCTCAGTTCTAGCTCTCACTCTAGGTAGGAGATACTATTATTACCCACATTTTGGAGGTAGGACAACTGCAGTGACACAGAGATAAATTAATGTATCCGAAATTTTGCCAGGAGAAAGGCAAAACCACAGTTTTAACCTGAGAACGCTATTTCCCAAAAAAACTCCTGAAAACATCTTGACATTGAAGGCAGTGTACTCCAAACATCTGATCGTCACTGTTGGGACGTGCCGTAAATATCTCATTGGGGATTCTATATGTTTTGCTTATCCTAAAGCTCTCATTTCAATGGTTGTGCACAGACCTGTTATGGTTCGTGGAAAAATCTTCATGGTAAAATGAGAAAACTGAAGACAATTCACAAGTGTTTCAAAAAAGCTACTTTAGATAATAATAAACAAATATGTTTGGATCAGGAATGCATTAGGAATTATATATAAAGGAAATTTTTTAAAAAAATCAGCTTTGGAAAACATGGGCCTTGCACACCATTGACTTTCAATGCTTTTTTTTTTTTTAACTTTATTTATTTGGCAGAGAGAGAGAGAGAGCACAAGCAGGCACAACAGCAGGCAGAGGGAGAGGGAGAAGCAGGCTCTCCACTGACCAAGGAGCCTGTCACAGGGCACCATCCCAGGACCCTAGGATCATGACCTGAGCCAAAGGCAGTTGCTTAACCAACTGAGCCACCCAGGCTCCCCTCAAAGTTGTTTTTTAACCATGGAAAATTTCTTTGATCAAAGTCTTAATCAGAGGCCCTGTATGTAGAATTAAATAAAAATCAACAGCAAAAGAGTTGCATTGACTTAAGAAAGGGTGGCAAAGTTATTTCTTTGGCAGCCACTCAGGGGCCACTGAGGTATTTCTAAGTCTTCACATACCTCAGTTGGTCAGAGAGTTACTGTTTTTCAAAACACATAATGTTTTGCTCTACGTTCAATTCCACCAATCTGATGGAAGTTTCAGCACCCAAGTGTGTGCACTGTTTAACCCGAAAGGACAGGGCCCTGCCAGTTTCTCGCATTATTGGGAACGTCTGATCTCCTCAGTCTTCCTGCTTGTCCCAGCCTCAGAGAAATAGGTCATTGGCTCTGGCTGCATCATTTCCTTTTTTAAATTCTTCTCTTTCCCACGCATTTCTCCATATTTAGTATTAGTTCATTTTCCACATTACTCACACAGTTACCTACCCCCAAAAAAGTGACCTTGTGAAATAATTATGTATAAAATCATTTCCAAGTGCTTAGAGCTTGGGCAAAAACTATACTCCTTAATTTGATGTTCAGGATCTTGTACAGTCCATCTCAACCCACATTATTGGACTCATTTGCTGCCATTCTGTCTCACCTGTATCCTGTGCCTGCTCTTTAGTACTTTTCTCGCTAGTCCCACCCATGTTGAGCTCTCTCAGGCCTTCATGCCATCACCGTTTCTTGAAAACACTCATTTCATTAAGTTGAGGGTTTTTTTTTGTCTTTCTGTAATCACATTCATTTATTTTTATCATATTCACAAGAGTAATAAAGTTAACATAGGAGAAGTGTATAAAAACTTACCCTATTCATCAATTTCCTGTGGATCCATTTTGCATAGAGAAGAAACAAAGTATGAAAGTTATTTTCAGGCTCTATGTCACCTTCTGGACTCGAACCAATCAACATAAACATGAAGAAACAACTGATGGTTTGAACTTGATGGTTTGATTTTGTTGCTGATAATGTCATTTGTTTTATTTTGTTTCTTGGCAGAAAAATAGGTACTAAGTGATGACTAGTCCTTCTAGAGATGCAGATTTACAGAGATCTTGGCACATTACTTGTTTTTCTATTGCTTGGTTCTATTCACTCTATACCTACAGGTGTGGGAAGCAATAGGAGAATGAAATAGAGAGGGAGGGTGGAGATGTCATAAACATCTTTGATTGAAAAGTAGGAAAATAGATAGATCAAAGATGAGATTAAGTGGTTAGACAATTGAACCATTGTTACAAAAATAATTATTACACATCATGATGAAGTCTAAATCACAAATCGAATACACTGCAGGAGAGAGCATATAATAGACATACTATCTAACAGGTGAGGAAGATTTTAATTTTATCAAATTATAACACAAGGAGATCCCTAGGAAACCCTTAGGAGTAGAAATCACTACTAAAATGATCTATGGTGTTATTCTACGATGCTAACAACATGCCTCTGACTCAAGTTTGATTTTGTATGAGGCAACAACCCCCTGTACATTTCTTCCCCTGGGCAATTCTCTCTCTAAATCCCGCTATGGTCTACTTGTACTGAAGGTGCCACCTCCTGCCTAGAGCCTGGTCTGCTGACTCATTGGATGTCTGTCCCACCTTCTTATTCCCTTTCAAGGATATCCAGTGCCTGCTATCTTTACCTCACTTCTGTGTAGCACTGCTTATAGTTATGAAGGTAAATCTTTGATAATCTTTTCTTATAAATACATATGAATTCTCCATAATACCTCTCTACTCTTCTCTCCTTTCCATTTTCCTTCAGATATCTTAGGAAATCACTGCCACTAGTAATTACCACAAAAATACTTGAGTTATGACTGAAAGGTAAGATTACTTTTGGTGGAAATCATGTTTTTAAAGTACCTGTTCCATTTCCCTCCAAACTTCTCTTCTAACCATATTCTCTTTCTTGATTAATGGCACCAACCGTTGCCCACTCCAACTTCTTCATCTCTCAAATCAGTGAAAGGGAAACCATCAAGGTTCATTCCTTCTTCCCTGTAGTAACAGCAACTAGTCATTAGTACAAGTGTCTATCATCTCTCATGTCTAACCACTCTTCCTCAAGGCTCTTGGATTTTTGACTTATTTGAGGCTTTCATCCAGGGTTTTCATCATTTCAGTATTTTCCTAATTTATCCTGCCTCCATTTCTACCCTTCTCTCCACCTCAAGATTATCATCAGAGTGATGTTCTTAAGACACAAACTAGATCATTCCATTCCTTTGCACACAATTGTTCATTAGCTCTTCATTCTTCTAAACATGAAGCCAATCTTCTTACCATGGCATATAAAGCCTCCAATAATTAAGTCGCTGCTTGCCTGTCCAGGCTCATTAAAATCCACTCTACAGCACACACTGTGTGTTCCAGCAATTTCAGAAGTCACCATGCTGCCTCTCTCCTTTACAGTTGTTTCTCTGCATCTAATATACTTGCTACTTTCAGCCTCTTTCAACTTTGCCTAAATATCTATATCTAAGATTAATACAACACTACTTCTTACTTAAATGTTTTAATGTGTTCCCTTTTTACTTACTAATATTACTTTCTATTATTTTTATTTGAAAATATATACTCTTACAACCATCTTCTGGGTTAAATAGGCCGTCGTGGCCTAGCCTAGAACCTTACCATTATAAAAAGTTGTTTCAATTAAAAGAAAAGCCATAAGTTCTAAATGACTGACTGGAAAGCAAACACTTAGAACACAACCTGTTTGTGATTTTGGACCCACTGATTATATAACTAAATGAGGACAATAGCAAACTCCAGAGCAGAAATTGCTTGGTTTTTATTTTTTTAAATTTTTTTTAAAGATTTTATTTATTTATTTGACAGACAGAGATCACAAGTTGGCAGAGAGGCAGGCAGAGAGAGAGGAGGAAGCAGGCTCCCCGCTGAGCAGAGAGCCCGATGTGGGGCTCGATCCCAGGACCCTGAGATCATGACCTGAGCTGAAGGCAAAGGATTTAACCCACTGAGCCACCCAGGCGCCCCTGCTTGGTTTTTAAAACATATGTTGCTGATGATACGGACTTGAGAGAATGAAGAAGATATCTCTCTATTTAGCTTCTTAAATGGTATGTTAATGTTATTTAAACATAATAAAAATTTGAGAAACAATAGGGTCTGGCTCTAAACTTAAAAGCGAGGGGCGCCGGGTGGCTCAATGGGTTAAGCCGCTGCCTTCTGCTCAGGTCATGATCCCAGGTCCTGGGTTCAAGCCCCACATCGGGCTTTCTGCTCAGCAGGGAGTCTGCTTCCTCTTCTCTCTCTGCCTGCCTCTCTGCCTACTTGTGATTTCTCTCTGTCAAATAAATAAAATCTTTAAAAAAAAAAAAAACGAATCATTGGGGAATTGAATAATTACGTAAATAATGGGTGGCAAATGGTGGAGCCAGGTTTCTTACTGTTGGAGTAGGAAACTCCAGGTGAGCAAGGAGAGAAGTATGTTTAGGTGTATATGTATATATATATAGCATACATCCACATATTAGCATACACACTTATTATCTTGTTTTTTCAGTGGAAGGGGCTTAGAAAGCAGTGGCAATGAGCACACTTTGCACCTGTATCTTGATTTCTAATATCATTCTCCAATAAAAGAAACCAAGGCTTATTAGAGAAATGCATGATTGCCTCATTCTAGGGCTGGTCAGGGAATATATGAGATTATCCTGGGGCGCCTGCCTTGTTATGCCAGAAAGAAAGGAAGTGTCCCAAAATACCACATTGGCAGGTGTATGTCAAAGAGACACAGGAGTCAGTTGAAATGGCTCCTAAGTTTTAAAACTGAAATAATTTGAGAAACAAAATGTATCCAGTAGTATTGGATTCTAGCCCAAAGTAAACATCCACGAGTCCATAATAATATAAATCAATGACTGAATGAAGAAATAAATGAGAGAATAGACATATCTCCTTGTGCAGGAGAATCCCAAATAATCAACGCAGATATTCAGCCCCCTAAGGGGGAGACACACCTACCCACTCCTGAAGTCTGGGCTGTGTGTAGTGGCTTCCTTCCAAGGAGTAGAACATGGACAAGAGGAAAGAAGAGTCACTTTACAGTACAGAAACCAGACCAACAGCCTCTCTGTTGCTAGTGTTCACACCCAGAGTGTTCTCTTCTGTTGTTCTTGTTTACTGGCTCCTGATCGCAATTCCTCCTCATATTTAATCCTCCTCGAATATTCTTCCAACACAATTTAGTGAACACAGTCATCTGTTTCCCTCAAGTGCACTTTTTTCCTTAATCATCTGTTAACATCACCTTTTCCATGCCTACTTGAACCACTCTGTTGTATTTGTGGATGATAACTCTGGATGGGAAGTTTTGAAGTATACCATTTAAATATAACAATTTACATCTGGCAGCATCTAAAACTCTGGGATCTATGCAAAGAGTCCAGCTATCACATTTTTAATTTACTTTATAACTATAAAGTACATATCTTATTAAATGATTTTAAATATTCACAACATAGAATGACAAGGAATAAAATGCATCAGCACTCTAGTAGGTAGCAAACATGTGAAGGAACTCAAGAGGAATTTGAAAATCTTGACATAGTGAGATATGAAGCACAGAGGGGATTGAGACTTAGCCAGAACAAAGGCCCTTGCCACCATGACATTTGGGATGGAAGACACCCACATCTGTAGTTCCCTTCCTTCTGACTTAACAGATAGGTATGGTAGACAGTGTGTGTGTGTGTGTGTGTGTGTGTGTGTGTGTGTGTGTGTGTGTGTTTAAACTGAACATGCTATAGCACACTGAATGCAATTCTTTCTTAAAAATGGTCTGCATGAGGAGTATTACTTAGCCATAAAAAAGAATGAAATCTTGCCATTTGCAAAGACATGGATAGAACTAGAGAGTATAATGCTAAGCAAAATAAGTCAGAGAAAGACAAATACCATATGCTTTCACTCATCTGTGGAATTCGAGAAACAAAAATAAACGAGCAAAAAGAGACAAATCAAGAAACAGATTCTTAACCTGAGAGAACAAATGGATGGTTAGCAGAGGGCAAGGGGGACGGGGATGGGTGAAAAAGGAGGGCACTTGTGAAGAGCACCAGGTGATGTATGGAAGTGCTGAATCACTATTTGGCACACCTGAAACTAATATTAAACTGTATGTTAACAAACTGGAACTAAAGTAGAAACTTTAGCCAAAAAAATGTTCTGCATAACTTTTCTTTACTCTTAAAAAATTGTTTTATTTATTGTTTTTTTAAAAGATTTATTTAATTATGAGAGGGGGAGAGAGAAAGAGAGAGAGAGAGCAAGCTAGGGCATGGAGGGGAGAAGGGCCAAAGGGAGAAGGAGACAGAGAATCTCAAGCAGACTCCCCACTGATGGTGGAGCCTGATGTGGGGCTTGATCTCATGACCCTGAGATCATGACCTGAACCAAAATCAAGAGTCAGAGGCTTAACCAACTGACTCATCCAGGCGCCCCAACTCTTTTTAAAAACATTTTTAAATAATTGAAGTATAGTTGACACACAGTGTGACATTAGTTTCAAGTGTGTAACATTGTGATTCAACAAGTCTATTCTGCTGTGCTCACCAAAAGTATAGCTACCATCTCACCATATAACACTAATTCAGTACCACTGGCTGTATTTCCTATACTGTACCTGCATTACTTTTTAAAAGCAATGTGTTTTACTGATACACATACACATTTGGAATGCTTAAAGTGTGAGCTGGGGGCCACTATCCAAAATGATTAATAATATAGTTGCTTCACCAAGAACTAGAACTAGATTTGGAATGCGCCTGAAGGATAATCTAATCAACCATTTTATATATATATATATATATATATATATATATATATATATGCTTTTTTTTTTTTACTGTTTATCATCACGTACATGTTTAGAGTGGTCACCTTATTTTGTAGTTATCATTACATTCAGTTAATAAGGGATGTGATTGATTTCACAACTAGGTTAATTTCCCATGTCTTATTTTCCTAGCTGCGGCTCAGCCTCATTTAGGGCTTCAAAGAAAATGATAATATTTCTTTAAAAGACAAGGAGTTTTATTTATACTATATAACCTTTTATTTTTTTTAATGATAGAACCACAGAATCTTATTTAAGAGGTTGCTGGAAGTTATTCCCTGTTTGTTGATAGGAACTAAAGTTTTATTTCTAATCGGAATGATGTTTCCAAATGCTCACATGTGACATATATTCCTAAAAGTTTTGTGGAAAATATCTGGGTGATGCCAGCATCTGTATTGCCTTCAGAAGTGTCATTTTCTTTTTTTTTTAAAAGATTTTATTTATTTATTTGTCAGAGAGAGAGAGAGCGCTAGAGCAAGCATAGGCAGACAGAGTGGCAGGCAGAGACAGAGAGAGGAGCAGGCTCCCTGCCGAGCAAGGAGCCCAATGTGGGACTCGATCCCAGGATGCTGGGATCATGACCTGAGCCGAAGGCAGCCGCTTAACCAACTGAGCCACCCAGGCGTCCCCAGAAGTGTCATTTTCATGGGTAGGAGCAGCCACCCAGAAACCTGAAAAAAAAAATCACTTATCTAGAAATGATAGGCTCTATTTGTGTTACTAATTTTTGCTTTCATTCCTTTCATTTGTTCACTGATTAATTCATGCAGCCATTGATTAATTAATTCCCTCTCACAAAACAATTTGCTCCCCTATTGCACCTTTCATAATTTGACACATCTCAGATTAAATGTCACTTGGCCATTAATTTGATCCTTACCCTTTCAAATATTTGTGATCTCTCCCTCTTCAGAATGATAGTACCTTAACTTTTTTTTTTTTTTTTTTAGATTTTCTTATATTCTGCCTTGAATGACAGTTGTTTATGTACCTGTCTTAGTGCCCTGTTAGCCTATCCCTCTTGGAACAGACCTTTATCATCCTTACCCGGCACAGGGAACTGTGCCATCCATGTAATGTCACTGGCCACCACCTTATGTCTCCACCCGTTTTGTAAACTTGTGTCTTCCTGCTCAGGTCCCCACTCTATTCCCTGTCTTTTTCCTCTGGTCCTGCTTTGAGCATCTATTATTTCTAGTATGCTCCTTGTCCATATAATATTAGCCAGTCCTGCCCTCATTTCCTATCCACAATCCTCATATCTTTGGGGGAAGATACTCAAATCCCACACGGTTTGAAAGAAAGTGGAGAAGTGAGATTGCCCTGCAGGAAAGCATTTAGGTGCAGACCCAAGCAAGCAGGAGGGGAAAGAAAGATGGAAGAAAAATTGTATGGGGATGTGCCCAGGAAAGAATGCTCAATGGACTGGAATCACAAAGGGCTGAGAGATCATCCTCAGGAGATAAGAAAAGCAGATGAGTGGATATTATTTCCAAATTCACCCGATCATAAAATGGACCTCACCAACTTGTTAAAATGTAGACTTAGGAGACCCACCCTAACTGTGTAAGTCATAGTACCCTGAGGAAGGAGATTAGAAATCTGATTTTAGGAAGCTCCATAATGACCCTTATGGTTGGTTAATTTTTTTTTTTAAAGATTTTTATTTATTTGACAGACAGATCACAAGTAGGCAGAGAGGCAGGCAGAGAGAGAGAGGAGGAGGAGGCAGGCTCCCTGCTGAGCAGAGAGCCCGATGTGAGGCTCGATCCCAGGACCCTGGGATCATGACCTGAGCCGAAGGCAGAGGCTTTAACCACTGAGCCACCCAGGCGCCCTGGTTGGTTAATTTTGAGAATCCCTGTATAAATTGATGGTAATGTCACAGAGACATGGAAAAAAAAAATCAAGAGAATCAGGGGCTGGGAACAGTGTCCTTCGTCATCCCACAATATGGGATAATTGAGCTAAAAGCCGGGCCCGGAGAAGAGCCCTAATGCAGGAAGCACTGTGGCTTCTTTAATGAGCCTGCATTAACTCTGCTAGCTGCAAATACTTCTCAGTCAGAGTAAAAAGGCCTTTTACAGTGAGATTACCAAGATTTGGTTAAATATGTTTAACCATTAAGGAAAACATGTAGGAAACTGTGAGATGTTTTCTTCCAAAGCAATCATTTATTATTAGTACTTAGCTGTCCGTTTACTTTATTCTCTCTTCTGTTCTTAGTGTTTCAACCTACCACAGAGGCCTAGAAAATAGCATTTGAGTAATGTGAAATGCAAAAATCATAAGACTGCAGTTAGTTGTACAAGAAAGCAAATAGCCTATGTTTTAGGGACTTTCAATTTATTTTTAGAGAATCATACTACAGCATACCAGATAACATTTAAACACAATACAACTTAACTAACATTCTTTTTATTTGAGAGAGAGAGGAGAAAGCACACACAGAGGGAGAGGGAGAATCAGACTCCCTGCTGGGCAGGAGGACCCACGCCCTGAGCTCCATCAAAGGACCCTGAGATCATGACCTGAGCTGAAAGCAGACGCATAACAGACTCAGCCCCCCAGGGCCCTTAACTAACATTTTTATAAAAATAATACATATTTTAGGGGCGCCTGGGTGGCTCAGAGGGTTAAAGCCTCTGCCTTCGGCTCAGGTCATGATCCCAGGGTCCTGGGATCGAGCCCCGCATCGGGCTCTCTCCTTGGTGGGGAGCCTGTTTCCTCCTCTCTCTCTCTGCCTGCCTCTCTGCCTACTTGTGATCTCTGTCGAATAAATAAATAAAATCTTTAAAAAAATACATATTTTATATCAGTACTAAAATGTCCCATGTCCGTGGTGCGCAAAGTTGCTGTCCCTATTTTAGCCTAAAGACTAGCGTATTTAATGGGAATGTTAGAACTTGAGGGAAATAATATAATTCACTTATTCATTACTTTTGATTGTTTTTCTTTTTTCAATTGGATTTATAACCTGGACTATTGAAAAAGAAAACTGTGGAGATGGGCAATTCATGTTTAAAGAACTTTTCATAATCTGTTTTGTATTATCTACTGCTTTGATTATTATTTTCTGAATAGAGAATTCTAGTTCTCATTCATTGCACACAACAATTAATTGTAATCAAAGCATTTTTATTGCCTTATGCCTCATATAGTTGATATTTTCCATAAGTGAAAAATGAATAGCTGTTGGAATGAAAAATAGCACATTATAGAGAACAGGGAATGAATGAATCAGTGTATCAAATGTTTTTCCTTTTCATAAAAAGCTTATTTAATTTTTAACATTCAATTGAAAAATTACAAAGGGATAAGCAGAGGAGAAGTTTGGCTGTGTATATTCTGATAGTCACTTACTAAATAAAACATTTATTTCCAGTTATTTTCTGAAGGCACATAATTAATATTCTACTTAATCCAGTCCCTTTGAAAATTTGTTAACAACTAGATTCTTTGTTTCACCTCTCAGTGATATGTAACATTAAAATATCTTTTTTACCCAATGCATAAATGACAAATCCCCTGTTTATTCAATATTCTCATCATTTCCTTGAGTAAGGGTGAGAAATAGGTTATTTGCTAAGAGAGAATCCAAGGTTCCGAAACTCTCTTGTCATCACATTGTCTATTTAACACAATCCGGTTGTCCCAAGAGGACCCCAAAGGGCATCAGGGTCTGCAACAATTGTTGCTACACATTCTTTCACTGCTTCTGTCCTATTCAAAATATTTTCATATATATGACACAAATAAAAAAGTAGGTGAGTTTTCTGGGTAGTGGTTATCTGGATTTAAAATATACTTGTCTTAAAATATACCATGATTATCAGTATCTGACTTGAGGAAAGACGCATTGTTAACATGTATTTTACCTTTAGGCAAGACTATCATTTGCTAGTTTTGAGATTCACTGATTCTTCAAAGTCTTTTTATATCAATAGTGGTCACATCAAATTTTCTCATGTTTAGTCACAGTTACCTATTTTGGGGGAGCGGGGAGGGGCAGAGGGAGAGGGGGGAGAGAATCTTATGCAGGCTTCATGCCCAGCATGGAGCCCAACTCAGGGCTATCTCATGACCTGTGCTGAAATCAACAGTCAGACACTGAATCTGCTGAGCCACCCGGGTGCCCCCCAGTTACCTTTTTTCTACTATTTGTAATATAAACTGGGTATACCACTTGGTATTATATTAGTTCCATATATCATAACAAATGGTTATGTCTCGATAATGAAAACTTTAGTGGAAATATGGTTGTCACCATATAGGGCACTATAACTTACTGTTCAGAGCAGGCTGTTAGCTCTGTAATGCTAAGAGTACAAACACATTTACTCATTCATTCGACAAGTATTTACTGAGAACCTAAAACAGCTCTAAAATACACAATATACATTGGAGAAAGCTACACATATATCTTGTAAAAGACCTTTTCTAATTTTTAGTTATTAAGTCCTACAGAGGGAGTGATCTTCTACCGACACAGTAACTGAGTGAGTGGAAGGCAAATGAGTGGAAAGCAAGGCTCCATAGATACTAGCTCCTGGAAGACTTTACAGGACCCTATGGCCAATTCTGTTCTCTTCTGGTCCTCTGACCCTGTCTGTGAACTGAGTTAACTGCTTCAATCTAGCTCTATAACAGTCCTGGGAAGGGAGGGGAACAGGAGAGACATGTCCTTCTAACAGAACCTCATACATTCTAGAGACACCCAAGACAGAAAAGAAGAGATAATTGCTTACTTCTCTGTTCCATCCAGGCTCATTTAGATGAAATGGAAAGGGAACATCAGTACTACTTCATACTCTGCAAGGGTGCATCATTTTCCACTTTCCACTAAGCGTGAAGGGAGCAGCAAGAGGCTATTGTGATGGAAAGGATGGCTTTCCCAGGACCCAGATGATCTCAGTTCTAGCAGAGCCCACTGTGGCCTTGGGAAAGTCACTTCTCTTCCCTTGGATTCTGTAGGTTCTCACAAGTGTCTTCACATAATGGTACAATGTGCATGATGTCCCAGAAAACACATTGCTACCCTTGTGAATTCCATTTGCCTGTTAATTTCAGCAAGGATTAGCAGGGTATACCATCAAATGTCAGGAGACCGTATCTACACTGACGTGAAGTAGTGGCAGTTTGGAAACAAGTGATTTCATTTGCAGACCAAGAGACGATGAAAGCTTTCTACCCAAAAGTACTGTTGCAAGCTGTCTTGCTATAGATAAAGGGGTTGTTATGTCATTGGGCACAATAGCCAAGTTCTCTGAATTCAAACCAGCATTTGGAAATGTACAAATTTAATCATATATTTAAATTTAAAGTGCTTTTAAGCCACTCACATATAAGAGCATTTTGAGTGTGATGTATAGATAGGGTTGTGATGTTTGAGTGTGGTGCTTACTTTAGTTAAGCTATAAAGCAAATAGGAAAATTTAATGAGCTTCACGGTGAACAAGTTTACAAATCTTCTGAAATTCATACACACACTATAACTCAATTTTCCCCTCAGGAACGTGTGTGCATTTCTCTTACTTTATTTATTATTGAGAACTTACTATGTTTAGGTCCTATGTTAAGCACTTTACATGTGTGTGAATTATCTCATTTGGTTATATCATAAACTGATAGAGTAGGTACAGTTTTTGTGGAAACACTTTGTAGATGAGAAAAACTGATAATACCAAGAATGAAGTCCTTTTCTATAACCCACTACAGAGGTGCCTGGAATCCAGGGTTATTTATCTTCAAGTACCATTTTCTTAACCTGGATTGATTCAGTTCTAGCCTTCTCATCTCATGTTGAAAGATATCGTCAGGCTAGATACAAATATTTGGTTGAAGTTAAAAAAAAAATCCGAATGTGTTATTGGGAACAATATAATAAAAAAGGTAGAGGTAACTAAAAAAGGTAGAGATTAAAAACCAATCAAACTGCTACCAGGAGTCAAGATGGCGGGGAAGTAGCAGGCTGAGACTACTTCAGGTAGCAGGAGATAAGCTAGATAGCTTATCTAAAGATTGCAAACACCTACAAATCCAACAGGAGATCGAAGAGAAGAACAGCAATTCTAGAAACAGAAAATCAACCACTTTCTGAAAGGTAGGACTGGCGGAGAAGTGAATCCAAAGCGACGGGAAGATAGACCACGGGGGGAGGGGCCGGCTCCCGGCAAGCAGCAGAGCAACGGAGCACAAAATCAGGACTTTTAAAAGTCTGTTCCGCTGAGGGACATCGCTCCAGAGGCTTAACCGGGGTGAAGCCCACGTGGGATCAGCGTGGCCTCAGGTCGCGCAGGGTCACAGAAGGATCGGGGGGGTCTGAGGGTCGCAGAGCTTACAGGTTATAGAACGGGGAAGCCGGCTACAGAGATGGAGCCGAGGAGTGAGCTCACAGCTCGGGGTTACCTTGAACCAGTCGCAGGCTCGGTGAGCTAGGAGCACGGCCGGAGGCTAGGCAGACGGGAGTAATTGGGCGCTGTTCTCTGAGGGCGCACTGAGGAGTGGGGCCCCGGGCTCTTGGCTCCTCCGGGCCGGAGAATGGGAGGCTGCCATCTTCCTGTCCTCCGGAACTCTACGGAAAGCGCTCAGGGAACAAAAGCTCCCGAAAGCAAACCCCAGCGGATTACTCAGCCCGGCCCCTGGTAAGGGAGGTGCAACTCCGCCTGGGGCAAAGACACTTGAGAATCACTACAACGGGCCCCTCCCCCAGAAGATCAACAAGAAACCCAGCCAGGACCAAGTTCACCTACCAAGGAGAGCAGTTTCAATACCAAGGAGAGCTGCGGAATTCCAGAGGAGGAGAAAGCAAAGCACGGAACTCATGGCTTTCTCCCCATGATTCTTTAGGCTTGCAGTTAATTTTTTTTTTCTTTTTCAATTTTTTTTTCTCTTCTTCTGCTAAATTTTTAAAACTTTTACCCTTTTCTTTTTTAACGTTTTTTAACTAGTTTATCTAATATATATATATATATATTTTTTTCCTTTTTATATTTTTTCTTTATTCGTTTTCTTTTTTTAATTGTTTTTTTTTTCTTTTTTATTTCTGAACCTCTTTTTATCCCCTTTCTCCCCCCTCACGATTTGGGATCTCTTCTGATTTGGTTAAAGCATATTTTCCTGGGGTTGTTGCCACCCTTTTAGTATTTTACTTGCTCCTTCATATACTCTTATCTGGACAAAATAACAAGGCGGAAAAATTCACCACAAAAAAAAGAACAAGAGGCAGTACCGGAGGCTAGGGACCTAATCAATACAGACATTGGTAATATGTCAGATCTAGAGTTCAGAATGACGATTCTCAAGGTTCTAGCTGGGCTCGAAAAGGCATGGAAGATATTAGAGAAACCCTCTCCGGAGACATAAAACCCCTTTCTGGAGAAATAAAAGAACTAAAATCAAACCAAGTTGAAATAAAAAAAGCTATTAATGCGGTGCAATAAAAAAATGGAGGCTCTCACTGCTAGGAGAAATGAGGCAGAAAAAGAATTAGCGATATAGAAGACCAAATGACAGAGAATAAAGAAGCTGAGCAAAAGAGGGACAAACAGCTACTGGACCACGAGGGGAGAATTCGAGAGATAAGTGACACCATAAAACGAAACAACATTAGAATAATTGAGATTCCAGAAGAAGAGGAAACAGAGAGGGGAGCAGAAGGTATTTTGGAGAGAATTATTGGAGAGGATTTCCCCAATATGGCAAAGGGAACAAGCATCAAAATCCAGGAGATTCAGAGAACCCCCCTCAAAATCAATAAGAATAGGTCCACACCCCGTCACCTAATAGTAAAATTGACAAGTCTTAGTGACAAAGAGAAAATCCTGAAAGCAGCCCGGGAAAAGAAGTCTGTAACATACAATGGTAAAAATATTAGATTGGCAGCAGACTTATCCACAGGGACCTGGCAGGCCAGAAAGAGCTGGCATGATATATTCAGAGTACTAAATGAGAAAAACATGCAGCCAAGAATACTATATCCAGCTAGGCTATCATTGAAAATAGGAGGAGAGATTAAAAGCTTCCAGGACAAACAAAAACTGAAAGAATTTGCAAACACCAAACCAGCTCTACAGGAAATATTGAAAGGGGTCCTCAAAGCAAAGAGAGACCCTACAAGTAGTAGATCAGAAAGAAACAGAGACAGTATACAATAACAGTCACCTTACAGGCAATACAATGGCACTAAATTCATATCTCTCAATAGTTACCCTGAATGTTAATGGGCTAAATGCCCCAATCAAAAGACACAGGGTATCAGAATGGATAAAAAAACAAAACCCATCTACATGTTGCCTACAAGAAACGCATTTTAAACCCGAAGACACCTCGAGATTTAAAGTAGGAGGTGGAAAAGAATTTACCATGCTAATGGACATCAGAAGAAAGCAGGAGTGGCAATCCTTATATCAGATCAATTAGATTTTAAGCCAAAGACTATAATAAGAGATGAGGAAGGACACTATATCATACTCAAAGGATCTGTCCAACAAGAAGTTCTAACAATTTTAAATATCTATGCCCCTAACATGGGAGCAGTCAACTATATAAACCAGTTAATAACAAAATCAAAGAAACACATCAACAATAATACAATAATCGTAGGGGACTTTAACACTCCCCTCACTGAAAAGGACAGATCATCCAAGCAAATGATCAACAAGGAAATAAAGGCCTTAAATGACACACTGGACCAGATGGACATCACAGATATATTCAGAACATTTCATTCCAAAGCAACAGAATACACATTCTTCTCTAGTGCGCATAGAACATTCTCCAGAATAGATCACATCCTCGGTCCTAAATCAGGTCTCAACCGGTATCAAAAGATTGGGATCATTCCCTGCATATTTTCAGACCACAACACTCTGAAGCTAGAACTCAATCACAAGAGGAAATTTGGAAAGAACCCAAATACATGGAGACTAAACAGCATCCTTCTAAAGAATGAATGGGTCAACCAGGAAATGAAAGAATTGAAAAAATTCATGAAACAAATGATAATGAAAACACAACGGTTCAAAATCTGTGGGACACAACAAAGGCAGTCCTGAGAGGAAAATATATAGCGGTACAAGCCTTTCTGAAGAAACAAGAAAGGTCTCAGGTACACAACCTAACCCTACACCTAAAGGAGCTTGAGAAAGAACAAGAAAGAAACCCTAAACCCAGCAGGAGAAGAGAAATCATAAAGATCAGAGCAGAAATCAATGAAATAGACACCAAAAAAACCACAATAGAACAAATCAATGAAACTAGGAGCTGGTTCTTTGAAAGAATTAATAAGATTGATAAGCCCCTGGCCAGACTTATCAAAAAGAAAAGAGAAAGGACCCAAATAAATAAAATCATGAATGAAAGAGGAGAGATCACAACGAACACCAAAGAAATACAGACAATTAAAAGAACATACTATGAGCAACTCTACGCCAGCAAATTTGACAATCTGGAAGAAATGGATGCATTCCTAGAGACATATAAACTACCACAACTGAACCAGGAAGAAATAGAAAGCCTGAACAGACCCATAACCAGTAAGGAGATTGAAACAGTCATCAAAAATCTCCAAACAAACAAAAGCCCAGGGCCAGACGGCTTTCCGGGGGAATTCTACCAAACATTTAAAGAAGAACTAATTCCTATTCTCCTGAAACTGTTCCAAAAAATAGAAATGGAAGGAAAACCTCCAAACTCATTTTATGAGGCCAGCATCACCTTGATCCCAAAACCAGACAAGGATCCCATCAAAAAAGAGAACTACAGACCAATATCCTTGATGAACACAGATGCAAAAATTCTCACCAAAATACTAGCCAATAGGATTCAACAGTACATTAAAAGGATTATTCACCACGACCAAGTGGGATTTATTCTAGGGCTGCAAGGTTGGTTCAACATCCGCAAATCAATCAATGTGATACAACACATTAATAAAAGAAAGAACAAGAACCATATGATACTCTCCATAGATGCTGAAAAAGCATTTGACAAAGTACAGCATCCCTTCCTGATCAAAACTCTTCAAAGTGTAGGGATAGAGGGCACATACCTCAATATTATCAAAGCCATCTATGAAAAACCCACCGCAAATATCATTCTCAATGGAGAAAAACTGAAAGCTTTTCCACTAAGGTCAGGAACATGGCAGGGATGTCCGTTATCACCACTGCTATTCAACATAGTACTAGAAGTCCTAGCCTCAGTAATCAGACAACAAAAGGAAATTAAAGGCATCCATATTGGCAAAGAAGAAGTCAAACTATCACTCTTCGCAGATGATATGATACTCTATGTGGAAAACCCAAAAGACTGCACTCCAAAACTGCTAGAACTTGTACAGGAATTCAGTGAAGTGTCAGGATATAAAATCAATGCACAGAAATCAGTTGCATTTCTCTACACCAACAACAAGACAGAAGAAAGAGAAATTAAGGAGTCCATCCCATTTACAATTGCACCCAAAACTATAAGATACCTAGGAATAAACCTAACCAAAGAGACTAAGAATCTATACTCAGAAAACTATAAAGTACTCATGAAAGAAATTGAGGAAGACACAAAGAAATGGAAAAATGTTCCATGCTCCTTGATTGGAAGAATAAATATTGTGAAAATGTCTATGCTACCTAAAGCAATCTACACATTTAATGCAATTCCTATCAAAGTACCATCCATTTTTTTCAAAGAAATGGAACAAATAATCCTAAAATTTATATGGAACCAGAAAAGACCTCGAATAGCCAAAGGAATATTGAAAAAGAAAGCCAAAGTTGGTGGCATCACAATTCCGGACTTCAAGCTCTATTACAAAGCTGCCATCATCAAGACAGCATGGTACTGGCACAAAAACAGACACATAGATCAATGGAACAGAATAGAGAGCCCAGAAATAGACCCTCAACTCTATGGTCAACTAATCTTTGACAAAGCAGGAAAGAAAGTCCCATGGAAAAAAGACAGCCTCTTCAATAAATGGTGTTGGGAAAAGTGGACAGCCACATGCAGAAAAATGAAATTGGACCATTTCCTTACACCACACACGAAAATAGATTCAAAATGGATGAAGGATCTCAATGTGAGAAAGGAATCCATCAAAATCCTTGAGGAGAACACAGGCAGCAACCTCTTCGACCTCAGCTGCAGCAACATCTTCCTAGGAACATCGCCAAAGACAAGGGAAGCAAGGGCAAAAATGAACTATTGGGATTTCATCAAGATTAAAAGCTTTTGCACAGCAAAGGAAACAGTTAACAAAACCAAAAGACAACTGACAGAATGGGAGAAGATATTTGCAAATGACATATCAGATAAAGGGCTAGTGTCCCAAATCTATAAAGAACTTAGCAAACTCAACACCCAAAGAACAAATAATCCAATCAAGAAATGGGCAGAGGACATGAACAGACATTTCTGCAAAGAAGACATCCAGATGGCCAACAGAGACATGAAAAAGTGCTCCATATCACTCGGCATCAGGGAAATACAAATCAAAACCACAATGAGATATCACCTCACACCAGTCAGAATGGCTAAAATTAACAAGTCAGGAAATGACAGATGCTGGCGAGGATGTGGAGAAAGGGGAACCCTCCTACACTGTTGGTGGGAATGCAAGCTGGTGCAACCACTCTGGAAAACAGCATGGAGGTTCCTCAAAATGTTGAAAATAGAGCTACCCTATGACCCAGCAATTGCACTACTGGGTATTTACCCTAAAGATACAAATGTAGTGATCCGAAGGGGCACATGCACCCAAATGTTTATAGCAGCAATGTCTACAATAGCCAAACTATGGAAAAAACCTAGATGTCCATCAACAGATGAATGGATAAAGAATATGTGGTATATATACACAATGGAATACTATGCAGCCATCAAAAGAAATGAAATCTTGCCATTTGCAATGACGTGGATGGAACTAGAGGGTATCATGCTTAGCGAAATAAGTCAATTGGAGAAAGACAACTACCATATGATCTCCCTGATATGAGGGACTGGAGATGCAACATGGGGGATTAAGGGGGTAGGAGAAGATTAAATGAAACAAGATGGGATTGCGAGGGAGACAAACCATAAGTGACTCTTAATCTCACAAAACAAACTGAGGGTTGCTGGGGGGAGGGGGATTGGGAGGGGGCGTGGGGTTATGGACATTGGGGAGGGTATGTGCTATGGTGAGTGTTGTGAAGTGTGTAAACCTGGCGATTCACAGACCTGTACCCCTGGGGATAAAAATATATGTTTATAAAAAATTAAAAATTAAAAAAACAAAAAACAAAAAACGATCAAACTGCTTTCCAGAGGCACAGCTTGAGTCCCTGCTGGTGCAGATCTCAACTCTGTTCTTGAACGGGAATTCAGCAGAACTCTGAAGGAGTCTGCGGTGGCGATCTGAGGTGGTTATTGTGCAAGGTCACTGGTGAGAACTGTTCTCACATGGCCAGCATGCACTGTCTTCCGAATCCTTACCAGTTTTCAGAGGTGATGGGAAGCAGATACACCATGACACGCATTTCAGTTTCATTTGCAGATTGATGGTTAACTCTTTCCAATCGGAACATTTTCCTAAACCATAAAAAGCTCGGAAAGGGTGTATATGGTTGAATCATCAGTTGGTTAGCTTTTTTAGGAAGCGGCAATGTCATGTAGTTATCCAAAGGGGAAAGAGCTATGGTTGAAGATGGGATTAAGTCTCTGTAGACTGACTCCAGAGGTCTGATGGTGGAAAGCCCAAACAATACCTCTTCGTTGTTTTGCGGGACTCTGTCCAGATACTTTGAAAAGTATCCTGCCGTTTTCCAGGCTCACAAATGGGATCATTTGTGATCTGAAACTCGCCCGATGCATGTGAGAGCGGAGATAAATTGGCCGAGAGAAAATAGTCACACAACTTTTACAGGCAATGCCTAGAAACCGAAGAGCTATATAACTAGTAGTCAGAACTATGTTCAATCATCATGTTTTAGTGCCAGAAGGAGTCATTGAACTTCAACTCCTCAATTTACTGATGAAGAAACTAGGCTCAAATAAGTTAAGTGACTTGCCTGAAGTCACATGAGTGTCAGACTCAGAATGGAATCCCAATTTTCAAATTCATAGCCCTGTACTCTACTGAGTACCTCCTGCTGTCTCTTATATTAAAGTTTCACAAATTCAATACAATTACTCACCTATAAATAGGCATGGTATCAATCATGTAGATGAAAACCCATCTCTTTATGGTACCAATTCAATTATATCAGTTATGTTTAAACATGTAAGGGAGTCCACTCTGACCGCCTGTGAACACCATAGTCTCAGGAGGAGCCATTGTGCAGAAATGTATATGTTCAGCTTGTCAAGTAACTAAAACCATGAGAGGTTTTGATATGATATAAACGATATGATATAAATATTATATATTGATATGATATAAAAATGCGTTACTGAATAAAATAAAGGATATTAAAACAAATCAAAATTTATTTTCATGGTAGGCAAGGATTGGTGGACTTGGCGTTGGTAAATGTTTAGAGATTTTAAAATGTATGAGGGAAAGGAAATCAATAAAAATGAAATGATCCATAAATAACACTTACCCATCATTAATGAAAACAGTTGGTGTTATAACACTGATCTATTTAGGAAAGGGGGAATTTTTTGTTTCTCTTCTGAATTTGGCTATCTTTCAGAAAAAATACTTTCTGTACTTTGGGCTCCCATAAATAATGTAGTCATTATTTATATGAACTGTGATCATAAAATTAAGGGGATGCATATAGAACAGTTGAATTACTCACGCAGAGAATGCAAGTTTATATTAAGAAGCTGTGGGCCTTGTTGATTTAAATAGCTTCTGGGTTTTTTTTTTTTGTACCTTTGTTGTAAGATTATTTTGTATTATGTTAGAATATAATTGTGTTATCCTTAGAAATGAATTTTATAATCATAGTGTGGTGATGGCATGCAGGTAACCATGACTACTACTATTGTTCAATCAATTTTTGCTTCTTTATGCAGTAGTGAATATTTTTAGTTGTTCTATTATTTGCTCTTTTAAAATTTGGAACTGAAATTATAAGTCATTTCTATTAAAAAAAGAGTTGCATAATTTTATAGTGTTCCTTCCTTTTGGATATTTAGATATGGAAAACCAAAAAGGAAGCTTGTGGCAAGAGTTTTCTGATTTAAACAAAAAATGTCTCGCAACGGACTGCCATTTTCCTCACTTTTCAAGCTATAATATTTGCATTTCTTAATTTTTTTTTAGACTTTCACTGTAATCATCAGTTACTTGCTAATCTTTACCATGCGATTTCTTTTTTTTAAAAATTTATTTATTTTTTTTTTATTTTTTTTTAAAGATTTTATTTATTTATTTGTCAGAGAGAGAGAGAGAGAGAGCACAGGCAGACAGAGTGGCAGGCAGAGGCAGAGGGAGAAGCAGGCTCCCCATAGAAGAAGGAGCCCGATGTGGGACTCGATCCCAGGACACTGGGATCATGACCTGAGCCGAAGGCAGTGGCTTAACCAACTGAGCCACCCAGGTGTCCCAACCATGCGATTTCTAAAAACTTCCCCTTCTAGCCCATTTACACAAACGCCATTCTTACAGAGGTCTTTACCTCTCATGTCTGGATTATTGAAATAACCTGACTGGCATTCATGTCTGTCTGTCTTTCTTTTTTTAAATTAACATATAGTGTATTGTTTTAAGGGTACAGGTCTGTGATTCATCAGTCTTACACAATTCACAGCACTCACCATAGCACATACCCTCCCCAATGTCCATAACCCAGCCACCCCATCTCTCCCACACCCCTCCCCTCCAGCAACCCTCAATTTGTTTCCTGAGATTAAGAGTCTCTTATGGTTTGTCTCCCTCTTTGGTTTCTTCTTGTTTCATTTTCTCCTCCCTTCCCTTATGATCCTGTCTCTTGTTTCTCAAATTCCTCATAGCAGTGAGATCATATAACAATTGTCTTTCTCTGATTGACTTATTTCGCTTAGCATAATAAGGCCTTTCTTACTGTTATTCTCAACTTCATGTCTTCTTAGTAACCCTTTTGGCCTGACTCCATTCCCAAGGCAAAAATTTTTCTTTAATATTACAAAATCTTTTCTAAAACTAGGCATTTCTCCTCATACCAGATATTGTAGGGCTCAATGTAAATCTAAAATGATTTACTTTTTACGTTGGGAGCATTATTGGCTTTCTGGGGACTCCCATTGCCTACATGCCGGGTGCTGAGTGACAGGATATGCAGTGGCTTTATAGTGTACATCATAGATTTTGTTTCTGTCTTTTGAGAGTTATGAACTCTGTTGTGAGGAAAATTCCAAAGTCAAAGTCAAAGGTGACAGTACAGTGGAAATGCTTCTAAAAGTAGAGATTGAAGTGCAAATAAATTATTGCCACTAACTTGGGTAAGCCAATTTATCCACTGGTAACATTAAGAAAATACTCAAGGTTTAATAAATAAAACCTTCATTAGTGAGACTTCATGTTGAGGAAAATCTACTGAGTTATTGCAGATGTTAAAATACTCCTTATGTGAGCACTACTCTTATAAATCCTAGAGCCACTGGTTCTGTCTGAAAGCAGCATTATGATCAAAGGAATAGAATCCAAAAATCAGGTTGCATCAAATAGGTTAAAATCTTTATTACATGTCTTCAAAAACAGTGAATTGTTTCCAGAGACAACACTAAGAAAATTCTTCTTCAAACACCCAGACCTACTACAGTAGTCCTCAGAAACTTGCTCCATCGGCTCTGAGTTTTTGTTTTTGGTTTGTATTCTTCTCTGCTCCAGATTCTTTATTATGTAAATGTACCTGGCAGTTCTCCAGAGGCATAATTCTTCTTCTTTTATGTAGGGAAGGAAAGAGAAAATTGGACTAGATATTCTCTTTGGCAGGATGAAGGAAGGGGACAACAATGAGCAATCTTGAGTTGTTTTCAGCCATTAGATAACTGGTTTTGTACGTAGAGTTCTGAAAACAGATGATTTTAGAAGAACATATATATCATGCCATAGAAGAACAGACAGTGCTGGAATTTGGTAGTAAATCCTTTGGATTTAAGGGTAACTCAAGCCAAGAGCACTTGGTTCCAGATAAAATAATGATTTTTATTACTATATGGTCTTTTCCTAATCTCCCAGATTATGGTCCAGGTAGGACTTGATTTATTTCTTCTCTTCTTTTTTCATCTATTGAACCAATATTTCTCTTTTGCTTAATTCCTTATATTTGAGATATAACTGCAGTGTAATGCCATTTACCATTGATGGGAGAATCATACAGTTCATTCCTAAAACGCCTTATATTTTATCTAGCCACACATAAAAAGTTGTCCAGAAGAATATATGAAAACTTTATGTAAGATAAGTCAGGTTGAAACCTCATTCGTCTCCAGGGTTGTGAAGGACCAGTATTTTATCTGATTTTCAATCTTGTATGGAATGACACTTTGAAAAATAGGACAAAAATCAATTTTTATAAACATTATAACCAATTAGTTATATTATTTAAAAACAATGTAATAAAATTATATGGGGCTGAATGCCATGGCCATATCAAAGTTTCCAAATAATTACTGTCAATGTCTGTACATCTTGTATGAGAGAAAAGTGGGATAAGAGGCCTCAGTTTTAATAAACACTTCTCTGACTGGCTAGTACTGTTAACATTGACTATGAAAGGAGGCACATGTTCATAAGACTTCAAGCCATGTAAGTTACCTTAGTTCCTACATAAAAGCTATCCATGATACATTTGTATGTATGTACAATTATGTGTTCAATATATATCTCTGGAATTTTTAAATATTTTAAGGCATTGTAATATTTAGAAAGTGTGGCTGATAGTAACAAATATATTAATGAGAGACTCAATAAGATGTTAAAATAACTCAAAGGAAAAAGTTAAAGTATGTAAGTAGCTGAAAATGCTAAAATAAGCCCGCTAATAAATATAAAACTACTTAATAAGCTATAAAGCAATAAAATATCATGTTTTCTACAACCCGGAAAGCAATTGTATCAGACGAATATATTTGCATTTTTATGGACGAGAATTATTTACATGACAATCAGCTTTGTACAAGTTGACTTCAACTTCTGGAATAGTCTGGTTAATAGGATATGAACTAGGAGCACCGGGTGGCTCATTAGTTTAAGTGTGAGACTCTGGTTTCTGCTCAGGTCGAGATCTCATGGGTCTTGAGATTGAGCCCCTGGGTGGGGCTCCTTCTGTGCCCGTGGGGAGTCTGCCTAAAGATTCTCTAACTCTGCCTCCCCGTGCCACCCACCCACCCACACACACTTGCAGGGTTCTCCTTATCTCTTAAATAAATAAATCTTTAAAAAAAGAAAGAAAAGAAAAGAAAGAAAATGAATTAAAGGTACTCACTTCTATTGAATGAAATAACCCCCAGAAAATCCACTGGACAACTTCTACCACTCCACTAAAATGATACCCGGTGATCTCTTTTGCTAAATTACAAGTCATGGGCAATCATTCCTGATTGCATGTACAACATCAAATGACCAGTCACTAAAAAAGAAAGAAAAAGAATGAACCATGGTGTTTTTATACATATAGTTATTTTATATAATTCTTTATTTTGGCAAAAAAAAAAAAAAGGATCTTGATAGACCACCCCTAAATCAGTATAAAATCCACCTATGAGAGCTCAAAAGTGACAAAATACAGTATGTTAGCCATTCTGCAAGCAACAGACTCTATCTGCTCATGTTAGTCTCAGATCAATCCTAAGAAAAACAAAGAGCTGGGCTGACCTGGAAAAAACACATCACTGACATGTATTTCTCACCAAGTCTTCACTGACGTTCATATATATATTTTTTTTTTGTCTTCATCATTTATTGTTTGCAGCAGAACCTGGCAGCTAATGGGTGGGATTTGAGTCTCTCTCAGTAGCTTGCAGTCTCTCTTGTTTACCGCATTCTCACCTGTACCTAATGACCTTAACTTAGTTGAGAAATACTGGAACCAACTAGTTTGATTTCCCTCTTATATTCCCACCACGTGTTCAGACCGCTCCTCACAGAATTCTATGCAGCCTGAGAGGAAAAGATTTTCTTCTCTTTCATGGAAAACCCTTTGCTTTTTCCATTCCCACCTCATTGAGTACGCCCCAGGTTTAAGTATTACCAGTCTTTCTCTCCCAAAGACTGTTTCCTTTTTACTTTTGAACCTGGTCAATTTCTCTCATTGCCCACTTTTACTTCGCTCAGCTACATTTCTCACTATGAAGATTTGTTTTCCCTTCATTTATCTGCTGAACTCCTGGATTACGAGAACCCATCCTGCTGCTTCTACGAGGTACACGCTTATTATTAAATAAGTCAGAGGTTTGATGATGTTTCCCATTTGAAAGGTTTGCTATGTTACCCAAATTCCTTTCTCAAACATTGTTCTTTAGTGTCAAATTTTTTTTCCCAACTCTTACAGTATTGGCATTTTCGTTTTTGGTTTTCTTTTCTGTGTCTGAAGTATAGCCTTCTCTTTACCACTCCCTTCATCCACTTAATATAGCATTTATCTTAAAGCCTTTACTCTTGTTTCTTGATTATTCTTTAAACATAAGCCATACTCAATTGAATTGTTCCAAATCTTGAACCAAAAATTTATCTCCAGGGTGAACCTCTCAAATTCCAGGTACGTAATTCCTATTGCTCACAAGATAAATATTTTCTTATGACAAACTTGATAAATCTCAAACCAAAAACACTGTATCTCTTTACAAATGCAGAGTTCCTTTTGGGTCAGTCTAGTTTCAGTCAGTGTTACATTTTTCCATATCTCAGGGGAAGGAAGACTTTCATTTAATTTCCAATACACGATTTCTTGAGTTTCATTTCCCAAATTTGTTTTCAACATCATCACCAAATCCTTAGATTGGGATTTTAGTTATTGTTTTAAATTTATTTTCTGTGTATATGTGTTTTACTCCCCAACTAGATTATAGGCCACCTGAATAAAATTAGTTTCTAACTGAATCTCATGATTGAAGCTCAGAGAGGTTAAGGGGCATTGCTCAAGGTTGTATACCTTTTAACAAACAGAACAGGAGACTGTTGTCGGACTTTGTATTTAATGCTTCATTATAGTACTCATCAACTGTTCAGTCATCATGATGTTATTACCTACAAAAAAAATGTTAACCCGTATTTTAATGTTAAGCCAAAACTGGTAGTTACTAATTCTTCCTTTGTATGGGAATTCTCTGTCTCTCTCTTTTCGTAGTATTCAGACAACAGAAAAATTCCTGAGGGAAACAAAAGGATTCTTAGAGTTAAGAAAAAGAGAAAAGAAAAATCTGATAGCTTAAGAAACTTCTACATTGACTGGGAAATACTTGCTTACTGAAAATGTAGTCTCGGGGCGCCTGGGTGGCTCAGTGGGTTAAAGCCTCTGCCTTCAACTCAGGTCATGATCCCAGGGTCCTGGGATTGAGCCCCACATTGGGCTCTCTGGGCAGCGGGGAGCCTGCTTCCTCTTCTCTCTCTCTCTGCCTGCCTCTCTGCCTACTTGTGATCTCTGTCTGTCAAATAAATAAAATCTTTAAAAAAAAAAGAAAAAGAAAATGTAGTCTCCACAAAAGCATTTACTAGCATTTAAAGTATTTAATTTAATAATCTCCACAATAGCATTTCTCACTATGCTCCTGAAAAACAAAATTTTCATTAGTATTACTTTATTTTTTCACCCAAAACAGAGCAGATCTCTCTGCCATGAAGAGTTACGTCTTATAACACTCTCTCTTTGAAGGGCTGCATTTCTTGTCCACCATTAGGGAGCTAAAATTATTATGGGTTCCAAACTAGAGTCTAAGACTGTGGAAAGGTCATGTAAAATTTAGAGCTTTTTAAATTCCATTTTGGAACATGTTTCTTCCATAAAATGTTAGATTTTGATTGGTATGCTTCTGCACAGGATGCTCTGTTGTATGGGAATAATTTATTATTGCACAAAATTTTGATAAAAATATAGTTATTTCAGTATTTCATCCTGGGAGTAATAAGATTTTATCAAAGAAAGGTAATTTTAAATTACTCATGCTCCTGAGAGCAATTAAGAGAGAAGAAACATGTGGGGATTAGAAAGCTAGTATTCAGTACCAAAAAAAAAAAAAAAGTCTCTGGTGAATAGTATGCTTGAATATGAAGCACTGAATCTACCAGTGTGATCTTTGATTTTTGCATGATGGTGGATACTAGCTAGCATCTGTGCAGTATGAGGGACCCATTGATGTAGAAAACACTTTTCCTTCTGTACTGAAATTGAGATATCTGAGACTCTCAATTGTCAGGCCATATTGTAGATAGTTTCCCCCCCCCCTAGAAATTCCAAATTGTTTATGAAAATCAAATTTAAATATGTCTGCTTACTTTTCTTCTGAATGATTTCTGAAAGGCACATGAATCTGTAAATGAGTATTTTCTCTACTTTCCTAAAGGGAAGGTTGCTGGATTAAAAGTGTCTCCTTCGGAAGGAAGCTTATAGGTTGCTTTTCTTAATTCTTGGATAAGGGCGAGATATCAAAGAAATACTTAACTCCTGTCTTCACCTTTTTTTTTTTTTTTTGCTTGTCAGTGACAAAGAACCTGGGGTACTGCGTGTAGGTAAAGGAAGACAAAATAAGAAGTGGGAAACAGTGGTTCGAGAAACAAACTAGAAGGGGAACCTAGTATTTTAAATAATAGCCCACCTTAATCCATGTTAATGCTAAAACAAATCTCACATACTCTAAGAGAAAACAATAACTAGACAGATAAGTAAATATACACACATTGACTTCCCCAGAATTTTGTCATCAGTGACATTGAGAGAAGTTAGCCTTATCCGCACATCTCACTTCCAATTCCATAAATATTAAATGGGTATCACGAAACAAAGTCCTATAATAATTTGATGGGAATATTTGTTCCTTCATTTACTGGAACTCCTCTGCTGATGCTACCATTTAAGTGGATCTTGACTATTTGTATAGGTGAGGGGTGGCCCCTTAGATACTGTTGCAAATGCAATCTCAACAGTGAACAGTGTAGTATGAGTCTCTCCTGTGGTTCTTTCTCACCAGTGAGCTTGATTGGCTCAATTTGTTCAAATACCCAACTGAAGAAACTAAAGCCTTGTGTTTAAGTCCCTAGTGAGAAAATGTGATAAGATGATAGATGTCTTCCCTCCCTGAACACACACTTGCAGATTACTCTTCCTCCACCTCAGAGTAAAATACCTTGAAAATTCTGCTTTATTGAGGATGTGGATATAAAATAATATCATTCACGAAGTTCAACTAAATAAATACTTACTGAAAAATAACATTTTGATCTTTACATTGATACATTTCTATGAACCATTTCAATGCACTTGAACCGTTGACCAAAATTCAGTAATTTCCTACAAGGCATGCAATGCACTCTAGTCTAAGTCTTCCTAATTTCCTAAATCCAACGGTTCTTCCACAAAACATTCAAAATTCACATAGATTTGCATGAGAAATACATAGGAAATCCATGGAGAGGTAATGTCCTGTGCACTGCTTTTCCATGAAATCTCTTGTCTGACCATATCTGATTGCCATTTTAGCTGCCCCTTCCTTTCAGATCTCAGTTCATGTACACAGGGTTCTCAGCTGTAGCACGGCACCATTCTTGCCTCCTTTTTCCTATCACTTTCTTTTCCCCTGTGGAATAGGACATTTTAAACTGAGAATAAATTGTAATGAGGGGCACCTGGGTGGCTCAGTGGGTTAAGCCTCTGCCTTCAGCTGGGGTCATGATCTCAGGGTCCTGGGATCGAGCCCCACATCGGGCTCTCTGCTCAGCAGTGAGCCTGCTTCCCTCTCTCTCTGCCTGCCTCTCTGCCTACTTGTGATCTCTCTCTCTCTCTCTCTCTCTCTGTCAAATGAATAAAAATAAAAAAAAATTTTAAAAAAAATTGTAATGAGACCAAGTTGCTGTAGGATTCCTAACTGCCAAACTGTGGGCAGCAGCCTGCCAAGTGGAAGGTGTTTGGAGCTGCACTTTCACCCTCACCGTATGTCTTCTCATGCCCCATGACTCTGCCTGTAGATGCTTCACATTTTACATTAAAATAGTGAGGACTTCTTTGCCAGGCAGCTGTGATTTTGCAGAGCTCTCAAGTCTAATAATATCCTATTGAATTGATGAGATGGAACTTAGACCCCATGAAGCTAGACTATGAATAACCATTTATTTGTGGTTGAAAGAAAGCAGACATGATTTCTCCTCTTGGTGGACTTTACCCCATATCCTTATTTATAATATTAGAGGACCATTTATTTTTCAGGCTAATATTTCAGAGAGGAGTATGTTTCCTTGCTTAGCTCTTGCCAATTTATTATTACAGACTGTGATAGCATCTGTCTATTGAACTAACAATTCAGTCCACTAACTCAGGGCTTCTCTTCCTTTTACGTATCATGACACATGCAAATGATACTTGTTTGACACATTGCAGTAAAAATGTGACTGCCAGTAGGGCTCCGTCCCTTCCACTTTCTGGACAATCACTACCTCCACACAGCCTTGGCTGTTCATTTATAACCAGTGGCACAGCCCTTGGAAGGCTCGGTAACACCTCTTCTCTGGGACTCACTGAGAAAGCTGTTAACCTCTTTACAGTTTCCATGGTCTTCTAACAGAAGTCTCCCTCTTAAAGAGTGTCTAGGAGTGTCTTTTTTCCAGGCAGAGTGTCCAATCCTTCCAGGGGTCTGAAGTCCTGACTGAGAACACTTTCCATAAAGCTGTATGACCTACACAGCCATCAACTCCCCCTCATTCCAGTTAGATGTCCTAATATTAAAGAGTCTCCCATGTTAATATTTATGGGGAGTATCTTCGGAGCTACTCTCTGTCTCAATCATAATTACTCCAGAATAGAACAAAGAAAACCCAAAGTAGCAGGTAGACTAGGAAAAGGACTCATCCTATTCTATCCTACTCTATCTTCGTCCTTGTTTTCCCATTCAAACTAATTTCCCCATCAAGTTCACAGCAGGAATTCAGAGATAACTGTGAGTTTGTGAGAGCACAAGGAAGGAGCCTGGTGCCATCCCTTTAATAGTAACTTGGAGAATGATGGCATGGCCAAATGGAATTCGGGGAAAGGTACAATGGTTATCCCCCGCCCCATCCCACCCCAAATTAACTCATGCTAACTGAAATTTCTTTCTAGTTTCTGATTCAAATATGCAGTGTTAGTACCTTTTCAAGTCCGTTTTTAGCATAGCCTTTTTTTGCATTCCGGTTATTATCAACCTTGGGAAAAGAAACAGAAACCTACTGAATGACATCTGAAATTGTTACTGCTTCTTATAACATAAATACAAAACCAGTCCCAGAGAAATGCTGAGAGAATTGGAACACCCCGACAAGCACTAAGAACCGGAAGTGTGGCCCTAGGCAGAATTATGAAAACACTACATTTGCTTTAGCTTGAATCTTCAAATATCCACTCATCTTTATGTTTCTTTGGTCTCTGCCCTGCACAGTCTTTTGGAGTTCTCGTTCAAAGAAAGCCCTAAAGGATTGGTGGCAGGGGGACTTAGGTTCTGAGGTTATCTTTGCAATTATCTCTTGGGGGGGGTGTTATTTCAGATCCTGCCCCATCCCCAGGTATTGCTATCCAACACCAAAATGCTTTGGTGATTAATGCTAAGGGGTCATAAAAGTATGTACCCGTGTTAGCCTTACCAATTAAGAAGTGCATCTTAACAGAAACCTACAGTTCCATTCCCCATTTCCGGCCTGTAGGAAAGGTTAGAGATGAAGGCTTTCAAGTAGCAAGTTCCACCATGCCTCTTGAGGTAGTCACACAGCCTGCTCTAATAGTATGTGATTTGCCCACTTAACTACTTCTCAACTCTTCAATTTTCTTCTCAGTGCTTACTATACAATTTGAAAAAGCAATCTAATGATTAGTCTTAAACCTTTTTATTGACTCTCAAGGACTCATAAATCGTGTTTGAACTACTAGAACCGAGAGATGTTTTAAACCTACAAAAGCAACTCAGTCATGGCAACTTTTTGATTTCAAAGGGAATTTAAGTGCGTGAGTGTTGTACTCACTGAGTGGCGTAGGCCTGGTTGTTTATAATTAGTTAAAGTCTAAATATAAATTAAGCATGTTTTAATTTGAGCTCTTAGCTTGTTATTTGCTATGAAACTATTATCTACTTGGAAACTGGCAGGCTACAAAGCAGTTAAAGCAAACTCTACTAGTTTATATTATACTACAGGTACTTGTGTTACTCTTTGGATTTTCAAGATATTCAAGATACCATATAGAGGGGACTGTTCCAGAATTGAATATAGTTTTCTTTAATGCATTATGTGTCAAATCAAGCTGCACTGACTTGATTTCACATTAATGCGTCTTTAGTAAGACACTTTTTTTTTTAAGTTACATGTGTTCTCTCTTGTAGCAATTTCAAACTACTGTTAAAAGGTTGGAAAGATGGATTGCTCTTTCCTCACTTTTTATCAAAATGAAACTCATTATTTTTTATCCTTCAAAAGCAATTATATATATACCCCATTTTCTTCTTTCATCTGTTGATAAACATTTAGATAGTTTCCATAGCTCAGCTGTTACGAATAATGTGCAATGAGCATGGAAGGGCAGGTATTTCTTAGAGATCCTGATCTAAATTCTTGTGGATGTGTACCTAGAAGCAGGGTTCTATTTTTAATCTTTTTGAGGAACCTCTGTACTGTTTTTTCCTAGAGGCTGTATGATTTGCATTCCCACCAACACAAGGGTCCTGGTTTCTCCACATCTTTATCAACATGGTTTACTTTCTGTTTTCTGTGTTTGTGTGTGTGTGTGTGTGTGTTGTTTTTGTTTTTGTTGTTGTTGTTGTTATGGCTCTCCTAATGTGTGAGGCGATAACTCACTGTGGTTTGATTTGCATCTCCCTGATGATTAGTGATTCTGAATAAGGTTTCTTGTATCTGTTGGCCATTTGTATATCTTCTTTGGAGAAATGTCTATTAAAGTCCTTGGCCCGTTTTAAAGTCAAGCTATTTGTGTTTTTTTTGCTATGAGTTAGAGGAGTTTTGTGTATATTTTTATTATTAATTATTTATCAGATATATGGTTTACAAATTTTTTTCTCCATTCATTAGATTATCTTTTCATTCTGTTGATAATTTCCTTTGCTAGTATTTCCTTTTCTGTTGATTATTTCCCTTTTGGCTTGATATTGTCCCATTTGTCTAATTTTACGTTTGTTGTTTGGGCTTTTGATGTCATATCCAAGAAAAATAGTTGCCACGTCCAAGGTCATAAAGACTTTCACCTATGTTTTGTAAGACTTTTATAGTTCCAGGTCTTATATTTAAGTTGTTAATCAATTTTGAATTTATTCTTGTAGATAGTGTAGCATAAAAATCAAAATGTTTTTTTTTTTTTTCTTTTGCCTGTGGATATCTAGTTTTCCCAGCACTATTTTTTGTTGTTATTTTTTTTAAATTTTATTTATTTACGTAATCTTACACCCAAGTGGGGCTCGAACTCATGACCCCAAGATCAAGAGTCCTGTGTTCTTCCAAATGAGCCAGCCGGGTGCCCCCTGCCTCTACCCCAGGCCCATTTCTTGACCAGAACTGCCTTCTCTTTCCTATTGTGTATTCTTGACACTCTTAATCATGATGAATCAGTTGACTATATATGCATGGGTTTGTTTTGGGGTTCTCTATTCTATTCCATTCAACTATATATCTGTTTTTATGCCAATACAATACAGTTTTCATTACTGTTGCCTTGAAATACATTTTAAAATCCAGCTTTTTCTTTCTTAAGATTTCTTTGGCTATTCAGGGTCTTTTGTGGTTCCATTTGAATTTTAGGATTGTTTTAGCTATTTCTGGGAACAATGCCATTGGGATTTCGATTGGATTATGTTGAACCTGCATATCACTTTGGGTAGTGTGGACTATGAGTAGGAGATGTCCTTCTGTTTGTTGGTGTCTTTCTTAATTTCTTTCATCTGTAATTTATAGTTTTCAGTGTACCATTGTTTCACCTCCTTGGTTAAGTTTATTCCTAAGCATAATATCTTTTGATATTATTGTAAATGGGACTGTTTTCTTAATTTCTTTCTCAGATAGTCCATCGTTAGTATATAGAAACACAATTTTATATCCTTCAATTTTACTGTATTCATTTATTCTAATAGTTCTATATCCTAACAGGATATTCTAATTCCTACGTATAGGATTATGCCATCCGAAATATTATTATTTAGGCATCAATAAGGAGTAAAGAGTTCACATATAAAGGGTGACTATAAAGGCAGGAAGAGGGTGATAAGAAATCAACAAAGTCCATGGGACAGAGTTTCAAAGAGCAAGAGATCAAGTAAGGTGAAGAAAACATTGACTGAAAAATGTCCACTGGCTTATATAAAAAGCAAATCATGGTTAGCTAGTAAGCTGATGATAGAATTAACATGTCTAAATGCTGGAGGAAGGAAGCCAAAA
Source organism: Lutra lutra (assembly GCF_902655055.1). NCBI lineage: Eukaryota > Metazoa > Chordata > Mammalia > Carnivora > Mustelidae > Lutra > Lutra lutra. The sequence continues at coordinate 33,191,852 of NC_062288.1, forward strand.
GAGAAGGAATATTTGGAAAATAAAGAAGAGTCTTTAGTGTTAGCACTCTCAGGATGCTGGATGGGACAACTTCTGCAAAAAGGAGAAAAGACTGACCTAAAAATAGGAGAGATATTTCATCCATTATAGTAGAGCAAAAGACAAGTAAAGATGCAGTTAGGGTTGTAGGTTTAGAGCCTATAATTAGGGGAAAAACAAACAAACAAACAAACAAAAAAACTTAGATTTCCCAGCAGTTTTTCCTGACCTGCATGAGGCTAATTAAATTTTGTAATGATGACATCTAGTCACTAGAACCACAGACCTATTTACTGGACACAGTGGCCAAAATACAGAATATTATATGTATGGATTTTTCCTCCCTTTTTTGGTTGGATTTAGGAGGAGAGGACCTTTCCCAGATGGGTCTGTTTTGGTGTATATGGACTTTGAGTGCAGAAAGAGAGAATATCCTGAAAGAACCTGTTTTTAGACAAGGCAGTTTTTTTGTGTGTGACAAGACCCTAAAATCATTCTTACAGAGATCAGTTCAAGGCAGATGCAAATGTTGGTCTCCTCTCTGGGGGAGTCCGATTATTCACCAGCCCGTGGCCTTACTTACCTTACTTGGCATAAGTGTTTATATCCCATGTGCTCTGTCCTGGGGAAGACCCATCAGTTGGTTCCTTGTCTGGCTTCTCTGCAGACATAGATGTCTATTCCAGCTTGGTGAAATTGTTAATCCCCCAGCCTTGTATTTCAAATTTGTTTGTTCTTGGGTGTCTAACAAAGCTCTTCTTCTTCTTTTTTTTTTTTTTTTTTTCAAAGCTCTTCTTTTAAAAAACAAACAAAAATATTGGAGTGCCTGGGTGGCTCAGTTGGTTAAGCACTGGGTTTTATTTTGGCTCAGGTCATGATCTCAGGGTTGTGAGATCAAGTCCACCAGTTGGGCTCTGTGCTCAGTGGGGAGTCCCCTTGAGATTCTGTCTTTCCCTCTTCCTTTGCCCCTCCTCCTGCTCATGCTCTCTCTAAAATAAATAAATGAAATATTTAAAAACATTTACTCAAGCCATGATTACTGGGTTCATCATATTTATCTAGCATGGGACTTTTGAAATTCATAGGAGGCACAAAATTGTACAATGGTTCAGTATGATATGTGATTTATTTAGAATATACTGACATATAGCATAAATAACACAGGTAGTAAAGAATGCCTGGAAGTGAGTATTTTATGCAATAACCTTACCCCATTTATTTGCAGGAAAATGAGGTGGTTACAAACAATAGCTTAGCTCCTGTGACATGGAAAACAAAATTGCGTCCTAAGAGTGAGCAGACGGTGGGGGGTGTGGAGGTCTGCAGGTGAGGGGAAAGCATGAAATGACACTAGGGAGAAAGCATGGGCAAGGGAAATAGGATTGCTTGCAAAGCCAGTGGAGCTTGGAAACCAGTGTGATAGACTGACTGGTTGCATGCAGTCATTAAATGTGCAATGCTGTTGGTGTATTTTTAGTGGTATCCACATGGCTCAGAATGCCCTTTTCTGAGTCCTCTTATTCATTACCTGAAACGTAATCTTTTAATAATCAACTCATATGCTTTATTTATCATGAAGCCTTTTTAATTATCAAACAAGGTTTGCCACTGAGGAGGCATGCTATAAATGTTTGTTGAAAGGATTAAAACTGCTTCCTTTGTGCTGACACTTTCACACTGATTTTCTTATGTTCTTTGTGCTTCAATTTCCCTACCTGTCAAACATGGAAAATAACATAGGGCTTATTTCATAAGGCTGTTTTGTGGATTAAATGAGTTCACATATAAAGAACCTAAAGTAGTGCCTGGTGCCATTTAAGTGCTCAGTTAAAATTTGTCATAATAATTAAGATTATCAATGTTATTGTTATAATTGTTACACTTAATTGTATTTCCATCATTTATTTACATGAATTGATCTCCTACAAGACTGCATATTACTTATCAAGGCTGTCTTTATATTTTCAAGAGCTTAGTGTGGGTTGGATACAGAACTGTCACACTTGTTAAGTGTTGAACAAATGAATGACAGTGTAGGTAAGCTAGTGTGTGTGTGTGTGTGTGTGTGTGTGTGTAAAATTAATATTAATAGGCGAGTGACATTTTGAGATGTAATGTGGGGTAAAATGGGGAAAAAAAGAAATAAACACACAGGCTTTGGATTCAGACTGAGTTTCTAACTGGCAGATCTGAGCAAGTTGCTGAATTTCCCTGAGCTTCCAGTTGTTTGGAAACCAGTTATGAGGGCACTCAGCTCATGGAGTTGTGGTGATGATGGCATATATTTTTCACTGAAGAGGTAGGTGTTTGGTGATGACTCTCCCCACTGCCACCAGTTCTATCACACAGGCCACTGTTGTCATCCTCACGGTCACTTTTTCCCTTTCACTGATTAGACTTACAAGAAGACAGAGCACCTCAGGAACAGCAATCATTCTACTTACTAAAACGTAACTTTCATTTTAATTAGATTATCCATCCAATAATCTAATTATTCTGAGCGGTAGACATTAGAGTAAATCGTCCTGCTTAGCAATTTCACGTGGTAGGATGCTAGTAATACTCTGATTTTTGCTCAAGTAACAGGAGCAGGAATTCTGTACAAAAACACCAGGCTTGATTTTGATAGAAAAATCAGCTCGATAAAGAGACTTATTTTGGGAACAAAACAACTAAAAATATCTGGGTTATGCTTAAGTTCCCAGCTGCAAGCATTAGTCATGACTGCTTCAAAAGAGTTAATTAAGTTCTTTGGGTGAAGGAGGCCAGAAGGAAGTCAAGCACAGTCTTCTGAGGAGGTGAGTCACTGTGATCGTATCAACAGACAGCAGAAAGGTTGAAAAACGTTCTGACTCCTGGTTGGATGTTACCTGAAAGACCAGCCTCTCTCAAAACCCTTGGACCCAGAGGAAGCCCAGAGAAAAACAGCTGACTGCTCTCTTAGGCCTCCTGAATACTTAAGTAGTTTGGATTTTCCTGTTTAATTTTACCCATCCTGTATCAAATTATTAGATGAGAGAATATTTTGATTTATTAATTAATGTGTCCGGTTGGTTGTAACAGAAAAAACAAAATGAAATATAGTAGATCCATGAATACTTACTTTTTAGCCTCATGGTTTCCTGCCTTGATCTCATTTTTCTGCTTCCCCTCATTCATCAGTCTTGGGTTCTAAGAGTCTAACCTTAAATATGCCATTCCATCTGGTCCTGCCTCATTTTGCAATTAAATTTTAGGGGGAAAAAAAGTGGCTTCCATTTCTTTTGTCTTTTTCCTAAATTATTTTAAACAATATAGGAAAGATATCATTCTCAAGCCCATATTAGTCACACTAGTCCTGTTCAGTTGCTCCTGTGGGCTCCCAAGCTCACTCACTAAACATTAATGACCCTTAATAAAGGGCCACTTGGGATCAGACCTTGACTCCGGTCTTATTGACTTGTGGTTTCTGCTTCCAACACTTTGCTCAGCTACAGTTGTAGCTGTTAAATGTAGCATTCTGTTTCCTGCTGATGTTCCTTTGTGTATACTGTGAGCCTTTCCTGCGATGCCCTTCCTTTGGCCTTCATCACTTGTCAAATGCTGTTTAGTCTTCAGAACGCTGCTTACACATTTCCTCCACTGTGAAACGCTCCCTGACTTTGTGTCCTTAGACCCAGTTACTCATTCTTGTCCCCCATGTGCCACCATGCATAGTTTTGTTAGAGGAGTCTTGCTGTCACTTACCATCAAGTGTTAATGTCACCACTTTCACCAATGGACCTTGAGCTGCTTAAAACCACAGTACCTTGAACTCCCTCTCTTTGATCTCCAAAAGACTTGACCCAGGGTAGAAGATAAATATAATTTTGTTGAACTGAATTTACAAATTATATAAAACAATAATGAAAAACTTTATCAACATAGTCGTATAAATGGGAGCATAAATAATACATAGAATTTCTTTCTTTGCTCTGCTGTTAAAATTTATAGGGTATGGAAAAGGCAAATATTCTCTGTGGGCTTCCGTTTTCCCCAGATTTACAGGAAGAGTGAATTAGATAATATCTAAGTCCCTTTTCAGCAAAAATATCTTTTAATTTTAAGACTATATTGAGACCACTGGAATAAACTGAATAAACTTTTTATGTCTCTTAAAATAGAGGCATGATCTTTTTTCAAATTTATATCCTATCATGCAACTTTCAGATTTCAGACTAGTCGGTTACTTCCTAGAAGGACTATTGAAGGTGAATTTGTATCTTTAGGTAAAAAGCAACCTTTGTAAAAATCAATGTGGTTCCAAGGCTGAGATACATAAAGGGAATGGGTTTGTCTGGCATAGGTAGATTTTATTTCATATTAACAAATGCTTATAATATTTCTATACTAGTTTTTTGTTTGTTTGTTTGTTTCAGTTTTGTTTTTTTTCCCTGGTACAACCTATTCAGTGGCTAGGAGGCAAACACTGTGTCCCTCATTTGTTTGCAGGCTTTCCTTTCTAGAGTATGAATAATATATTAGCTAAGTATCAGGCCAAGATCACACAAGGCATTTTATTTTAAGTAGAAATAAACCCCATCCTATTAAATATGATAGGACTAGCTAATCTTCTGCAACATTTTTAGGAGACTGATTTTTTTTCCCTAAGGTTTTATGTCCTAGTGATGTAAATATTTCAAAGAAGGCCAGAAAGGACTTCAGATCTTTGTGGCTTCAGTTGTGAGGATTTTATGTCCTGAAAAAAATTTTTTTTTTTAATCTATTCTGGAGAACTGAAGAGCATGTTTTTGAGTGTATGTGTGTGTGTGGGTGTGAGTGAGGGGAGAGGAGAGAGCGAGACAGGGAGGGAGAGAGAGAGAATAGAGAGAATGTATTAAGGAAAAAAAAATCTCAGACTCAATAAATATATAAATTTTGAAATATTTCTGGAAATAATCCACTAGGTTTGAAAGTAAATATTATATGTCAGGAACTAATGGGAAATAACAGTAATGAGTTTCTTTTTATATAAGGCAGACAATATAGATTTATTTGCTTTCGTTTCTTTATCTTAGCTTTGAAACATTTGAAGATTATGGGATCACCCTTACTTTAATAAGGGTGTTTGTATCTAAAAAGGTGTCACATTCAGAAAGGGAACCATATACATAAAGCTGGGTGTCAGAAGCAGTGCTGATACACGGTCAAAGAGGAGGCCTGAGACTTGACTTAATTAGCAGCCATTAGGAGGAAAGTCCGTTTGAAAACAGGATGGTAGAAGAGTAGAAGAAAGACAAAGTGAAATTGTTAGAATTCTCCAACGTGACCTACCTGGGGAAGCAGGATCCTTTTCCTTAGTAGAAAACAAATCTATTTCCTTTTAGGTTTATCATGAAATTTAAAACATGAATTAAAAAAAACCATGAATTTTTGAAAAAATGTATTTGAGTATTTTCTCAGTGGAAAAAAACAAAACCAAAAACAACTGCCTTGGCTTTTTTAGCTGAATGACCTAATGAAAGAGATCTAAAAAAGAAATACTGCTCCAAAAAGTAGTTAGGGTGAAGGTTAAGAATATAGATTGAGGAAGTAAAGAGAATTTATTAATGAATGGTGAGAAGCCCTTCTGTTCTGAACCTCCAAAGTTTTCAGTAATATCAGTTTAGCTAGTTAAGGAATTAAAATGATACAATCGATATTCATAATTAAGTATTACTGATCACTAGTATAGCATCAACAGCTGCAAATGCATGTTTATTATTTTTAAACCACATACAAAATCCATAAAATATGTTAAAATGCATAATTTTTGAAGTATGATTGATCTCTTCCTGCATATTCATATCTCTGGTATTTGACATTGGATCCCAGCCAAATAATTTCAAAATTATTTTTTGCTTAATAGATTTAAGAAGTATTTATTGAGTACCACATGCACTAAGTTTGGTGGAGATTGGAAATAATAGATTAGTAGCATGCAGTTTCTGCCCTATAATCAGATAGAAAAATTTGTAGAAAAATACTGTTAAACAACTACATCAAATTATATCCACTGAATATAATGCAACATCCTTGAATGCATCATTTCTTCTTTTCTATATCATTTATCAGAAAAATAAAATTAAGAAACCCTTGCATAATTTACTGGTGATTCAACCACCTACCTGCTCTCATGATACACAAAATTCTGATCTGATAGTTTATCCCTTATACATTTTCGATTCAGAGAACTGTAGGGACTGAATCTCACCAACAGCACATTGTCCATTCACAGAATCACCATAGGTAATTATATTTTGAGGGTGAGATTATATGTGCATGAGCATTCTGGGGAAATAGGATGATGAAAGCAGTATTTTAGAAGACAGGATTTTAGCCAGATTTTCAACAAGTGTTCTAAACCAGATATTTCTTATTTTTTATTGCACAGTCTATTTGGAAAAGACCCACCTGCTCAGAAAGAAAAAGCAAACATGATTGCTGTTGTAATTATCCATTCAGAGGGGATGTTATGTGAGCAGGAATATCACAAGCAGTTCAATAAAGAACTCTTCTGGTAGGTTCCATCACTAGTAATGAATAGAGTTTAATTTCATTTCATTATAGTTCAAAAGCCTCCCCAGGGTGTAATTCTGATTTCTTGCCATGGGAGCCAATTGTGTTATTAGAATAACAAGATGGTGTATTTTTTTAATCACCTTCATTGGCTTTTTATCTTGACGATAGTAGAGAATTTGCGTGTGTATGTATCACACGTTACGGAATAGAGGATTTGAATGAGACATAAATCTTTAGAATTAAAGCCTAGGAGCAAAGTGTGTGTTCTGGGTGAGGTTTTAAGTGACAAGCTCCTGATTAGTGTTTCTTATCCTGAGGCAGTTTCTTGATCAATTAACAATCAATTGGGCTTCTAGACATTGCTTAATTGGCATGGTCCTATTTCAAAATGTAATGAGTGAAAAAGAAGTTTTGGCAGATTCCAAAATCTATGAATATATGATTCCAGCATACTGGACACATTCAAATACTGTATTTTGTTAGTACATTAGGCCTACACTATATGAAAAAAACGATAGGCACGGATCTTTGCAGTCATTCCAAATGTGTATGACTCATTTGTTATTTAGTGTTTGAAACTGGTCTCCTCTCTACAATTTTTGGTGTGGACTGTAAAACTAAACGCAGGATTTCAGTTAAAAGCAACAGAACAAAATGTGGTATGAGGCACCCGCAATGCTCACCACTGTTGAACACTGGATTTTAACTTTGAATTTCCTGGAAATCAAAGCAAAATAAGACCTATATTGGGATGTATAGTTCTTAGATTTCCTGGACTGAAATTTTGATTTGTCCACCTGTATTCTTCTTGAACGCTCAAGCATAAAAAGGGATAGCAATATCCCTTTTTAATATTTTTATATAATTTAAATAATTTAAATAAATTTAATATTTAATAATGTCGTTTATATACTGGAATAGAATGTTTAATAATATGGTTTTATAGTATATGATATATTTAACAATTCAATAATATCATGGGACCACTGTGAGAATTGCAGGTTTTACTACATGTAAGACATTTAAGTGCTGCACACATTCTAAATACTCATTATAAGCTCAGTGAATATGAGCAATGCATAATAATCATAACAATATTGTCCGACAAGGAATGTACAGTCATTTACATAGTGAGTTTCTTTGTCCCTCTCCCTCCCCTAACAGCGAAATTTGAAAAAACATTTATGGCCAGGGAAAATTGAAGGGAAATCTTTTACTGTAATGTGTTCCTTATTTAAGTGTGACATTCAAAAAAGGCACATGAATATATTCTACATAAGTATGTTTCTTTTACCAACTCTCTACAGAAATTGAGACCCTTAGCATTTACACATACATAACACAGAAAAGCCTTTGCCATGGCAACATGTTGGCACCTGATTGCCACCAAAGACACTGGATTGTCTGTTAATCTCATGCAGTAGGTGTAACAAGAGGAAGCTGTGAGAACTTGGCTATGCCAAGTGTGTTATGCTGCCCCTTCCCATCACTGAGTCTGACGTAGCCTCTGTCTGGCCCTACTGGAGTCCCTTCCAAGTTATTAAACGAAGAGGTATTATACTGTTTGTTGACTACCATGACCTCAGTATGCTTTGTTATCAGACATGAATTAGTCAGAGTTGGCTTTCTATTGCAAAGACGTGGAAACCAAAATCGTTTTCCTGCTACGAGGCTTCATCTACATTCTCACATCAGTCAGTCTCTGAAATGCCTGTGGGTACAGTTGGTATTTTCCCACAAAATGAGCTTTAAACATATTTAATTATTTACCACATGACATGGATGAGAAGATTTTAACCTAAAGAAAATTTAAGGACAGATGATATCAATAAATCATCCTAACACCACCCCCCCCAAAAGAAAAAGAAATAATATCTGTGTCAGTCCTATGGACAAGGTCCAAATTTCAATAGAATTACGTTCAAACTGGCCTGCCCGCATTTGCTCCTAAAACTAACAGTAGGAATAAAATAAACTGCCCATTTAATATTCCTAGTACAGACCCCCCTAGTATGTTGACATTGTCCTATGATGCCAGATTTTTCCTTTCAGTTGTGTTTTACCAGCACATAATAAATGTCATCACACTAGAGAAAGCTGTCGATTCTGCTCTCTTTTGTATTTGAACAAAATCATTTTAATGCATGTATCAAATTATTTAAATATGAATTTTATAGTATTGTTATTTAAGACTTAAAATTAAATTCAAAGACTTCTTTCTTTCTTTATTATTATTATTGTTTTATTTATTTTATTTATTTCTCTTTAGTGTTCCAGAATTCATTGTTTATGCACCACACCCAGTGCCCCATAATACCCACCACTAGGCTCACCCACCCCACCCCCCTCCCCTCCAAAACCCTCAGTTTGTTTCTCAGAGTCCACAGTCTCTCATGGTTCATCTCCTCCTCCAATTTACTTGGTTATTTTAGAGAGAGAGAGAGCCTGAGTGGGGGAGGGGGCAGAAGGAGAGAATAGCCATGCAGACCCCCACTGAGCAAGGAGACTGTCCTGGGGCTCAATCTCAGGGGCCCTTAGATCAGTATCTAAGCCTCAACAAAGAGGTCAATGCTTAATGGATTGAGCCACCCAGGTGGCCAAAGTTATTTTTTCAATAAACATTTACTGCCAGTGGAGTCAAAGTGTGATAAAAGATCACAGAAGGCTGCGAAAGGTGTTACACTTTTTCTAGTTTAGCTCTCAGCTATAGAAAATAGCCAGTTTAGGCAAAGAACACAGATTTTGGCCCTAGATTCAGGAAAAGCAGGAGCGGGACGTTAGGCTCAGCTGTAATATGTACTTGCTTGTGCTTGCTGAATAGAGCAATATTACAACATTTCTTAAAGTTCTCTCTGAAAACCTCTAACTTTGGGAGACGGAAGAAATCTGTCTGAGGAGTTTCTGGAAGGATTTTTTATAGAGAAGATTGCTAAAGTTTTCTCACTTAGGAGAAGGTGTAGGACATACCTACTTGATATTGATTCAGATTGTGAGAATAATTTGTCTTAAAATGTTTACCAAATGAAATTTTTCACTACTGACACTGAGCGATATTTAAGGGTTTGATTTGTTAATGATTTATAAACTTTGTTTTCCTACATTTATAAGTTGCAATCTCTCAGTCTTAGGGAAAAGAAAGACTCTGAAATGAAATGAGCTCTGATTTCAGTTATAATAATTTGGGGCCCGTGCAGAGTTGGCCCTACTCCTAAGGATAGAATAGGAATGTGTTCTCTTCAGTCCCTCACAGATTCCCCAATTGAATCAATGATGACATTGAAATCTAGAGCTTCTGAATGAGTTTGATCATCTCCTGGTTCTCAGGCCAAAAATAGCTCAAAAACCACTGTTTCTTAGATGGAAATATATGATATTTGTATTGGATATGAGATGGGAGCTGGTTTTTAAAAATCTTAATAAGAGGTAGCAAACTACTGCATACAATATATACACAAGATAGTTTCAATTCAATTGTTTCTAAAAAATGTGATAGCATATTCATTTCTATACTCCATTATATAAAATGTGCCCTTTTAATAAACTTTTTCACGCAGAAATTGATGTGTGAAACTAACATGAAAAACCAAGGTAGCTGTAAAGTAAATTTAAGTCAGAATGCTGAAGGAAGAAACTCACGATTCTTCTTCAACAACCACAACAACAAAATTACTTCTAAGTCAACTCCTAGTTGTCTGACATTCCTCCTGATTAATGCCAGAGTTCTCTGAGGCATACTAACAGGATAAACAAGAAAAAAAAAATGTTAATTTCTTGACATACAATGAGGGTCATTTTAAAGATCTGCGTGCTCCAACTTTATTGTTTAATCAAAAATACTTGTAGCCTGAGGTGGAAATTCCTTCAGCGTGAATTTTACACAGTTACTCACTATAGTGTTTATATCATTGTACATCATCAACTTTTATTGTTTCAAATACAACAAAATAAAACTGACTTCTACTTTTAATTACAAACACCGAATTATTTTTATGTTTAATTAAATGGAATAATTTCGGAGTGAGTTACAGAGTACATTTAGTTATGAAAGTGCCCGAAATGATTTCATTGAGAAACATAATATAGCATCAGCCATAAAGTGTCATGGTTGGTAAGAAACTCACTGAAAGCCATTCAGAAGACTTCTGTATTAACTTTTGCAAATGCACTCTTTAAATCCATAAATCTTTATGGGAACACATTTTAAAAAATGTACTGTGGTTTATATTTAAAAGCATTGTGTGGTTTATAGTTAAAAGCAATTATGATTCCATCTCTCTGCTGATCCGGCTAAGGGGAAGGTGCTCACTGACACAAAGCTACAACATTTAAGAACGGGAAGGATTGTTGTTTAAATTCAGGACATTAACCACCCTCCAAACTGGGTCAGCGACCTCCTTGTAATAAGACCAGCTTCACTGAATACATATAAAGGGACAATTAGGAGCTAAAATAAGCTAATAGAAAAGAAGACATCAAAAGTGGGTAGCAAGGATGCCTTTTGCCTGTATCTCCTGGATACGTCTTACCAGTGCCTCCGACTTAGAAGAAACACATGTGTCACCCCCTCTATAACTCTGCAGGTTATTTCTTCTTTTTCTTATGCTGTGTGTGTTCATGGTGTCACCTGGTGTCCAGCCGTTCAGACTTCAGAGTCATCCTGAAGTCCATTCTCATCTGCCTTCTTCCAGACCCAGACAAATCTCAATCTTGAATTTGTCTTGTCCTTTCTGCTCTTGTCCCTCCTCATGCTTTTTCTGCCTTCAACTCCTGTCTCTCTCTTCAGCCCATCTTCCACACTGTAGCCAGAGTGAATTCTAAAACCACAGACTCTGATGTGTTTCCTGAAGCATTTGATCATTTTCCCCTTTCACAGAATTAAGTCCAAGTCCCTTGGCATTCTTAAGTGTCTGTTCCTTAAAGAGCATTTAAGGTTCCATAGAGAGCATTCTTGAATATTTGTTCTAGCCCTGTAACCTGTCTCTCATAGACCCTTTTCTGATGTTCTTGTTGTATCTCAGCTACCTCTTACTCTTCCTGTTTTCCGATCTTTGTACATCCTGAATGTCCCCCATCTTTGCTGCTTGATAGTATATCCATCATTTAATTTACTTCAGATGATACTTCTTGTCTTCAGCTATTTAAAGACTTACTTGGCCTCTTCTCTATATTTTGTACCTCCTTTTATGTAATAGGTTTGTATTAATTATTGCACTATATTATCACCTAATGTTTTGCCCTTCTGACTCTCCTATATTCAAACAAAAAAAAGTATCTTATTCAAGTTTGTATTTCATAGGCTAACTCTGACTTTGCCCTGTTTAACCCATATTTATTGATTGAGAGATTAACTGGCAATTGGGAAGCCTAGATTTTAATTCTGATTTTTTGCTAATTTACTACTGGGATCTAAACACGACATTCAAGTATCTTTCGAATGAATGGTTTGGCAAGACAAGTGACTCTTGAACTTGAGGTCTTTAACACATCCTAAAAGCAGTGTACAAAGAGAATCTAAGCCTTATTATAATGACTCATATTAAGGACAGTGGCAATTGAGTGGGTTTTCTGCAAAGTTTGAATGTCTTATATTTAATCCCATCTCATTTCATTTCATTTCATTTCAAGGATTGAGGATGAGTAAGATCAGGGTCTAATGGGGAAGCCAACATGTGGCAATCTATTTTATACTAACTGTGATCAATATAAATAGGTTTTTAAATATTTTGTTTCTGAGAGTGAGTTCTGATACATTTTGGAAAACAGGATAATTCAACAAAATAATTTTGTCTGAGTTCTTAAAATATCCCCACTTGTAATTTAATTGCTTGTCACCTTCCATAGGAAAATTAAAAGTTATGGTTACATCCACTGCTATGAAATGCAAGGTTTAGTTATTAAAGGTTGGCCCCCTAAAACTTTTGCCTAACTACTGCATTACCTTAAAAACATGTTTACTTTTGCTTTCTGAAGAATGATTATCTGAGCAGATTTTACAAAATATAGATGACATGTACATATTTAAAACCAAATTAACTAAAGCATCAACCAGAAGGTATCAAATAAACAACTTAACTTTACATTTTAAGTACCTAGAGAAACAATGAACTAAGCCCAAAGATAGCAGAAGTAAGGAAATAATGATGATTAGAGTAGAAGTAATTGAAATGGAGACTAAAGTAACAAATGAAAAGATATATGAAACTTTGAGCTGGGCTTTTGAAAAGATAAAAAATCAACCAAACTTTAGCTAAGCTAACTAAGAAAAAAAGAATCAAAAGCGAAATGAAGAGGGGACAGTACAACAGATAACACAGAAATAGAATGATCATAAAAGAATACATTGAACAATTATATTCTAAAGTAATAATGTACAAGAAATAGAGAAATTCTCAGGAACTTATCTGCCAAAACTGAAATATGAAGAAATAGAAATAGAAGAAATAGAAAACTTGAATGGACCAAAGGAAATTGAATCAATAATCAAAAACTTCCCAACAAAGAAACTATCAGGACCAGATAGCTATGCTGGTGAATTCTACCAAACAAGAAGGAACACCAATCCTCATCAAATTCTTCGAGAAATCAAAGAGAAAGGAACAATTTGAAATTCATTTTAGGAAGCCAGCATAGTATTCTGATGATACCAAAGCCAGACAAAGACACTACAAGAAAATAAAATTATAGGCCAATACCCCTAATCAATTTAAATGCAAAAATCCTCAATGAAATATTAGCAAACTGAATTCAATAGCACATTTAAAGAATCATATACCATGATTAAGTGGGATTTATCCCTAGGATGCACGAATAGTTCAACATATGCAAATTGTAACTGTGAAACACCACATTAACAGAATGAAGGATAAAAACCATATGATGACCTCAATACATGAAGAAAAAGCATTTGTCAAAATTAGACATCCTTGCATGATAAAAGCTCTCAACAGATTAGGTATAGAAGAATATACTCAACGTAATAAATGTTATATAGGGTACACATGCTGCTAATGTCATGCTTCATGGTAAAAAGCTGAACAATGGTTTTTTTTTTAAATATTCTATTTATTTGAGAGAGAGAGAAGGGAGAGCAAGCACGAGAAAGAGAGAGAGGGAGAGGGAGAAAGGAAGAGAAAGGGAGAGAGGGAGAGGGAGAAGCAGAGGGAGAAGCAGGTTCAATGCTCATCAGGGAGCCCGACACGGGGCTTGATCCTAGAACCCTGGGATCATGACCTGAGCTGAAGGCAGATGCTCAACTGGCTGAGCTACCCAGGTGCCCCTAAATAATAGGTTTTTCATAACTGAAAAAAGGTCTCTCTCCTGTGGTTGTTTGAAACAATGTCTAGATAAGTGGATGTTGGTATGGATAGGTGGCTAGATAAATGTATCTCCCTAAAATGTTCAGATTTGTTAGAATGATAAAGTATTGTTATTGCTAATGATTTAGAAGGAATGTTTTTGATCTTGTAAATTTCAGTTTGGACTTTGTATTTTGACCAATTAAAAAAGACTAGGATGTTTGAGATCATTTGAGGTAGCCTATATACTTCTTAGTCCCCCAGATGTTGGAAATATCCTGCTACATTGTTTTTTAGTCTCCATAAGGAATGATTGTAATGCAAATATGTCTGCAAGTTAGAATGTGATTGATTAGAACAGTACTATAGTCTGGTTATTATGATCAATTATAATACACTTACTATAACTTTTATTCCTGACTTGCTTTAGTAGTTTCATATATTCAGACATAGTCACATATTCTTGAGACTATACCCTGAATAACTTAATGAATTTAAATTTGCACCTTAACTTGCCTATTTTCTGACTATTCCTTAGGGCAGTTAACTTTGATACACAGCTAATTTTATCCTTTATTTTGGGGTTTGAAGTTCTGTTAAATTTCTATGGTTAACTCCAAGTTTTAGATTGTATCTCACATTACTGACTTCACTCCTTTGTGCAGACAAGCATCGGCCTCCCCAGATCATTCCATGACAATAGTAAACATCATTGTTGTAGAATTTCATGTCTTGGACTTTATGGTGCATTGGAAGTTTGACTTTTGGGTGATTTAGACAACCAAATGCCATTAAGCAAAGGCAAATTTCCATAATGCAGAAAAGAAGTTCTCTTGTTAAAAAATTATGGAAACGATAGCATAGGCTATCGAAAAAGGCAGATCCGAATTTAGATCCCAGTAGTGATACTTGTTAGTTGTGTGATTTTTAAATGTTACTTGATTCTCCAAATTGAGATATCTTCCACTTATTCAGCGGGGAAATAATAATTTCCTAGTAGGTTTACCATAAATATTAGAGATAATGCATATTAAAAGAACAAGAATAGTAATTGACACTTGTAACATACTATTGTTATTGTTGTTAAAATGAGTGATAATATAATAAGTCCTATATTTGTGTTCTTAATTTAACAAGGTAACTTAATTAGAATATAAGCCCATTACTTAGATTGAAAGGTGATCTTGAAATAAGAGAAGAGATTATGTAAAGATGATAGACAAAATTCTAAGTTTCTTTTTTAATTCCAGAAATATCCTTTACTTAACTGGTTATAGTACCTTTCTCACCATTCCCTAACAACTGCTTTTAATTACATCCTTTCTTTGGATTAGCTAATGGTTTTGCTTGACCTCTTCTTGTGAATTTCATCAGATAAATCAAGGCCAGGTTCAAGCTGGAATGATAGCAAAGTAGGGTCTTAAATAAGGAACTTGTATGATGAATTGCCTTGCCCTTTGCTTTGGTTTCAGGGGTATGCTTCTGTATAAAATACTTGCTGACAAAGTAGAAATGCATTTTTAGTTTATCAGTAAATAGTCAAATGAACTTGTAGTCAGATTTCCCATTGGGAATCACTTCTATGGATCGTAAAAGTATTCATTATCATGTCATTAATAAATTATGTTATGTGAACACTTAATAATTAACCATGTTCTGGGACTCTTTGAGGTACAAAATGAATATATGCAATAAGAATGTGCAGTCACCTTTGTTAGTACAAGTTAATGAGCAGGTTCTGTGGGACACCCTGGTAAGAATCCAGTTTTCTCACTCAGCTCAATGATTCACCAAACGGAGAAGGCCATTTTGCTTCTTATTGGCATGATTCCGTTGAAATGTGGGGATTATTTTACAACTCACTTCAGTGATATGCTGGAGCTGGCCTGTATTGGTTTCTAAAAGCTGACTTAAATCTGGAGGGAATTTGTCTCCTGGTCTTTAAATATTTGGTAGCTTGAACTTGGCCATGGTGTGCATATATACCACACATATATACCACACAAATTAGAAAATATTTCTGCCCCTTATCCCCCAAATTGCTTATTGTTCAGCATTTATTAGCTGATACTATATCTGACTCATTTTCACACCTTCACTACCACAACAAGGCAATTGTTACTTAACCCTAAATTTTATCACTGTGAGGTAGGGATACAGACATCAGGAGTTGATTGAGAAAACCTGGCTTCTGTTTCATTTAAATATTACTGGAAGAAGTAAGAATGCTGATGAATGTATTCTTTCTTCAGTATCAATTTTCAAGAAATTTTAAAATGTACTACAGAAACTATACTATTCTGGATAGAATTCCTTTTGAGCAGTTGACAGGTTCCCACTAAATCCAGAAATAAGTATATTATGGAGAAATAATGTTTTCCAGTAATGAGCAATGCTGCCACAACTTGGCTGTTCTGGTTCAGAGTGCTGATACTTTGAATTTAAAATGATATTTTAAAAGATGGATTAAAATTTTAGAAAAAAATTTAATGGAGATGACCAAAAAAGTTTTATAATCATTACCAAATGACTTATATATGAAATTGTATCCATTAATGCAGCATCTGAACTTCCTGTAAAACTTGCTTTCCCATCCTGGTTGAAATTGGGGTTATAGTTTATTATTGCATAAGAAATCATAGAATCAGAGTCTTAAATCAATACTCATGTGGTCTAAAATAATTGCTCCTGTAAAACACAGTCAGATCATTTTCAATTTCTAATGGGAAACTGGCAAGATTCTAGTGCCTGCTCTATGGATAATGGTTTTACAACTAATTCCTTATATCCTAAGTGTATAAGCTTTAGAGTCATGCCTCTGATGATCAGAGTCACTTTATTAATCCATCAGGACTCATTTTTGACACCGTATTCTTCCTTGTGATGATTTAGAGGTGTTTTTTAAAGATTTATTTATTTGTAAAAAAGAGAAAAGATTTATTTGAGAGAGAGAGAGAGCAGATACCTGAGTGCATGAATTAGGGGAGGGGCAGAGGGAGAGACTCTTCAAGCGCTGGGCTCAATCCCAGGACCCTGAGATCATGACCTGAACCAAAACCAAGAGTCCTATACCCATTAGACTGAGCTACCCAGGTATCCCTGATTTCAAGTTTAATAGTGAATATAGTGCTGATGTTTTAAAGGTACCATCTTTACCTATCCAGATATTACTTATCAAAAGAATCTTGCAATAAGATAATTACTTTTTTCTTTTCTCTTTTTCAAAATAGGGTTCGTTTATCATTTAAAAAGACTTGTATTATAATAGAAGAAGAATTATTAATTCCCTACTCCAGCCTCTCTTAATTCTTTCTGTGGGAACAACTTTTGACAGAGTACATATCACTTTACATCATTCTCCAAGCTCATAAATAAATACACAAATAGATAAATTTTATTATTTTGTTTGAGGCTTTCTTAAAGTGGAAGAAGAGCATACACTTTGTTCTCCAACTTCAGTTTTTTACTTAAAAATATGAGGATCACTCCTGGTCACTAGGTACAGATTCTCCTCACTCTTCCTGATGGCTCCATAGTGGTCCATAACATAGATGTATCAATTTTTTTCAACCATTCATATACTCCTAGACCCTTAGATTGTTTTTGTGTTTTTTTCTCCTCTTTGAGCAATGCTGCTTTTGTGTGTGTTGATGTGTGTGTGTGTGTGTGTGCACTCACACACATGTTTGCATGTGTTTTTAATGAAAAAAAAATTCCAAGAGAGTTAGTGCTACTAAATTTAAACTATAATAGATATTGCAAGTTGTGGGCACCTGGGTGGCTCGGTGAGTTAAGTGTCTGCCTTTGGCTTAGGTCACAATCCCAGAGTTCTCAGATTAAGCTCTGCATTGGCCTCCCTGCTCAATGAGGAGCCTTCTTCTCCCTCTCCTGCTCTCCCTGCTTGTGTTCTCTTTCTCTGTCAAATAAATAAATAAAATCTTAAAAAAAGATATTACCAAATTATTTTTTTAGTATATTTTCATTAAAATCAACTGTACTTAACAAAATTGTGGGGTTTTATTTTAGCATTAAGACATATTTTTTAAATTACCAAAAGGAAAAATTTATGTCTATTTATACAAACCATTAAATTCTGGTATAAATATAACAGCATTATAATATACTGGTTTTATAAATTTGAATAGAATCTGTTTCTAGAGGGAAAATTGTGTAAAAGACATTTTGGATTGTGATATCTACAATGCTAGCTGTCAAAAGGAATCCTGTCAAATGAATGAATAAGTGACATTACTTACTCAAAACCATGTCCTTCCTGCATTTACTTCCTCATTGTCTTTATAGCATATAGTCATAAATTCTACTTTGACAGACACTTGGAGTCTTGTTGCTGAACTTGGAGGTGTTTCTTGTCATTTTTCCTTTCGCTCAGATGCTCTTGGTTCTGTGTTTAACTCCAGAGTTTAGAAGATAAGATGTAATGGTGACTTATGTTGAATAATAAAGTTGGTTTGGGTGAATTTTTTTCTTGATATATTCAGTTTGAACTTCTACAGAAGAAGTCAATATTAAGAATAATATTAATATGAAAAGTAAACTAATTTGTATTTGAACTTTCCAACAGGGATCAAAGAAGAGTTTTGTGCAGATGTTATTATTTTTGACGGGGGCTTATACCTTTTGGATTTTTTTTTCCCTCTGTATTCATTGTCATTTTTTCCCTCTTAGAACAATCATTGATTTAAATTTCCTTCCTCCCTTCCTTCTGTACTTTTCTCTCACTCTTTTTCTTTCTTTTGTTGAATATAACAATAACAAATCTGACATTCTTATTGATTCAGGAAGAAATACCAAGACCTGTGAACAGAACCTGTTGTGTTAAAGATAGTAATATGAGAGTAATATGAGAACTGATGTTAGGAATTAGAGTTCCAAGATAATTGGATGTTGCTGGTTCCTGGTCCTCTCTTGATGGCACTGTTGTAGGTAGGGAGAACATAGGGAATAGGATCTATGTTGAAGTGTTACTTGTCACTTACTGTCCCAATTTCAGCACTCATATGGTTTTAACCTCTTTTTACCTTGTTCAGTTACATTTTCACAACTGTAGCCCTTGCTGCTACCCATGAGGTATTAGTCCTAAAACTATTCTTTTCACCAAGTTTCATGTAGAATTCTGAGCTGTGTCTCCTAAGAGATCAGACTCACCTGGCGGTTGGAGGCTTCCTTAGGAAGTAGTCCTTATTAGCCTGGTCCTCTTAATGTTTTTCCTCCTCCCTGTCATGTATGTTGTTTTTTAGTAAATTAATTGCTACCTTGTATATGTTTACTATGTAACAATACAACCATCTAGACCTTGGAAATTAAAAAAAAAAAATACCAGTACAGTACGTAGTATAGAGTACAAGGTTGATAAATCTTTGATGAATGCACAAGTCATGGCAAAATTAGTTTTATTTTGGAGCCCTGGGTGGCTCAGTTGGTTATGCTTCTGCCTTGGGCTCAGGTCATGATCCTAGGGTCCTAGGATCGAGTCCAGCATTGGGCTTCCTACTCACTGGGGAGCCTGCTTCTCCCTCTCCCTCTGCTGCACCCCTCCTTGTGCTCTCTCTCTCTTTGTCAATAAATAAATAAAATCTTAAAAATGTGAGTTTTCTTTTAAAGGCTAGTGTTTTGGAGAAATTCCTGGACCATATTGCTGCTAAGGAAGTGGTTGTGACAAGGAAACGAAATGATGGAAATGAGAATGAGAAGCAGGCAAGGATGGCCAAGCACTGAGTAAATCCTTTTTCATGTTTGTTATTTCTCACTTAACATAGTTTACTAGGAAAAAGCAACTCTTGTTTCCAGATGTTCCAGTCTTCCAAGAGACAAATGTCCTGCCTCATCGAACAGTTTAGCCAATTTTATTCATTGATCGTTGCAGTGGAGAATGAGGAGGCAGTCAGTTGTTTCTAGAGAATAATCTTTACCTCTCTGAGATTACAGACCCTCCAAGAGCCCTCCCTGCCAGCCCCTATCCTTCTTCCACCCCTTCTATCTTCTCTTTCTTCTTGTCTCCTCTTTCATTTCACTGTTATGTATTGAATTGCTACCATGCTTCAGCCTTCATTCAAAGCAATAACCACAATGGGTAAGGCTTTCATCACTGTGCAGCCAGCCTTCCCTTTGAGAGCCCTTTGAGAGAACCTCCTTCGCCTTGTGCTTTGTCCCCTGTCTGAAGAACCTCACACATGCTAGTGAACAATCCAGCCATCTGGGCAAGAAATTCACGGGGTGGTGGTAGGTGGTGGTCATCGTGGTGATGGTGGTGGTGGTAGGATTACTTCGTCCCACAGATTCCTTGTCTTGTAAGAAAGGGTGAAGATGAAGGTGGACAGAAGTGGGCCCAGTTAAGCTGGAAGCCCACACCCTGGCACCCTGGTTGCTCAGTGATCAGAGAATTGCTGATGTTAATGTGAAATACAGAGAAAAGTAGAAAGGTACTGTGCATGTTTTGAAAGTAAAACCAGAATGGTGGGAGTGGGGCATTTGAGGAAAATAGACAGCATGTGTCTTTCTAGAGCTTATGATGTAGACATTAGGTCTACGTCAACATGTGCATTAGGCCAGGGGGAAGCTATGATAAAAATTAGTAGCTCATTTAAACAGCTAAGAAAATTCCTCTCACTTCCAGTCCCAGATGCATTTCGTGTGACATCTTTGTTGTTGTAACACAGGAATCCATAGGACTGACCTTCAGCAGGAAGAGCACAACACCATCCAAATATCAGAGAATCAATCAATAAAATAAATAAAATAACTTTTCTTTAACTGAAATGGCATGGAAGGTTAATTAGCTGTCAAGAGGTTGGGTCTGACCAGATTTGCCTAATTCCCTGAACCCAACCAGGCATCTAAGCAGAGGGTAATAGGGAAAAGAATAAATTAAAAAAAAAAAAAAAAAAAAAAAAAAAAAAGAAGGCCAAGAAAGGTTGCACAGACATAACCAAGGATGGGCCGGAATGAGGGTCAGTTTCTTCAAGGACTAAAATGGTCATGCAGAATCCTCTTCATTTAATTAATTTTTGTTTGCTTGTTTAAATATTTATTTATTTGAGAGAGACAGAGATAAAGCACAGTAGGGAGGAGAGAGAGAAGCAGGATACCTGATGAGCAGGGAGCCCAAAACCGGGCTGCCTCTGAGAATCCTGGGATCATGACTAGAGCTGAAGGCAGATGCTTAACTGACTGAGCCATCAGTCAGTTAATTTTTTAACTGTTAATTTTTAATTAACAGTTAACAGTTAATTTTTAATTTTTTAACTGAGGTATCCTAATTTTTTAAAATTATTAATCAAAAATAGTTACTGCCAGGTCTGCTTTTGGTCATAGAGGTGTATAAATAGAATTTATGTTATTATGTAAGTTACATTTGTGTTCCTAAATTCATGTATATCCGGTTTAATAATAGGGCATTGAGATAGGGGGTTGAGGGATGGACCAGTGAACTTGGATGGAGGCAGAAACGAGTCAGATAATAAATAGCCACTGAGGGAAACTGTGTGATTGTGTCTGTGGAGGGAGCTTGGGGTGGGGGCAGCGATGATTTCTTATCAAATGAATGAATGATTCTGTGATTTGATCTTGTGCTGTTGACTCATGAGTCTGAAACTTCTTGATTCCCTCCCCAGATTGAAGAGTTTAGTGCCTGCCTTTGAGAGAAAACTGTACTTGGAGAATGAGGCCATGGGATCCTCATTTCAAGTAAAAGAAATGCCAAGATTGGGTAGAGAAGTACATCGTTACAAAAAGTAATCTCGTAGGTGATGTAAACTAAGTGTGCATGTGCAGGTGAATAACTTTTATCAATAATTGCATTTATAAGTAGAGACATTTATCAATACTCAGTTCAGGAAAGGAGAGAAGTATTGCAGAGTTTCTGGAAGGAGGTCAATATTCAGGCTTTATATTTTCTAAACAGCATTCATTACTATCCCATATCACGGACTTGATTGCATTTTTCAGGATGCTTACTGACCCTTATTAACTGGTCATAAGATGGTTTCCTTCTATATACTAGAGAAACAACCTTTATATTAAAGATCTTCAAATAAAATAATGTGTTAAAATATGGGGACATTTTGAAACTGCTTAGGTATGGTAGAGGTTAACGATTCCAGTTATATCTTAATAATTACTGTCATCAGGTTTCTACCTTTATAGCTTTTTAATTGTTTCAAGATCATAAAACAGCAAATTTAGCACAAGCTTGAGAAAGATCCTTTATAGTATAACATAATTTTATATTGATATTATCACTATAAAATGATTCACAAAAAAAGCATCTCAATGGATTTTACTTTCCACACATCTGATTAGTATTTCTGCTACAATATATTATCCACTCGGTAGTATGTCACAGCATTCCTGCTAAATAAGCATTCTTCTTGTATTTAAAGCAAGCATTTTAAGGTCTTGGTGTTTACTAGGTTTACCTTGAGGATGCAAAACGACAAAAAGGAGGTCTGGCAGGATCAAGGAACACAGGAAGATTGTGCTCCCGTGGGAGAAGTCAGAATTATCCCTCAGAACTCTTAGAGAGAATGTTTTATTTTTAGTTTTTGTTTTATTTTGTTTTTCTGGCCAAATAATTCCGTTTTGGGAAAATTGTTTTGCTCCATGCAAATATATTGAGATTGTGCTATGAAAACTTGCGTGTGTGCGCGCGCGTGCGTGTCTGAGCGTGTGTGGGTGTGTTAGTGTCAGGGGAAGGGTCACATCAGAGAATGTGAATTTAAGCTCCTCAGTGTTTAAAGGTTCACCAGCTACCTATGTGTTTTAAAATCTGAAATGTACGTAGCCAAATGAATCCATCCTCTTTCCTGAGCCAAACATTTCTGAGAGCTGGCACTATACAGCATACAAACAGGGACTTTTTTTCCTTCTTCTTTTAAACAAGGCAAGAGAAAAGAAGGAAATTGGAAATGGATGGGGAGAAACTAAGATGTACTGCGTGTATACATTGAGCCAGACATTGTGTTTGGCTCCGTGTCAAGTTCGCCTCATCCCCTTGTACCAAATCATACAAGATGCGCGTCAGGCCAGTCCTGCAGATTTATAGTTGTGTTAACTTGTAGATGAAGATGCACAGCTACTCCTTTCAGTATTGCCCATGTAGCCATTTTCTTATACAGCAGGTAGAGAGATCTTTTCTGAAAGCAATCTGAATCTGATACCCCTACTGAAAAGCGTTCCAGATCTCCCAAAGCCCTTCATGCAGTGTAAGTTCTGGAACATAGTTCTAGCCCCCACATTACAAATGGGCCAGCACCTGTGAGTCGCTTCCTTCTTTGTGCTTCAGATCCTTCCAGGTTGTGTGAGGATTAGAAGGATTAATATATATGAAATGCCTGGAACAATACTACATAAATGATACAGTTACCATTAATATTAGTTCTCCATTGGGCTGTTCCACAAACACCTAAACACATCCTGCATCATCATTTCCCCTTTCCTCTCTATACCAAGTGTCAACTGCTCTCCAAGTCAGGAACCTCTCTACCTCTAAATACCCCCACACCCACTTAGTTCCTCCAGAGTCTAGCAGCTCTGCCTTCTGTTAGCCCAGCTGCCAAGGCCCAAGCTGGACACATGCCATGTCCAAGCTGGGCCACCGTAATAACCTCCAGATGAACTCTGCTTCCCACCTGAGGGCCCTTCTGTTCCATGCTTCATGCTGTCACCAGAGCAATCTTTCAGAAAGACTTACCAGAAAAAAACCAATCCTGTCATCAGTTGCCTACTTAGAAATCCTTTGCTGGGTCTCCATTCTTGACAAGAGTGTTTGAACTTCTTAATGTCAACTGCAAGGCATTCATGGTCAACCCTATAACTACTCGTCCAACACCCTCTTGCCTTTGGCCCCTTACCTCCTGCTGGACCCTGTCATCTCCCCTCCCATGCATCCTTTCCTTAAGCACTATTTAAATGAATACTTATATTACTAAAAATGTGCTGCATCAAGCTTCTGTGCCTTTGTGTCTAGCGACCCACTCCCAGAATCCACTTCCTTGCTCTTCCCTTACCCACCTATTTCCTATTTATTCCTCAGACATAATTAAAGTGGAGCCCAATCTGAAGGGTTCCCTGACTTCAATCCACCTTCTATCCTCAAATAGACTTAGATGTGCTTTTGTAGCAGTCAAGGCTTAGAATCTGGCATTTACCCTATTTTTTTGTGATTTCTTATTTATATGTTGATTTTAGACTCTAACTGAATACACACTCCTTGAGGGTGAAGTCATAACTTATTTTGTTTCCTGGTACATAAAGTAGAGCTGAACACAGTAGGCATTCATAAATGTCTGTTGAATTGGTGAATAAAAGAACCTGTGATAAGGCAGGGCAATTGATTGGTGATAATTAAGATGGTAAAAAGAAAAATCATCATCACCTGATTGAACAGGCAGACATAATGAAGCCAACTCTTTATTTTCCAGATTAACTGAAGTGAGTAAAATCAATAATAATTCAACCTGACATGTAATTCCTAATGCAGTTGACCCTTGAGCAACATGGGGTTAGGGTCACCAACCTCCCACACAGTTGAAAATCCGTATATAACTTTTGACTTTCCCAAAACTTAACTAATATCCTTCTGACTGGAAGTCTTACTAATAACAAATTGTCAATTAACACATACTTTATATGTTATATGTATTATATGTTATAGTCTTATAAAGTAAGTTAGAGAAAAGAAGACTGTGAAGAAAATCATAAGGCAAAAAAAAAAAAAAAAAAAACATTTACGATGCTATGTTGCATTATTGAGAAAAAAAATCCACCTATAAGTGGGCCAGTGTAGTTCAAGACTGTGTTGTCCAAAGGTCAGCTGTATATATGTATATTCAAATTTTACAGTTTTTTCCTACTTTTTGATAGTCTAAGGATTCACTTATTGAACAGTAGTACATTTACATCATCTAAAGAAATTTGCTATGATTGAAAATTAAGGATGTCCTGAAGACAGACTATTTTGAACCTTTACATTGCCCTGACTAGCTATTTGATTTTAGGCAAGATGCTTTAACTTTCTAAGATACATCTGAAATGTGAACATGATAGTAAACTTTATTTCATATGGTCATTGTGAGAAGGTAATCTATTTATGGTACTTAGTACAGTGTTGGATGCAAATACAATGGATTTGTAACTGTTAGCAATTAATACTATTTGCTTAACTGCAGGAGACCTGCTCCTCCCTACCAGGAACAAACAATTCAAAAGTGCCCATTCAAACACAGTAACATTCTCTATTCCCTACCATCACAAGAAGGATTGAATCTGGGGACATTTGGGGAATCTATTGTGTGTCAGATGCTGTGCTAGACTCTGAGAGTATAAAGATATGTAAGACTGAATCCCTAGTCCAGGAACTCATAGTTGATGGTTTAGTCCTCTTCAAAATGTTCATCCTGGAATGAAGATTGGAAGCAAAAGGAAAATAGAGACCAACCATGCATATAAATTGAACCGAAATGTCAGCAGAACAAATGATCAATCAACAAATACTTATTAGGTATCACACCATATGGGACTTACAAGGGGATGTTTCATACTATTCAGAGAATTATTATGGAGGAACACTGGTAGTGAATAAGGTGGGCAGTCCAGAGAGTTGATGTAGAGCACCCTAAACTCTATAATTTATAGAAAATGAAAAGAATAGAGAAACCCTCAAGTGGAGAAAGGGGAGGGCCATGATGAAGTTTAAGATATTATATTTGCTTTCATATGATTTAACTAAAATTTTTCACATCTGTGGTCTCAGTATTTCATGAAGCCATCCATTCATTTGGTTATTCACTCACTTAGTATGTCCAAAGTACCCAGGCATGTAAATGGCTTCGCATCACAACTGATTGAATGAGTGTGAGGAGTGAGATACTCTTCTTGGTGCTGGTTATAACTAATAAAAAAACCAAAGTCTCTGCCCTCATGAAGATGATATTTTAGGATGGCTAGCATCATGTGTTACTCTCAGTAAACTACCAGCTAATATCTACGGGACAGTTTATAGAGCTAGTAGTGTATCAGTAATACAGATTGGGTCCTTCAGGAAATAAACCCTGAGAGAGTTTAGTGTTCAGAGTGTTAGGGAAGGAGGGAAAGCAGGATTGAGCTGCATTGAGGGCCCAAAGAACAGCTCGTGGAGTGCAGTTGCCACAGACAGAAATGGCTAGAACGCAAATTTATTCTCTTTAGAGTTCTGGAGGTTAAGAGCCTGAAACTGTGGGCAGAATTGTGTTCCTTCTAGAGAATTCTTAGTGGACTCTGTTTCTTTGCTTTTTCTAACTTCAAAGGCTGCTTGTGTCCCTCAGAGTTCCTGCAGGGAAGTCTGGCTCTTGAATGATCACTCGGAGTTGTCCTACATTGGGTCCAAATGGCTGAGCTTTTATACCTGCCTCAACGAGTCACTGGATACTGTATGCTTCAGAAGAGCATGATGTTGGATGAAGAGAGCCTGCTCAGGCCAGCATTGAGCTTTATTCTCACAGGAATATTGAACAAAATGTATGACTTAAAGGGGCCCCATGTTTCCAAATGGCTCAGAGCACTCTTCCACCTTGACTGTCTCTCAGGGCTTAGGGCTTCTCCATGGGATTATCTACAGGTTTTGTTTCATTTTGGCTTGGTTTGGTTTTGTATCTGTATCATCCATAAAGCTGAGAACATCTCACCAGCACAGTCTCCTTGGAAAGCCTTGGAAGGGACCCAGCAATGTATATACGTGTATTAGTTTCCTGTTGCTGCTATACCAAGTTACCACAGACAGAAATGGCTAGAGCATAAATTTATTTTCTTTAGAGTTCTGAGTTTAAGAGCCTGAAACAACTGTGGGCAGGGTTGTGTTCCTTCTAGAGAATTCTTAGTGGACTCTGTTTCTTTGCTTTATCTAACCTCTAAAGGCTGCTTGTGTCCCTTGGCTCATTTTTTTCCCTCCCATCATTATAACCTTTGGCTTTCATCTTCATGCTACTTTCAGTCCCTTGGGTCTTCTGCCTCACTTTTATGAGGACAATTACAACTTCACTGTGCCCACCTCTGTTAAGCAGGAGAATCTCCCCATTTCGAAAGTCTAATCGCATCTGTCGATCTCTTCTGTCGTCTGAGGTGACTTGCACGGCCTGGGGAATTAGGTGGTGAACATCTTGGGCAGCCATTTCTCAGTGTACCACGGCACAATCATATGTTTATGTATGTTTATTAGAAGTAAGATATACACAGTTAAGATGGCCATCTCTTTGATCTATTGCTTTTATACTTCACCTTGAAGGGAAGTGTTGGAGTAGCTTCAGACGTTTTGGTTTCAAAGGGGAATTTCACTTGAAGGTACATTTGGTTTTCTTTTAATGAGATGCATCTATGTTGTTTACAGTGACAACCATGTATTTATAAGGTGTCACTGACTGCTGGGTGTGGGAATGACTTCCAGGAGTAGTCCTATTGCTTCTTGTGCCAACTCACTCAACCCTGAGCCTTGAAGGTTCTGTGCCAAAGGTCATATTGCAGTAAAAATACGTCCCATCCTGCCCAGAACTCTATATATACAGATAACGGAGGAGAATTTGGGCTTGAAATACATGAAGCCCAAAGCCATTTGGTAGAAAATGATTGGGGGAGAAAAAAAGAAAAAAAATCATTAATAAAAGATTTCAATCAACCATGCTAGAGGATAGACTGTTTTTTTTTTTAATTCTCTTTATAGGAAAGGGGGGTACTGAGTTTTTGTCATATGGAAGTCAGTTAAGTCATGTGCAGTTAAAAATTGTACATGAAGTATTTTAAAGTATGTCAAACAGTTCATCATAAAAATATTATTCTCTGTTATGTTTGTGATATTTTTCGGCTTTTAAGAATTTATGATTCTTTTATCATAAATACTTTTGTACCTAAATGTCTAATTTTTTGTAATAATTTCTTTTTTCTCAAAGAAGATCCACCCATGCACAAAACCATATAAGCTTCAGGACCCACAGAATCAAGATAGGACACTGATAAAATTTGTATCAGTCAGGCTTCAATTAGAGAAGCAAATTATCTATTTATCTATCTACCTACCTACGTACATTTAGGGAGGTATGTATTACAAGCAATTAGCTTATATAATCGTGTGCCGGGGGTGGTGGGGGGACAGGTTAAATAAGTCTGAAATCTATAGGGAAGATACAGGGAAGGGGCAGCAGTTATAGACCAAGCTGTTGTTTGGGTCTCTATCACCAGGAAGAGTCTCGCCCCTTTTAAGGGCTCACCTAGGTCAATCCCATCCAGGAAAAACTCCTCTGTTTAAAATTAGTTGCTCAGGGATTTTCATTATATTTGCAGAAATCCCTTCACAGCAGCACCTAGATTAGTGTTAGATTGAATAACTGAAATAAAGAGTGTGTATACTACAAACTGACTGCCAGCCTCCCTTCCTTCTTCATAGCTTAGTCAAGTCTGCACTTCAGAAATCCATAGTAATATTGCTGGTGTTAGCGGCTACAATCATCCCTTTTGGAAACAATAAGAAAGACTGCTATCCTCATAATTCATGCTTATTACCTAACAACTCATAGCTTCGTGTGTATCCTAACAAGTAAATTCTTACAAATTTAAGAAGTTTAATAGCAGTGGGATGCCTGGGTGGCTCAGTTGGTTGGACGACTGCCTTCGGCTCAGGTCATGATCCTGGAGTCCCGGGATCGAGTCCCGCATCGGGCTCCCAGCTCCACGGGGAGTCAGCTTCTCTCTCTGACCTTCTCCTAGCTCATGCTCTCTCTCACTGTCTCTCTCTCAAATAAATAAATGAAATCTTTAAAAAAAAAAAAAAAGAAGTTTAATAGCAGTGGTTAACCACAGGGGCTCTGAAGTCACACAGTCTGGATCCTCAGCTGAGCTACATCGTATCACATCCCTGTGACCTTAGACAAGGTACGAAACATGGTAACTCCTTACTGAGTTTATGTTAAAAATCAAAAAGCTTAACTGAGATAATCTGTGCAAAATATTTAACATGGCGTGGATGGCAAAGTACTTAAATGTCAGTCCTTAAAAATATTTATAAAAAAAGATTTTATTTATTTGAGAGAGAGTGTGCGCATGAGCGGGGGAGGGGCAGAGAGAGGGGGAGAAGTGGACTCCCTGCTGAGCAGGAAGCCCAATGCTGGCTCTACCCCAGGACCCTGAGATCATGACCTGAGCCAAAGGCAGAACTTAACCAAGTGAGCCACCCAGGAGCCCCTTCAAAGCATTTTAAACATCAACTGTTTTGAACCAGATAGCAAAAAAAAAATTCATACTATTTAATTTAATTTTTATAATTGTTGGAAAATTGTGACTGGTTAGGGTGAATGGGAACAACACTGTGATCTCCATCCTTTTAAAGTTGTAGCAACATGCTCAATTTTGTAACTTTATGTATATTACAGAAATATGACACCTAGCATACTTTATATATTACTTCAGCCTGATACTATTTATATTATACTCTACCTAATGAAGTACTCTGTTGTGTTAGATGAATATTTTATGAAGTAGAAACAATGTCACTAAAACCCAAATGTTTGCCTGGGGTTATTACTGATTTATAGATACTTCTATTCACTGATCTCTCTGCAAGGAGAGTGAATGTGATCAGAAGCTTTAGTATATTACTAAAAGGAAACACTTGGGTTAAAAAAAAACAAAAACTTACCCTTACTTTTTTCTAAATGCTGTGTTATGCGAAGCTTGAGTTGCACTGGAGGGAGACTAGACAGGAAAGTATTGGACGAGGACAAAATAAAGGCATGGACTAGATGTGTTAGAGTACTGGGGGTTAAAGGGTGTATCTGGGATCTTTAAAAATTTGTGATTTTCCATTTAAATGTCTGCAAGGTGACTGAGAGTCTTGCTATTAAACTCTATATAAACAGAGTAATTTCACAGTCATCCAAGAAAGTATCATTGAGAAAAGAGTCAATATTGTATCCAATTAGTCTAGAAACTTTGTGAGGAACGAAATATTTAGAGACACTGAGAAGATTGCAGCCTGGCCTGGAAGCTGAGCTGAGTTTTGACCAAGGGCAGAGAGGCTCGTACCTCTGAAATAAAGGACCGAAATCTGCTGCTCAAGGCTGGTGACTGGATTTGAATTCACTGAGCATAATTGTGACAGGACAATACAGTGGATGGGCAGGCACTTTCCGACACCAACAAAACCACGGTGACTTGGGCACCTGGGTGGCTCAGTCAGTTAAGGGTCTGCCTTTGGCTCAGGTCCTAGGGTCCTGGCAAAGAGTCAGTACCCAGTAGGCAGAAGACAAAAGAAAGCGGGTCTCCAGGGTTGGCCTGCTAATTAATCATGAGACCCTGTTTATGCAAGAAGGAAAGGTGTATGGGGCCTGCCTGTTATGTCTGTGGGCAATTTAAAAGAGAAAACCTCTTAGGCCTCTTTATCCAGAAGGATTCTTTTATATAGAGTTTGAAGCCCCTCAAAGGCTTGAAGGGCTGGGCTCTCCCATAGGGAGGAAAACTCCTGTATCATTAAAATCTAAATGTCTCCGATGAGACTGTGTATGTGAAATTAAAAATTCACTCCATTACTATTATGAGCTCATTAAGGATAATTAGGGAATTTTAAAAAGTAGAAAAAAGAAATACCATGCATAATCCAGCCACCCAAACACAATCACTATTTGATTCATTTCCTTCAATATTTTTTAATGCAGAATTAATTTTTTTTTCATTTATGTAATTGTAGCACATACAAGATTCTGTACCTTTTAAACATTGGTATTCAATAAGCATTTTGAGTATTATTTGGGATCTTTATAAACATTATTTTAATGACTGCACAATATTCCATTTTGTGATTATATTTGGATCTATACGCTGTGGTCTATCTTTCCACTATTGGAAATGATTTCTATATATCTTTTTTATAGCATTTTCTTCAGTATTTAGCATTATGCTTAAAGGCACAGATACTAGGATTGGATAAACTCCATTTTGAGCCAGCTTAATTTTTGAATGACCTTACATTATTGGACATTATTTCTCTCACAGAGTTTCAGTAACCTCTGAAAATGAGGGTAATAAGAGTTCCTGCTGGCTGGGGTGGAGTGGGAGGTAAATGAAAGGACAGGCTTAAAACCATAAGCAGGATGCCTGCCACCAACTCAGGGTTTGACAAATGTTAACTATTATTACTGAATGTGTTTCCCTAGGGTGGAAGCAAAAAGTTGTTTCTAAAGAGTATGAATATTTCGTTTCTCAATACCTACTGCCTAAGTATGTTTCCAAACATGCAGATAATTAAAGGTAAACAAGATCTTTTATTTATTTTTTTTTAAAGATTTTATTTATTTATTTGACAGAGAGAGAGATCCCAAGTAAGCAGAGAGGCAGGGGGAAGCAGGCTCCCTGCTGAGCAGAGAGCCTGATGCAGGGCTCGATCCCAGGACTCTGGGATCATGACCTGAGCTGAAGGCAGTGGCTTAACCCACTGAGCCACCCAGGCACCCCTAAACAAGATCTTTTAGATCGTGTTTTGTGCTATGAAGAAAGTAAAATGATGAAGTGTACTGGAGATTAACCTTAGTTGTGGGAATGGATGAGGGTAGAGTTATTTTAGTACTATGGTCCCACATATTGAGGAAAAAAATTATTCTGAGGGAAGAAGCATTGCAAAAATCTCTCATTCGTGAAAGACCTTGGCAAATTTGAGAGTGAGTCAGTGAGTGGTTGGAACACCCTAAGTTCAATTGATCCAGTGTGGGACAGGAGGACCCCTGACAGATCTCAACTGAGGTGCCCCCTGACCCCGTGTCAGGTCATGATAAGGAGCTTCACATCTGGTCCTGAGTGCTGTGTAATATCAATGGAGGGCTGAAGTGAGGCTAGTTAAATATTAGAATTAGGCTTTTGACTACTAATCCCATCTCAATTACTTCTTAGCTGTGTGAGCTGGGAACAAGTTAATTTCTCTCCTCCGTGGTTTCTTCATCTATAAATTGATAGAGAGGATCTCCCTCCTTGTTTGTTGTGAGAACTAAATGAGATGCAACATGTGACAATTCTTAACATGTGTATGGCCTCTAGTAAGAATTTAGTAAAATTTAACCTGTATGGCTAATTGTAGAGGCAACTTTTATAAAGCCAAATAGCCTGTGAATGATTTTGGGTTTTTTTCTCAAACTAAAGAAGATGGTGCTCCCACATGGGTCTTCATGTCTCTACTTGTAGAGAAAGAAAAAACTGCTCACTGTCTTTCATAGCATTATCCCAATTCCTACTCATCAAGATTTCAAAATAATGTGAATACTGGTTTAGTCAGGAAACTATAGTACATAAATAATGCTTTGAAAAAAATGTTAATTATTACATTTTTGTCGTTGACTTATACATGTTTTTAAGTTAAGAATGCTTGTACAGGGTCATGTCACGTGACGATAGGGTCAGGGGACTCAGGCAAAGACATAATTATCTAAGGAAACATATAAATGAAACTCTGCTGTCAAAAAGCAGTATTGCACCGAACATTAGTAACAGCAATAATCAGTAAATGGCCAATTCAGTCACTAGCTTGTAGCCTGTTTTCTGTCTCATTAGATCGCAATTTTCTCATTCGCAAATTCAGGTTCATTTTGTTACAGTTCCAATTTAAAATGTTTGACATTACTGCATTTTAACAAAAGGAAATATGCTTCTCTATGAACAGAAATATTTTCAATTCTTTTTAAATAGAGGGTATCAAGTATGCCAAAGAGAATCCATACTCACACACATACATTTAATTTCTCTGCCAAAAACATCCTTTGAAAAGCTTCTTACTTTCACCTATCGTGTAGTCCTTGTTACTGTGGTGATTGTCTTATAAGGCCTACTTGTTTGGGCCAGTTTATCGGTATTGAGACTTGTCCCATTTGGGGTCAAAGACCATAATCTTTTGGCTGCAGGTGATGAGAATAGGGATGAGAAGTTGACATAGGCTGGGCAGATCAAAGACCTTCCTGCAGAGTTTGAACTTGGAAAGAGAAGGGTGGAGTTTCAGCTCCTCTGTAGGTGGATCTGAGACTTGAAAGAAGTTGTTTCCATGCCCCAGCCTTTAAAATGCTTCCGTCTGAAATAGGAAGAGATGAGATCATAAGCAGAGAGAAAGTCCATGAGGATAAATGATAAAAGGATAGAAGGATAAGGAGCATCTTACATTCTCTTTTTTTTTTTTCCCCAGTTTTTTCAGAGGCCCTGGTAATATTTCCTTTTCCACAGTTAGAATGACTTGGGTTGCTGTCATTCAAACTTCAGGAGTCAAGAGTGGTAGAAAGTACTACTGTGACTTTCCTGTTCCTTTTAAAATTTCTCCTGCCCAGCAGATTGTATAACTACCCAACAAATGCATTTTCATTAAAAGATTGAGTCCTGGACTATCCTTGAAATACTCTTTCAATAATGTTTAAACATGTGGGTATCTGATAGAATGTAAACCTGTATTAACTCATTCAAACCGAGCCTCTCTTCAGGGCTGATACCTGAAATTTGGGTCACTGCCTCACAGGGGACTGGATCATATACTCTCTCTTCGGGGGTCTGGGTAAGTGATTTATTATACCAGTATGAGTAGACTCTACACAAAATGAATGAGAAAAATGAGTTCAGAACAATAGCCTGAGTCTATATGCATAGAAGCAGAAAGACAATACATAATCATCTGTTATTTAGGAAGAAATCTAGAGATTCTTTTTTGTTTTATTTATTTTTTGTTGTCTCAACTATATTCAGAATATTCAAAGCACTGCTTGGGAATCACAGGCATGAGCTCTTTTATTTTTATCTTCTTCTCGTATGTATCCTGAAGAGGATGCTTGAGCCTCAGAAATGCCCTTGGGTGACAGATTCTTCAAAGGTGTTCAGAGATCTTATTAAAGAAATTAGGAAGCAGTTAAAAATCTTTGATCAGAGATCATGAAGAGCCAAAGTTAGAAGTCATGTCTACTGACCCACTCTTAAAAATTGATAAAATAATTAATTGCAGAAAATTTTATAATAATTTGTCAAAACATCCTGAATGAATTTTTAAAAGATTAACTGTTAAATAAAAGAGTGACCATGAGAAATCAGGAAGGAAATAAAGGAACTCAAGAGCACTTTTGATTGAATTCTTTATTGATTTGTGAAAATCATGCATGTATATATTCTGCAATATATTCTTACCCTTAATAAGTAAAGCTTACTGTCTTCAGCTTACACCTTGGATAGAGGCATGACTTCTTTAAGAGGAGTCATTTCCTATGTAGGGAAATTGTGTTCACATGTAATCGGTGACCAGAAAGATGCTTGCTAAAAAGATTTCCAGTAGGAAAAAAAATTTATTCTGTCCTCTTTTACCTAAAGTTTTTATAGTAATAGACTTATTTTTATCTGATGGGTTTTCTTTTCCTTTTTTTTTCCCCCTAAGTCCTCATTATTTTAGGTCTTATTGACGGTCAGGTTTATGAAAGAGTCCAGGACACACATAAACACGGTGACATGTAGCAAAATGAAGAGAAAGGGGTTGTCTGAATCACCTTCTTACTCTAAGCCAATGTCCTCTCTCACCTAAACTACAAGAAGAGCCTCCAACTAGTCTCCCCATAACCTCTCTGTCCCCCATATGTTCAGACTGAACTTGGAACTACCTTTTTTGTAATTTTTAAAATTTAAATCCAATTAATTAGCATGTATTATATTATTAGTTTCAAAGGTAGAGGTCAGTGATTCATAAGTCTTATATAATACCCAGTGCTCATTATATCACATGCCCTCCTTAATGCCCATCACCCAGTTACCCCATCCCCTCACCTCCCTCCCCTCCAGCAACCCTCAGTTTGTTTCTTATGATTAAGAAGAGTCTCTTATGGTTTGTCTCTTTGTCTGATTTCCTCTTGTTTTATTTTTCCCTTGCTTCCCCCGATCCTGTTTTTTTCTTAAATGCCACATGTGAGTGAAATCATGTGATAATTGTCTTTCTCTGACTGACTGACTTTGCTTAGCATAATACCCTCTAGTTCCATCCACATTGTTGTAAATGGCAAGATTTCATTCTTTTGGTGGCTGAGTAGTATTCCATTCTGTGTGTGTGTGTGTGTGTATGTGTGTGTGTGTGTATCATATGATATGATATATATATATGTATTTATATATGTATATGTGTATATATATATATATATCATCTTCTTTATCCATTTCTAATGTGTTTTCTGAATATGCTGACATCATTATGTGATCATTCCCTTCATTTTGCTACATTTTCTATTCAACCATTCTTGCATTTCTGCATTTGATATGTGCTAGATTCCTAATTTTTTTAGAACTTTTGCTATATTCATAATTAGCAATTCATTTATTTTTTTTTGTTTTACACTCTCATCTTCAGTTTTGTTGTATTAATTTGGTTGGACTCACAATAAAATTGGGTATTTGGATAGTATCAGGAATACTTCTCATTAGAAATTATATAGAGCTCAGCTATAAATTAACCATTGCCTTAGATCTTTGAATACTTTTGATCAGTTGATTTATCATTCGTTATTTGTCATGTAGTTGTTGTTAGAAAATCTTTCTTTTCCCTGAATTTTTGACTTTATTGGCAGAGGTTCATATATATCAAATCTGGTGCCATTTTTAGAATTTCCTGTATCAGATTACAGAGACTGATTCTGAGATGATCACATAATCTCCTTCAAGCACTTAGAATCGGCTCTTCTGCTGGTATTAACAGTATTATTCAGTTTGTAGGACTGCCAGCGGACACCACAGAGCCGATACCAGTCTTTAGGAAACACACAACACAAAACACTGAAGGAAGTAAAGATGAGAAAGAGAGAAAGGACTGATGGTATTATTTTAGTGCGTGGACATAACCATGTTTATTTATGTGAGCCAATAAATTCCAATTATTTTAAAGTTTAATATATATATTATGAACCATGCTGTAGGTTAGATCCTCAGAACATCTTCATTATATAACTGAAAGTTTGTACCCTTTTATCAATCTCACCTCATTTCCTCCCATTCCCCAGTTCCTGGCAATAACTATTCTACTCTGTTTCTATGAGTTCCAACTTTTTTCCCACACATGGAAGTGATGCCATGTGGTATTTGCCTCTTTCTGTCTGACTTATTTCCCTTAGCACAGCACTTTCCAAATTCATCCCTGTTGTCACAAGTGGCAGGATTTCCTTTCTTTTGAGGTTGAAGAGTGTTCCATTATTTACATGTGGATATAAATGTATATCATATTTTCTTGGTCCGTGTATCTGTTGATGGTTATTTTCATGTCTTAGCTATTGTGAATAATGCTGCAATGTTCATGGGACTGCAGATATCTATTTGAGATGATAATTTGGTTTCCTTTGCATATATATCCAGAAATGGGATTGCTGAAGCATATGAGAGTTCTATTTTTAATTTCTTGATGAGCCTCCATACTATTTTCCATAGTGACTGTACCAGTTTACATTCCCACCAGCAGTGCATGAGGAAGGGTTCCCTTTTCTCCACATTGCCAGCATTTGTTATCTCTTGTCTTTTTGATGATAGCCATCTCAACAGAAGTGAGTTGATCTCTCATTCTGGTTTTGATTTTGTTTAATGTAGAAGCTTATAAGATTTGTAAGATATAACATCTCTTAGAAAATTACACATTTAATAATTAGATCAACCTATATTTTAATTGGGTATTGTCTTGAGAAAGGCGATTTAATGAAATGGATTAATCTCAGTAAAATTTTGAAATAACAAAGTATTATATGATACCATAACAATTTATGTTTTGCATAAATTGCATAAACAATTTATTAAAAATCATGAATTTGAAAATATTGTGTGGTACTTAAAATTTTTTTTAAATTTTCAGTTATATTAGAAATGCTGCTTCTCCCTAAAAACATGTATTTGTTTTTAAATGACAGATGTTATATTAGCATTCCCAATGTTTTCTCTTTGTTAAGTTCATCAAGGGGATTCAAGTGAAATTAGGTAAATAAACATTGAAAAATATTTAACCATATCAATATAAATAAAAGGAACTAGAGTGCTATTTGCCTTAAAAATATTTATAGAAAATCCATTGGGGAAGCTTTATTATATGACATCTAGTTGAACTATTGTTCTCACATTTATTAAGGCTAATTAAGTAGAGATTTTGAGAATGATTTTTGTATCAAAATGGTTTCTCTATCAAATAAATAAGGTTAGTAGGATGTTATTCAGAAGGCATTATTTTTTTTTTCTAATGACTAAGGAGGTTGAACACCTTTAGTTTTTTTAATTCAATTTTATATTTTCAGTGTTCCAAGATTTATTATTTATGCACCACACCCAGTGCTCCATGCAATAAGTGGAACCTCCTTAATACCCACCACCAGGCTCTCCCATTCTCCCACCACCCTCCCTTCCAAAACCCTCAGTTTGTTTTTCAGAGTCCACAGTCTCTCAGTGCTTCATCTTCCCCTCCGATTTCCCCCAATTCACTTTTCCTTCCCTTCTCCTAAGGTCGTCCATGTTATTCCTTATGCTCCATGAGTAAGTAAAACCATATGATACTTGACTCTCTCTGCTTAACTTATTTCACTCAGCGTAATCTCCTCTAGTCCCATCCATGTTGATACAAAAGTTGGGTGTTCATCCTTCCTGTTGGAGGCATAATATTCCATTGTATATATGGACCACATCTTCTTTATCAATTCGTCTGTTGAAGGGCATCTTGGCTCTCTCCACAGTTTGGCGATTGTGGCCATTGCTGCTATGAACATTGGGGTACAGATAGCCCTTCTTTTCACTGCCTCTCCAAAGGCAAAGGAAACAAAAGCGAAAATGAACTTTTGGGACCCCATCAAGATCAAAAGCTTCTGCACAGCAATGGAAACACTCAACAAAACAGGCAACCCACGGAATGGGAGAACATATTCGCAAGTGACACTACAAAGGGCTGATGTCCCAGATCTGTAAAGAACTCCTCAAACTCAATACCCAAAAAACAGATAATCACATCAAAAAATGGGCAGAAGACATGAACAGAAGGCGTTATTCTTTAATAGAAGCTTTCTGTAGCTATTGGAGTCCTGAGGACACGATTTTATCAGTTACCACTGTTTACAAACTTACTAATGAGAGAATGAACTAGAACCTCTCAGGTGTCCAAATAATCTCTCATTAGTAAGGTGGATCTTACCATGAAGACAAACCAACTTTCCCAGACTTCCACAGTACCTCACTAGGTATTATTGCTTCACTGACTTGAGTGCTGAGGGAAATGAAGTTTAATCAGTACATCGTGTACTAAGAAAAACAAATCGTAAGTTTTATCTCCCTTTAGTGTAGCATCAACTCACTGGAAATACTCAATTAAGAATTTTAGAAATTGTTGGTCTTGCTTCTAACTTGCTCTATCCTCTGAAGACCAGTACACACAGTCTTTGAAATTAATTGTTGAGAAAATGGAATCTTTTTTTAAAAAACTTGGCTAGAGAATGTGTTCTATTTGTTCTCTTATACTCCCTCAGTACACAAGTTTTCCTGACATTTTATTCCCATCAATGAGGGATATTTAGTATGACAGGAGAACCTAAGGGTTTTCTTCCTTCTTATAATATTATCTAAATATTTTGTCATCACATGAGTGAAAGAAAATGTGAGTATAATATAAAACAAAAGTACTGTAGTTTAGCTAAAGCTATGTTTTAACATTTCATTACTTATCTTAGATATTTTCTTTCTAACTAGAACTTTTTCAATTGGCACAGAAGCTATGCCCAGTTTTATTCGTTCCTCAATAAGCGGATAAAATGACAAGTGAAGGAGGAAGAAGAGGGAGTTAGGGAGCCTAAGATATAAAATTGGTCCTTAACTACTTTCATTTCCCTTCCACCATTGTACACCTATGGAAAAAAAAATTTAACTTTTCAAAATGTCCACTGGATTTAAACCAATTGGATTTTGTGAGCTAGTGCTACTTGATACATTCAGGAGATGGAAAGAGATGGAATATGGGGCCAACTGTTTATTAAGGCAATTTTGGACTAGTTGTTGTGGCTCTTGTGACTTTTCCCCTGCTTGAATTATTTATTTGTATCTGTTTTATCCATAACTCTTCCAAGCTTTAAAAGACTCAAAGCCTAACTGCCACTTCCATGTGAAGTGTATCAAATCTCCATTGATTTTTCCAAACTCTGCATACTTGTTGAGCAAAGAACACATTTGCATCAAGTCCCAGAAGATGTAGAGACCCCATTTGGGAGTGGATGAGAAAGGGATCAAGGTGCAAGCCTGGTGTTGCTTCTTGAAGAGAGTTGTTAGATGTTCTCATTGGAACAGAGGATTAAATGTTACCCTGTCATTTCCCTACCCACCGTCAGGCTCCAGGGTAAATGTTTTGTATTTGAACATTCCCTCTGAAGTCCTATATTTAGAAGGCCGCAAGTGCCACTTAAGAAAGTTAAGCATATGCCACAAATTGATAAATAAAACACCAGTAAATAAGAAAGACCTAATTTGAATGCAGTGTCCTCCACTGTTAGCCATAGGGCCTTCCTCGGTTGTTTAATATGTGTGAACCTCCCTTACTTATTCAACAGATACTGATGAACTGCTCCCTCTCTGCCCCATACTCAGTAGGTGGGTGGATACTGTAGCAAGTTCAACAGATAAAGACTCTGCCCTTATGAGACTTACGTTCTAGTTGGAGCGGACAGGTAACTTTTAAAAGTGGAGCAGTAAAATATATAACATTTGGATATTAGAATGCAAGGGAAAAACACAGAGAAAGGGGACAAGAACTGATGTAGAAGAACAAATGTTTTGGGTAGTGTGACCAGTGAAGGCCCCTTTGCGAAGTGATGTCTGAGTGAACGAACCATGCAGGTATCTAGGGGTAAAGCTTTCCAAAAGAGGAAAAATCCTATCCACCAGCTTTGAGATGAGATCATGGAGATCGATGGTAGTGTGCTCAAGAGGCCCTAAGAGGTCACTGCAGCCGATGTAGGGTGAACAAGGTGAGGGGTGGTAGCAGAAGGTGAGAAGACAGAACGGACGCATCTGGGTGCTAGATTATGGAGTACTTTGCAAGTTGTAGGAAACCAGTGAAGGCTTGGAGCATTGGCAAGAAGAGATTTGACTCCTGTTTTTACAGGATCACTCTGGCTGCTGGGTTGAGGCTAAATTGAAGGTCAACAAGTCCAGAAACAGGGAAAACACTTACGGGATATTGCGACAATCAGGGAGAAATACGGTGGCTCAGATCAGTGTGGTGGCAGTGGTGGTGGTGAGAAGTAGTCAGAATGTGGGTGTATTTGGAAGGGACTTCAAATCCTACTGAAATTAATTAATTTTCAAAAAGAAGTATTGCACAACATGAGCAAAGGAGAAGAACCCTGCTGTTGCCACTAGTCACCTGGAAAAAATGAGCATCTCATTTGCTCTGTTGCCTTGTGGGATTTCTGTGAAATGCGTGTTGTAAGAATCAAATCAATACCAGTTATTGTTATTTGGATTGTGTAGTCTATCTAGTTAAATCACATCATATCAAAGACCAAATGTGCAAGATTACATCACTTTTAGGACGTAATCCTTCCTTTTTGGGTATAGGAAAACCTATAATAAGCTTTTTATGTCCAAAGAGCAGTTCTTACATTTGTTAGGATTTTGATTAATAAGGAAAACAGTCTTCAGAGATCCAAGTCCTGTGAAGTGACCATGACACTTCATGGTCAGATGCTTCATCTGTGGATGTCATGACATTTAGCTACTTGGCAGTTGGTCGTGTGTCCTGGGAAGATTTCCTTGACAAATGGACCAGTTCACTTCTATTCAGCATGTATTATCTAGAAATCTTCAGGAACAGGAGAGGAGGTCTCTGAGGAAGAGCTGTTTTCTTCCTATACATTTTAAGTGAGTTTTGTAACATGTCTAGATCATGGTGTTGGGTTATTTTATTTTTGTGTTTTATAATGAAGAATTCCCACACATACACCCTAGACTTCTTGGGGCATCTAAAGGCTGTATTAAAATCCATCCACAGGTAGAAATCTGTCAAAAATTAACAAACTAGTGTTTTTCGGTGCAATGTAGCATGAAGAGTTTGCTGTATCCTAAGTGCTTTTGTTTGATACATCAAGTTTGGCAAGGAGATCTATGACAATTGACAATCGCTTAGAGCAAAGTTAGAGTTTCAGAGGTGGGGAACAGTTAACCAATAAACGTTGGATCCAGGGAGATGAGCTAGGATTTGCTATTGTGTATCTAATAGAGCTAAGATTGTTCTTCACCTCTGGGGAGAAAAATCAGCCTTCCTCAAGGATGCTGGTCAATTTCAGGTCAGAAATTTGAAACTTAGTGTCAGGAAAACAGAAAACAATAAACAAAATTGAAGGTAGTGTTGAGTCCAGTTAGCAACTAGGCAGGGAAGGAACCCAGCAGGATCATGGGAGCTTCTGAAATGCCTTCCCAACCCCTGCTACTTGGTATACCTCCTTCCATTGGCTCTTGTCATTACTCATTATATGTTTCCTTATCAGAGTAAGGCATGTACATTTATCTAGTTATTTGATCTGTATTCCAACCCACTATACATTTATAAGTTCCTCTAAGGTTGGTTTTCTTCACCATTATGCACATTATACAGAAGTGCAGCACACAGTATATATATATGAACTTAATCAATGGTTGAAGGAAATGAAGCAGCAATGAAGGAAAATAGGTCATCAGAGGATCAAGATTTGATTTAATTTAAATTAAATGCAGACCATTCTAAGGTATAGCTACAGATTTGGAT
This sequence comes from Lutra lutra, assembly GCF_902655055.1. NCBI lineage: Eukaryota > Metazoa > Chordata > Mammalia > Carnivora > Mustelidae > Lutra > Lutra lutra. Next base: position 33,233,456 of record NC_062288.1, read on the forward strand.
GATGTCTCACATGGACATCTTTGGAAAATGGATTCTTCTTATATCCCTTCACCACTTAAAAATATCTAACTGCATTCATTCTTTTCACCCTCCTAGCTCTAACTGAGCAAATTTTTCATCTCACTTTATTTTAGTGTTATGGGTCATTCTGTCAATGACTTATCAAAAGCAAATGACACTACGCTCAACTTACTGTACTTTAAAGTCTTCCCTGATACATACCTTATACCTGAATCTCTTTCTTCCTTTTTCCACATCTGAAAGACTATTTTCACTTCCTCCAAATTCCATGAATTTACCTGAATGATTTCTAAGTTTCCTGGAAACTTTAACATTACCAATTCTAAGAATTGTTTCTTAATGGAATGTGGAGTGAACCTCTCCTCTATCTTTCTGTCAGTCAATTTGAGGACATAAAATGTATCAGTCATTGAAGAACTGTATAGCACCTGTTTCTCCACAGCAATCAAGATCTTACCCCCATGTCACATGAAGGGATATTGGTAAATACTCCCTGTAGATTATTAATAAATGCTAACTAAAAATATTGAGCTAGTGAAATGAGTACAAAGTGACAACTGTTAAGTCCTCCAAATTGTTTTAAGACTCAAATATAAATGTATGTTCAAATACAAGAGAGATCATTTAAATAATGAAAGATCCTGAGTGCCTCTTCTTTTGTCCACATGTTTCTCAGTTAAGCTTTCTCAAAGTGAGACTTGTGAAGCAGGCAAAGTTGGTCTCAAACATTCCTTTATTTTTCTCATGACCACCTATTGTTCTCAAGTTCTCTTTATACTTTTTTTTTTTTTCATTCAAACCCAGAATTCAAGGTAAAATACTTTTAATCTTTTTGCACTAAGGAGTGGAAGACTGTGTTATACAGTTTGTTGTATGACCTATGTGCAGTAACAAAAGAAGAAAACCCTCTCTTCATCTGAAATGCCATTTACCATCAGGTTGTGGCTGGAGGCAGGAGAGAGAGGGGTTAAGGTTCCTAGATCTGGAATCACACGATTACTTTCCTTCTCATGAAGTTAACCTGTAGGGCTGAGCTAAAGTGATTAAAAATAAAATAAATCATAATTCATATACAGCTCTTATTTGGGAAAATATGATACCTGAGGATCTTGCACTATTTAATGGAAAATAGTCATCGAGATCTAAATATAAAAACAGAATTCCCACAGGGTGTAAAGGAAATTTAACTCCCTAAAGATAATTTCATTAGGGAGAAACTAGATTTGGGCAGTGGAAGGAATGCCCTAAGAAGACATCCTTACTTGACCTGAAAGATTACAGAGCCCCAAGTCCTTGAGGGGGTAATGATAGAGTAGACCGTTAGGTAGGCATGAGCTGGGGACAAGAATGGTGATACATAGGTACATGTTAGAAGCCTAGTACTTCTAAACCCTGGGGCTCATAGAGCAAGAGCCACAGGTGCAGAGCATGTGCTCTCCTCTTCCACTTCTGCTGTGGGGTAGCCCCTACAGTCCTTATAATGCATTTGCATTGCAGTTACAACCTGCTCCCTCCCCCCTACTCAACCCTCCAGGGAGAAAGTCTACCATGAAGGTTAAGGTATAAAATCTTGCAGGGTCAAAAACTCCCCCTCCCAACCTCTAGGAGGAGTCCCCCAACTCTTTGGAGGCAGCTTCCATTAGACCACCCTTTCTGTGACATAGGACCCCATTGACACAAAAGGAAAGGACCTCTGTAGCCTCAGGGCAGGTATGACCTCTCAGTGTGCTCTTCCACCTTGAGGTACTCTCCTTCATGAACTGCTTTGTACTTGTTACTTTGCTCCTGGCTGTCTTTATTTAGAGCTCCAATCCTTATGACCCTTATGTAATCTTTCCTGGGGAATCCAAAAAACAGTGCAGACTCTCCCAGCAGTACCATCCTCACGTCTGCCACTAAAGGAGCAGCCCCTGACAACTCCCTTGCTTTTCAATTTGTAGGTAACCATGTTTATTGGCAGTTTAAGGACTAATATCTACCATTAACAGAAGTATTTTCATAACAACAGTGATCTGTGGGAAATTTTCCTGTTCAGTGTTATTTGGAGTCAGGAGTTTCCAAGGGGATTGTGTTTTTGGAAGCTCTTGACATGAAGATCCTCTTTACAACAAAACAAAAGATTTTAATGAGAAACTTTTTTAGCCTACTCCATAATTGAAAATTCTGCTAATTGGCCTTGCAAGGGCAAAAAGGGCAGTATACACATACCCTCCACAATAAAAAAAAATAATATCATGAGGTTTTCCTGAATGAATATGTACAATTATTTGGACTTAGTGAAGGGGTGTGAACTCTGTAAGAAATAGTAGGTGTTCATAATCAAATTTGTTAAGAAATTTAGTTTACTCACTGTGTCTTCCTTTCCAAAGGAGCTCTCTGGATTTCTAATTATGTGGGGGAGAACACTATAATGTTATAGACTCAGCAGTGTTATAAAGAAATAAAAGACCCAACCAAGAACAAAAGGCACTGCTTATTACTATACACTTACTATTTTCCACTTCTTCCCAAATTGGTCATTATAATACTTACTCAGAAATGCATTTGAGGCTAAATGTGTCTAACTTTATATGGCTGAATAAGATCTGTTCACATTCCAAGCTTAGCAAAACCCATACACCTTGCAAAGAAGTGCAACCAATGTAAATACTACATTTCCTCTAGCTTAATCTAAGCATAATAATGAAATGACACGTGTGGAGACATTTAATCATTGAAGGTATTTTTGTTTTCGGAAATTCAAAGCAGTAACCTATGGATTAAGTCGATACCTCAGAGAGGAACTGACTTCTCTTATTTGTCTTGTTTTGAATCTCAGAGAAAGGGAAAGTATGGTGGTGGAAGAGCTCAAAATGTATTTCATATGTGGGTAGGGCCTATGCAGTGGTGCTTAAGGCTCAGAGTCAGTATAGGACCATGATTGCCGCCATACTGTGTGTTCAGTAGGCCTGATTATAAAGCCTTGTGAGCACAGCTGGGAAAATGGCAGAAGCTGGGGATAGATGGACTGAAACAAGGATACCTAGATCGTCTGTAGGCTCGTTGGTCTGGGTGAACTATGCAAGTATTCAAAAGGTGGGTGGGCACACAGAGAAATTTGATGTAAAGGTAGAGCTCAGAAGACGGAGTAACTCCATTGTGGCAATGCCTTCAATTATGTAAGGAACGCAATTGTAGGAGATTTTCACAGCCAGGGAGAACCTCTTATTGCCAGTCTCCAAAGTGGGAGTGGATGCATGGACAGGGTTGAGGATTGGGAGAGAGAATGATGGAAGCCTAGGATGCTGATTAAATTTCAAGAGAAAGCTCAGGCCCCCGGAGAATCAACCGTTGTAAAATTGAGATACCGAGAGATACAGCATAAACGGTGCTCTAGGGGTCAGCAGGATCCTGAGAACACGGGCCCTCCCTTGGGCACGTGAGATACCAGACTGCTAGGTCTCCCAAGTGACAGCTCCTCATCGTATTTCCTGGCATAGCAAGGGTTAACAGTGCTGAGTACGAGAACTTAGTCTCAGTGACACTAGCACGTAGGCTTTATTCCATCAGAATTGGAACTCCAACCCTTTATTCTTGCACTGCTGCAACTGACAAAAATTTTTGTATCAAAAAGGTCCGATAAGCAGAAGGCATGACTGAGACTGACTTCATGAAGTCTCCATAAATGCCTTGAAATGCTTCGATAATCACAAGTAGTTATATTTAACAAAGTCATTTCTCTAAATTAAATGAGTTGTCTAATAGAATGACTCATTTTTCTGACTTCCATTTTACATATTCTTATTTTTCTTTGTCAAATCAGATTTTTAAAGCTTCTTCAATAAACTACTATTTGCTAGTGATTTAAAATAAAAATCCCATGGTGAAACCTGGAGTATGCCAATTTCTGTACATAATCATTTATACTATCAATTTATTATAGTGGAAAAGACAAATATGGGCTTTGGAAAAAAATTTACTATGGCTTTTTTTTTTTTTTTTTTTCATTTCAGGGGGCTGAACTGATTTTGTCCTTGATTTCATTCTCCTTGAACTCTCCTTAGGTTAATCTTCCCAAATCAAGTAACCCTGTTCAGCTTTTATTCTTCAGGTTTAGGATATGCTTGCCCAAATCAAAGTTCTCTGGAAAAAGCAGGGAACATTTACAAATTGAGCTGTTTTCTGTGTTCAAGGAGTTCCACTTTCTTCCCCTTTCTTCTTTAAGGTTTATAGTAGTTTGCCAAAGAAAATGATTGGATTTTTAGTTTCGGAGCACACCAAATAGGGGATCTCATTTATTCTTTCTCTTGGATACATAATGCAAGTTTCTGAATAGTTTTGGGCAGGAACTTTTTCTCCTCCACTTAAGTAGAGCTTTTCTAGCTGGTGAGAAACATTCTTGGAGTTGATGAATCGAAATGTAATTATTTTGCGGTTTTTAATTACTTCCCAAATCTGCTATGTTCACTCCGCAAGAGTGACTGTTAACCTATTGAAGCATAGTTAATTGTGGGCTTGGTAGATTCAATGATGTTTGGATGTTTCACTTGGAAGCATGCATACCCTGCATACCACTCAAATGACTGCATTTTGTATATTTTACAAGTGTCTCTGTGACACTTTGCAGGATCTTTTGTCTATGTGCAAAGGAGGCACACAGCTGTTAATTGACAAGGTAAGTAATCGTCTTCTGATTACAGTAGTTAAAGGCTGTTCTTTAATGGATTTTACTTGTCACTTTTAATTCTTTTTCATCTTTGTCTGCATTTCATTAGAATGGCTCTATCATTTGGATTGCCCTCCTGTCGGTTACTTTGATAGATTTCCTGGGTTATCTTCAAACTGTGGCAATCCCGCAAAAATATAATAGAGTGATATTTAGATTCTTCGGGGACTTTTTAAACTTGATTGCTTTTCCAGCCCATTTTTCCTCTTTTACACTTTACATTTTTGCAAATCAAGTATTTTGCATTTCCTACATGCCCTGAGCAAGCTTCTGCTTTAATCTTCCATGACTTAATCTACTGACTAAATATGAGATAGTTGGTGAGGCAGTGAGGAAAGAGTCTGTTATCATTTCTTGTTCTGCTTGCCTGCTGCGATTTGATTTTTTTTTTTTTTAATTTACAAGCAATAGGCTTTCTCTGTGCAGTTTCCTAAAGAGATGATTCAGGTACTGACAAAGTAAGGCTTTTTAGGGTCTGCTGATAGCACGAAAGTGAATTTATAAAAATGGTTTATTACGTATTTCATGATGTAGAAAGGTAATGTTCAGCCATTTTTTATTCTATAAGAGAGTAATTTTAGATCTTGCATATGCTCTTCTACATGGGAAGATGACAATTTACATACAAATGTATATCCTGAGATCATATCTCATTCCTCTATAGTTTCTGCATTTACCAAACAGCCCTTTTATAAGGTGTAATGTAATTACTAAATTATGCCAACCAAGATGTGCGGATGGTTAGAATAATGTATTGATGTAAAAACTATATCAAAAATATAAGGATGCAAAAAAATAGGGGGATAGAAAATAGAGTTTCTGGACCTTTTTATATTTAATAAATTAGGATTAAATTCCCCTATCTTAGTTGCAAGTACAATTGAGTCATTTGACAATCCTGTCTAGCAAATGTTATATAATATTGAATCATGCAGCAGATGGTAGAATTCCAGGATGCAAAATTTTGTGGGTGATTTTTCAAAGTTTGATAAAGTGAGATCTAGTACAGGGCTTTTATTACAAGTTAATTCTGCCTGGAAGCTTGTATGTAAGTAATTTGTCAATATTGTTATAATGGAAATGTGTCTTTGTATAAAATGGAATCCATGCCAAATTACTCTTTTTAGTTCATAGCATAGATTCTCAAAAATGAAAGGAAGCCCAATTTTTAAAAGAACTTAGTGTATATTGATTTTTAGAATGCACCAGTGAAGTGGCAAGACAAAATTGATGTATACTCAGAAGTTTAAATGGATTTCATCTTCAGTAATGTAAGAGGCCTAAAGTATAAGTATGAAAATGGATAACACAAACAGTGATCATTTTCAGTTCTTGATTTGCCCTTATTTAAATTATAATTATGCCAAAATGACATTATGACACTAACCTCAATTATTCTATATTTTCTGCTTATAAAAATGGGTCCAGGGGTGCCTGGGTGACTCATTCAGTTAAGCGTCCAACTCTTGATTTCAGCTCAGGTCATGATTCAGGGTTGTGGCATCCAGCCAAGCAGCAGCCTCTGCACTGGCTGTGGAGCCTGCTTAAAATTCCCTCTCTCCCTCTCCATGTCCCTCTCTCTCCCTGCTCTCTCAAATAAATAAATAAAATGTTTTTTAAAAAAGGGTCCATACTTTAAATAAATATGACTATAAGTTTCAAAATCCCAAAAGTCAAAATCCCCAAATCCTTTGATTAATTAGGTAGAGAAGAAACAAATATGTCAACATGGATAAAACCCCCACAATATTAAAGTCAAATAAATACTATTTGAATATACAAGTACAGTATCACTGAACTAGTTCTGACATGTATTTAAATGGTTTTTATTCATAGGTTTCACCACAAAATTTTAGTATCTCCTGATCTTCAAATGTTAAACTAAACTTCACTACAATTGTGTTAAGATGCAAACCCCATAAGTAGTGGGCATTTCCTCTCAAGGGTTCCATTTAGATTGGCCTTTCATATGCAACACACAAAACTTTGTGATTAGTTCCACTTTCCATGTGTTTCCTTTTCTAAATCTTTTATTGCTTTCTTCTTCTTACCTACTTCCAGAAATAAATATTGTATGCTGGGCAGAGTCCTCTCTCCTTGACTAAACCCAAATTAAAAGAGATTGTAGAGGAGATGGCCATGTTTGATTAGAGAATCTTCAGTAGTACAGGGCTCTCAGCAAATATGCAGTAGAGATTGATACAGCAAATACATTGTATCCAGTTCTGCCCTAAGTGCTTTTTTGTGTATGGATGTATTGAGTTCCAACCATAAGTCTTCAAGATCGACAAGTTTGATATTATAGACAAGGAAAAATCATTTTCTTCAGGATTATACAACTTTCAAGAGATGGAGCCAGCATTCCAAGTCAGTCAGGATGACTTGAGAATTTGCATTTCCACCAGTGTTCTGGGCTGATTCTCTACTTTAAGTTCTATAGTTTGGTGATTATTAATGTTAATGCATGAGAAAGAAGGTCATATAGGCAAGGGAAAATATCTAGAAACAAGAGCAGACAATTAAATAAACACTGGAAGGGAAATGACAAATAAATAAATCCCTACCCATGAAGACCTGGGAAATAAAGGCCATAGAAACAGGAGACATTAATGGATCTTAGACCACTAAGAAGTTTAAATATATGATGATCACTTAAAAATAAAAATAAAATATTAAATAAATAAATAAATAAGTAAATAAATAAATATAAACTATTGCTTATCTACTGACATGCTTTTACTTGCTTTTAAGAATGCTTTGTAGTGGGGCGCCTGGGTGGCTCGGTGGGTTGAGCCTCTGCCTTCGGCTCGGGTCATGATCTCGGGGTCCTGGGATCGAGCCCCACATCGGGCTCTCTGCTCAGTGGGGAGCCTGCTTCCCATCTCTCTCTCTGCCTGCCTCTCTGCCTACTTGTGATCTCTCTCTCTCTATCCCATAAATAAATAAAATCTTAAAAAAAAAAAAAAAGATTGCTTTGTAGTTAATTCCCAAGAAGAGTGAAGAGAGGTATTGTGAATTAGATCTATAGGCAGAGACCCCATGTCATGCAGACTGGACTCAGCTTATACTTTCTGCACCCCCTGGTCCTTGCACTTGCCTTACTCTATGCCCATATTATCCTTGGTAATGACTTGCACCATCCCTGCATCCTGGAGAAAGGTCATGGTTGCTGCCTCTAATGTTTTTTTTTGTTTTGGGGAGCAAAACTCAACAGTGGCCCATGCCTTCTACCTCATCTTTCCTTGTTGCTTTGGATCAGCTCCACATCACCTGAACACATGGGAAATTAACACCTTGTAGAGGCAAAGTTTGCACAATGATGCGTGAGAACAAGCACCTCTCTTCTTTCTTCTTCTTCCCCTAGCTAGACTTTTCAGAGATGCAGTCACTACATAATGGCTCTCTGAATATGTGTGGTGAGACAGATCCAACAGCCCCTTACAGAGCTGTGGTCATGTCAGAAATGCTCTCCTTTATACTGGCTGTCCCTTGCCCCCAGCTGCCTCCTCACTCCCCTCTGTTCTCAATCTTCCTTCCCTATGCTCCTGCACAAAGTGTTGTCACATAAGCTTTGGTCTCATCTTCTCTTTCCTAGGGAAAATAAAGAAAGTTAAAGCATAACATGATAGCTGAATACACTTTGAGTCCTACGAAGATTACATGCAGTGACCTTCAAGAATTGTCGTTAATAACTGATTTTTTATTGGTACTGTATATAGTAAACTCTGTTTCTCAGCTCAGTGCTAATTCTTGAACAAGAAATTCTACACTGTTCAGGTTACTGTCCTCTTATAACAACACATGATGGCTTATATTTGTTGCCTAAAAATGTTCTGTGTTTAGATATAGATTGCTGTGTCTTGGGAAACATTTCCCATTTCTCTAAATAGGCGTATATAGAATCGTGCATTTAAGTATATAATGTTCTTACTTGAATTCTGCTGTGACAGCAAATAAGGCCTGGAAAATTTCCCGATAACTTCTTTTGTGAAGTGAAAATGAAGGGTAGTCTAAATTTAGTATTTTTATTTAAAAATGATTCGGGGCGCCTGGGTGGCTCAGTGGGTTAAGCTGCTGCCTTCGGCTCAGGTCATGATCTCAGGGTCCTGGGATCGAGTCCCGCATCAGGCTCTCTGCTCAGCAGGGAGCCTCCTTCCCTCTCTCTCTCTCTCTCTGCCTGCCTCTCCATCTACTTGTGATCTCTCTCTGTCAAATAAATAAATAAAATCTTTAAAAAAAATAAAAATAAAAATGATTCATAAGCGATAGGGGAAAATATGTTTTGTACACAGAGATACATAACACACATGTACCAGTACACACACATACACACACACACCCTAGTACACTCACCTATCTCGAAGGCAGAAACACTTTCCAAAAAACATCTAAAATATGTTAGAATATAAATATTCAAACATAATTAAAATGGAATTAAATTCATTCTCAGGTCAATGTTATTTTAATTTGATACTACTTGCAAATGTGCAGGTGGCAAGTGAATATTCAAAGTGCAGATGTATTTTCTGCTAACAGTACTTTCTAAAGATGTTGCATATACTGATTTTTATGGAAATTTATACTGAATAATCCTCAGCCAGATAGTATTTACTTAAGAATGGATTCTAGCCTGTGCTGTCTGAAATTTAGTGGGAGAAACTTCCAGAGTTCTGTGTATGTAAATTGTTTAGAAAAAAAAAATTAAAGCCTGAATTCTTTCTCAGATTTTAAAAAGTAGTTGTTAAATTTAGAGAAAGCAAAACAAATATACCTGATCATCACAACTGTGAAACATAAAAAGAAATTAAACACAAAGAATATTCTGAGATTTGGGGGCGCCTGCGTGGCTCAGTGGGTTAAAGCCTCTGCTTTCGGCTCAGGTCATGATCCCAGGGTCCTGGGATCGAGCCCCGCATTGGGCTCTCTGCTCGGCAGGGAGCCTGCTTCCTCCTCTCTCTCTGCCTGCCTCTCTGCCTACTTGTGATCTCTGTCTGTCAAATGAAATGAATAAAATCTTTAAAAAAAAAAAAAAGAATATTCTGAGATTTCAACATCTAGTGGGCAATTGGGCTTTCTCTTCTTACTATTGTTAATTAGTAATGGGTGAGTGATTACAATTCTACTTTACTGAACTTTTCTCATCATAATTTCAATATTGAAATGGGAAGAGAATGATAGATCCACATGAACAGAATTTCTTTCTGTTTTGTTCATTGCTAATTCTCCAGCTTAGAGAAGAGTTCCTGGCATATAGTAGATGTTCAATAAATATTTGTGCTCTGAATAAATATGAGAAATTTTTAAATGTTGAAAAAGAAATGTAAGAAGAGAGAAAAGGTGTCCGGGGAGAATGCCAGATACTCAGGATGTTTTCAGGATATGATTACTTAGTTTATTCCCTAAATAAATTGTACAGTATTTAGCCTATAGGAAAATAACATTATCAATGTAATTTTTGATATTTGATAAAATACATTTAAGCCAAAACACTGTATATAGGTAGAGTTTTAGTTCTTGACTGGTCTAAATATTCACTTGCCTTGTGATGATTATTAGATTATAGAGGTGGAAAAATAGAAAACTAACATTGCTGTCTACTTTATCAAGATGAGAATTACCTGATTGGTAATTTGAGTACTTTAGGTTGCACAGTCCCCCGTAATATAAGTATACAGCATTCAAAAGGCTTTTTCTTACCCCATTCCCCCCTCAAAAAAAAATCAAAGATGCTATTCTGGTCTTGAGAATTTTATAATCTGTTTTGGTAGAGTGAATACAAATACACCCGCATGCCTTTGTGTACACATACACACAAACACATACACAAAGTATAAATGGACCGAAAATGTTAAAAAAGCAATTAAGAAACACAGACTGATACAGACTGAGTCAAATGCAAAAATGGTGAGGGATCCCGTATATAATTCAAACTAAAGGGGTGATCAAAATTAGGCAGCAGATAACAAAAATTTGGGGAAAGAAAGAAGAGCAGACTTCCGAGGAGGAAAAATTTTACTCTACCCTTTAAGGTTCTTCTGGCTGATTTAAGAATTAAATTGACATAAGACATTAACAGGAGAAAATCAAATTTAACTACATATGTGCAGTGGCTCCATAAAATACGAAGCCCACGGGCAGGAAGTTGAGGCTTATATAGCCACCTAGAGCTAAGGAGAAGGAAATAGGAGTGTGCAATTTGGAAGGAATTCAGTTCATAGAAATATGAAAAAGAGAAAATATCCAGTAAACAAATGTTTTATGGGCCACACAGAAACAATGGGGCATAGAGATGAATTTTAACAATAGACTTTGCTGGATTCCTCCCTACCACAGCTAGTTCATGTTATAGAGCTATAGTGATAACTCACTTCTGGGAACAGGGCCTCTATCTAAATTCTCTTAGGCAGTTAGAGGGGAGATAAAAAAGAAAAACAACAACAAAACTTCTTGTGTCTTTTTATTGAGTCTTTAATCTTCTTCTTAAAAATAATCAGCCTAAAACAATCCACACACCCAAGGAACATATTTTGGAGTGGCAAATTTTCACCCTACAAGATCTTGCATATTACTTTGTCTTATTTTCATTCTCTCTCTCATTTCCTCTTCTTTCGAATTCTACATTATTTTTACCAGAACAATTTGATGATAGCTTTATCATTAGATAATATAAAGAATTTATGTTAGCAATTTGTAGCATGTCTTATGGAATTAGGGATGCCAATCACCTAAGAATAATATCAATTAGAAAAAAGTAATTAAAGTCTTTCAAATGAGCTGTGTACAGCTAGCTTAATATAAATTAGATGTAAATCACACGCGATTTTAAAGAGTGATGAAAAATTTCCTTTAAAACATGATAACCTAGCTAGAACAGCAACAGAAGCAACTGTGTAATGATAGGTGTCATCTCTCTGTATAAGAAAATGGTTTATTTTAGAGTGCCGTTTACAGGACTTGCCTGTTTCTTGGGTTGAGAAATCTGAGAGCTTTGAGTACATATTGGAGTTTAGACTAGTTTTCACAGTAAAAAATGGAGTGTAGATAACTAGCCTCCCTCAAACTAAGGTATGTTTAAAAAAAAAAAAAAGAAAATATAGTACAATGGTGGTCCTAATTGAAAGAGTAAATAAGCATGTGATTCATGGGAATTTTGAATTTATTTTGCAAGGACAGATGATACATAGCACTGATGGGCTTGCTTTTATCTTTTCACCTCCCCTCTGGGGCCCACTCTATTCACCAAAACTACTTAAAAGGATCCATTGCCTTCCTATGGCACATTGTCTGGTTGGGCCTTCCTTTTAGGGTTTCAGTAACTGAGTGAAACTATGAGTTTAGACATTTTTTTCTTTGCTTTTCTTCATCAATCTATTCCTGTTTAGTCTTATGTTCTACTTCCTGGAGGGCATAGTATCTGTATAAATCGTGTGCAATTCTTAAGTACTGGAAAATTTTCTCTTCTATTTATATCTATAAAGACTAATGATAAATATTGTCTGCTTTGGGAATGTATTTACTATGTTCATTTTGTTCCTCCAATTATTGCAACTTTGGCTGTTGGAGATCTTTTACTTGGCTCTTGGGCCCATCCATCATTGTTGATACCATTATTATATTTTAAGCACTTCCTTACTTGCTTGCATTACAAGATATTTCAGGTCATTTTTTATATTCCCATATTTTCCTTGTTTCTGTTATTAGAAAATGACATTAGAAGTGAAGATCTGAGTGTTAGGTGTCCTCATTGCTACTGTTTGGTGTACTCATTGCCAGTTCAACTGAAAGTACAAAGGAATTTATATGTGTATACTAACCCATGCCATATACATATGTCTACAAATCTGTATGTAACCATTCAAAGCTCTATTAGACTAACAATGAGTCCATTCTGTTATCTCTGTTAACTCATTACCACATGGATCATTCCAGCCTTCCCCCCGCTTACTTATGTATGAACTCCCATTCCAATTGTGAGAAAACTAGCTCTCACCATCTTTCATCCATATTTAATTTTTTAATTGTAGTATACATGAAAAATGGTTTCAGAACTGTTATCATTGCCTCTGTGGGAAACAACATCAGCTTGAGTACAGTGCTATGTCCATTCTTTTTGCCTTTAATCTTGAAGTCTCCTCTTACTTCCCGAGTTAATTAGGTAGCACACTTTTCTTCTACTCATTAGTGAAATTGTTCCATAATTTGTAATAAAGTCGGTTTCTTTTGTAACATCAAGCATTCTTTTCTTGGATTCCCTGAAATTTCTAAATGATTTTTAAAAAATTTGTATACATTAAAGTTGACTTTTTGTGTTTTAAAGGTCTATGGGCATTGACAAATATATAGCTTCATGTATCCACCACTACAATGTAAGAATAGTTGCATTCTTGCATATCTTGCATATAAATTCCCTATTTATATTCACATTGTCCTGCCTTAGGGACCGGTATTTGGTAATTGGACCCCATTATTGGCCGAGAACATGTTCTTTCTTGAGACACAGAAGGGGAATTTGACCTCTATACTTGTATGCATAGGAGTAACGTGTATCTGAAGGAGCCACTGAGTTGTTTAACTGGTCCCCTGGGGAGGATACTCATCAGCAGGTAGAGAAAGTCCACCCTGTCCAAAGTTGGCCTTTCAGTATTTCACGTACCAAAACATCTTTTAGTTCAGGACCTGAACACTCAACCAAAATGGTCTCACTGTGTCTAGAGCTGAGTTAGATCTTTGAGAAACCACTCAAATTATTGTGGGACAGCTCCATTCATTACTGTTGGCAGCTTCCTCTAGTGCAGAGGGCTCAGAAGCCCTCCTGATAAATGGCTTACTATTTGCTAGCTAATGCCATAAATATATGGGCATATTTTAGTCAAGGACATTACATGAAATCTGTGATACTGTCAACCACATTTGGAAGAGTAGAAAAAGGAAACGAAGATAAGGCCAATGTTTACTAAGAACTATCACATTGCAGATATCGTTCTAGGTCCTTCAGATTCAGAAGATAATACCAGTGTTTATTAAGAACTATCACATTGCAGATATCATTCTAGGTCTTTCAGATTAAAATTCTAAAAGTTCTAAAATTTAAACTAACAAAATTTTATTTTGTTGAATCAACATCATGACACAGATGCAAATTGTCAATTCCCAAAATTTCTTCTATTCTTCTGAAGAAATACTGTGACTTCGTTTGTTTTCAAAAGTTTATTTTACATCCTGTCAAATATATGTATGATGACATTGACAAAGTGGCCAAATAAGTATCTCCCACAAGTACCCCTTCTGTCAACAACAACAATTTGGCATCCATCTATAGCCAAAGTGCTTCTCTGGAACTTTGGGATCTAGGTAGGGGATTGTGAAACCATGCTGCAGTCCACGATTGAAGAGTGCTGTTTTGAGAAGGCAGATTGGCACTTGGGCAGCTGACTCACCAACTGTGGTCTTGGCTACAGAAGTGGAAACAGTTCTGTACCCCTGAAGAATCGGGTTACGGTCCTGTCTGGCTTTGGGTCTGGCACCAGCACCATAGGTTAATAAACCCAGGAAGAATCACAAGTATCCATGTGTGGAGTAACATACCAACCTCATTTCTGGCTGTGACACCCTGAAATGGTCTGTGAACCCACTCTAACTCCTCTCCTTTCATGGTCTGTGAGGCCCTGGTAAGCCTGCCAAATGGAGTCAGAATGTAGATTTGGAAAAGGCCTTGTAAGTGGACTCCAGCCTGTCCCAGCCAAGTCTGCAGAGTTCTGTTGGCATAGGGACCCTGTAGGAGATGTTCCTGTCTGTGCCCCCAGAGATCCTCAAAGGGCTCTATACCCAGCTCCAACTTCCTTACAGCAACAATCTCCAACTGGCCAGCAGTGCTGGGGGGTCCAGGGTCCCAAAGGGAGAACCTACCATACGTGCTACCACTGTAGATTCTTAAAGGGCCCTAGACTTAGCTCTGTTCCCTCTCAGCCATGGTCGAGGACCAATCCTGCCCATCCAGGAACCCATGCTGTGGGCAGGCAGCAGCCTTCCCGTGGATCTAGCAGGAGCCACACTCACTAAACATCTGGTTATAGGCCTACCATCTGAGGCCTCAACTGTGGGGCTTAAAGCAGATCACTATCTCGGTGCTACCCTTCTGAGCAGGAGACTGGTGGCAGCCCTGTCCATCCAGGGGTGTGGACAGGATCCACACCTGCCTGAGCTTCTGGTAGCAAGCTGGCCACCTGCAGACTGAGCAACATCCTTATAACTGGGTCCAACCCAGGAAGGCTGTGATTCTCTGCAAATCTCTGTGCATTATGGTTGAGCATGTAAACTGGTGCAGCCACTACAGAACACAGTATGAAAGTTCCTCAAAATAACTAAAAATAGAGCTATCATATGATGTGGTAATCTCACTTCTGGGTATGTATCTGAAGAAAATGAAATCACTATCTTGAAGAGATATCTGTACCCCCATATTCATTGAAACATCATTTACAATAGCCAAGGCATGGAAACTACCAGAGTGTCCCCAGACAAATGGATGAAGAAAATGTGGTATATACACAATGGAATATTATTCACTCAGAAAAAAGAAGATCTTGCCATTTGTGGCAACATGGATAGACCTTCAGGGAATTATACTAAGTGAAACAAATCAGTCAGAGAAAGACAAACACTGTGTTATTTCACTTTTATGTGCAATCTAAAAAAAAAACAAAAACAAAAACAAAAACAGGCAAACTCACAGAAAGAGTAGAATGATAGCTACCAGAAATGGGAGGGTAAGGGAAATGGGGAGATGTTGATCAAAGGGTACAAACTTACAGGTGAATAAGATAAATAAGTTCCGGTGATCTAATGCACAACATGGTGACTATAGTTAACTCTGCCAAATACTTGAAAGTTAAGAGAGTAGATCTTTAGTGTTCTCACCACACACAGAATAGTTGTAATTAGGTGAAGTAATGCATGGGTTAATTAACCAATGTGGTAATCCTTTCACAGAACACACATGTATCAAGTTATCGTGTTGAATACCTTGAATTTACACAGTATTTTGTGCCATTTAGATGTTTGGCCTCATTTAAAGTATGTCATTCAGTCCCTCTTTCCAATGACTTCTTTCAAGTTTTCTAATGATTAGATCGACCTTTTGAATCTTTTCTGAGGATTGAAGGGCCCTCTTTCTCCTGTTAGTGTCCCAAGAGACTATACCTCCACTGCTGTCCTGCTGTCCATAAAACAACTCTTGGAGGATATTTTGGGTATGCCCAGATATTTTTTTATAAAGCCTGAAATTTTAATGCTTTCGTAATTGAGGAGCAAAAGTTTTCTGACCCTGACTTGTGAACCCACCTCCCTTCCTACAAGGTAGTCCTTGTTAATAGCAAAGCTTTGCTTATCCATTTTGAGTCTGTGCTCCTTTTCCAAGACACAAGGGATGATTGGACGTTTGTATCAGTTTTAGTATCAGTTGAGTTCTTTGTTTTTCTTATCAAGTATTGATAACAATATTCACATTAAAAAGTCATTACATACAGTAACAGATCTAAAAAGATAGTTTGCCTTGACATCTCAGGATATGATTCGATTTAAGCTGATAGAGTAGCTTTAAAGGGGAACAACAATAAATAATATTTGTTTCAAAGTTAAGTCTCTAGCGTTATCTATCATGGACCAATATTTTTCATAAGTGTAAAAGTTAAAAAATTTGTTTCCCCCCAAAACATAAACATTAGAATTCTTACAATGTACTACTGTCACAGTACCGTTGTGTTCTATTGTACATATTTGTACAAGAGATAGTTATTCCAAAATGAGACTGTGTTGAAAGATATATCTCAGCCTTGCCTGGTATTAGATAAAGAATTCTATAAACATGCACAAGTGTGAAAGAAAACAAAGATCAGTGTAAATTATCAGTCTTCTTAATGACTAATTTACAAAAGCTTCAAACTATGTGATGAGAAAGCAGGAAAAACTGTTACGAGTTTTGCATGAAACTGAAGTATCAGGTAACTACAAAAGTTAGCAAATGAGAATACGGACATGAACATATTAAAAATTTGGTAACCAAAACATTTCCATCTGTTTCCTTTCAAAATGTTGAACTCTTTGAAACTATATACAAAAATACTCTTTGGCCGAAACTTGACAGCTATGCCTTAGAGCTTCTCTGTAGGACTTAAACGAACTCATGTCCTCAGAGCCCCATTTGAAAATCAGTATCTCAGCAAATAACAAATGGATTCAGCTAAGGCTTAACCAGTAAGTGTCAAAACTGAACCCTGGAAACAGGTTTTCACACTCTGGTGACAGAGGAAGGAACAGAATTTATGTTGGGAAATGCATAGTGTCACCAGGCCAGGATGAGATAGGAGAGGAAGTCTGCTAGGCAGAAAAGATTCATGAAGGTAACAATTATCTAAAGACTGGAGAGGCACTTGGTGGGAGAACGGATCCTGAGGTAAATACTGATCCTGAGGTAGATATCGCACAGCGCTTTTTATGATATGATCTTTATGCTGGCCTTTCTTAAAATCTTCTTTGGTTGTCTTTTGGATTCTTTTTGGCCCCATTGTGATTTCTGTATTGTGGAATGAGAATCCTATATTCACTGACATGACTTCCCTAATTGTTCCTTAAATGGGTATTTTTTCCAGTTCCTGATTTTAAGATAATGCAGTTTGAAAGAAAGTGTGAAATTTCAGAAAGATGTCTTATTCTTTTCTTTGTCCTTTAAAAAATTGAGATGATCTGTTCTATTTATATTTTTGAATACAGGCTTCCTGTTGCACTCCTCTTCAAAATAACTTGCGTTACATGTTTACTTTTTTTTTTTTTTTTAGAGATTTTATTTATTTACTTGACAGAGATCACAAGTAGGCAGAGAGGCAGATGCAGAGAGAGAGGAGGAAGCAGGCTCCCCACTGAGCAGAGAGCCCGATGCGGGGCTCGATCCCAGAACCCTGGGATCATGACCGGAGCCGAAGGCAGAGGCTTTAACCCACTGAGCCACCCAGGCACTCCAATGTTTACTTTTTTTAAAGTTGATAAATTTATTAGTTAATTTACTCAAAATGGCTGACAGGTCCTTTCCAGGGAACAATGCCTATATTTGAAATGAAATTAAGTTGAAATTATGCCATGAAGCTAGTACTTCGGTCAGCTGGAGAGCTTCCCAGCAGACGCCGCTCTCATCCTCCGATCATCCTCACACCTGCAATGTTGAATTATTCACTCCCTAGATTTCATCCTTCGCATTGTTGATCCTTAATCTTTGCTTGTCATGAAAGTCATTCAGTTGCAAGGACTAACTTTCAGAAAGCCTCACAGATTGCTTCAGGCTAAATCCTGTATTCAGGTTCATGCTGAGTCCCCAAGTGAAATTAATGGGAAGCGTGCAGTTGCATCTCTGGGTGGACCTCGCCTTCCCTGGCTTCCTTCAGTTCTCCCCACTCTCCTTTTAAGTACTTTGAAGACTGTTGTGCCTGCTTCAGAGAAAAGCACACGCCCTGTTTCTGTGACTCTTGCTGGCTCATTTCGCTCGAAGGCTGAATATTCTTGTGAGTGGGCCATAGATTAATCTCAGCAGCATGGATGTTTGTAATATACATAAATGAGTTGGATGAAGGCATTGAAACAAAATTTCTGAGTCTGCAAATGAAGCTGGAACTGGAAGCACAGAAAATAACGAAGGGCAATGAAACCCAATTCAAGGAGAAGAGGGTTTGAGTAAGAGTGCCAACAAACACCCAATCAACTTAAACAAAGACAAATATTAAATTATTTAGGAGCAGAGAGGCAACCTGAAGTGATTTGCTAAACAGAATCATGAATCAGCAGACTAATCAGCATATGGTTTGAAAGTTATCATAGAAAATCATAAAAGCTATCAACTCAGATAGAACCTAATCAAAAATTAATAGAAACATAATGACAGGTCTGTATGTTGAAAGAGTGTACATATCACAACAGGGAAAAAATTGCAACACAGAACCCAGATAATATCACTGCAGAAATAGTCTCATTTTCTTAAATTTGTAAGAGGTTTATTGAACTGGAATTCCCACAAAGATGCAAACTCTTATTTATTTTATGTATCTTCTTGAAGGAAATCTGTTTTGTTTTACTACAAACCCACCACCCGATTTTTGTGTCAACTGTTCATGAAAACTTCCAGTAAAGTTACCTACTTTGATAAGATTGTGCTTCCTCATATCACTGAGCTGCCATATACTTAGCATTCAAGACACGCTCAGCAGTTATATAACAATGTAATAATCATAACAAATGCTTTTAGGCAGTAGCTTGGACACTGATGCAAGCACTAATATTATTTAGTTCAAACCTTTATAAAAATCCTTTGAGCGAGGGAAAAGGAACAATTTATATTTCAGTTTTAAAGGGGAGAGAGGAACTGTAACATTAACTTGTCTAAGGTCACACGCAGTAGGAAATGGAGCCTAGACTTAAACTTTGGGTTACCTTCAGAATCCATGTTCTTAATCACCATGTAATTCTTATAAATTCTGTGCAGAGCAAAAAAATATAACTCTTACTAATGAAGAAAATGAGGAACAGAGCAGGCAAATAACATATTAATGTTAAATGGATGGTTATCAAATGGCTTCAGATTCTCATTCTAGTTTGTCAAACTTGAAACTCCTTGTTCTTTCTATACGACATATATCTCATATGATCCCCAAACTCTTACCTTTCTTCCTTTGTGTGCAAAATGGAATGGAGACGAATCAATGATTCTAGCCTATAAACCACTAGAATAAATAATTTAATGTGCATTTGTTTGTTTGCTAGCTCAGATACCTGCCCGGACGCCAATGAAGATTGTATTTTTAAACCTTGTCGTAATGAACATTGACAAATCAATCTCTCCAAAATCTTTTGTCATAGGTCAATCAACTTTTCATTACAGTAAGACATAGATGTAGCTGACACAGTCAAGTGAGCTGTCTTAATTCTATCAGCACATTTAGGAACAAGTGAGGGGGGATAGACCCTAAGATCGTTTAATAATAAACAGCCTGTGATTTCATTAAAATATTTTCTCAACTGAGTACTTTGTTCAGAAACGTACTAAGAACAGAGCGATAGATTGTGCTATAATTTGTATTGAAACTTGAGACTTAAAAAAAAATTTTAAAACCTTCTGATTGAAGGATAGTTGACATATTAGTTTCAGGTGTACAACATAGTGACTTGATAATTATATATGTTGTGAAATGTTCATGTTAAGTGTAGTTACGGTCTATTACCTAGTACAGTATTAGTCACTCTATTCCCTTTGCTATACTTTCATCCCCATGGGTTATTTATTTTATAAGGAAACTTTGTTTAACTTGTGATGTTTTAATAAGCAAACTGAACTGAAGTCTTGATTAAAAAATATAATTCAAAAGTTCAGTACCATTATGTATATTTGAATATTTATATCACGTAAGCTCCTGTTAAAGGTGGCATGGAGGAATGCTATTTAAGAAAAATCGACAGGCTAGCGAAAAGGCTCATTTTGGTTGTGACAGTTCCTCCTTGAGGATACCCCCAAACGGTGAGATCATAGAGCTAAGACCTGTTAACTGCTCTGCTGCTGTGTCATAACTCACAACCTAGAACCCTTTCTTTGAAATGATGATCAAAATACTGCTATGTAAAAAACAAATTGTAAAAGGGGAAGAGAAAATGCAAAACATTTTCCAAAAAATGTTAAATTACATTTCAAGCATGTCTTACATATATATGTGCAGACATGTTTTGAAACCCACCTGTTCACGGGGAAATAGCAGCCAATAGGAAACACACCCAGGTCTAAGGACTAGGGAAAGTTACAGTTCAGTGAAAGGAAAATGGTGTTCAGATGTGGCAGTCAAGAGGAGCTGGCAGTTTGGGTAGGCAATAGGCATCATGGGTATCAAACTATTACAACAGAAAGTTTGCAATTGATGGGTGGGCACGGCTTTCAGTGGCTCAGGCAAAAGACACGCCCATGATTTTCTGATTGAAAGATCTCTGCATGGGGGAAAGTCTCACTGGGGTTTGAGCTGGGATTTTGAGGTAAGACATCATCTCCCCCAGGGGAATAGTCAGAAATAAGGCAGACTCTTAGTTTTAGAAGTGTTAGACAAGTTATAAAGACAAAGGTCAGGGTCAGAGATGCAAAGCAGAAGTAGCATGGATATGTTAACTGCGTAGCTGTGAGGTCCAGACTGGACTAACTGCAAGGATGATCTCTTGCTGATCCCCAGAGGGTTACACAAAACCATCTTTACCCACTTCATCTGGAAAAGGCTGCAGTCTTTAAGTGCTGGTTCCTACAGTTGATCTGAAAGAAGGGGTAAATTCTGAAGGCTGAAATCCAGGTAGAGGTGAACAATGCACATTTAGATAACCTCAGATTAATTAAACCAGTGTTTCAAAACAGGTATTTTGTTAATAGATTTTCCCTTAGGAAAATGACAAGAAGCCATATTATCAAGGTAGTTTCAAGGGTCTATATCATAGCTATGGTGCATATATCAGATTTATACTGATATTAGGTACATATTTTACCTCTGTTCCATCAGAAAACTTCAAATATAATTCATATCAAACCACCCCCAGAAATAAATGACTGTGTTCTTTCTATTTTAATCATTTTTCTTCAAACCAGAATTCATTAATGGAATACAAAAAGCAATGCAATTTCAGAATGAAATCCCTTAATGTAGCAGTTTTAGTACACACAAACTGATTCAAAAGCATTTCATTTCCTCATAGTCACTATAGCAAAACTCAATAATCTGTATTCATTATATACAACAGCTCCTCTAGCAGGCATTCTTAGCTCTGAGCTATTTGCATGGTGTGCATATCACCAATTTGGCAAGGCTGGCATTCAAACAGTCATGTCAGAAGTGAGTATTTTGCATTATTATCAGATATATTGCATTTTTGACAGTATTCCTCTACTTTTATTTATTTATTTTTTTAAAAGATTTTATTTATTTTGTCAGAGAGAGAGAGAGCTCACAAGCAGTGGGAGCAGCAGGCAGAGGGAGAAGCAAGCTCTCTGCAGAGCAGGGAGCCTGATGAGGGACCCAATCCCAGGACCCTAACATCATGACCTGAGCCAAAGGCAGATGATTAACCAACTGAGCCATCCAAGCGTCCCACTATTACTCTACTTTTAAAACTCTCTTCATGATATTCTTTATTTGATAAATTTCATGTGGTTTTAAGGGTGAACATAAATAACCATTTCCCTAAAATTATAAAATTTGATTTCTTTATGATAAATATCTTATTTTTCACTTTTAAGACTATAAAGAAGTTTAAGTCACATTTTTATAAGGAGTGAAGGTTCACTTTCCCACAACAGAAAGAGATATATAAAAATTTCCACGTTTTGAATGTAAAATCAAGGAATTAATTTTAAGTAGCTGGTATAAAACCAATGTGAAAATTATTTTGCTTTTCACATGTTGATTGTATATAATATTACAAATTTACTTAAAAGGCTTTCTAAAGGAAATATAAGTTCCAAGAGGGCAGAGAGAGTGATGGTCTTACTCACCTCATTCCTAGCATGGAGCTGGAATATATAAGTGCTCAAGAAAAGCTTGCTGAATGCATGAATTCAAAAATAACAATATACTTAAGATATATAATTTAATGTTACATATTTTTGTTTCCTCAGTGAACACATGTTAAAAGCATAACCACTTATCCTGAGGCATTCTTTGAAAAAGTACTAAGAACTATTGTTTGTTATACTATAGCATTACTTGTGATTTTTAGTATTATGTGCTACATCCTCAGTGTTTTAGTCAGATGATACAGCAAGACACAGTGTATGGGCTCTGTATAACTCAGTTTATCAAAGAAGTGATATTCAGTCTTTCAGAATACATAGGAGTATAACGAAGAAAAATGAAAGTTCTCTCTTTCTTTCTCTCTCTCTCTATGGGCAAGATATATAACACGCTAGGGGCTGGGGGTTGGGAAATGATCATAGATGCTTCTGGAGGCTAGTCAGAGCTGGAGGGTTCCTACAAAGAGGACCTGGAGAGTTAGAAGAGAGAAGTGGGTCCTCATTCTTGAGAAGCTGAAACTATCAGACTTCTGAAAGAGTAATTGGTAATACAGTTGAAAGCTGTTTTAAATCCCAGTAAAGGGAAATAAAATTAGAAAAAATATATATATTTTGTGAAAGTCCATTACGTCCACCAAGAGGGACTGGGGGGTAGGAAGGCAAAGTAGAAGTTTACAGTAGTGCTACAGGCATGAAGTTTAACAAAGGCTGTACCGGGATGGGATGAGAGACATCTTTGAGTGAAGAGATGGTTCACGGCAGATTTACAAGGTGAAAAAAGGACCAAGAGAATGTGAAAGAAGGACTAGAGTAGGGGAATGAAGTATGTCTCGGGTTTTCAAACAGGAGATAGGTGGTATCATTGACTATAGTGAGGACATCAGGATTTTTATGGAAGGAAGATGATTACTTTGGTTTGAAGCTGCATGAATTTGATGACCCTGTGACTGACTCCTACTGGAAATGTTCAGCAGAAGTTGTAAATGCAGTAATGGAATTCAGACCAAGAACTGAAGTGGAGATGGAGCTGTAGTTGTTCAAGGCCTAGTTATTAAAAGAAAAATAAAATGAAGAAAATGGTGAGTTTTTCAAGAACTCAATCCAAATGGAAATGAACCTGCTAGTTTTAAATATTAGTAAGAAAAACCACTTTTTTATTAATAATTGATATCATAAGTACGTACTCACTAGCACAATGATTTCCAATCCTTTTGATATCGAGAATCACTTTTTAACATAATGATGATTATTCTCTTTTTTATGATTGTTGTCTTCATGTGTGTTTATTTGAGACTATACTATTGAGGTGTAAAGGTTAAGTGATCCTCTTAAACGAATTTATATTAGTCCCTGAGATTAAATACATTGGTAATATTTTTCGTATGTGTGAGGTGTCTATGATGGAATGTTCTAGGAAATATAAGCTGGTTAGATTTATTCTAGTTTTCCTGTTACAGTCACTGATGCTCCCTCTACCAAAGAACTCCTAGTGCCTTAGGAAGTATCCATAGCCGGGAAGAAAGACTTCACATTTTTAAGATTCTAAGTTTAAAAGGCACAAGTTACAAAATGATTAGGGGATGCATTTGAAGACACAAAAATCATCATTTTCCTTGCTCTCACACAAGATGGTTGACCCTCTGAACTGGAGAAGAGTGAGGGGTGAGGGGGTAGTGTGGAGAAAGAAGAAAAATGCAGTGTGGTCACAAACATTCTGTTCCCCATGCTGTGAATCTGGGTGATTGGAACACACTTAAACTCTCTTGGAAGTGTGAGAGAATGGCAGAGGTGCATTCTATGTCTCAGACTTGATTTATACAAAAGGGAGAAGCAGAGAGGGCCAGAGACAACTTCTCAAAGCTCTCAACTACTATTAAGTGGCATGGGACTTAATTTGTAAATTTTCTGTGAGCCCTATATGGAATAGCAAATAAGATAGAAGAGAGTGGTTCCTTCCCAGCAGGTGTCCTGATGAGACTGGAGAGCAAGCAAGGGATGGTTGTAGAATGGGTCACATGTCTGGAGCTAGAGAAGGAGACCTCCCAATTTCCACCAACCGTCACAGCCAGGAAGTCAAAGAGGGGGCTGAGTCAGCAGAGGGAAGAGAAGACAGTCATAATACAAGCTAACTGATACACATAATTGATAATAGAATGCAACATTGCTATATGAAAAATAGGGAAGGTAGACATAAAGAATTCAAGATTAAAAATGCTTGAATATTTCCTCTCCTTCACCTATTAGTGGGCATTAGTTATGATATTATGAAATTAAATAGTTGTGTTTTTCCTTTGCTTCCTGCCTATAGAGAGCCAGGATGGGTGGCTTATATTTCAGAAAATACACCCAGAGGAAAATCACAGGTTTAAATGCCGATCGTTCAGGAGATTCCCAGAGAGAGGAGGAAGAAAAATTGTAATGGGGTCAGTGGCTTCTAAAGAAGGATGAGCTATGAGGTAAGAGAATAAGAATTTCAAGAAAGAGATATCTTAAGCACTTTGAATATTATATCATTATTTCTACATCTTGGCTTAAAAGGGCCTCACTTTTAGAAAACTTTTCCCATTCTAGAATAATTTCACTCTCTTTAATCTCACAGTTCATCTCTGGAAAGATGATAATATTTATTTGGAAACAGTAACACAGCAGACACTTTGAATGCTGTTCGATATCAAGGAGAATGATTCTATGGGATGTGGCAAGATCAGTCATCAGTCATTGATGACCTTTTAGAGAACCATTTCCATGGAGGACCTGCAGAAGACAAATTGTAAGGGGTTAAGTAAAAATAAATGAGGAAGGAGAGAAAGAAATGGCTAAAGAGAAAAAAAAAATGTGCCCCGAGAAGAAGTGGTTAGCAAAAGGGCAAGAGAATAACCTACTTAAAATGTAGGCTAGAAAGGAAGAAGCCACTAGAGATTCCTTGAAAATCCTAGAGGGAGAGGAGAAAAATAGTTTAAGAATTGCTGTTAAGTTAAACCACAGTTATATTTAATAAATAAAGGCTTTCCTGCAGAGTCGTGTCATCGGTATTAGAGAAAAAATGTCCAACAAATAGTTATAATCTATTCATAAGCATGAAGTAAATCATGTTTGGGTATAATTAGTAAGAGAACATCAATAAAGGAGAAAAATATTTTTAATCTACTGATAGACCTGGAATAAATCATGCATTAGGTGTAATTACTGGGAGAATACTTGGATCATTGCAAATAATTTGACAACATGATTCTATTTAATGCACCTCCTTATTTTAAATGAAAACATGATGCTTGTGATGTATTTTATTGTCTGCTGGTTGTATCAGCACATTGAAGGGAAAATAAGAACCCTGTCAGGTAGTAAAGAAGAGAACTCTCCTAGAGTTGTAAGAATAGCCCAAACCTCCTAACTTTACATTAAATTTTCTTTGATGACATTAATTTCTTTTAAATTAAATCTCTCGCTCTAAATGGAATTGCTGTCCACAGTCCCAGTGCTGACTGCTGTCTCCCTGGCAGAATCCGGACCATATGACTCAGTCCCTGGGCCCAGTCACCGGGAACCGCTGAACTTCTCAGTCTTTGACCTTCTGATTTCATTTTCTCGGTCACTTCCCTTCCACAGACTCTGTTGCCCCACTTCTGCATTATTGCCGAAGTCAGGGAACGTGACTCCCATCCCGTGTCTTTCTCTTATCCTCCTCCCTTTTACTCCAACACTTAGTTCCTCTTCTTCAAGCACACCTTTCTTCATTTTACTCTCTTTTCCAAAAATCCCTAGCACCTCTGAGCATCTCCTTTGTTAACCCCCATTGGTTTTTTTCTCTTCGAGCAGAGGAAAAACAACATTTTGCCTCTCTGCCCGTAAAGGGAATCTATATATCTTACTTGAAGTTGCTTGTCTCATGTGGTATATATTGAATACATTCACATGTCAAAACTGAGTGTATTACATGCATTCTTCAGCTAAACTCTGTTCTGGGTCTTGATGGTATAAAGACGCATGTGCAGCTAGTAAAGGGTGAAAACCCATGGCCTTTGCCCTTGACTACAACAGTCTGGTGTGCAAGCAGATGAGAAAACTAGTGATTTCAACTTAGAATTCAGAAAAAGAGGACAGAGATGCGAGGACAAGTTAATGTTTTAGAAAAATTTAGCTGGTGGGTAGGATGTGAGGCACAGGTGGGTGGTTGAGCTGGGGGGTTGCTCACAAACAAATAGGATAGCACAGCACAACTGTAATTAGTTTGCTAATGTCAAATGATTGATGAAAGAGCGTGCTGGTTTAAATAGTGAGCAGATGGAGAGGTCCTACAAGATTTGAAACGGGGAAGTACCATAATAACACTTTGAGCTGAAAAGGAAACACTTTGGGACCATTGTGGAAGATGGATTTAAGTTGAAGGAACTAAAGGCAAATTCACTAGCTAGAGGGCTATTACAGTGGTAGAGGCGAGCTACTCTGAGTCTGAACAAAGGGAGTGCCAGCATGATGGAGTGAAGGGAACAGATTTAAGTAACACCTCTATGTGTGTGTGTGTCTCTGTGTGTGTGTTAAATTAATAGACTTTGTATATTTTAGAATAGTTGTCAGTTTACAGAGAAATTGAACAGGAAGTGGGGCATCAGGGTGACTCACTCAGTTAAGCGTTTATCTTCAGCTCAGGTCCTGATCTCCAGGTCCTGGGATCCAGACCAGCATCAGGCTCCCTGCTCAGCTGGGAGTCTGCTTCTCTCTCTCTCTTTCTCTCTGCCCCTCCCTACTGCCCATTCTATCTCTCAAACAAATAAATAAAATCTTAAAAAAAAAAAAAGAAATTGAACAGAGAGTACTAAGCATTCTCTATGCCTTCTCAACTGCTATCCTGGTTTTCTGTATTATAAATGTCCTACATTAGGGTAGATGCTTGTTACTGTTGAAGAACCCAAACCCAAAATGAAGCATTATTATTAACAAGAGTCCACATTTGGATTTACATTTGGGTTCATTCCTTGTCTTGTATAGTTTTATGGGCTGTGGATCCACAGGAATGTACAGTGTAATGCATCCACCAATATAGTATCATACAGGAGAGTTTCTCTGCCCTAATGCACGCTGTGCTTTATAGTTTCATCCTCCCATCTCTCGGAGTCAAAAGAAATTGTTGATCTTTTATTGTCTCTACAGTTTGCCTTTTGTTATGCAGTTGGATTCATACAGCTTGTGGTCTTTTTAGGTTGCCTTCTTTCACGTAGCAATGTGCTTTTATAGTTTCCTCGTGTCTTTTAATGGTTTGAGAGTCCTTTTCTTGTTACTTTTGAATGATAGTCCATTGTCGGGATATACCACAGGTTATCTCTTCGCCTACTAAAGGTCATCCTGGTTGCTTCCAAATTTTGACATTTAAAAACAAAGCTGCTATAAACATCTGTGTGCAGTTTTTGTGGGCACGTAAGTTTTTAAATGGTTTTGGTAAGCACTAAGAAGTTTGATTGCTGGATTGTTTGGTAAGAATAGATTTAGCTTTGTAAAAAAAAAAACCACCAGGTGCCTTGCAAAGTGGCTGCACCAATTTCCCTTCCCACTGGCAGTAAGTGAAAGTTCTTGCTGTTCCACATCCTTGCCAGCTTTTGGGGTCGTCAGTGTTCTGGATTTGAGCTGTTCTAATAAATGTGGTGTCTCGTTGTTTTCATTCGCAAATCCCTCTGGCTATACAATGTTGAGCATTTCTTCATGTGCTTATTTGCTGTCTGTATGTCCTCTTTGAGAAGGTGTTTGTTCAGATCTTTTGCTCACTTTTTAATTGCACTGTTTGTTTTGTATTGTTTAATTTTAAGAATTAGATACTTTGGATAGAAGTCTTCCTGCAGATAGGTGTTTTGCAAAATATTTTCCCAGTGTGTGTGTGTGTGTGTGTGTGTGTGTGTGTAACACTTGTCTTTCTCAGAGTAGAGGTTTTTAATTTTGACTGAGATTGTGTGGAATACATCAATGTGGAAAGCATGGACATCCTGACAGTATTAACAGTTTTGTTGGTTATTATTAACATTACAAGTATTAGTTACAGTTACATGCATTGCTCAATGCTTGTTTTAAGTGGGCAGTAAAGACACAGGAACTAGGGATTACTTCTAGATCTCTGATAAGGGCAACTAGAAGGGTATTGTCACTCAGTTGGGCATAAGGTTTTGAGGTGATAGTGATAAATTAGATACTGGATATTTAGAATTTGAATTTTCACATGGAAACCAGATAAATACAACCAACATAAAATTAAATAAATGGATCAGGAATATAGGGAACTAGGCAGGATATAAGTATTTGGAAATCCTCAACATACATATAATTGAGTCTCTGGGTATATAAGATGTTGCTTAGGGAGAACATATGATATGACAAGATGTTAGAAAATATAAAAATTTCAGGTGGATATTGGAAAAGTTGCCCAGGAAGGAACCATAGTGAAAATGGCAGAGGTGAAATAAAAATAGAGAAACAGTAGAGGAGTTGGGAGTTAAGATGGCGGAGAAGTAGGAGGACCTTGAACTTGTCTCATCCCTCGAACATGCCTACATAGTTATCAAGTTATTCTGAACACCCAGGAAGTCACTTGGAGGTCTGAAAGAACAAAAACTGTGGTCTGCAAGTAGAAAAGTGACCACCTTTTGGAAGGTAAAGGTGCAGAAGTTCACTTGGAGGAAACATAGCGGTGCGTGTGGTGGCAGGGAGGGAGCCTGCTTACAGAGGCTGCCGTGAAGTATTAGAAAATTATTTTGGAAGCCACAAAGGAAAAGAACGTCAAGAAGGAAATTTGTCAGCAGTGCCAAATGTAGTAAAATAATATGAAGGGTAAAAGTGCAAAGGAAAACAGTAATTCATGGACATGAATTGGTAAAGCCAGAATGTAGACAACTCATTAAAAAAAAAAAAAAATGCTTACCTTGGGACAGGGGACAATATAATTAAAGAGAAATGATAGAGGGGTTATGGAGAATTTTCACATTATCATTACAATTGCCACCATTAGAATAATTGTCATTATCATCATTATGATCATCATTACTTAACTGGAATAAATTGGAGTCTGTTTATATATTAAGGGCAAAGAATGAGTAGAAGGATGGAAGGTGAGAAACAGAGGTGTTTTCCCAGAGTCGTGTGAAGAGATGTGAGTCCAAGCACAAGTACAAAGAATTAACCTGGACAAAATTTCTTCCAAGCCATTAAGAAATAAATAGAGAACTTATTGAAAAATAACAGCAAGCTTGGTATTTGGGCTCTGGTTTTAAAAAATGAATATAAATTTGTAGTATCTAATAAATATCTAACAAAAGTTAATACAAATATTTCTGCTCTGATCCTGAATAAATGTTCAAGAAAATATTCGACTAGCTTATTTCCAATATTTTACTTTCAAACTTAGCCCTGATTTATTGGAGGAAAAGTATGGAAATTTGTAACTCCTTCTCCCTGAAATCATGCAAAATATGCAGGTAAAATTGAGACATGGTCAGTGAGGCATCTCACCAAGCTTTTTCTCCTTACTGTGAGTAATGACAATGCAGTGATATCAGATATTGTCACAGATTCATATTTCTCAGCAGGCTGTTTTCTCCTGTCTCAGCAGCTTTCTTGTGTCTCTAGAGATTGGTAGCAAGGTACTCTATTTTCCTATCTTCCCGTCTTCCTTTTTCCTGTGAGTTCCTCTAATGAAAGGAATTTGGCTAAGAAATTTGGAAAATATGGCTTGTGGGGTTGGGTGACAGCTGCCTCCCTTAAGATGCACAGCTGAACACAAAGGAATAGGAAAGTCAGCTATGGGCAAACAAAGTGATGACTGGCAAAATGAACTTTCCACTAAGACCATTCTTTGAAAAGATTCTAGGATAAAAGAGGGTTTTATTTTATTTTATTTTTTTTAAAGATTTTATTTATTTATTTGACAGAGAGAAATCACAAGTAAGCAGAGAGGCAGGCAGAGAGAGAGGAGGAAGCAGGCTCCCTGCTGAGCAGAAAGCCCGATGTGGGGCTCGAACCCAGGACCTGGGATCATGACCTGAGCCGAAGGCAGCGGCTTAACCCACTGAGCCACCCAGGCGCCCCTACAAGAGGGTTTTAAATAAAAGATCCAACATCCACTCAACAGTATGCTTGAATTCAGGACATTCCAAACAGGAACCCAAAGATCTGATTTCTAATGCTAGAGTTTTTACTCTTAACAGAATGCTAAGGAAGGCATCTACCACAAACTTACATTCTTGGGAAGATTTGAAGAGACTCATGTTTTGAGCTGGCCCGCTGTCTCTTGTCCTGGAGGTTTTCCCACCCCAGGGAGATGCACCACGTTAAGATAACACATAGGTGAGTTTATGAGTGTAATTGTGCAGTAGGAAACAAGGCAGTGTGGGAGAAAAGAGCAAGACATCTTAACCCCAGATATATGGTCAAGAAGATACATTTTAGAAAGATTGGCACCTGAAACTTGATTCCTGTAAAATGTCATAACCTTCTATCTCTTGGGAAGTCTTACTGAACTTCTACCTGTGTGCAAACTTCACCTTGCAGATTGCTCCTATAGATAACTTTAAAAAAAAATGCATAAGGAAGTGAAAAGTTACATTTGAAAGCAGGAAAACAAGAGAAAAGGAATTATCTTTCATGTTTTCATTTTGCTCTGAATTCCTCTATGAATTCATATTAATGTCAGTGTGGGTAGCTGGGAGCTGAAGTGCTGGATTTACAGATCATCAGCTTGAAATTTGAAGTGATCAAATTTAATCAGTTTTAATGAGGTCTTTCTCTTGCAATATTTCTATCACACTCCTCCTTCCATGGGTGCTATGGTGAAGATAGGTGTTCAGTGGCTGTCATCAGATCTATGCCCAGCTTCCCTTAAGAAGTCCATCCTCCCATCCAAGGGTGTCCTGGAGTTTTCTTATCACTAGTCATGTCTTCAGGCAGGTTCCAAGCTGCTAAAGTTGGGATGGTTGTCTCTTCTGGGCATGCCTTGTACCTGAGGTCTGTTCCTCTCAACCTCAGGTCTTTTTCCAAGTTTCAGATCCTCTCTTCTGTGTCTCTAGCTAGAAGCTGCTGGTAAATTAAGGCATTATTTGGCACAAGCCAAGAGCAAGTGCAAGCACTATCTTAAACCTTCTCTCTGCCCCACCCCGCCACACTCTAATGGCCCCATCACAGGAGTAGAGGGCACTGTCTCTCCAAATATACCAGTGGGAGATAGACAGGGTACCATCCTTCTCTCCTTAAATTCCGTACCTCTCCCCAGGGTTAGGTCCATAAATGAGAGGTAGTTTGGTCTCACTCCTAGTATCAATCCTTAATAATCTCACTTAATGATAATTTATTAATAAATTAATTTGAAGCTCAAAACTAGCATTGATCCTTTTGTCCTAGCCTTAATGTGTTTTATTCCTGAAATTTTAATGCCATGTGTTCAGTGGTTAAAACATCGAGTCAACTAGTGAAAAACATACTGTTTCAAAAACATTATTATCTTTACATTTGCTTTACGGGCAGAATGGACACACATATTTTTCACATAATTGGCTTTCCAAATAGCACCGTTCTACTTTACCTAAGGTCAAACATCCATAAAATATATTATGCTGTTTGAGAAAATAAGTTATATTGCAAGTGTAAAATTGCATTAAACTACTGTTATAAATTTGTTAAGTACTCAATGGACATAATGACAAGGAAAAACTAAATGATCTGGAAGGCATTATATGCTTATAATTTTTTGATAGAGATATTTTCAATAAACTTATTTATTGAAGTGTAACATGAAGACAGACATGCACAAATCCTAAGGCTATAGAAAGCCTTACCATGAATATGGATGCATTGTTCAAATTCTCAGGAATATTCTCAGAAACAGCATTTCTGTTTAACCTGAACTGCTCTATTCCCATTTGACCCCTGTCCAGAACTACAACTGCGTACTTAAAATGGATTAAAGAATAAATCTCCATTTTTGAGTGTAGGTACAATTTCCCCTCCATTTAGGTTAATAGCTACCAACAGTGATATATTCTTATCATGGCCAAATTTTCTTTCTCTGTTAGAGTTTTTCAACTGTTTCAATATGCTTTTTATCCTAGGGAGTAATAGGTAAAGAATTTCTGAAATATGTTTCTTTATTTTTCTAAACTGCTAGTGTTGTCACTGTCCCAAGCCCAGTAGACTTGATGGTATTAATGTATACTAGAATATTTGTGATTTTTCTCCCTTAGCTTTTTCATAGTTCTCTGATAAGACAGTCATTTGATTACATTAAGAAATTATGCATATTTAAATAATGATAGAACCCTAAGAAAATTGTATTGTGACCTTAAGAAATAATAGTTCTTTGCAGGGTGTTACCTATTGTAACCTTGTCAATTTCTAAATGGACAATCAAGCTTTTGGCTAATTGCAGTCATCCTTATTAGTGAGTATTAATTAAGCAATTATCAAAAGGTCAACAAAAAGGATTTTTTAAATTGAAAATAGACCAGACATCTAAATAAAGCATTTGTGCTGTCTGTGGGTTTAATATGTATATGATTTATGACAAGCATGGTTATTAAAAACCTTATGTTTCTGTCTTACTTATTGGGAAACAGTAGTTTAATTTTAACTGTGTATTGTCTCTTCTGCTCCACATGGAAAGTCCTCAGAAGAGTGAGTCTCCATTTCTATATTTGGTCCTCAAAGCCCAAATGGGGTATTTTTGAGTCTTTATAATCTCTGTATTAAAATAAAATTACCTATAACTATTTCTTTTATAACTTTGAAGAAAAGTGAAGTAAATTGGACCTAAAATTATGTTTAAGTGTTCAAAGATTAAGCTTCAGTTCTAGAGGTAATAAAGCCTCCTTACCAGTTTCTCTGGTTAACAGTGCAGTGACTTCATTTTTGTGAAAGCAACTTACACCCATGATCTTCATTCCTATTTTACTTACTAGCATAGTTCTTTACATGTCCTTGTAATGACAAAATTAAAAGCTAGTATTTGGAAGATCTCTCTTTCTCTCTCTCTTTTAACAAGAGCAGACTTTTAAATGGACTGGATTCTACTAGAGCATGGTACTAGGTTGATTAATGGCCCCTAAGATATCATATCCTAAAGCCTAGAATTTGTGAACGTTACCATATGTGGCCAAGACTTTGCAGATATAATTAAGATACTGAGACAGAGCTATATCCTAGGTTATCACGATAGACCCTAAATGTAATCACATGTGTCTTTTTAAGAGGGAGAAAGAGTCAAACTGGACTACACAGGATAAGATGATAAGAGGATAAGATGATACGAAGGTGAGAGTGAGAGAGATGTAAAGATGCTGGCCCTGAAAATTGGAATAATGTGCCACAAATGGAGGAATTCTGGTAGCCATCAGAAGCTGGGAGAGGCAAGGGGCAGATTCTCCACTAGAGGGAGTGCGTTCCTGTTGACAACTTGATTTTGGCCCAGTGATACTGATTTCAGACCTCTAACCTCCGAAAGTGTGGCAGAGTAAGTTTCTGTTGTTCTAAGCTACCATGTTTGTAGTGATGGTTTATAGAAACCATAAGAATCTCACAAAGGCCCCATGCATCATCTACAGACAATATGTATGACAGCTACTGGGTTATGTTATGCTAGAATGAATCTCTGTTTCTTTCAACTAAAATATTAACCAGATAAGGAAATTTTCCAAGTTTATCTTTCTTTAAAAACTACATTCTGTGTTCTTATAGCTTATTTACCACAACTGATTAACTCCCTAGTTACCTTTTTAAAATAATTAAGATTGGGGCGCCTGGGTGGCTCAGTGGGTTAAAGCCACTGAGGGTCCTGGGATCAAGCCCCACATCCGCCTCTCTGCTCAGTGAGGAGCCCACTTCCCCTTTTCTCTCTCTCCCTGCCTGCTTCTCTGCCTACTTGTGATCTCTGTCTGTCAAACAAATAAATAAATAAATAAATAAAATAATTGCGATTGTATTGTAAGAAACAAGAAAGAAGACTTTCTTCAATCATGACTCAAAATATAGCCATTACCCAGTATGATACCCAGTTGGATAAGTCCAAGTAATTTGCTTAATGGGGTGAAGTCTGAAAAGGTTCAAATTGTGATGCTTTTCAGCCATATTGTTGATGCTGTCTTGACTGAATTGCAGGTATATTAAACTTACAGTATTTTTGGTAGTGAGAAAATTTCGTATTCAAATTCCCATAATCGTAAACCATGTGACTATTGAAAAACAAGCTTTGAAAGGTTGTAATCATGACGCTTTCTTTCGTAGTTTGCACATAAATATATAATCATACTTTGAAATTTAAAAAAAATATTCCAGTAAAGTTTTTGGAATTTGAGTTCTGTGACATATTCTCAGGATTGTTCATGAATACTTTTTCTTCTGTTCAACTATCTTTAAAAGTGATGGAAAATGTACCATTTGTCAGCAGACTTTGATTGTGTTGTAGACTTGACGGTACAATAGGAGAAATCCTTTTGTGCCTAGAAGAAAGGTTTTGCATTTGAGAACAGCAAAGTGCAATCATGGAACAACTAATCTTAGCCCAGAAAGGAACTGGATGTACTTTCTTTCGCATGTAAAGTAAAAACTTTTTTTTTTTTTAAGTTTGATGTAAGTACTTTCTTCAAAGTACTACCACATACTCAGCTCTCAATCTTAAAATTATTTTATGAAGCATCATATTCCCACTTTATAGCTGAAATAACTAAGGCTCAGAGCAATTAAATATCTTCTCCTTGGACTAGTAAGTCAGTACTGGGAGGCAGGTCCGGCTGGGTCCTTCCCACCGCTGTTCAGTACTGCCTTAATAATACAGTCATTTCATTACTGTAATAATCTCGTAGTTTAACTTTGTATAAAGGAAATAAGGTTTTGAATATTTTCACATTTTGTTAAATATATCTTCTCTGAAATTACAGGAAAAAAATGTCATTTGGCAAATAATGAAATAGGGCCCTGCATTGAGGAAATAAAAGCAAAATGTTACCTCCTCAGTTTTACAGTGCGGTGTAATGAGGTCTTCAAAAGAGAGAAAAAAAAAAAAAAGCCATTATCTAAAGTGCCTCTGGTTCTCATACTTTTAATGTGATGAAATTAAGTTCCATCTTAAAGTGCAAGAACAAGCTATTTATTATCTTTTGCTTGTTTTTGTTGTTAATTAAAATGTAAGCAGGCTTGAACTTGTTTGGGCAAAACATGGTAAAATCCCAAGTCCTCATTAACATGTTTCTTTGTCATACTTTAGTCCAAGTCCCACCCTCTCCCATTCATCACTCTAGAGTTTTGTTGCAGGAAGGAATCCACAGAGGTTAGATAAGATCTGTGGTAATGGTGATGACCAATGATGATGACAATGACAAATCTGACCCAAAAGGGAGTCCAGCTGTGGGGAATTCTATGGTTCAGTCACATGTATGTTAAAGTCAGAATTCTTTCAACATACACACTCTTCTTAAATTTTAGAAGCTACTGCCTCAATGAAGACATTATCTTTAGACTCACTTCAATGAAAGAGTAAAGGAATCTAACATTTTGAGTATTTCCCATGTTCCAGGCACTGGACTGAGTTCTTGGCATATATGATCTCATGTGGCCATTGCAGTCATTAGTGTCACTCAGTTATTCCATCCTGACGGCACAACAGAATTATCCAGAGACATTGAAAATTAGTGATGCTTAGCCGACCCAACCCCGCCCCCAGAAAAATCACATCAGAATCTCAAGAGCCCTGAAGCAGATATTAATATTAATGTTATTAATATTTTAATAAATATTAAATATATTTTATTAATATGTTAACAAATAAATTTATTATAAATATAAATAAAATAAATATATTATTAATAAATATTAATTAATTAATATTAATATATTTTCTTTTTAAAAAGACTCCCAAGTGGATTAAAATATGAAGCTAGTATAGGGAAGGATCATCAGCTTTAAGGTAAAAATGTTGTTTTGTTTATCTCTCTTTGGTCGGTTTAAAAAAATTCAGGAGGACTTTTTTTGCTGAACCACCTTTTTAGCTAAAAATACATCTATGCAGTATGAGGTATTGAAATATTAACTCAGTGTGCTTTTCCTCATTCTTCCTCAAAATCAAAATAAATCAATAATCATAAAACTACTTACCCAAAAGACTCCCACCTAATTCTTATACACTTTTTTTCTCTGTACTCAATTTACTATTCCCTTCTGTAAGTCAAAAGCTTGTATCTGATCTAGGGAATTCCAGTGAAGAGAGTTAGAAGTTAGAATAAGGAACATGAAACATACATAGCACCTGGCCATGCCTACTTACTCCCATCATGTGAGCTAATTCCTCAGGACACACCCTATTTGATAATCCCGACATGGGAAACTACTGAGGCATAAAAACCAATTAAAATTGCATAATTTAAAATTTTAATAGTTTAAAAAAATTTTGGTAGTTTTTGATCTTCTCTATTTTTTATTTGTGCATTTACCATGTTCAATTTTGCCTCCAAAGTTTATTCCCACGTGAGTTGGGTTCCTTTGACCTGCTAGCATCTTTTCCCATCTAATGGACTGAAAAAAGAGATGGAACAGGTGTACAGATACTAGTAAAATTCAGCTAATGGCCCCTATGAGGCACATAAGAGATATCACAGAGAATTACTTTCTTAAAATAATACTGTTTCAGGTGCACCTTCTTCTATTCTTTTAAAAAACAAAGATTTAAAAAAAAAAAGCCAACTCTTCCCTAAATTAAAAAACAAAAACAAAAACAAAAAAACAAGCTTCGAAACTACCTTTAATCTTAGCCTAAGTTCAATGAGTTGAATTTTAATGTAGGGCTTTTTAAAATTTTTTTTAAAAGATTTTATTTATTTATTTATTTGACAGACGGAGATCACAAGTAGGCAGAGAGGTAGACAGAGAAAGAGAGAGGAGGAAGCAGGCTCCCCACTGAGCAGAGAGCCGGACCCAGGACCCTGAGATCATGACCTGAGCCGAAGGCAGAGGCTTAACCCACTGAGCCACCCAGGCGCCCCCATTTTTTTTTTACTTCCATTTTTTTGCTATGTCCAAAGATCACATTTTTTATAACCCTTCAAATATTTTGCAAAGGAAAATAATAATAATAATAATAATAGGATTAAAGATTATGATTTTAAAATAGACTTCTCAATAAAGGAAGATGTTCGAGTATATTAATGATCAATGTGTTGAATTGCTTATTTTGGGAATCTGCATTGCTTTTTCTAATAAGAATAGAGCCACCACTTATGTGGTACCTACTGTCTAAGATATAGTGCATATAATCTGATCTAGTCATCACAAAACATGCCTGTTATTTTCCCATCTTAAGAGGGCAGCAGCTGAGATCCAGAAAGGTTAAGGAACTTGCCTAAGAGGTGGCAAAGCCCCATGTGAATTCTCAGTGTGTGCTCCATGTCATACCAGCATGCCATGTGTTTCTCAAGACAATGACAGACCAGTTGAGAGTTAACTGGTTTGTGCTTAGGGCAAGAATTTGCTTTTTAGGTTAGAAGTCATGGAAGTCTCCAGTTTCTGGTAGGGCTCAGATCCATGTGTAGGGGTAATATGAGTTCTTCTTATAATTTTACCTGGTCAGACTTCTCTTCTGTCAATGCTATGTGTAAGTTGTGAAGAAGACCCCAGTATAGATGGTGTACCTAGCAGACTTGACAAGTCATTTTAAACAGTTTCCTCTCTATTACAGAATTATTTTTAGTAATAATCATGAGATGAAACAAATGATGAAAATGGCCAGAAAAGTAATGCAGTTAAGAATTGTTATCGAACTTTTACATAAATGTATATGATGAAGAAATAAATGTTTTAATCGAAGATTAATATATTTTATTTTTAAATTAATATATTTTATTTTTAAATATTTTTTAAATTAAATTTAATTTAATAATAATTAAATTATTTATAATTTATAATATTATATATATTTTATATATATTTTATAAATATAATTTATAAATTAAATTTAAAAATAAATTTAATTTAATTTAATTTATATAATTAATTAAATTAATATATTTTATTTTTAAATTACATTAATGTGTTTTTTATGTTAAAAAAAAAAGGATTACATATTGATCTATCATCATAGTGGATTATAACCCTACAAGTTCTTTCTCTGGTTTTCCGCAAACGTCTAACGGTGGCATACATAGAAAAGTATACAAAGATAAAATTAAAGTAAATCAACTTCTCATTCTTTATTTTTGTAGTCATTATGCTATTGATGTCTTTTTATAAATTGCTGTTTGAATTCAGATCTAGATAATGCCACAGAGAGACATGAATTTCTTCGGAACAAACTTTAGTGATCCTAAACTGCTATGAACTTATTGCAAAACAAATAGTACATGCCTGTGTCTCTATGTATTCGGGTAGAACTAGGAATTATCTGAATTAACTTCCATGCACCATAGTGTTTATTAAAATATAAGTAATAAAATGCTAACTAAAATGATATATATATACATGCATATGTATGAAGTATTTTATTATAAAAATTTTAATATATGTATTAATATATAAGTATTTAATATAATATATCAATATATATATTAAATATATACTAAATGATTTTATTATCTGTTAAATAGAGGTATATTTATTTATTTATGTAATTGAAACAGCAGTAACCATAGTAGTTTTTAGAACTGTGATGTCCACTGGCCACACATAGTTATTTGTATTAAATTTAAATTTATTAAAATTAAAGAAACTAAAATTTTAGTTCCTTAGTCACATTAACCACATTTACAATTCTGAATAGCCACAGGTAGCTAATGACTCCAGTGTTCGATAACACGGATATAGAAAATTGACATCATTTCATAACATTTTGTTGGGCTGCATTGATTTGAAACTTTGGGTCAGTCAAAATTTTATTGTGGAGAACTTCTTTATTACTAACATTGGTTAGAATTGACAGTGCAAGAAACTCATAAAAATCAGACTTTTAGTAGCTGTCATTATTATATAAAAATTCTCCTTAGACAATGCACTCCTTATTGCCATTGTGGGGACAGTTATTCCCACTGGGCTGCCCTGGGTTTGCCTCTGCTCCAGGAATCCATTAATGCTTCTATGGCTTTCATCTAATCTCTTCCATGTGGGTGGTGGGATATAAACTTTCTTTACCCCATCCATGAGGCTTTATCATGATTAGTGTGGTTTGGATGGCAGGTTCTCCTACCCTCTCAGGGAACATGCTCCATCAACCATTATCCATTTTTCTCTCCTTACTGGCAATTCATCATAAACCTGAGCAAGTTGTGTTTGATTTGACCCTTATGAAAATTCCCATTCTTGTACCTTGGCTTTGTTTTACATCTCTAGTCAACTCCGAAGCATTACATTTTGTGTCACATTCTACTTTCCTGGAATAGTATTCCATGGTCCTATTTGTCTCTCAGTCATTCTTCATTCCATTGCAATGTATCTTCCACAAAATCTGCTCTGGTCCTAGCCACCCAACGTCTACAGGAGTCATCCCTGACCCACCTCTGTGCTCCTATAGCATCAGGTGTATACTGTGTTCACACTATTCACAGTAGTGTGAGAGGTAGATTTGCTTGTCTCCTGTGCTCAAGAGAATATAAACTCCTAGAAGATACTAGAAATATTCAATTCTGAGCCCCCTGGACTCAGTTCAGTGCTTGTGAGCAGTCACTAAGTAAATATTTGTGGAAGAAAGAAGGGAAAGAAGAGAAGAAGAGAGAGAGTTTTACTATGATTTTGAATAACTTAGTTGCAAGTTAGGGGTAGGGGCAAGATGACCAGCAATTAAGATGAAGTGTATGCATGTCAGTTACATGTTCAAGATTACAGAGCACTTAAGAAGATGTATTACTACAGCAAGTAAATTATTCTAATGCTTAGATAATTGCAGATGTTTGATCTCTTAGAAATTGATACCCAAAACTCTTCATGGCTCTATTTAGTTCAGTGTAAAAAGTAGATGAAAGGTCTTGCTTTGTGTTAAGCACATGCTCAAAATAGAAGATAGTAAAATGACTAAGACATTTTGTCTGCCTTTAAAAGATAAATTTGTTAGGAACAAAGCACAGAAAAAATGAAAGATAACTGTGATGATAATGAGAGTTAGTGTTCATTTAACACCTACAATTTGCCATCATGAAGTGCAGCAGATCTTGGGTTGGGGAGAGCTAAGGTAGAAGTTACCAGCCGGGCACATTTGATCCTCTTACTACCAATCAAGCCAGGCTCTTTAACAGGTTATGCTGGGTGAAAAGCATCAGTAAACATATTGGTTCTGGGAGTTAAATAGTACATCACAAGTCCCACTGTTTTTCTCTTAAACAGTCAAAGCCAGGTATCCAAGCATCCCCAGAAATAAGGAGACACCTTCCCAATATAGCTGTAAATTAACTCTGTCTGCAGAGTTTCTAACAGAAAGACAGGTTGGCCATGGTGATGAGGACATAGGAAAGGAGTTTTGGTTGGAAGACTTGAGGGGAAGGATACTGATGAACCACAGGTGAACCACATAGCAAAGTAACAGGAGTGAGAGATGTTTTCCTAGAGCTCTGCATGGGCAACAGGTAGACTCGAATGCCAGTAATACAGTAGTATTAGTCACTATGAAGCACTCGCTATAAATCAGTAATTGTGGTAAGCGCTTCATATATATAACCTTTAACCACATAAAAACTCTGTAATAGTGGTCCCTCATTTATAGTTGAGAAGACTGAATCTTAGTGAGAATAAGTCATTTGTGTAAGGTTAGATGAAAAGAAAATAATGAAGCTCCATCAGCCTATCTCAAAAATCAGTGATTATAATTTTACAGCGCAGTCTATAGGTACAGGTCAGTAAAGATTTGTGTTTTTATTTAGGACCAAATGCACAAAGGGATCTGGTTGGTAATTCTGAAGTACAGTTTTCTGGGTTTTGATAATTTCAAGGTCCTTGAAGAAAATGTGAGGAGTGGTCTCAACCCAGAAAGACTTGTTTTCATTTAAGCACCCTTCCCCACTTCGTCCACATTTGTAGGGAATTCCAGTTGGGTAGTATTTTATATATATATATAATATATATATTATTATTAAGCTGTACTTAATTCATTCACTCCAGTACTAGTTGGGTAGTATTTTATATATAAATTATATATATATATTATATATATATAAATAATATATATTTTTATATATATTTATATATATATAATATATATATAAATATATATAAAAATATATATTATTTATATATATATATTATATATATATATAATGGGAGTAATTAAAAAAATATATATATATTTTTTTAATTACTCCCATGATCAATACTTGGCATCATGATTGACCTTTCACTCTTCTTAAGAAAACTCTAGAGACAAGATTGCCTCATTCTTTTCAGCTGTACTTAATTTTGGCCTGTCAATATGACAGATGTCAGGGAAACTACTTGGCTTTCTTCTTAATCTCTTAGGCTTAGGGGCTGTCTAACAGCAGGCCTGATTCCGGTGATGAGCTGGCTGTCACATCTGTGAATAGCACCAAGGAGAAGAGCGAAATAGATGTATGGAACTTAATGGTATACTAATAAAATCATTGTAAACAGAAGTAATCAATTTCATGAAGTGGCCATATGAATATACTCTACTGCATCATACAGATGTAGATATTGATGTGAATATATATGTATGATATTTGTATATACATTCAAACTCATGAACCACAATTTTATATAGAGAGAAATAGAAATTACCAAAAGAAGTTTTACTTGCATTGACTTCTAAACCTCTTGTTTTTGTCATTCCCCTTAATCCTTTAGTTCAAAGAAACCAATTTCTACTAAGGTAAATCTCTGTTTTTTCTCAGTCTTATTAAAAAAAAAAATCTTAATAGTCTTAGTTAATCAATAGTGGTTATTACCAAGTATTCACAAGTGTTTCATTAAGGGGGGAAGAAACCTGGCCATAGGTTTTAGTTTAATTTTTTTATTACAAAATAAAATTTAAAAATTGAGCACACTATTTTTGAATGATTTAAGACTAAATTTTTGTTATTTCTAGAGTAATGAGTGATACCTATTTTTCCTACAGTGCATGTCTCTAGGTCTTGATATATTTGCTAAAGAACAGAGTCAGTAAATGACAACAATCAGTATATGTGTATTCTTCCTTTGTTCCCAAGTAACTGCAACTGGTTATTTTAGATCACTATGCTGAAATTCCAATAAGATGATTTAAAATGAGTATCATACAATGCTTATGAGAGACCAAAATGTATTTTTACAGCACATATTTTTCTCTGATTGTTGTTTCAAAATTGGTTTGTTTCTTGGCTAAAAGGACTCACATAACATATTGGTATTCTGGGTCCATGAAATTTTAATAGGTATTATTTAAGAAAATAGATTTTATGAGAAGGAATTGAAACCGTTGGGACAGAGCATACTGCATAAGCTTCTTTATATGTAGTCTACAATATACCAGTTTTCCTTATGAGTATCTAAAAGGGTAGTGTCATATATTGGATTTTCTAAAAATATTCGACTCTAAATCTCTTTTCAAGAGGAACTTCTTGATGATTCCATGGTCATAAAATATCCTTTGGGGAATATTAGATTAGATGCTCTTGAAGCTTCTTGGAAGTTCAGGCAATGCTAGTTTTGGACTGAAACCAATCTCTAGTTAATACACAAAGTAATCCCTACACAGATTGCTGAACTTCTGCTTAATTAATAATCTCTACTCTTTTTGTAAATAAATTTTGGAACTTATTCATGTCTAGAAACAAGAATATCAGTCAAGAGTATATCATTAGTTATTATAAAAGAAGCATCAAAATTTTATGTCTCGTTGGAATTTAAAGGCTTTTACTTCTTAAAATAATAAGTTTGATTTCCTTTTGAGGATCCTGTAGTTTTTGGAACACACAGAGGCCCAGCTGTTCATCTCCTTCTACAGTTTCAAAGTTCATGGATTTTTTACTTACCAAGATTACTAGATCTTCTTCTCTTCTGTAAATGATACACCATGTGATCCCCCATGAAGACCTTTAGGCCAGTAAGGCACCATTAGTATACTGAGATAGTGACATGGTACATAGATCTTACATAAATAGCTTTACTTTTGTAACTCACATTTCTCTGAAGAAAATGCTACCTGCTCTACCTACCTCACAAGGATGTCAGGAAATAAAAATGAAAGTAATGCATTGTGTATGAAAATGTTTTCTAAGTTGCAAAACAGCCTACAAAGACAAGGAGCTTCAATAATGATAATGATCTTAGGTCCCAACTGTACCTAATGGATTCTGAAAAATAGAGCAGCTTATAAGTTAACCAAAGACAATACATTCTCTGGCTCAAATACAAATTGTGTCAAGGCAAATGTTTCACAACTTTATTCATTTTGGGAAAACACTAGCAGAGATAAACAAATTTTGATACTGATTTTAAAGAGCTCTCTAAAAATTCAGAAATGAAGTCTTCAAGAAACTATAAAACAATTGAGTTTTGTTTTTGTTTTTGTTTTTTTGTCTTGGGTTTATGTTTTTGGACTATTCTCACAACATTGGAAGAGCACAATTCCCAAAACAGTTTTTTTTCCCCCAAGTTATGCTACTGTTCAAGGTAGAGTTATTTTGAGTGAACATCTCTGAGGCACTGAAGGAAAAATACTGAAAGTGTCTCAATGATCAGAATGTTTCTTTCTTGGGAAAGTTCTATAGTACTTTTAAAAGTACAGTTCAGAATGTGTCTTTGCACTCAATTTTGATTTTTATACAACTCCCAGATATTTCTACAACAGCAAAATATCTAAGGAAGTAGTTAAAAGAAGGAAATGTAAACCCAGCTAAGATGCCATTCTTTTTGGTGCCAGGAAAAAGCCATAGTGTTATGCTACTGAATAATATATTTTGAGGGTCATATAAATCACA
This sequence comes from Lutra lutra, assembly GCF_902655055.1. Lineage (NCBI taxonomy): Eukaryota > Metazoa > Chordata > Mammalia > Carnivora > Mustelidae > Lutra > Lutra lutra. The sequence continues at coordinate 33,277,656 of NC_062288.1, forward strand.
TATTTTATGTGATCAAATCACATATTTTTAAATATAATTAGCATATTTTAAGGAAAAAGATCTAATTGCACTTTCCATTGGTCAATTCAGGCTATTAGAAGTTAAAGATAAAAGAAAAATCATCTAAAATCAATTTTTACTTTATCTAAAAGTATTTGTAGTTTACTCCTGTGATGTGAAACCCTCAGGATTTTTTCTACCACATGCAATCAATTTTTCTTTAGAAAAATTAATCATACTATGCATGATCTTTCATAATGTTTTGGCACTTAAATATTTTCATGGGTGTTTTTGTGGACATCATAATCACACATTTAGTATTTAGTATTTTCCTTGTATTGCATTATAATGAATATTATAATTTTTAAGATTTTTAAAATTTTAAAATTTTTTATTATGTTCAATTAGCCAACATATAGTACATCATTAGTTTTTGAAATAGTGTTCAATGATTCATTAGTTGCATATAACACCCAGTGTGAATATTATAATTTTTAACCAGTTCCAATTGTTGGGCATTTAAGATCTTTAATATTTTTTCCTAGGATAAAAAGTACTTTGATGTACATTGCTAAACTAACATTTTTGTACAGTAGACAATTATTTTTTTCAGGTTCAAGCCCTTAGATGTGTAAATGTTAAGCTTTGTCAAAATTTAGCACTTATAAAATTTTAAACATATTTCTAGATCTCCTTTAAGAAAATGTAGCAATTTTCTCTCCAACTAAGTGTACAGAAATGTCCTTTTGCCCATCTTTCTGTCATTATGAAAGTGTTAGCAGAAATCTTTTTTCCTTTCCCAGTCTGTTAGATAAAAAGTGATGTTTCCTTATTTCAGTCTGAATTTATTTTATTAATAATGAGGTCAAACTTCTTTTCATATGTATATTGACCATCCCTTCTCTCATGCGGAATACATTAATACTCCCTCTCTTCTGTACTTTGTTTATATTTTTCTAATGGACATTAGCATTTTGTAATTGAAGATATTTTCTCATTATCTGTATTTTCTATTCTAAATAACTAAATTGTTGTCTTTGCATTTGATGCATCTCTAAACAGTTCCCATTTCATTCTGAAACTAACAGGAGAGCCTATAGACATGGCATCTGATCCTTCCAAAGAGAGCCTGGTGCACTCAAATGAGAACTTCATAACCATGTCTTATCTGTGGTTCTTAAGTGGTTGGTGCCAAGCGAGAGAAACTCTGCCCACATTTGTCTGAGTGTTTCTGGGTGTGGTCTGAGCCCTCCTTGCAGGAAACTACAGCTGATTCTTGGTCACTCTGTACCCCGGCTACTTCCAGGGGCAGACCTAGGAACCTGCATTTAATCTCTAGCTGATTTTTTTTATGTGCTGAAGTTTGAGAACCCTTGGTTTCATTAATATTAGAATATTAATCCCCACATATATTCAAGACAGTAGTCTCAAAAAAGACTTTTTGAAGGCTATTATTTTTATCCTTAGTGCTCCTTACTTTATACATGAAGCATTATAGAAAAAGACTCTTCTACATATTCAAAACTTTAACTTGAGGTAACTCAGCAAAGTACTATTACTTTGTTAGATGAGCATCGTATTTTCTTTGATCATTATGACTTCCGTTATGTCTGAAGTTAAAATAAATACTCAATTTTAGAAAACTTCACTGATTCACATTGCTGTTATAATTATCTAGCTTATTGAGATACATGACACTATGGCCTTTATCCTTATTTTAATGTTGTTATTGCATATTTATCATTTATTAAAAACTGCCACAATCATCTGGGAAGCAGGGGAAGAATGAAAATAAATGTGCTATCTTCAAGAAAACAAATGTAACAGTATCTTCTCAGAAACAGATCAGAAACATTTCTTTCCAGTTGGCCTTGAGGTCTCCAAGGCAGAGAATAATAGAGTAGGTGCCCGACTCTTATGTAAGTGATAATTAACACTTTTTGAGTGCTTATTATATGCTAGGAACTGTGATAAGACAGTTATATTTATTAAACCCCCATATTATTTGGTGAGGTTAAACACTAGTACTTATTAGTACCCCCTTACACAGATTAGGATAGCAGGTAAGGAGAGATTAACTTCCTCATGGTTACTTAACAGGTTGGTGACAGAGCAGTGATTTTCTTTCCCTTTTTTTAAAAAAATATTTATTTATTTATTTTGGGGGGCAGTGTCCATGAGCAATGGGGAGGGGCAGAGAGAGAGGGAGAAAGAGAATTTCAAGCAGACTCCTCATGGAGAGTGGAGCCGGACATGAAGCTCAATTCCATAGCCCCCAAATCACGACCTGAGCTGAAACCAAGAGTCAGATGCTCAACTGACTGAGCCACCTAGGCTCCGCATGGCTGTAGTGATTTTCTTAAACACCAGCTGGCCTTTTCAGTCATTTCCTTCAGCTGGCTTCTCTGAAGTTATTGAGAAACTTTGCCTTGACTTTCCTCTCATAGTTCATTAATAATAGTAAAACACTCTTCTAGAAATCAGAATCTGCTACATCCTATAACACCTCCCTTCCCCCCACCCCCATTCCACCTGTTCCAGGATCCTTCTCTTCTTTAGGAATTCTAGTGGCTACAACTTCTGCAGTAGTTAACAGAGAGGGCACTCCAGTAGCATCCAATAAAGCAGTTCTGACAGCCTTAGTTGGATCACTGATTCCTTTTTCCACCATATTCACAAAATCTCCAAGCATAGTGTCATTACCAGCTTCTGAGGACCTTGACATAATTTTTTTCAACTATCACTGATCCTTCAACACCTGCATTCTTAGCAATGGTCACTGCAGGAATTTTGAGTGTTCTCTTAATAATTTCTATACCAATTTTTTGGATCTTCATTAGCTGGATTCATTGAATCCAAGGCTGAAATGCACCAAAGCAGGGCTCAACTCCCTCCCAGAAAAATGCCTTCTTCAACAGCAGCTCACATAGCCCTGAGGGCATCTCCAACTCTGCCTTTCTTTTCATTCATTCAAATCATCTGCCCCACTAACTGCTGCCCCACAGCTACTTCATCTCAGAGATATGCCAGATAGTCATTCAACTTCTCCTTTTCATATCCACTAATTGTGATGCCTAACTGCTCAGTGATTTCTTGAATATGAAGATTGAGCCTTGTCTCCTTTTCCTTTTAAGAGCATGGCATCATCTTTAGTCACAAGGACCTCTCCAACTTTTTTTTAAGTCATAAGGCTGAACATCTCCAAGATTTAGATTCAGTCATCCTTCTCCAAACACTACCACCAGTAGCAATAGCCATGTTTAAGCTGGTCCTGTTGTCACCAAAATCTGGAGCTTTAACTGCTACAACTTCAAGACCAACTTTCAGCCTATTCAAAATGAGCATTCTCAGAGATTCTCCATTAGTATCTCCAGCAATTATAACAAAGGGCTTACGGTGAGCGTTGGCAATGTGAAAAGCATATACAATGGACTGGAAACTGGAAATTTCCTTTTCACTCAGTAGAACATAAGCATCTTGGAATTCACATTTTTGATTTATTGATATATTAACAAAGTATTAAGAAATAAAATATACTAGGTACCATATATCTTGAAATGTTATAAAATCAGTTCTGGTGGCATGGTATCTGATTGTCACCAAGAGAACTCAAAAAGCAAAAGATATACTGGAATGGTGTACCTGCCCATAGAGTAAAGAGAGTGAGGTTGCATCTCACTGGAAAGGCAGCTGAAGGGCCCTTTATCCTGGGAGAAGCCTGAGGGACTTGTGTTAGAAAGCTGTGGCCTGTCTACCATTCCGAAGGGACATGTCCCAGGAGGATGACCTGAACACAAGTGCCTCAGGAGAGGAGGCGGCAGTCCAGGTGGAACAAAGCAGCTAGGCTGGAGGAGGCAGTGGCTGCATCAAGGGGATTATAATACAGAAGACTTAGAGAAAGTATCTCTAAGAAAATCACAAATGTATCCGAGAAGGAAGTAGAGACTTGGCACCTGCCATGAAGAATGCTCAGATGCAGCTTCTAACTACCCCAGCTGTGTCAGGCTTTGCTGTTCATGAATCTTCTCTTTACCAGGTCTGACCTTGAGAGTCAGCGATAACACTGTGAGGGTGGAAGGAGGTGAAATGAGTCGCAGAAAAGAAGCATCTTCATCTACAGGTTTATAGACTGGAACTGGCCCAAACTGGGGAGGCGGGGGGAAATACTTTAAACATTGAACATTTTTAATAACAAAGAAGCAGATTCCTTCTTTCTCTCTCTCTCTCTCTTTAAGTAAATCCTAAAGGAATATTTATTTCCCCAGAGTAATGGGAAAAACTGAGAAACCTGAGAAGATTTTCATCCCGGTTTGGGGGGAGTGGGCAGGAGATCTCCATCTATAGAGCAGGTAGAATGGGACAGTGAGAAGACAGGCCCCTTTCTGAGCTTCCCTGACCTAGTTCAACAACTACAGCAGCTGAGTGAACCTGATGTTTCACAGTGAAAATGTATATATTTTTGAAGGCCCTCTGAGGAAAAATGATATTAAAAATTGTGATTCCAGTGATGTCACAGGGAAAGATAGTCACCTATTTCACTAATCCTTGGAACAGGCTTAAAATGTCTCCAGAACTATCTAAGGTAAAATTAGTTAATATCTGTGAAAACTGTGTAGCTCACTGCTTGGCACCAAAGCATTCATGAATAGTTTGTTTTTTCCCTTAGGAAATAGGGTGTTTTATTAGTAGAGAAAAAAATGAAAAAAAATTTGTTATGCCAGTTTCCTGTATTTTCAGAAAGGAGGGATTAAGCGTTATAAAATCCTTTTATGAGCCCAAGTATAAACTCTGATAAAGCCTATAGTTTTAAAGAACTGTTACATAACTGCTTTTAATCTGACTCATTTATATTTTCTATATAGAAGCATAAGAACACATTTCATAAAGTTCCCCTTCTTTGGACTGTTACAAATTTGGTCTAGAAACCGGAAGTGGTATGGCTTTGGAATCACGTCTGCCCTCCTTAGAAAGGATAAAGGCAAGTTCACCTATCTGTGAAGATCTTTGATTTGAGAGAACATAGAACTGAAATTGACTTTATGCATCGCTTTTTACAGAGAATTAGATTAAAAAGCCCAATATGTAAGTCTGCTTTGTTCTAATTTAAAAGATAATCATAATATCTTCAACACTGTGGGAGGTCTCTCAGTAAACATGGATTTATACTTAGCACAATTTATTTGAAAATCAGAAAGGCTGACAAAATGGTCCAAATATTCAATTATTTCAGTTTTAGAAGGCAGATATTACTGAGAAGTAATAAAATATTGCCAGCCTGCATAGGCAGCTCGTCATCACTAGTAAGATGAAAAGACCAATTATGCTTCACACGGACAAATGTTGATTAAAGGGTGGACTTCATAACTGCCTGGCCATGTTTGAGTCTGTAATCACAGAGGAGGGGGAAGGAAGCACCCAGCACACCACCAAAAGCTGCAAGGAGTCGTCATCTGATGAAGGGGAAAAGATGGGAAATTTTTAAGAAAATGTCAGAGGAAATTGCCTGGTGGTAAGAGCTCTACTTATGTATGACTTTGAAGGAAATTGTCTTCTTAGAAAATTATAAGTTCTCAAAATGTCTTAAATAAAAAAAAAAATGGACCTATCTAAGCATTCTGGAGATCAAGCTTGGTATTCTCAGACTTCAGAGAAATTGTTTTTACTTGTCACAGGTCTTCACTCTTCTGAGGAAGACTCAGGAACTGTGTGAGTTTGGATTTGCATAGGGGATCCAGAGAGATACTCAACTTGCTTTCCATGCAAGCTTGATAACATTAAGGTGAAACTAAGACCCCCAACTAACTAATAACTAAATACTTACTGAGGAATTTTGTATGTGAATAATTACATGCAATTTCAACCAAGATAGCATATATAAAATGCATAATACAGCCCTAGACAGACAAGGTGATACTATGCCTATAATTTTGATATGTAACAATTGGTACATATTCATTGAGAACATAGTGAAATATACTTAGTACTGTACTGTGCCTAGGAAGGATAAAGGAGGGAGGTAATAGAAGGTACTAAGAAAAAAAATAACATGCATGATAAAATTTTTAAAAATAATATGATGCAGTTTATAATTAAGTACCATGTTATATAACTCAGGATTATTAAAGTGCAGGAAAAAAACTAAATGCAGTGAGAACTTGCAGGGGTTTTTAGAAAGGGGAGAACTTAAAGTGGGGCTTGAAAAATCCATAAGTATGGGAATCTAGAGGTTGAAAGGGAAGAAATTTCAAGAAAGAGAAACAGCAGCCCACAGGTTCAAGGGAGGGAATGGCCAAGAGATTGGATTAGGGAACCAGTGTAGTGGAGCCAGATTTACTAGAATGGAGTCCCAGCTCCCCAATTTAACTGGTGTAACCTAAGTATGATGTGATCCTTCTGTGCCTCACTCCCATCATCAGTAAAATGGAAGTAACTCTTGTATTTATGTGAAGATATTTTGAGAATTAATGAATTTACATATTTAAAGCTCTTCTACTAGGACCCAATACCTAGGAGGTATTCAACAAATGTTAGCTACTATTACTATTATTAGGTCGTTGTACACTGTTAAAGGATGTGATTTTCATGCATAGAATGAAGCCAGATTATACAACAACAGCAACTACCGCTTGTTACAGATGGAGTGATGGACACCGTCCTCTACACTTGGCCTACATTGTTTTCTTATTCCTAACAACCAGCTCTTGGAGAGAGGGAGACAGAAGTATTATTTCCTCTCACTTTACAACTGAGGCAGCTAAGAATTAAAGAAGCAATTTTCTCGAGCATTCTGCAGCTATTAAAGAAAAGCCAAGAGTTGGAAGAGCCATCTTTTGGCCATCACTCCCATGTTTGAAACTTCTGCATTATGATGCTTGAACTTATAAATGATAGAGGATCCTGAGATTGAGGCGGGAGTCAGACACAAGTTTACTAGATGGGTTGAAAGTAGAAAAGAGTTCAGATTCAGGAAAATCAGCCTGGTGGTAGCTGGTGGCAGCTGAAGTACTCTAGGAAAGGTGAGGTAAATAAACTCTTAGGATGGCAGCCCTGAGACCTGAGAAGGAAAAAAGGAAAAAAAAAAAAAAAAAAAAAAAAAAAAGGAAAAGACTTTATCCTGGGCCCTGAAAGTGAGAGACAGTAATTTTGACTCTTGATGATGGAGCCCAAATGACTAGGAGAATGGTAGCTTCTGGAGGGCTGGCTTGGAGAGAGGGTGCAAAAAAGGACCTTGGTTCCTTGTATGTAAGGCCAGGGTTAAGAGAGTCTCTTTGTCTCCGTGTGTTTTGCAATGATAGCTGGGCCCATCTTCCAGTCCCTTCATGAGATTGGAAATTAGCTTTCTTGTTACTGGGTTGCATTTCACTTGTCCCTTGGGAGCTCTTGCTCACATTTTCTAAGCTGCTTGCCGTAGAGATGTCATTTAAGGAAGGACAAATTAGTCCGGGAAGACAAGAGTTGCTCCTAATGCAGTTGAGAGTTCTCTGTTTTGTAGCCTCAGACCCTTTACGAGCAAGGAGTAGAAATAAACATCATGGCTAATGCACTTCAGCAATATAAAAGGTTTCTACAAGGAAAACGCTGCTAACAGTAAACAGTTTATATAAAGCAAAGATAAATCATAATGGAGTGGTAATTTGAGTTTGTATTGTACATCTCCTCAGGGAATTCCTAGTGCTCTAAAGACACTATCTCATTACTACCTGGAGTACCTCTGAGAAATATGCAAAAAGCATCATTTTCTTCAATTTTTGTAGAAGGACCTAAGTCACAGGGAATTGATGTGGCTTATCATTATATGAAAGTGGATTACTCATTTCCATGGAAAGGATTGTCTCGGGAATGGGCTGATTTTCTCATGAAATTAGTCACTCAACCTCAGGGGAAAAAAGACCACTGAAGCCCCCCAGAAAACAAGCAAGCAAAATACCCTTTAGCAGATTTCATTACCTATTTTAGGAGCCCTCTGGACTTGTTTGAACCTAAGTAATGCAACTAGAATCAGAATAGCTTTTATGGACTTTATCCATTAGAATAACTCATCACATATTTATTTGAAAGTTTTTGATGGGAAAGATGAAATTTTTAAGGGAAACTGTAAGAAATGTGCAGCTTCTAGGCAAGTGTATGACATAGTGGAAATAGAGCCGCCCTTGTCGCTGCCCTTGTTGCTCTTCGCCATCTCAGGCCAACCTTAATGACAAATGGACGTGCTCACCAGAGCATGATCTCTGCAGCCAGAAATGACAAATAAAGATCGATCACTTCCTTAGTATTTCAGAGGAAATTGCAACGGAGCCCCCTAACTTTTTAGGCATGCTGCTCAATAGAGTACCTACCACTACTGCGCAATGACAGAGTGTGATCTAACTGCTTCTCTGCACACCTTTCCCATAATCCTCCAACTCCCTGTCTCGCCTTAGGTGTATAGATTTAGAAATCACTCAAGCCAGAGTATAGTTCTGGAAGATTCTAATGCTTGTCTTCCTTGATGATCATTTTGGGTAAGGTTGCATAGAGCAACTTAGCTCAGTATGTTTGGTTTTTTTACTCCCACATGTAATATCCCACATTTTGTTGCTCTTCATTGTGTGTTGCTAAACATCCTATCTTCCTGTTAATTCACTCATGGAGGAAAATACATTTTTTAACTACTGATAATGGCCTTCTTTATGGATACAGATCTCTGGCCAATGATTAAGATTTGTTATATATTTTTTGAGTTTTTATTTAATTTTTTTATAGAGAGATAGAGAGCGCACAAGTGGGGGTGTGGGGCAAGGGTGGGGGCAGAGGGAGAGGGAGAATTTAATCAGACTCCATGCTCAATACGGAGCCTTACACAAGTTTCGGTCTCAGGACCCTGAGATCATGACCTCAGCCAAAATGAAGTCAGACACTTAAGAGGCTGAGTCACCCAGGCGCCCCGAGATCTGTTATTTTCGAAGAGTTTCATTACCTTGACCTTATTTCTTTAAATACGTATTTCAATTTTAGGAAATGACATTTGAAGAATAAATCCTGCATTTATGGTCTGTTAAATCATTCAACATGAACCCTTGTTTTCAGTCACAGAGTGATTAGGAAACACTGATTATAACTGCTAATTAACAAACTATTCTAAAGTAAATAAGGACCCAGACACCTGAGTGGCTCAGTCAGTTAAGCATCTGCCTTCATCTCAGGTCCTGATCCCAGGGTCCTGCAATGGAGCCCTCCCTCTTCCTCTGCCTGCCGCTCCCCCTGCTTGTGCTCACTCACTGTCTCCCATAAATCAATAAAATCTTAAAAAAAAAAAAAATAAGCACTGGGTGTGATGCATAAACAATGAATCTTGGAACACTGAAAAAATAAAATAAAGTCTAATAAATAAATAGGGCCAAATTAAAGTATTTATCATCATTCTTTTTCATGCCTGACCTCCAATAAATATCTGCATGTGTTAATCTACAAGGTACTTTTTCCGACTTGAAAAGTCTGAGAAAGTTGGGCATTCTGGTGTATATTTATGTGAGATGTGGAGCCATATATAAGCCAAGAAAGTAGCTGAGGTATTTACTGATCTTGGATTTTGTCCAAATATTGCATAAAGGTGCTTGTGCAAGTGCTTTTTCTCTAAGTGAGCACTCAGCTAGTCTGTTCCTGTACTCCCCCTCAGCATCTCTTGAGAGTTAAATTTTCTTCTGTCTTTATCAGAGTTTGATTTGATTTAAGTTTAAAACCTTATAATTAACATTTGCTTTAGCTCATCTAGCTCTTTCCTATCAGAACTCATATCATTGAAGTCTTTGTTAGTTGTAAATTCTTTAAATATACAAATCATTAGATATGTAGATATTATTACATCTTTTTGATACATCCCACAAAACATGTACTCCATCTGATACACAGAGAGATGGCCTTAAGATAAAGGTTTTTTATTAGTTCATTGCCATTTTACTCTCATTACCAAACTTGATATTTTAAAATATATTTTTGTGGGGGCATCTGGATGGCTCAGTTATTTCACTGGGGGTGCCTGTGTGGCTCAGTTGGTTATACCTCCCACTCTTGGTTTCAGCTCAGGTCATGATCTCAGGGTCATGAGATTGAGCCATGTCAGGCTTCATACTGAGCATGGGGTCTTTCTTAAGATTCTCTCTGTCCCTCTCCCTCTGCCCCTCCTCTCTCTCTCTCTAAATACGTGTATAATATATATGTATATTTTAGTTATGAGAAAAGGTATCATGTATCTCCTATCTATATCTTTCTACTTTTTTTTGTCTGACAGGAAATGTGAATGGGCCCCTCCCTAGCTCAGATGTGTTTACCACAAAGGAAAATAAAAAAAATCAGTGATAAACTGATCACTGATCAGTGTTATATATGTTCTAAATGCATTTAAAACTTGCATAAATTAACAATATGAAGCTCTCATTTGGTTTAATTTTTTAATTGATCATATCACAGTAAAAATACAACTGAGAAATATTAAGTGCATTTTTGTTTTAGAATTATTTTTCACTTTGAAAAATTGTCTAAAATATATGAGCTTTGAACTTATTTGTGGAATGCATGAGGGCTCCAGTTTCTCCACATTCTCACTATCACTTGTTAGTTTCTTGGTTTTTATTTCTTTTCTTCCTTTATTCCTTCCTTCTTCCTCTCTTCCTTCCTTTCTTTTTCTTTTTAAATAATAGTTATCTTTATGAGAATGAAGTTTTCCTTTGGTGTTGAAATCAGAGATTTTAGTATCAAAATAATTTTTGAGAGATTTGCAAGAGCAATTTTTTCCTATAAATTTTAACCCAGTGAATTCATGTCATTTCTTTCCATTATTCTAATACGAGCTGGTAGCAGTTGCCTTAAATTAATTCAAGTATAGAAGTCATACCATGTAGAAAGTCTCTCTAATAACAGATAGACACAGTCTATTCAACTCATCCTCTTGTCTGAAGAATATCTATTTGTAATTACTCCTGGTGAATGAAAAAAAAACTATAGATAATTATCTTCCTAAAGTCTTAGTAGGGTTTATGAAAACTTCACAGTTTCCCAAGAGCAGGGATAATGCATTTGAATTAGTTTACAGAAACACAAAAACTTTGTTTTGATTCAGAGATGTCACATGAACTTAATTTTGTCTTTATGTTTTTCCGTATTTTCCATGAATAAATGCATGTCATTTTATTTTGTGGAAAAAATGTCATACAAATAGTGGTAAGCTTTAGGATCTGGGCTAATATGCATTCTTTTCTTTTTAAATAATGAATAGATCAAAGTGAATAATATCTAGTAGGGTGTTTGCTATTCTATTGTTCTAAAAAAGAACTAATTCTTTTTTTAGGCTGCTATCAGCCTTACATTTTATTTTTCAAGAAGACTCTGAAATCTAAAACGACAATAGACCTTCAAAAAATCAGACCAAATTTTACATGATTAAATATTTCATATTTCAAAAATGCCACCAAAGAACAATGTTTCACAGAGAACTGAAAAAAACAAAAAAGAGCTAGTATTCATATGTAATAAATGAATATCTTTCAGGATTCAGGAGTGAAACTATGGTTATTCCTTGATAAGAATCATTTAAACAATAAAGATGTGATATTTTGACCAAAAAGTGTGATAGTTTAAGCACTGAGTTATATTTGCTTTGATGACTTCACTAATGCATTCATACATTGAGTATTTATTTTACACATATGGTGTGTCCAGTATGGAGTAAGGTAGGCACATACAACCAATTCTTTGGTTTTTCTAATTGTAGTATTATTCAGCCTTTAAAACCATCAGGTTTTGATTTAAAAAGTGGTTTATACCCTACAAACTGATTATAATCATAAATAAAATCATAAAGTCAACTTAATATATTAACTGATTAATTCCACAAAGGTATACTTATTTCCTACTGTGGACCAGACCCTATGCTCTATATTAGTGAGCAGAAATGATGAATACAATGTGTTTCCTTCCTAGATTGTTTAGAGACACTCATTATAACTGATTTGGGATCAGTGCACTAACTCAGAGAATAAATCCTCTTTTTTTTTTTCTCATTTTCAGTTCTGTGAAGCTTAAGGAATTCAAAGAAATAAAATCTGTTCCTTCACCTTTAAATTTAAAGTCACAAAAATTAGACATATTTTCCATTAACTTCCTGAATTCTGTGCTGCATTTACTACTCAGAAAGTTTTTGGCATGAAATGAGAATGAACTAGGATCTTCAGCATACTCGGAATCAGTCTCCAAATAAAGAGATCATTGAGCTTCCAGATGATGTTTAAACTCATTATCCTCCAACAGGGAAGCATTAAACTATCATCCCCTAGAAACATTATTACCATGGAACATCTGTAAACATCAGTACGTGGTCAGGGATATTGATGGGATCCACTTTTTTGGTAAATTTAAACATACTCAAAAGATGATGAAGAAAATCAATGAACATTTATCAGTAATGAGACAGAAAGAAGATCTTATAATGTAAGCCCATTTTGTAGGAGGCAATAATGTAGCCATAAAACTACAGAATTACTTACAAACTTATTAGGATGTGACATTAATCTAAATGTGGGGATAATGAACTTGGCAATAGAAACTGCCAGTCAAGTACTTCTAAGAGTGCTTGTGTTGAAATTAGGAGGCATCTAAATTGCAATACATTTAAAATGCAACAAGAGGTGTGAATGCTAAGCTGGAGGTAGTTTCCCTATAGATGTCCTGTAGACTCCTAGATATAAAGTAAAGCCATGCAGACATTGACAGTTTTTCTTCCTAAAGTTTGCCATATAAATAGACCATCCTCAAAATGGTACACCTTGAAATATTTCCGAAATAATTCTGCATATTTTTGGAATTAAGGAAACCAGAATAATCAAGGTAACTCTAACGGAGAGAGACATTTCCCATTGTGCATTCTGGAGCTCAGTTGAAAGAAGATAAAATGAACTCTATAAATTAAGTTAAAAGTGTTAAATATAAATAGTATAATTAAATTGTTTATACATGAAAAGAATTGAAAAAAAAAATGACCACAAAGTGGTTCTCCGTGCGGCCCTGAAAAAAAAAAAAAAAATTCAAATTAAAGGAATGCCGTATGTATGTATGTTTCCAACCACTGATCAACCATCATTTGAATTTCTAACCCACATATTGGAGAGCAAAGCCCAGATTCCTAACAGTTTCATTGTCAATGGGATGATGACAAGGATCCCATCCTTTATCTTGCACCTATGTTTGTTTTCCTATTAGCAAGTACTAGCAGATGATATAAAAAGTGCTAATACTAAGGGAGGAAATGTCAAAATTTTAGTTATACTGAATTAAATAACTTTACTTTTCAACTTCTTGAATACAGTAGTGATTATTATATAATTTTACATACATACAACCAGAGGAAATGTAGAGTAGAGAGGACATGCTCGGCAGTCAAGCTAACATAGATGCATAGTCCAACCCTGCTACCTTTGATGCCTGTAATCTTGCACAAATTATTTAATCTCTGTTAATTTTAATTTTCCTGGCTGCACCTGATATAAGATCTACATCTTTAACTAGAGAGAGCAAAGTGAAGGTTGCTGGAGTGGGGGTGGGTGGGGGCATGGTTCAAATGGGTGTTGAGGATTAGGGAAGGCCCTTGTGCTGAGCGCTAGGTTTTGTGTGTAAGAGATGAATCACTAAATTCCACACCTGAAACTAATCTTACACTGTATGCTCACTAACTGGAATTTAAACTAAAACTTGGGGGAAAAAGACCTATATCTTAGGATTGTGATAAATGGTTAAGTAACTTCTTTTGAAACACTTAATAGGGCACCTCATATATACTACTTTTCCAGCAAATGTTAGCTATTGTTACTGATTATTATTCAATCATATTAGCTGCTAATAGAAGTGTTCCCAGTGTGTATGTATAACAAAGTACAGTGTGGCTTCCAGATGCTTCTAACATACAGCCAATAAGAGTATATGACAAAAAAGAGAACAGAAATAGGAAAGTTGTTCATTCTCCTGTAAAATTCAATCTTATTTGTATTTTACTTTTAACTTTCTCTCCTATAAACAAAGAAAAATGTAGATTATATTACTGAAGCAATTCCAAAACAATGTGATCTATTTTAAAATATTAATGTCAGTAGTCTGCTGAATAAAATAAACACTAATGTGAAAATTAAATCAGTATTTTCTCCAAAGAAATCAAAAGACTCTGATTTTCCTAAGAAAATTTCTGCCATTGAAATGCAGGCGGTTTTAAGAGTTTTGTGAATAGAACTTTTAATAATCACATACCATAGACCATCGTGTCGGATAGGTAATACCTGGAAGAATTGAGTAAATGAGGTATTGACTACATCTCTTGAAATGTCCCTTATGTGAACTCTTCGATCTTTTCTATTCTCTGATGAGTAACTCTGTTTAAAGAAGTTTCGAGTTTCTCTCTGTTTTCCTCTTTCTGCCTTAAAAAAAGGAACAAGCTAGCCATAAACAATCAAGTCGACAGATGCCTATGAGAATTATGTTGCCTTTTTGAGTCACTTCCAGGGCTTCTTTGGAAACTTCTGACTTTCTGCTTGGGAGACCTAGGCTGATTTTCTGCTTTTGGCTTCTTATCCTGTCACTCAGTGGAAGAAGGTATTAGAAGGTTACCACTGAGCTGAAATTGAAGTCAGAGCTACTGACCCTACTGCACGAACCTTTCATTTTGTTCTTTGGGCTAGGTCACATCTTATTTGTCCGTCGTAAATTTTTAGCGTCTATTCACTGAATTCCCATTCAGTATTTCAAATCAATTTCCCAAGGGTTTCCTAGGAAAACAAGCCCAAAAGGACAGAATTTGAGCTCCAGTCATGAAGTTACATGGCTTACCTCTGCAAATGGAATCCCTTCAAAATAAAGTTACAAAAGCTTGATGAAGGATTTCAGTTTTTTAGAATACTGTATAAAGAAAGTCAAAATCTGTCATTCCATTAAAAGAAGTTATAGTTACTTAAATCTGTCATTCCATTAAAAGTAGTTATAGTTACTTTTAATTCCTACAGTTACCCTATGATGGTTAGTATTGGTAATAAATCAGTAGTGACAATGGAGTTATTATTTTTCGTGGTAAATAAATGCCCAGTGAATGAATATTCAGAGGCAGTATTTTATGTTTTCTCAACTGTTCTGTTGTAGAAATGTCAAGGCACTTTTCAAATCTTTTTTTTTAAAGATTTCATTTATTTATTTGACAGAGATCACAAGTAGGCAGAGAGGCAGGCAGAGAGAGAGGTGGAGGCAGGCTCCCTGCTGTGCAGAGAGCCCGATGAGGGGCTTGATCCCAGGACCCTGGGATCATGACCTGAGCTGAAGGCAGAGGCTTAACCCACTGAGCCACCCAGGTGCCCCAAGGCACTTTTCAAATCTTAATGTCAAATAGTCATTATCTAAAACTGGACATATGATTTTTAT
The DNA here is from genome assembly GCF_902655055.1 of Lutra lutra. Lineage (NCBI taxonomy): Eukaryota > Metazoa > Chordata > Mammalia > Carnivora > Mustelidae > Lutra > Lutra lutra. Next base: position 33,293,082 of record NC_062288.1, read on the forward strand.
CACTTAACATGTGGGGGAAAAAAAACCTCAAATCTGTTTTCATTGTAAGTGCTTAATCTCAGAGATTTCATACTTCCAAAAATTCATGCAGTCCTGGCATAAGGGAGCAAATAGTAGATCCCCATTTTGGAGCACCAAATCAGCAGGAGTAAGGGGCTTCTACAGGGTTCTCAGTATTGTAGGAAGTCAGCCATGATCCTTGTCTGGTAAATATTACTACCAAACATCTGTGGTTGACAGCTGGTATCCTTTATGACTAGATTTGATTCCATTCTGAATGGTCCCTATCTGTACCATAATTATTATTAAATACTTTGAATACTATAGATGGCTCTCTTACTGAAAAACCCAATTCTTTGTGTGGTAAGACCAGGAAGTTACAAGTATATGCAAGCACATGCATTGGTTCTCATGAAGATGATCCAGTGAACACAGAAAGCAACTGTTTTGTTAGAGGGCTAGCAATCTGCTGGCCTGAACTCCAGTCCTATTTTTGCATTAGATGAATCTTTGTCCTTAGGTAGGTCACTCAATGCTTGCTCTCCATGTGTCACATTATCTGCAAAGTGTGGGGATTTGGAAGTGTTTGTTTAGAAGATTAAGGAGAACTAGAGAGGTCATAGATCCTTCTAAGATCCCTTTCATTTCTCAAGTTATATTTCTCTATTTGCTCATTGTTAAGTTATCAGTCAAGAGATGGAGTTGGGGGGCCCCTGGGTGGCTCAGTGGGTTAAGCCTCTGCCTTTGGCTCAGGTCGTGATCTCAGGGTCCTGGGATTGAGCCCCACATCGGGCTCTCTGCACAGCAGGGAGCCTGCTTCCCCCCTCTCTCTCTGCCTGTCTCTCTGCCTACTTGTGATCTTTGTCTGTCAAAAAAAAAAAAAAAAAAAAGAGATGGATTTGGGATATTAAGTGTTTCCTCCACAGACAAAATGGGAAAGCTTAAAAAAGATAAAACTAGATCGGTGTTTTAGAGAAGGAGCAGGAAGGAGTGCCTGGCTCAAGCTTCTTGAGGGGAATGATCTTTATTAGGGTACATATTATCCTCTTTGGATGGTGTCTGAATATTGTGAGATCCTTAAATATTATTTGGTGATTTTTCTCCTTGTGAAGCCACTGTACACCCTACGTTTTTGAGAAATTAGGATGTGTGCTTAGGGTGTGTTAGTCTAAAGAAAGGTCAAGTTATTAAATATTCAGTTGAAATGAGTATGTCAGAACTAGTATAACTGTTATAAAGTACATTAGAATAGACATTTTAGAGAGGAAGAAAAGTTTACATGAAAGAGATCAGAAAACCAAATATTAGATTGTGAAAAAATTTACCTTTATTTTGATCAATTTTTCAAAGTAATTAAAAAGTAGAAGACTCAAATAAACCTCTTCCTTCTCAGTCACCACCAAATCTGAAATTAGGAATATGACATTTGATGTTCAGGTGAGAATTAGAGGAAAACAAAATGTGCTATTTTGTTTGTCAATCCAATGACCCTTGAAATTTCTTCATTTCTAGTAAAGACTGCACAGGGCTTTTCCTGCTTTTATTTTATTAGAAACTCCTTTATCCAATTAATTAATTAGTTTACTTAATCTGATCTGTCACTGGTGCTATAATCCATCTGTTCCCATGTGATTGCATTTATACATACTCTCATTTAGAAATACAGTTGTACACATTAAAAGCACTGTGGTCTCTCCTCAAAAAATAATTTAATCACCAATGTAGAGTTGAACTCATGGAAAATAATTTGTTCTATTGAGTAGAGAGATGACAGGTGTTTTTCATGATTATTAAGTTTTATCATCTATAATGAGTTTCTGGCCAGAAGATGGTAAATGAACTTACTATGAAATGTAAAACTATTACATATTCAGGAATATAGAAAAAGATGTGCCAGAGAATAAACATTTAAGTAAAACTATTCTGACCTTCCATGAAAAGCAGTTTCCCTGAAAATAGTCCCAAGAACCTATCTGAAGAGCCTGTGAATAGAGCTCTAAACCCACCCCACCCGAACCCCTGGGGCACTGGTATAAGAGGGAGATGCAAGGGCCATCTTTATTGTTGAAGATTTACCCTTTGGGAGGAACACTGTGTAAGGATCATACCCCAGGACACAGATTTGGTTTTGTTCATTGATTTAGTTGCCTGTTTGTCATATAAGGGTGTTGACTGTTAAAATTTGTGTGTCAATTTTGATAATCCTTTGCTGTTTTCTCTTTTTTAAATTATTAGCATATGATTACACTAGTAGAAGTATTAATGTTAAACCTTGGTGGTCCTGGGATTCAACCAACTTGGACAGTATGCACTATTATTTATATTGACTTATAAATACTTTACATCCTTTATATTTTTATGGATTTGGCTTGCCATATTTTGTTTAGAGTTTTGCTGGATATTTTTTAATTTTTTATAAACATTGCTGGATATTTTTAAGTAACATAAAGGAGCTAATTATCTTTCATAGCAAGGAGTCAATTAATGCTGATCCAAACTACAACACATTTTTCTTCAAACTACCAATTTGCTTTTCACATTTCTTTCCTTTCTTCTGCTTTATTCAAATAAAATTAAAATATTTTTTTGTTTAAAAGTTGTATATGGCTATGATCCTATTTTTCAATCCCTTGAACATTCTATCTATACACATGCATAAAGAACTGTTCAAAATAATGTTCACACAATTTTAAATGATAGTTAACTTCTCAGTTTTAGGTGATTTAGAATTTTAGTATCTCAGTCTTCTCTGTTGCTTGAATTTTTTCATAAATATGCATCATTCTTTCACCAAAAATGTCACTATTTATAAAAAATACAAGGCATGATTATTCATTTTCTTGCTGCTAATAGTAACTAAACTAAATTTGCCTTGATATTTTCTTATTCCAAATGTAGTCTAAATCACTACTGCTGTTGATTGACATTTTTGTGTAAATTCTGAGTTTTTGCCTGCTGATGTCCAGGTGGCAAACACCTGTAGAATATGAAGCCTGGAGTCTGTTCTAGGTCATTGGCCATATGTTCTGACTGGCCTTCGCCTATGTCCCTTAGTTTTTAAGCCTTTTGCATATCATGCATGAGTGTATGCATAGATTTTAACAACAAAAACTAGGATATCATATCTCTTTCTAAGTGAAGATTATGAACTATTTTTAGTATTAAGCAACTGCCATTCTCTTATATTATTATGAGTTTGACTTTATGTTTTTCTATATCTCCCACATATAAATGAGATCATGCAGTATTTGTCTTTCTTTGTCTGGCTTATTTCACTTAGTATAATGTCCTCCAGGTTCAATGATGATTACTAGAGACTGGGGTGTGGAAGAAAAAGGGGATGAAAGAAAGAGGATGAAAGAGGAAGGAAGGAAGGAAGGAAGAAGGGGAGAGAAAGAGAGGAAGGAAAGAAGGAAAGAAAGAAAAAGGGAAAGGAAAGGAAAAGGAAGGAAGTGAAGGAAAAGGAAGGGAGGAAAGAAGGAAGGTTGGTGGTTACCAGGGGTCATGGGGAGTTATTGTTTAATGGATACAGAGTTCTGCAAGATGAAAAGAGTTCTGAAGATAGATGGTGAGAGTTGCACAACAATACGAATGAACTTAGTACCACTGAACTGTACACTTAAAAATGATTAAGGTCATAAATTTTAGTTTGTGTTTATTTACCACGATAGAAAAAGATGTGATAAGAGAAAAATTTTAGAAACTAAGACTCAAAAGCATATTGTTTTGTAAATTTCATCTCTTTTTATAATTTACCATCAACATAAAAATAACATGTGCTCGAAAAGTTTGTTCATCCTATGGTTTGCGAAACTTGGGGAGGATGCCAGTCAGATGCCCTGCCTTACCAGCTTCGTGGAATGAGGACTTGAGAGGTGAGGACAGAAGAGTGAGGGTAGGAGGCTGGACTTCAGAAGCTTTGATATCAACAGGGATCATATTCATTAGGTTTGCTATCTCCAACTGGCTGGTCCGTGTTTTTTCACACTGGATAAATCCACCACATCCATTTGATCCTCCAGCCAGAAAGTAGAGAGTAAACCCAGATTTCCCCCTTTGCTGAATGCCCTGTGTTCAAATAGCTGCTAGTTCTGTAAATGCCACCAACTTCCCTAAAATATCATGTCTCACCTCAAAACTCATGCTGCTGTCTTCGCTGAACATCTCACCATGTCTCACTTGGGTATTCGCAATAGATGTCTATCTGGTCTCCTAGCTTCCAGTCTCACATCCATTCTGCTGTCAGTAAGGCTTCAAAAATGCAAACCTGATTATTTGGTTCTCTGCCCCATTTTTGCATGTTTTGCATGCATGTTCTGCTGATCGAGTCTGTCTCGCAGCACAGGTGGCCCTTCATTATGTGGCTGCTTTACTCACCAGCCTTCTCCCCCTCAGCCCCGCTGGGCAGTTGTTGCTTCAACCACCCTGACGTCTCACAGTTGCTGAACATACCAATCTCCTGTCTTTATGTCATCTCTTATTCTATCATCTTTGCCTAGAAGGCCTGCCGCTGAATACGAACACTTCCCTTTAAACATCCCCTTTTCTAAGATGTTTCCTGACTTTCTGTTTCTTTGGAGGAATTTATTTTCCAGTATGCGTTCCCCCTCTGTGTGCTAGTGGTACTTCCTTTGTGGCAGTTATGATGTTACTCACTTGTTTGCTCATTCAATGCCTGATGCCCTCTCCTAGATTCCAGTCCCCTTGTAGACAGAAATTGAGTTTTTTCATTTCTGTAAACCCTTGTTTGCCCTCATGTAGGAGGTATTTAAAATATCTTTCCAGAATGAGTAAATGAATAAAAGATATTGGGAAAGCAGTCTTGACAAGAAGGACAAAGCTGAAGGCATCACATTTCCTCATTTCAAACACTATTACAAAGCTGTAGTAATGTAAACAGTATGGAATTGGCATAAAAATAGACACAAAGACTAGAACAGAATGGAGGCCAGAAAAAAACACATAAATATACTATCCATTTAACTTAAGATGAAGGAATCAACAATGTTTTCCCAGTACCATTTATTGAACAGATTGTCATTTCACTGGACCACTATCTTACACCATAAACAAAAATCTACTCCAAATGGATTAATGACCTGAACATAAGGCCATAAACCATGAAACTCCTGGAAGATAATATAGGCAAGGAACACCTTGGTTCTTTTGAATCTGTTACCGAAACTAAAAGCAAAACAAAACAAGTCGAGGGGCCTGAGTGGCTCAGTGGGTTAAAGCCTGTGCCTTCAGCTCAGGTCATGATCCAAGTTTCCTGGGATCCAGCCCCACATTGGGCTCTCTGCTCAGCAGGGAGCCTGCTTCATCCTCTCTCTCTCTCTCTATGCCTGTCTCTCTGCCTACTGGGATTTCTGTCTGTCAAATAAATAAGTTAAATCTTAAAAACAAACAAACAAAAAAACAAGTCCCATATCAGGACTATATCAAACTAACCTCTGCACAGCAAAAGAAACCATCAACAGAATAGAAAGGCAGCCTATGGAATGAGAGAAAATATTTACAGATTATATGTTTGATAAAGGGTTAATATCCAAAATATATAAGGAACTCATATAACTCAATAACAAAAAAAAAAGATTAAAAAATGGGCAGAAGATCTCAAAATAAATGTTTCCAAGAAGACATATAGAAGATCAACAAATACATAAAAAAGATACTTAATATCATTAATCATCAGGGGAATGTAAATCAAAACTACAAGGAGATATGACCTCACACCTATTAGATTGGTTCTTATCAAAAAAAGAAAAGAAAGAGCAAGTGTTTGGCAAAGATGTTAAATGAAGAGAATCCTTGTGCTTTGTTGGTGGGAATGTAAATCTGTGTAGCCACTGTGGAAAACAGTATGGAGATTCCTCAAATTAGAACTGCTAAATGATCCAGCAACCACCAATCAATTTCTGCATCTATGACCTTGGTTTTATGTTTGTTTTTTAGATTCCATGAATAAGAGAGTTCATACAGTATTTATCTTTCTCCATATGATTTATTTCACTTGACATAATGTCCTTGAGCTCCCTCCATGTTCTTCCAGATAGCAAGATTGCTTTCTTTTTTATGTGTGAATAATATTCCATTGTATATGTATCACAAATTTACTTATCCATTCATCTATTGGTGGTATTTTATCATATTGTTTTATAGGTACTTTATCATATTGTACACACATAACTTATGAGTGAACAAACATGAAGCTAGACATATTGAGAGAAAATTATAACTTCTTTCTACATTTTTCTTTTGAGTACAAGATCAGCTTTGATACTCAGCAGTTGAAATACAATTTTCTTCATTTATCTTTCTCTATTTTTAATAAATTAACATAAAATCACTTGCTTATTGTGTAATTCTCTGACAGGGCCAAAAAATAAACATATTACTAAATAATAATGAATGGAACCTATATTGTTAATACTATATTTTTTTCAGAAGTTAAAAAAGAAAGAAAATACCTATATGGAGAAAGCACATTTTTGTTTTCCAAAGAATTCTCTGGAATTAGCAAAATTAGATAAATACTTGGTGATTTTACATGGAGTACATTATATTTGAGAATTTGAACTCATAATGAAAACACTTAGATGATCTAGGAAAATGGAAAAAATATTAGCTTAAAATATTGAGTTAAATTCCTTGAATTTGCAGTGGATTCAAGCAGCATGATTTTTGTCATTTCTAAGCAGCATTTGAGGACCTGTTGTAAGCCAGACATGTTAATGGGCAGTAAGAAGAAATCAAGAGGCAAAAGAGGTGTTTCTTTCACGCTTCAATTGCTTTCCTGACCACCCAGCATAATGGTTAGTTCTTGTTTCACTGGCCACACCTTACTGCAAAGGAGACCGGAAAAATGTAGTGTTTTGGCTGGGCAAAGAAAAATAGAACTAGCAAAGCAAACCCCACCTTCAGGGCTCATCAGTGCCCCCTCTTCATGCCAGGGATGGACCACGTGAATGACTGTCAGCTGCCCAGCACAGCTCCCCACCCAAAATAAAAGAGAATAAATGAGCAGTGATGTTTCTTTGATAAGATGTAGTACAGGATCTGTAGAAGAAGACTTTGAAATCTTATCAGGCGATTTCCAGTTGTTTGTACAAACTTACCATATTACAATCCTCTGTGATAATCTATTTCACAGCCATAAAATGGGAGTCATAGGACAGACCTCTGAACATTTCTGTTAAGAGTGACTCAAGATGAGGTATGTGAAAATGCTGGGAACATAGTAGGCATTTAAAAAGCATTGACTCTTTTTCCTTATGTCTGTATTTTTGTAGAAGCCAGCCTCTGCTGGAGGGGTGATGGCGATGATGATGAATTTCTTTAATCAAAGGATTGCTTTTGTGCTGCTTATCTTAGACAACATAAAAATAAATTTCCCTTAAAGTTTCTCTAAATTTCTAGAATATGAGAGTTGGAAATGGTACCTGCATACATAAAGACTGAAGTTTTATACCTGTCAAAGATAAAATAGGCTCAAGTAATTAAGTCTTAACTTTCTTTTCCAAGGGCAGTCATTGCTGGGCATTTAATTGTTACGGTGAGAATCATTCAGAACATGATACCCAGTGATGGAGGAGGGAGGTGGGGGGAGGGAGAACCCATCATGGGATTTCCTGTCCCCTTGTCCCTTTCAGTCTCACACACCTGGCTCTCCAACCATGCTCATTACTTGAAACTGACTAGCACAGATGCAAGAGGAGAGGCAGGAGCAAAACTTCAGTGGGATAGGCTCTCTGCTAGTCCTGCTGTTTATATTTAGGCCAAAGATACCAATAAAATATGATTTGCTGGAAACAAGTACCTGGGGTAGCTCCCTGTAAAGATGGGATTCGCTGAGGTTGGGCATATAGTTAGGATCAAAATTTCTCTTAATCTTTCACATCATTTTCAACCACAATTATGGTATCTGAAATACAAATTAATTAACACATCCTCTTTAATAAAAAGGAAATGTCAAGATTTCCTAAGCTAATTAGTGATTCATCTTTCTCAACTAACACTTTTCTTTCACAATTAGTGAGAAAAGCTTTTGATTTTTGTAGCTGTCATTTTTCTTTTTATAAGCTGTAAAACATGTACTAAAACACTTCTTTGATGAACATATCGTCACCTCCTAAAATGTAATGGGACATCGGTTTTTTCTCAACAAAATGAAAAAGAATAGTCTTTTGATAATAGTATTCTTTGATGTTATAAAAGTTATCTGACTTCCAATCTGGTGACTACAATTTTAAAAAGAATTCATTAATCACAATGGAGTAATTATCTTTGGCAGTCATCTTTCTCTGAGTCACCAAGAGCCAATCCAAAAATGAATGTGATTATAAATTTAAGGGGAATAGAATACCCATGATGTTGGGGGAAGAAAGATTTTGAAATACAAAAAGCTGTCCTTGTAGTGAAAAAAGTATAGTCTTATACTCATGTTACAACCTCCAAAGTTTAATCCTGGATCTGGTACTGAATTAACACTGACCTTTCACCATGAACAAGTGTCATAGTGTCACACAACAGATCACAAACAGATGAACATCATGATTTCCTAGACTTAACCATACTGTGCGTCACTCAACACCCCAGGTGTGCCTCACTTTGAAAATAAACTCATAAACTAAGTAGATCGGAGGCATATCAGTCTGAATGTTTCTCTAGTGTCTGGTTCAAATGTTCTTCATCTTCTCTTTTGTTTGTGCATGCTTATACAGAGAATGTGAAAGACAGGTCAGGTGCAAACTTGACTCTGACCCAGAAAGCAGGTTTGACTTGAAAAATTCCTTTCAAAAAAGGCTGGGAATAAATAATGGAAATTGAAGTGGAAAATGTACTGCAGGTTGATACTGTGAGTTGGATGAACTTGCCAAATATACTTAGCTTCATGACTAATAGCATAAAATATAATTAATAGAAATTAATAACCTGCTCTTCTACTCTTTTAGAATACAGTGTTCATTTCAGAAACATCATAGGGATGTTCTTCTTTTTTTTTTTAATACCTTAAGATATTATGTTTTCTTTTTTTTATTATTAAATTTTATTTTTTATAAACATATAATATATTTTTATCCCCAGGGGTACAGGTCTGTGAATCGCCAGGTTTACACACTTCACAGCACTCACCATAGCACATACCCTCCCCAATGTCCATAATCCCACCCTCCCCCCAACCTCCCTCCCCCCATCAACCCTCAGTTTGTTTTGTGAGATTAAGAGTCACTTATGGTTTGTCTCCCTCCCAATCCCATCTTGTTTCATTTACTCTTCTCCTACCCCCTTAACCCCCCATGTTGCAAGGGATGTTCTTCTTATGATGACAAGCCTAACTTAACCTTAGCTTAACTTTTGGGGCTTAACAAAGGAACATGTCTCAACAAACTCAGAGTATGAATCTGGCTTAAATTAGTTTCTTAAGCCTCAAACTCTTCTGAGCTCCAGACTCTGATACAAACATCTCCTAAAGGTTCCAGAGAGTACTTCAATTCAAAATGTTTGTCACTGAATTTTATCTTCCTAAAACAAATCACCGCACAGTATCCTTTTTAAAGGGACTGCCCTCCATATATCCTCCTCAGCTAAAAATCTCAGTTGCTTTTCCTCCTGATTCCCTCTTAAGCCCTCCACACTCATTCTGTTGCTAAGTTCTGTCAGGTTCATCTCTGAAACATCTCTGAGAATATTTTCTCTTTGCTCTTCTCAGGACCACCGTGTCAGTGTCTGCTCTCATCTTCTCAAAGTTTGATTATTGCTATGACCTCATTGGTGTCTTTGTCCTGCTCTCCCCTACTCAGATTCTCCTTCTAACTGCCAAAATAATAACCTTCTCCCTTTGCTTAAAATGCTTACCTGTTCCTCAATGAATTACAGTTTCTACTCAGTAAACATATACATCATCTTATAATATAACCCAAACTACTTTCCTAAGTTCATCCCCTACACTTCTTTTCTGAAGTTCAACTTATCATCCTCCATGTCTTTGAAAAAGATTTCTCTCTAGTAAAAATTTTCCCTTATGTTCTTACATATGTCTTTCTCCACCGGGAAAATGATTAATCATTCTTCAAGATCCTGTTCACATGTCCCTTTTCTGCGATGCATTTCCTAAAAAAAAAAAAAAAAAAAAAAACAAGACAACAAAGATCAACCACCTGCTGCTGTGAACTACATCAGTGCTTTCAGAAAATATTTATCTTATCATATAATATATAGCTCATCCCTAAAGTTATGATTACCAGCATCACTTATAACTTCTAAACAAAAATGCATTTCATAACTCACTATAAATGTCTAAGTTATTATCCTGGGTAGGGTATTATCTGGGATAGGGTCCCAGAAGTTCCCAGGAACTTTGAGTGTCATGGATTTGTTTTGTCATCTCTTTTTCCCAATCGTCAAGATGGTGACTTACACAAGCATTAGTGAGTGTTGACCAAATAAAAGTTGAACCCCATTAATCTTTCAATTCTCCACTCATGTCCACAAGCTCACTCTGACACAATCTTCATCCTAATCTAGAGACGGCTTGGGCTGAGTCACACTGAAGCCAAGAGTAGATGAGCAGTTGGAAATCCCATCACCTACAGATCTTTGTGGTATCAAAAAGCCCATGCTACAAATTGGATTGAGCAAGGGCCTTGGACCTTGGTAGAGCCTGGCATTCCCATTTTCTAGTTCTGTGATCTTGAGCATATTACATGATCAGCTTAAGCCCTAGTTTCTTCACACGTAAAGTGCTTATTAGGTTACATTGCCATAGAGAGCTGGGGGAATTAAAGGCGATGGTGATAGTAAAGCACAGAACATAGTGGATATATATATTAAATAGTTGCTACTATTATTACAGACCCTTAGTGATCTTCACTAAATTCATGAGTTAATATCTGGTAATATTCCATAAATGAGTACTTCCTTACCTGTAGTACTTAATTCACAAAACCTTTAATTATGGCATAGAATATGCTCACTGACTTGAAATAAAGTATTTACATATCTCCTGCTCAATAATTCTTTAAGAGGATAGAATTCAAGGAAGAACAAGAACTTTCCATTCTTGGATTATAATCCTGCATGATTTTAGGGAAGGCTTAAAATGAGAACCAGCTTAAGGAACATGAAATATTTGAAATTTCCCAGATAGCCAGTTTTTCTACAGGGCCATGGAACATTTTCTGAGCACCCAAAACAAAAGAGTCCCAATCAAGCTAGTGTCTGTTATAAAGACATAGCTACTCAGCTGAGTGATGATGTAAGAGTGTGTGGCCGAATGATGCCGTGACATTCATACCTACTCATCACTCTCTCTTCTCCTTGATACCATTAAACAGTGGTATTTCCAGGGTGGATGCTATCCTTTAGGGTATTTCATTGTTAAACATATTTCTGAAGGAATTTTTAAGTGATAATTAGTTATTCTAGTGTAATTTAGCTTAGAAAAATCGGTAATTTTGGCAACTGCACCTTGAGACAGCTCTTCGTGTGACATCTTTGTTTACACTTTGTATGTGTGCATTTGTGCAATAAATCAGGCTCAATAGTATCTCTCCTGTCACATTCCATCATGTCACACTAATAAAATTTGACATGCTCTGGGATGTGGTGATGAATAACCATATGTGGTGACATCTTGGAGAATGCTTAAAAATTATGCTCTGCAGTGATTCCAAAACCTTTTGTGTACTTCCCCATTGTTGAAGTAAACCTTGCAAAATAAAATTCTCCAGCCATGAAAAAAACAATTTAGAACTTTAGTACCAAAATCACTGAGAGAAATTCACATTAAACTTATCAGTAGCCATTAAATAACACAGGGTTGCAAAATGAAACTTAATATTGCAAACAAGATGAGCCTATTTTACATGAATGAGCACACCAGAGCTATGAGACACTGATCAGAAAGAATAAAGATATTTATCAGAGATTAGAACACCTTAGTTTGGGGGTGCCTGGGTAGCTCAGTGGGTTAAAGCCTATGCCTTCAGCTCAGGTCATGATCCCAGGGTCCTGGGATCGAGCCCCCCATCAGGCTCTTTGCTCAGAGGGGAGCCTGCTTCCCCTCCTCTCTCTCTGCCTGCCTCTCTGCCTACTTGTGATCTCTGTCAAATAAATAAATAAAATCTTTAAAAAAATTTTTTTAGGGGCGCCTGGGTGGCTCAGTGGGTTAAGCCGCTGCCTTCGGCTCAGGTCATGATCTCAGGGTCCTGGGATCGAGGCCCACATTGGGCTCTCTGCTCAGCAGGGAGCCTGCTTCCCTCTCTCTCTCTCTCTGCCTGCCTCTCCGTCTACTTGTGATCTCTCTCTGTCAAATAAATAAATAAAATCTTTAAAAAAAATTATTTTTTAAAAAAGAACACCTTAGTTTGTATGGGATTTTTTGGGGGGGGAGGGGAAAGGGTTGACTTTTTGGTTACCCTTTCTCCTGAAATAGTCGTTATTTATATAGCTATTAAACTGAGTTCTGAACTGAATGCCCTCTTCATCCTAAGACATTCTAGTACAGAGTCCTTGCTGCCATCCTGTGTGATTACTCCCTTTTGCTGGTTGAAGAAACTGAGGCCGAGGGAGTAGCATTGACAGACCCAAAGTCACAGAGCTGGAAGCAATGTGGCCTAGTAGCAGAACTAAGACTAAAATCTCAATATGGGGTGTTATTTACAAACACTGCAGTTTTCAGGCCCTGCTATTCACTCGTTCCCCTTAGACAAAGCTGACCATCCTGCCAGGACACCTTATTTTGCTGTATTCAAATCACTTTTCCTAGAGAGACTGTCCCATGGTGAGGATTGCAGTCAGCAGGAGGGGAAGGACTGGTGGCTTCTGCCTGAGAGCCGAGGCCTGGCTGTCACAGCTGTGTGGAGAGACCTTTGTAGCATGTGAAAGCATATTGTGCAATTCTGCTCTGATTAGTAGCACAGCATGACTTCTGAAATCAAGCAGTTTCTAAAACCCAGCAGGATTCATCTAGAGAAAGGCCTGTCAACATTTCTTGAACCTATACATACTAAATTTTTTTTTTAAGATTTTATTTATTTATTTGGCAGAGAGAGATCACAAGTAGGCAGAGAGGCAGGCAGAGAGAGAGGAGGAAGCAGGCTCCCTGCTGAGCAGAGAGCCCGATGCGGGACTCGATCCCAGGACCCTGAGATCATGACCTGAGCCGAAGGCAGCGGCTTAACCCACTGAGCCACCCAGGCGCCCCTATACATACTAAATTTGGTGCTAAGCTTTGAAATGGAAGCCCACAGAACATTCCCTAGGTGACATGAACTCAATGCTTTGCAATTTTATATTAAAAACAATTCTATTGGAATTAACCAATGTACATGAAACAATGGCTAGCACAATAAAAAGCATGCATGATTTTATTAGTATTTAATTTAGAGATGGTAAAAGCAGAATTATAATTGTTGAAGAAATGGAAGTCTTATTGCTTTTGCTTAAAAGTGTTATTGGATGAATAGGAAACTTGGGTTGTTTTTTGTTTTGGTTTTTTTTTTCTTTTTTATAAAGAGTTTCTTGCCTTTTTGTGAAAAACTGGTAAAATATCTCCATATCTGGGTAAAAGTGAACATTATTAATTCCAGTTTGAAGAGATATTAACTTATGAAAGCATTCAGTCATATATTTATCACATTTCAGACCCTTTTCTGATCTAGGAAATGTATTAGGTTAGTAATATGCAAATGGTTAATGTCTATACCAATATGAGATTGTGAATTTTATCCACACGTATTACATGTAATAAAATTTCTGATAGATAGCATGTTGATAATGGCCTATGTAGATAACAACTGCATAATGCAATGGATAAAAGGAACATATTTAAGATTTGTCACATGATACATTATTTTTGACATTCTAATAGTATCTATTATTATGGATCAGCTTAGTGTCTGTGTACTGTAGTCTGAACAACATCTCTATCAGGGGAAAAGAGAGACATTTTATTGAATGTGAATGTGATTTGCTACAACTGGTCCCCATTTTGAAATAAGAAATATAGATAAGTATCTCCCTAGTCCACTTCCTTTTCCTGTTTTTTTTTCAGACATTTAACTCTACAATTAGTTCTGAAGCTTTATTATGGATTTATTTTATAAACATAGGCAGCACTTCAAATTTGGGATGTGAGGTGGGTTCAGAGATATCATTTAACCCAATAGTTTTTCAAATGCATTTTAGCTCTATGACTCAAGTCAAGGTCCTCAGTAGCTTTTGAGTCAAATACGGATTCTAGGAAAATAGAGTGCAGTTGTTGATTGAGTGTAATGAATCAATGTAATGATCCAATTTAACATGGATCTTAAGTTAAATTTCCCTGAAGTTTGGGGAAAAAAAGTCCTACTTAATTCTTTGTATTGACTACCCCTTTATTTTTTCCTATAGTGAAATCACAGCTGCCAGCAGAGACCACTGGTGGTTTTAAGAACTTTTGCAGTTGAAGATGGACATAGGAGCTCAGTATTTAACTTAAGAGTTTTGGTTAACATATGTCACTTTTTAAATTGAGAAACTCATTTTTCCTTTTTTTTTTCCCTTTATTCCTTTTTTGGGGGGGGTGGGGAGCAGTATTTTCAGTAAGGCACAGAAAATGGTAAAGAATCAGCCAATACAATGATGATATACCTTTCTGGCTAAGATTTAAAAAAATGAGTTCCATATCGCTTAGTGTCATCTTTCTTTCCTTTGCTTATTTATTTTATTCCCATCACTCCTGAGCTATCAGTGGTAAATCTAATTTAAAAAGCAGATATAACTGAAAGTGTCATCCAGTTGTAAGAATAAAGATATTTCTATGAAATATTTATGGATTTTCTATGTACAATCTAGAGTTCGGGTAGCCAGCAGAGCAGATGGTTGAATCTATAACTGCTTCATAAACCTTTTCCACAGAGACCTTCAAATAAGAAGAAAAAAAAGATTATCCTAAATACAGACATTGTCTTTTAATCACTTAAAACCAGTTTCTTCTTCCATTCCTTCTTTTTTGTTTATTCATTTGTTTGTTTGAAGATTTTGTTTATTTATTTATTTATTTATTTATTTGAGAGAGAGAGAGAGAGAGCATGAGCAGGGGAAAAGACAGAGGGAGAGTATCTTCAAGCAGACTCCGCACTGAGCTCAGAACTCAATGAAATGTTTTATCTCACCGTCCTGAGAGCATAACCTGAGCCAACAGTCTGACACTCAAAGGGCTGAGCCACCAAGACACCCCATCCATTCCTTTCTTTGTTCTTGCCCTTCTTTCCTTCTTCCCTTCTTTCCTAACTTGCCTTCTCTCTGTCTTCTATCTCTCCTTCCTTCCTCCTTTCTTCTCTTCGTGTCTTTCTCTTTTCCTTCCCCCTTCCTCCATTCCCTCTTTTCTTTCTTCCTTTTTTCCTTCCTCCTTTCCTTCCTCCCTCCATTCTTCTCCCTGGATATCTTGGCAAACATCAGCTGATATTTTTACACAAGAAAATAACAAATTTCTTTTTCTTTAGTTTGAAAGGATTTTTTTTTAATAACCAAACTAGTATCTTTCAATGCTTCTTCAAGAATTCTTCAAGAACATTAAAATATATCACGCAAGGGTGGTAATACTATATTATATATTTGAAAATTGCTAATAGAGTAGATCTTAAAAGTTCTCATCACAAGGGAAAAATTGTAACTATGTGAGGTGATGGATGGTAACTTATTGTAGGGCTCATTTATTTATTTACTTATAAATATATTTATTTAGATATTAGATAGATATAGATAGCCATGTTGTATGCCTAAAGCTAATACAATTTTTTTTGTCAATTATGTCTCAGTAAAATGAAAAAAAACCCCTAAATTTAAAAAAATAAAATACTCAAAATTCTCATTTTGTTATCAAAGGAGTTTTGATAATATCACATAATCTACTGTAGAGACTCTTCTACAGAGTCTCATTGACATTAGCTAAGAATAACTGCAAAAAAGACCTTTTTTCCTTGCACCTTACTACCACGCAGCCATGTGTTCCCAATGTCAGCAATTTGAGAAATTCTACACAGATCTGATTGCAGTTATATGCCAGGATTCATGTGATCTCACAAGTGCCCTACCTCTTTGCATTTCTGAGGAAAGTATCATTGGGAATTAGGAAAAAATATGAGCATATAAGCTTTGGTAGATTAGATATTTTATGAACTAGCAAAATGCTAAATCAATCCCATTTCTTTTGTCATAGACTGAAAGGTATGGTTTCAGGGAGAGGACTTCGGACCTTATGTGATGCTCTTTGAGTGATGTGTCCATAGGGCCACAGTAGGTACGTGGCTGGTGTTTTTTGTCGTTCTGGGTGTTCATGTTCCCAGTAACAATCTTCATCATGTTTTTAAACAATACTGAAAAGATACTCACTTTATGTGTTTATTCAATTCTGAACTTAGCCTTATCTTTATTATTTTGATGACAAACTTCCTAAAGTTTCTAACAGTGTCTCTCTTTTCTTAAAGATGGTAAGAATATGATTTGGATGGTTTAGATGCACAGCACGATCCTCTTTTACTGTATTGGAATTGATATGTCTATAACCTATAGGTATTTAGGACTGTTTGTCTCTTTGCTAAATAATGGGAAGAAAAATTTAATAGTGACAGTTTATAAAGTGTTTTCAATGTGTCAGTCTCTATACCACCGAGTTTATATAAGTTATGTCATTTGAGCCTCATAGCACCCATTGCACATGTATTTCTACCTTACTTTTAAATATGAGGAAATGAGGGGTGCCTGGGTGGCCTAATCAATTAAGCATCTGATTCTTGGTTTTGACTCAGGTCCTAATCGCAGGGTTGTGGGATTGAGCCCCACATGGGGCTCCAGGCCCAAGGTGGGATTTGCTTAAGATTCTCTCTCCCTCTGCCCCTCTCCCTCTGTGCTCATGCATTCTCTCTCTCTCAAATAAATAAATCTTTGAAAATATGAGGAAATGGTAGCTTATTACAATCAAATAACTTACCTATTTTTATATACATAATGGGTAGAATACTCAGGATTTAAATTCTGGTCTCCCAGATTCAAACTTGTGTTTCAAACAGATTATTCTGCCTTATACTCTAACTAGAAAATTTAAAAGAAAGAAAGAAAGAAAGAAAAAGTAGTTTGATTTTTATAGTGCTTTTCTGCCTTTTCTCCAGTATGGAATTGTATGCATAAGTAGGCCAGTCCTTTTGCCACTGAGCTACATCTGAATTTTATGTGTTATACTAATGTAACATGTGCTATACAGATAATGAAAAGTCTGAGGTCTGTACAGGGTATTAGGGATAAATAGGAAATAATTTGAGAATGTGTTAAATTGAATTGATAAAATAATTATAAATCTGTATTTCACAAGAACAAAAAATTGCAAAGGAAAATAGGGAAAATAATTAAAAGAAACGAGAGTCTTCTTTGGCACAGTTGTCCAATGATGGAGATTTTAATAACATTTTTGGAATTCAGAAAGGTGGAATGATTCAGGAAGATTTGTTTTCATATTTTAAAAAGCCAAAGAAGAGGTAATTTAACTAGGACTGAATGAAGATTCAAATAACATCTGGAAACATGTCCAGAGACATGTTCAAATACTTTATGTGTTAACCCATGTCCAGTTGAAATTAATGCAAAGACTGTAAGTGTTATCAATTTTTTTTCTATATATAGCCTCTAAAGACATTGTGCACTCCAAACAGCAGATTCTTTTTAGAGATTTGTTTGTGAAAGTATATTTAGAAAGAACTTGATTAACCTTCTCTAAGGAGTTATGAGGTAAAACAACCCAAATATACAATAATGTTGTTAGATGCTTTTAGAAGAGCAACAGGTGAGTTCCTAAATAGAATCACTGTAAGTCAGTGTCAGCCTATGACATATCATCCCATGTATTTATCAGAATATGTTCTGGGTAGTGTTGCACAATTACATTGTGTTTGTTTATAAAATAACTTAGATTATTGGTGGCTATTTTCTGTCAAAGAAGTGATTTCACAATGCCATCATAGTTTGCATAATTCTTCAGAAGAGGTACTGAGTGTCCACAATAGCCAAACTATGGGAAGAGCCCAGATGTTTGTCGGTGGATGAATGGGTAAAGAAGATGTGATACACACACAAACACATGAACACACACACATATGAACATTACTCAGCTATCCAAAAAATGACATCTTGCCATCTGCAACAATGTGGATGGAACTGGAGGGTATTATGCTAAGTGAAATAAGCCAATCAGAGAAAGACATTTGTCATATGATTTCACTCACATAGAATTTAAGAAATGAACAAAGCATAGGGAGCATAGGGAGATGGAGGAAAAAATAAAATAGGATGAAATCAGAGAGGGAGATAAACCGTAAGAGACTCTAAACCAGAGGAAACAAAGTGAGGTTTGCTGGAGGGGAGGGGAATGGGGGAATGGGGTAAGTGCATGATATGCATTAAGGAGGGCACTTGTTGTAATAAGCACTGGGTGTTATATGTAACTGATGAATCACTAAATTCTACCCATGAAACTAATAGTACACTATATCTGAATTAATTTAAATTTAAATAAAGTCTTAAAAAAAAAAGGAGAAGTGCTGGATGAATAGCCTATCCTCTGGTTCCCACAACTGCAAAGCTTTCAGGTTATACCGCCTAGTATGCTATTTTTTTTTTCATTGAATATTCATTTTTGTATATTGGGATTCCAATGTGAAATGAGTTTCTATGCATCAAGAAAGCATGAAACTTAATCACCAAGCTGTATTTTAAACAAAGCAACTCACTCCCAACAAAGGAAGTTCAAACATATGCAGAGTATACTTGCTTCTACAATGCTTTTAAAAGATTGTGAGCAGTTGGGATAAGAGTTGCCAAAATTAAAGGATGACTTTTATGAGGAGGATAAAAGAAAAGTCCTGCTATAAAAATGCTTTAGAGTTCATCGAACTCTGCATATTTCAGCTCAGGTAGAAGGCAAATTATGGTATTCATTATTAAAATAGGCTTGAATCTCAAACAGAAAAATGAGGGGCCCAAGTGGTGAGCATTAAATTATACAACTTGTCATAAAATCTCTTATTATTCTAAGTAGTCTCATGTTTTATTGCATCTTAAATACAAACTAAAGAAGCCACCAAAAAAGACCTTTTCTAGCAATACTGGTAAAATAAAATGGTCATTAAAGCACAGATGCAAAGATTTGATAATAACATACACTACATATTCAAACAAAACGTGTGTGTTGTGCTTAACTTTGAGCGCCCAAAGTCCATATTTCACATAGTATTCAATGAAATGATTAAGGAAATTAATGGTCTTATTAACAGAAACAGGCTTATCCAATGAGAAAATAACTATCCCATTACCTTCTCATAAGATGGACATTTTTCTTTTATTTCGCCAGCCTGCTGTCTTCATAGACTTTATGTACGGGTTACCATACGCCTTTTCAGTAGTAAATCCTGTTAAGAAAACACAAACCAATGGCATGAAAATAAGTATTTGTTCACAGACCTTCTGAAGTTAAATGAAATTCCCGAGTGGTTATTTTTAGACATGAGAGCAAACTGTTCTACCACATTTTTTTAGCAAATTTCAGAGCTAAATTGAGGGAGGAAAAAAAAAATAGAAAGGATTGAGTTATAGTTGTGCTAATATCTCTAAATTATTTTTTAATTTTATGCATTTAAGAGGGAATAATGCATAAATTTATGCATTTAAGAGGGAATTTGATGTTGTTTGCTCTGTGCTTCATGAGTTCTAATGGGCAGCCTTCTTAGCTAATGCCATTGGGACTTGTGGTTGGTTGGTTAGTTAATAAAAAGTTATCCATTAAATCCAGAAATTGTGAGGCATGACACATATAGAAGTGAGGATTTTTAATTCAGAATAGTCCTCCACCTTGTGTAGTAGAGCTAAATACTTTCCTTTGAGCAAGGATCTACTTAATGGAGTATATTTGCATATTTTCTTATACAAAACATAAATCCTATTCATCATCCTCAGTTTCTCTAGGTTCTCCAAAGTAGAGGGAGAATTTCACTGCTACTTGTGAAGCAATATGAATGACAAATCTTTCTAGATTTGTGCAGTTCCTCTCCAGTAGTTTAATGTCATTTTCCTCACATGTAATTCAATAACACAAATTCTTGAACATTTCCAAAACATTAAACCTAGTTTTCCTAGAAATAGCTCCTTCATGTCAAACTTATCTTTTACCAATATAACATGTTCGATTAAATAATATAATTACAGTAGCAAGAATAAGTGCATACACAGGTTGGGAAGAAATGTGAATAATTTATGTAAGCATATGGCTTGGGCGGAGAGAGGTCAAGTATTCAAATGCCAGAGGATGGTGTGCTAGGACCACACATCCTAGACTTCAGAACCTGTGGTCTGGAAGGGACAAGAAGCTACTGTCAAGCCTTCAAGTTGGTTCTTTAAAGATCTGTGTTTTTAAGGGTGTTTTTGCTGAGCAACTTTAAAGGCCTCAGGATAAAATGAGAAGCCAAATTTCAGTGACCTTCGAATACATGTCCTTCAACTTTCTGTTTGTACACTTAGAACCCAGACTGAAAAAAATCTGTGACATAGTTATTTGGAAGACATTGTTTTTATTGACTTTGAAGTGAAGTCACAAAGTTTTTTATTTTCTTCGTGTTAAGTGTCATATGAGAACACATTTTGAGTTGAAATAGGTATGATTAGTAACAGAATTTTACTCTTCATTTCAAAGTGGGGGGAAATGGGTATTTTATCTTTTTCAGGTTGTAATGATACCTTTAATTTGATGTGATGGCCAAGAATGATTTGCCTAATTGAGGAACATGTTCATCAATTTCCTTCGGTAATAGACATCTTGTTGCAGAAACTATGGCTTTTCCAATGTCTAAATGTCTTTGTCCTTGATCTTTGTAGTAGTGAACAAAAATGTCAGGTAACTTTACCTCTAGCCAACCCCCTGAGCACAGGTTGGTCACTTTTTTTAAGGCTATGAATTCAGAAACAGTAGAGGTGTATTTCTCCCAGTTTATAATGGGGACGAACTGGGGATGGAGAGCTTGAGGGAATTGGGGGATGGAAGTGTTTACACCTCTCTCTCGGTCAGTTTCTCTCGTTCAAGAGTCCAGCAATTTTTAACTCACCTTTTAACAATTAGCCCACAGTCCAGCATCTCTAGGGTGTCTCTTTTACTTAGCCTGGAAAATCTGACATGATCAAATTCTGGGTTTATTCATAATAAGGTTAACACTACAGGACAGAATAATACCAGGAAAGGTGTTTATATGAATGATCAATAAGTTCTGATTCTAGCCTGCATTGAACTCCGGTTTCTGGTTAGTTTACTCAATGTATTTATACTCTCCCCATTTCTACCTAAAAACAAACAAAGCAACAAAACAAAAAATAGTAAAAATAACAAAAATAATAGATTATTTGGGGTTTAAAGAGTATGAGTCATGTGGGGCTTTTATATCCATTATCTTATTTGCTCCTTCTAATAACTCTGTGTGGTAGGAGTTATTAACAGCATCATAATTCATGGATGGAGAGGTAGGTCTCATCAGGATTAATTTGCTCAAAGTAAAATAGGTAGTACTGGCAAAAACGGGATTTGAACTTGGGTCATCTGATTTCAAAGTCTAGATCTTAATCCTAAAATACACTGCTCCCCCCAGTTAATAATTGAGTTATTTCCGACTTGAAGGAATTCTGGGATGCCAGGCCTTCGGGTTTTGGTATCACAGGAATGGCTATTTGGAGGATTAAAACCTGTCACTTTCAGAACTGGACTTGTTTAATTGACTTATGGTGTGGGATAATTGTCAAAAGACTTCATGGCCTCATCAAACCCTGTAGCTGAAGGGGCACTTTGATTTTGTGGCACTGGATTTTAAATAAAACTAGTCAAAGGAAGGAAGCGTGATAGGTTAGAAACGGGTAACCAAGATGCTCACAGACCAAATGAAGAAATGGAGGACACGAGACTATCTGAATGAGGATTTGGAAGATGCTTTGGTTTGGAAAATATAATTTTTTGATGCCTTTTAAGAGAATCCTTTCAGCAGAAAATAGAAAAGGGTACTGCTTTGCAACAAGAGTATGCAGGAAGTGAGAAAGTGACAGCAGTTGGTATAGTCAGTCTTTCAAAATGTTTAAGTAGATATCCCAATCAAACTCTTAAGCAAAAAGTGGGGTGCCTGGGTGGCTCAGTGGGTTAAGCCTCTGCCTTTGGCTCAGATCGTGATCTCGGGGTCCTGGGACCGAGCCCTGCGTTGGGCTCTCTGCTCAGCAGGGAGCCTGCTTCCCCCCCTCTCTCTGCCTGCCTCTCTGCCTACTTGTGATCTCTCTCTGTCAGGTAAATAAATAAAATCTTAAAAAAAAAAAAAGTTAAGCAAAAACTATGTCTAGAGTGCTTGTACCGACGTCAGTCAATTCAGTCTGTAAATAGAAGGTCCCCTACTATACTCCTTGTTGATTTATTTCCCTCTAATGTATCTTTTTTTCTTTTACTTTGTCAGCTGTTTTATTAACTAGAGTCACTTGGTTTTTTTAAAGATAGATTTATTTATTTATTTATTTATTTGGCAGAGAGAGAGAGAAAGATCACAAGTAGGCAGAGAGGCAGGCGGAGAGAGGGGGAAGCAGGCTCTCCACTGAGCAGAGAGCCTGATGCAGGGCTGGATCCTAGGACCCTGAGATCACGACCTGAGCCGAAGGCAGAGGCTTAACCCACTGAACCACCCAGGCGCCCCCACTTTTTATTTTGTTATTTTGCCATCTAAATAAACTTGGAGATCTTCTACCAGGTATGTTACTTTATTTACATTTATAGAACATGGTATTTGAAATATGGGTGTTTATATAAATAGAATTCATTGTGATTAAGCAAAACTCAGGGGATGGTATCTCACTCATAATTTAACATTTAAAGCAGGCTTCTCCCCATCCTCACCCCTGCAAAATTGGATGCAATTTTGAAGTCATAAAGTAACAATCTTAGCTTTGGAATTGGCCTTTGACTGGAATGAAAGTTTTAGCAAACATTTTGATGTACGAATACTGTATATTTCTTCCTCATATGCCCTCAGAATGAATAAACGTTGAAAGGTAGAGCTAATTCTATCACAGTATTTGATGAAAATGCATTAAACAGAAGGTAATAAGTGATTCCAGTGGTGCCACGGAGACCCAGGGTTTCTAGAAACAACAATTCAAGGCACTGATTACAATTGGAGGCTTCTGCATAAGTCCTCCTGGGGCATCCATTAATCCCCAAATTCTTTCTGTTCCATATTATTTAACAAAGGACCTGAAATTAGTGGTATTACTTCTTTGACTCAAAAAGCTAATTCCTGACTGGGTGAAACATGTGTCTGGCTCTCTGCAAATGGTGATTCAAAGTTACAGAATTTTACTTAGCATCCCGTCCCCAGTGAATCAACAGTAATCTCTCTTCACTGTATTTATTAATTCCAATAGAGCTATCACTGATATTTACCCAAATTCTAATATTTGAGTAATTTAATGTAAGTTATAGGCTACTAAATATTATGTATTAAAATAGTTACATTAAACCTATACATAAAATATTTCATGAAGCTGAACATATTTGTACCCTAAGACTCAATAATTCTGCCTCAGAAGATATGTTAATAATATTCATTACAGTTCTATTCAATGTAGTCCTAAATTGGAATCAACCCAAGTGTATTTCAAAAATGGAATGGATGGGGCGCCTGGGTGGCTCAGTGGGTTAAGCCTCTGCCTTCGGCTCAGGTCATGATCTCAGGGTCCTGGGATCGAGTCCTGCATTGGGCTCTCTGCTCGGCAGGGAGCCTGCTTCCTCCTCCTCTCTCTTTCTGCCTGCCTCTCTGCCTACTTGTGATTTCTCTCTGTCAAATAAATAAATAATCTAAAAAAATAAAATAAATAAATTTTTTTTAAGATTTTATTTATTTATTTGACAGAGAGAGATCACAGAGAGAGGCAGTCAGAGAGAGAGAAGGAAGCAGGCTCCCTGCTGAGCAAAGAGCCCGATGCGGGGCTCGATCCCAGGACCCTGAGATCATGACCTGAGCCGAAGGCAGCGGCTTAACCCGCTGAGCCACCCAGGCACCCCTAAAATAAATAAAATTTATTTATAAAAATAAATGAATGATGGTATATTTCTATAATGGGATATCATACAGTAATGAAAAAAGTGAGATATCATCACAGGCAATAGAATACATGAATGTGATAACCATAATTTTGAGCAGAAGAAACCAGGTACAAAAGCACATATGCCAATGAGTCTGTCTGTCTTTCTATCTACCTGTCTATCATCTATCTATCTGTTTTGGACTGAATATTTGCATCCCCCCAAAATTCATATGTTAAAATTCCTAGTATGATGTTATTTGGAAGTAGGTACTTTGGGAGGTGATTAGATCATGAGTGCTTAGAGCCTTCATGAATGGGATTAGAGCATGAAAGAGGGCTCTAACCCAGAAAGTTCTCTTGCTCTTTTCCCCATGTGAGGACACAGCAAAAACTGCTCATTAACTGTGTTAAGTATTTACACATATCTTCTGAGGTGGAATTGCCTTCCTTGAACCAGGAAGTGGGCTGTCACCAGACGCTGAATTTGTTGGTGCCTTGATCTTGGACTTCCCACCCTCCAGAAGTATGAGAAATAAATGCGTTTACATCACTCAGTGAATGATATTTGTTATAGCAGCTCAAATGCACTAAGATGGTATCTGTCACTGGCAAAGCTGGACTGTACTAGAGGTAGATTGGTGATCTTTGCAGGAGAGGGGCCATGGGAGGGCTTGATGGATACCCTGCAGCATGGATGGTATTCTGCTTTGGGTCTGTATGCCCGCTAAAAGGTTGGGTCCACTTCGTAAAAACCAAGTTAATGATTTGTTTTCAGACTGTATGCAAGTTATGTTTTAATAAGGTACACTTTAATAAATGTTCTTGTTAGGAGCAGCTTCCTAAGAGACATGTTATATGCCAGTTTATTCTCTAGAAGCCACCAAATCAATAGAATACATTCTTAATATTTCAACCTGTAGGCTTTCTGAATTGAGAATAAATTCAAATAGAAATGCCAACAAATTAACTTTGAGCAGATGACATTTAATTCAAACAAGATCAAATAGGAAATTGCCCTTTCTTAAAAATGCTATTACACTGGTGTGCTGCCTAATTGTAGGTACTAAATCACTTGCTTTTATTCATTCTATTTTTAAGAAGCATAGTAGTGTGGGTGGCATTCATGAATCAAAACTTGTGATAACATGTGAAGAGACACTTACTTAGAGGTATTGTTAAAACACATTCTCCAAAGAAAGGCTAAGCTAATTTGAGCTTGACCTTATCAGCAATCCAAATTCAACAAGTATGATGTACTATAATGTTCATGAGAATTAACATGTAGCTGTAGAAGAATTTAGTGTAATAGAAGTCAAGATGAGGTAAGAGAGGCTAGTGTAGTTGTAACTACTATCTATGATAAACACGTGTGAGGTAAAAACCCAAGAAATAATTTCTTCTTATTGTTGGCCAACACTCCTCGAGGAATGTTTTACAGTTAGCTCTTGGAAACACACTGTTTAATATAAAAGAGGGAATGTTAAATTCACTCTTCCTTGAAATCACTTACTTTGTAAATAAATAAGCTTGCCTCTTCCTCCTGAGAACTAAGAAAGGCAAAATCTCTCTTAGTCTTAGAAGGAGCCCGAGTCCTTCCCTGCCTCTGTTTCCATAAAGGCTAGTAGCAGAGAGAGTTATGTCATGATTATGGAAACTACTTTTCAGTAGAAATGATCAGAGTTGAATGCAATATTTGCATTGCTGGTCCATATTCTTTAATTTGATCTATCAATTATCTGATTCTGCTCAGGATTGTGTTTTGGCTATCGGTAGAGTCTCTCTGCCCACATTTGTTCAAAAGTGTATACTTTGAAAGTCTACTCTGTACTAGGAAAAGTATTAAATCCTACCAGACATAGGTATGATCTGTGTTTGCAAGAAATAAACCTTAAACACCAGGTATATATGCAATGAAGAATTGACACAGATCATTTGAAAAGAATTTAAGGGCAATGGGGCTCATGGCAAAGGATTGCTTTTGGCAAGTATGGCCATAGTAGACTTTGTGGAATTGATTTTAGCAATTAGCCAATGATTTCAGTCTTGAGTGTTGGCTGATTATAAACATAAAGAGGCATTAAGACTGGCATTCAAGGAAGAAGAGTTAGAGCAAAGTTTCAGAGGAAAGGAAAGAATGGATATCCAGAGTTAAATAGTGAGTTATTTACCTTAATAGGAATATGTATAGAAGCACCATCAGGAGCAAGACTGCAGGAGGTACCAGAATCAGTCATGGAGGAATTAGTGTTTGGTTCATGAAGCAAGTGACCCAAATGACCTTATTTATTGGGCAACCCCACATAAGATATATTGGAACACACACAGCACTCCTGAAAATCCCGAAGGAATAATCTAGCTTGGTCAATCCATCCATGTAGGAGGAAAGTCTGGATAATACTGGTAGAAAAAATATCTATAAAACTATTTAAAAATATTGGTTAAAAATATTGGTTTTTTTTCCTCTAAGGAAGGAAGGATAGAGCAGATTTTCCCCCTGCTCACTCATTTTTTTTCTTTAGCTCCTAATCTTGTATTTCTAAGTACATCTGCAAGTTCAGAGAGAGCAAATTTCAGATGTGAATGAAAAATAGAATGCTTTTAATTTTCAAATAATGCCTGCCTTAATGGTAAAATGGCTGTGACAAGATTAGCCAGAATCATAGCACTCATTTTATGAAGAAAAATAAGTCAGTGACAGTCATTTTATTTATATAGCCATCTGCACATTCGTGTCTAAATCCTTCTGGTATTTGAAAATGCAGCTTCCAAATTCGGGATCTTATTGGGAGGCCTGAGTCACTTGGAAGCCAGCAGGAGTGACAGGCAAAGACAAATTTTTTTGTGGGCCCTTCATTCCAACCTTTCATACAGTTAGCCTTTTTATAAACTGCTATATCTATGAAATCCAGCAAATTCCAATAAACAGGCAAACTACTGCCTGGCACTCCAATCCTGAAAGGGCTCGTCTGGTTTAAGATTAGATGTAGAAAAGTAGTTTGGGATAAGATCAGAATGGGATGATGGAATCATTGGGTTTATGAGGCTGAGGACCATTAGAGGTGGCCTAGTTGAGCATCCACATTGAGCAGAGATGCTCAGGAGTTCTCTGGACAAGCCCAGGGGTTGCAGGACTCCAACCCTTCCTGTATAGATGCACAGATACCCATGCATGCGCGCACGCATGCGCACACCCACACATGTAATTTAAAGCAATATCCTTTGGTCTGCTTTTAATACACCGAATTTTCCTCTAATAGGAGTGGAAACTGCAGACCTAGTAGAGCAACTTACAGAATCCAGTTCATAGATTCATTTCATGGGTGATGTAATGGTCTTTATAAGGTACATATTTTTTATAAGACATTTAACATAGGGTATGTCAACTTTAAATGTCAGTTCCTTTCTCTTGTTCTATTCTCTTTGAGTTCTGTGTTCATGTTATCTCACGACTTCGATATTTACAAATAATTCTCTTTTGGTGCTTGTTCTCTCCTTCCCCCCCCCCCCGCCCCCGGTATTTAAACAACACTCCAAACTCTTCCTTTGCTACAGACATGGATTTCACCATTGGGGTCCTTAGCTTGCATGACTCTGTTATCCTTCTCTGTGCGACCTCTACCCACTTGTTACCATGTTTAGAGTCTAAGACTCAAGTTGCTCTAGAGAATCATTGTTAACCTAGATGCTTATCTAGAAATATCTTAGAAATGGAAATGGAGTTTTCTTAGAAATGTCATTATACACAGTACAATTAAAGTACTAATTTCTGTTTTTTTTAAAAGGATGAACTTTTTATTTTTTTATTTATTTTTAAAAAGATTTTATTTATTTATTTGCCCGGACAGAGAGAGAGAGAGAAAGAGAGAGCACCCACAAGCAGGGGAAAGGCAGGCAGAGGAAGGCGCAGACTTCCCACTGAGCAGGGAGCCCAATATGGGACTCCATCCCAGGACCCTGGGATCATGACCTGAGCCAAAGGCAGACACTTTACCTACTGAGCCACTCAGACATCTAAAGGATGGACTTTTTAAAAGCAAGTTTACTCTGTGCTACTTTAAAGTTAGTGTTTGAGTGCATAAGAAGATGTCTCACTATAAATAACATTTTTATTCTTGTATAGAAAAAGTCTGCTTGTTTGATATAATAAGATTTGTATCATTCTCTTTTATAAGAACTAGCCCCAGAATCAGAGGCAAAATAAATAAGTAAATAAATAAATGAAGTAAAAACAGAAAGAAATTAAACTATTCTTATCATGTTGCCAAATGCCTAAAACCAAACACCTGAGTATAAAAATTTTTAGAATTCATTCTCTTCCTCTATTTGTATTCCTTTTAAAGGTTACATTCCTTGCCCCAACTCTTTTTTTTTTTTTTCTTATATAGTAAAGGGCACACAACTTTGTCCATATCTGAGCAGTAGTTCCTGGTAAGCCCTATGCCAGCCATCTGATTTTTAAATAAATAACTCTTCCCCATAGTAATCTTTTCTTGATTAAAAACGATGTTTAGAAGAAGGAAATGATAGATTTGTTCACCTACATGAGCCTTGAGTGATATGGCTTAGTAGTTGTGTTGCATCTATAAATACATCTTTTGGCAACTGAGAAAATCACTTTTCTTCTGTTCACTTTAGAAATAATAAGAGCCCTTTGCAATTTAAACTCCAAGGAAACAATCATTCTGAGGACCTTGATGGACAAACCAACTTCTCTAGCCCCTTCCTTTTTAATCTAAATCTTTCTGTCAAGATCTGATAGATTCTGTCAACCTTGATGACTATCTTGGAATATAACTCCAAAGTTACTCTCAGCATTTTATTTGCAAAAGCACAAATTTCAGAGACTTTTGATTTTTTTTGGAAAGTGGCTGAATTCTTCACTCTAGACTTGGAACGTTTGCTGTGTGGAGCTCCACATTGGAAATGCAAAGGCGTATCTCCTCTAATCACTGCCTTTACCACCGTTGGCAGGGAATTAACTTTAGCTCTTAGTGGTTGGGATTGATCCTTTCAATTTCTAAATCTTTTTCTTTTGCTTTCTGACTTAGAAGCTCATTTAACTGAAAGAATATTTTCCACCTTACAAATTTCAGTCTATCATATTCTTTCTCACTAGCAGATTGCAAACATGAAGGTAGATGAATAAAAATGTTAAATTAATTTATTTCAGTCATTTATCTTGATGGAGTAGAAACTAAGGCAGTTCCAAACAAATTGAAAACAAAAACAAAGTAAAGAGAAGAAAAAAAAACAGGTTAAATAAGTTGATGTCAACACATTTAAACTGTAATTATATAATCAGATGCCTTATTTTGGCATGAATAACCAGACAAGATATTTGGAAGGTTTTGATATGTTATTAACTCTTAAGAATGTGTGACAGGTGGCATATGGTATAATGCCTTCTTGTGCCCTGGGCTTTGTCTACAGTGGCAGAAGGCTGGGAAAGTAAGCATTCATGGGTTCTATCAATGGGTAAATCACTGCAGAAACCTGCAAGCCTGAATAGTTCTGCCTCCTCTCCCCCAAAAGTCTTTCCTCATCTTCTTCACATTTTATTGTCAGAAATATTCTATTAACTGAATCTTTTTCCTCCTCAGACTTACACCTTGATATTTAAGAAGTCTATTCTAAAAAGACAAAAACTAATGGCATAATCTCAGAGTTCAAAAGAAACTTGTTAATTAACCAAACCCCTTTTATCTATTTAGTTATTTTTTAATTAACAGATAATGTATTATTTGCCCCAGGGGTACAGGTCTGTGAATCATCAGCCTTACACAATTCACAACACTTAGCATAGCACATACCCTCCCCAGTGTCCACCCAGCCACCCTATCCCTCCCCACCAAAGTAGGAAAACTGAGAATGAGAGAAGTTAGACATATCCAGGGTGAAGGTTAGGCTCGGTACAGACCTTAGGTCTCCCTCATTTCCTACCTCAAGACCAGGCTCACATACCATGTATTGCATTTTCTTCATATGAATAACTTTTAAAAATTTTATGTCCAGTTTAGGTAAGATAAATGTTTGCTAAAGACAGATTTTTTTTTAAATCAACCTAAATAGAACCAAGTTCTCAAGAGTAACAATTAAAATGTACATGAAACCTGGAAAATGTTCATTTTCTTCTTTTAAGAGATAATTTATTTATTTGAGAGAGACTGAGACAGTTGGGGGGAGAGGGAGCAGAGGGAGAGGGACAAGCAGACTGCACTCTGAACATGGAACCTGATATGAGGCTCAATCCCATGACCCCGAGATCATGATTTGAGCTGAAATCAAGAGTCAGATGCTCTACTGGCTGAGCCACCCAAGTGTCCATAAAATATTCATTTTCTTCTTTTTTAAGATTTTTTATTTATTGTTTTATTTATTTATTTGAGAGAGAGAGTAAGTGAGAGAGAGAATACCAGCAGGGAGGGGAAGAGGGAGAGGGAGAAGCAGAATCCCTGCTGAGCAGGAAGCCCAATGCCAGGCTTGATCCTGGGAATCCAGGAACATGACCCATGACCTGAGCCAAAGGCAGATGTTTAACCAACTGAGCCACCCAAGCACCCCAAGTGTTCATTTTCAATACCAAAGTATTATATTTATTTCACAAAAGTAAGTTTAGGGAAATTTTAATATCAATATTTGCCAATATTTTAATTTTTAGTATTCTTTATGAATCTACAAAATATTCAAATGAGAAGGTCATTTCAATATATAATTCATTGCTGCTTTGCCATGATGTTCAGCACTTGCATCAAGGGGCCATAAAGTACAAGAAGTTATCTTGTATCACACAAAAAATTGTCACCTGAATGGTCTTAATGCCTCATAAACACTATTAGAGTACAAAAAAATGCCTATCAGATTATTGAATTTGCTTTCAACCAAATGCCAAATAACTCATCAGCGGCATGGCTATGCCTACAAGATATATGAATTAACTATCTCCTCAACTGAACCATTTATTACCACTTCAGTAATATTTTAATCTCTATAATGAATCATGAAATCTATATTTTAAAAAATTATTTGACATTTGGCAGTATTCACATCATGAGCTTAAATTAAGCATTCTCCAACACATCCATAAAATAGAGGTAAAATATATCACCAGGCCAAACAGGATACATGGAAAAAAAGAAAAAAATAATTGCCTGAGAACATTATGTGAAGGAGCAGAATAAAAATGTTGTAGCCAAGTGGCAGGGAGAGAAATCTGGACTGGATTTTTAGAAGTACATCCATCCTCTAAGCATACTTTCCATAGTAAGTTATACCTTACTCATGGAAAGGTAAATGTGTGAATGAAATTTTACCTGGCAACAAAATTATTTTTGACATTTACACAAACTTATAAAAATAATTTTTATTTTTAGAATGGGATAAAGAAGAAATAATTATATACTGGGAGAGAACATTGCTGTCATTATGTTTGAGATAATATCTACTCAGATCTTTTCTTAACAATGGGAGAATGAAGAATTCTTATTAGGAGTATGGAAATTAAATTAGAAAGACCAATCATGGATATTTTAACACTGCACGTATTTAAAGTGTATGGTTTAATCAGTTATGACATACGTACATGCTCATGAATTCATCACTACAATCAAGATCATCTCATATATATTCAGTTATTTATATTATATATATATCACCAAATTTTTTTAGTACCCCTTTATTGTTCCTTCTATCCCTTCAACCCTTTCACCCCTTTCCCAGTTGAGAGTACCACCAGGAAGAATCCAAATGCCCATCAGGGAATGGATAAACAATTATGATAACTATACAATAGAATGCCATCCTATGATAAAAACAAACAAGTGATAGACACATGGATTAAACTCAAAACAGTTATGCTGAGTGAAAATTCAAACAAAAAGAGTACATGCTGTATGAGTCCACTTATATAAAATCTTAAGAAATGAAAACCTTTCTATAGGGACAAAAAATGAAATGATAATATTTAATTAGCTTTTTTGGTAAGGTGTGTGAGGTGTTTAAGAATTCAGCTTCAAATTCCTCCATTCCTAGTCCAGACAAAACAAAATAAAACAGAATGAAAAGCCCTTAGTACCAGACTATAACAAGTTTAATAATTCCTTTAGAGATAATATAGGTTCTCACAAAAATCTGACAGGGAGAAGATAAAATCAGATGAACATATGTGCAAGTTTTAGTCACACACCGGCTCTCCATTTGTTGATGGCTTCTTTCTGCAAATTTGTCTTCTATCAAAGAACATATCTGCATTGTAGCTCTTTCATTTCTTTTCCCTTTTTTCTCCCATTGGCTATATAATTACAATCATATTTTGCATATGGAATGAGTTTTCTTGTTGTTTCTACTGTTTATAAGTTCTGCAGTAAAATAAAAAGGGAGAAATGTTTTTGAAAATTTACTTATGAGGAAACAGGAGTCTTAGCTCTTAATTTAATAATTTAATATACTTGTCACTTGATTATTCATTGGGATTCATAGTTAGCTCTTAAGAACACACATAGGTTCTTGATTTTTTTTCCCTCCATATTAGAAAAGACAATTTATGCATAAGTTGGTGAAATTAAATTTGATTTAGTTAAATGGGGACACATGAAAGTAGAAAATTTCCTACATTTAAATTTTGAGTATTGAAGAAACATGACCTGGTTTCTTTCTGAATCAATTGTTCTTCATTGATGAGCAAACTGAATGCTTAGACATTGCTAAACATCCTGGGAAATAATGATATCTTACTTGTGTGTTTCAACATACAGATTTGGTCATTAAAGGCAGATGACTAGAGCACTGACCTTAGACTATCCAGGTTTTCATGAAAATATTAACTAAATGGACAACAGAAGAACTGACATAATCAACAAATTATTAAACCTTTACAAATTCATGTTTGATTATATGACTGGCTTGATCAAATAATGAATTAATTTAAGGCAGATAGGTTAAAAAGGAATATTTTCTGGAAATGCTATTGCACAATCATATATACACATAAATCTTTTGGAAGTTTTGTTAAAGAACCAAAATAGTGTGAGTCTGGATAGCCTTTTTAGTTTAGAACCTATAAAAACTGATTCTTGCCATTTCGTTATTAATAATGATCAAAATCATTCCTAACCACATCCCAAGTTTGTGGTTACTTTGAGTGAATGACTTTTTCTGTCCAATATTAATACCATTTGTAAGAATATTTTTTCAATGAAACATTATAGAATAAATAAGGTCATGTTGCAATTAGTGAAAGGCCCTAGGAGGTAGCACATGTTTTATATTAAATAAAAAATAAAGTGACCTTGAGACTATTTGGCATGACACCTAAGAAATATTTTCATATAACTGTAGTGGAATTTAATTTAATTTACTCATTCATAAAGACTATTATTTATCTGATAGGTCAATCCCTATATGTTAAAAATGGATAAACTTTCAA
The DNA here is from genome assembly GCF_902655055.1 of Lutra lutra. Classification (NCBI taxonomy): domain Eukaryota; kingdom Metazoa; phylum Chordata; class Mammalia; order Carnivora; family Mustelidae; genus Lutra; species Lutra lutra. The sequence goes on from NC_062288.1 coordinate 33,326,632, forward strand.
ATTACATTTTTTATAGAGTAATAGAAATATAACAGAAAACATCTAAAGTCTTTTTTCAATAACAAAAAAAAAGTACATAAAAAAATTAGTCCATCTGTACTTGTGCCAAAGGCAGAAATCCAAAAGCCCCGGTAGCAAAAGGCCAGGTCAGGGAGCCAGCTCAGCTCACCATCTGTAGCAGAAAGCAGAGCCTATTTACAGAAAAGAAAATGTATGTTTAATGCAAAGAACATTATTTCCAACAAGTAACTTATCTGGAATATGGCACCATGGGGAGTTTGGAAATAAAAGAGTCCGCAATAAAGGGTACCAGTATCCTCATAGGAGCATGATTAAGTGTCTGACCTAAGCTTCCACTTGTTTCTGCATTGAGTTTTTTTCCTTTAGTTTGCAACACAAAGACAGGTCCCATAGGAAGAAAAACCTCTCATCTACACAGTACATCACTCAGTCGGGTACAGATAACTACATCTCTTCCCTGTGGGAAGAAATTCTCTTTATTGGACTTTGTGGGCCCATTCTTTATTTACTGACATTGTTTGGGTGGCAGTTATGGGAGGCGTGGCTCCCCCTTCTCTATCAGAGCCAACGTTTTTTTGGTGCGGTCCTCAAGGACTCCCTCCTAGTCTTCTTCTCCATACAGCCCAGACAGGTCTACTCTAACCAGCCTGTTGTTTGTCCTTAACTGTCACAATATATCACATTCAAATCCAGTGCTGTGTTCTTCAATTTGCTATTAAACTCTGTAAAAAACAAAATGAAAAACAAACTCCCTAACCTAGGAAATAGACCCAAAGCTACCAAACAAAAAGCAATATGAGGCTGGTGCTATGCCAAGTATTTCGTTGGGTGTGATTCCATAATGAGTACGGTGGCCCTCTGGGTTAGTGGTTGTTGTCTTCTGCTCCTGTCTTATGGTTGAAGGCACACAGCCATTTGGAGTTGCTGAGTGCCCTATGTACAGGAAGAACAGAGCTTGGGTTTATACTCAGGCTGCCTGACATGGAACTATGCTCCTAATCACAAGATCATATCGCCTCCCCCATTTTTAATAATTAGTTTCAAAACGGAGGCCTTCCTAGACACCATTCCTGCTTCGCCATTCCATTTTGCCCACTTCATTAATGGGCAAAACATTAGACTATATTTATTTTATACATTCCCATACATCTCTCTCTGTCTCTATCTATAATTACATGACTGCTGTGTGGTGCCTGGAGCTGTATGAGGTGCTTTTAATGTTTGAACTTATTTAATTATTACAATTACCCTATGAGAATGACATTTTTAGCCTTGTTTTATAGAAGTTAAGTGATGCAGTGAAGGGCCCTGGAGTTTACAAAAGGTTGAGTTAGGATTCACACTCCTAACCCCAACCTCTTTACCTCCTAAATGCTTTTACTCTTCATTATGTGAAGTGCTCCCTTCTTTCCCTCATGTTTTACCTCTAGTGGTTAACTATACATTCTTTTAGTCTAGGGATAATACCTTTTGGGTCTTTTGCAAGTTCCTGTGACACCTAATGCACCAACAGCAACACAGTAAGAACTTAATAAATATTTATTTCTAATCTTTGAATTCCTGTCCTGGTCTTTAAATCTCTAGCTGAGACAAATTTACTACAAAATGTGTGGACTCCTGAAACATATCCCATGACAAAAGATTTCCCATCGAGGAACACTGAGAAGAACTCCGTCAGTAGGAAATGTCAAGGTCAAGGTAATTCATATGCAATGTAAATATTGTTGACCTTTCTATACTTTCAAGTCTCCACAAATAAACTTCAAATCATAGACAATCCTCAAAGGACTATATTCCTTTTTACTCCCCACCCCCCACAAAAGCCTTTAGCTAAAAGAAAAAATTGCCTAGGACTAGGGAAAATATTTATGACTTACCACTTTTCTCCCCTCCAGTATATTATTTTAAAATTCTACTTTGCATTGCCATAAACTTAATTCATTCCTTCTCATTAGCCTTCTGTCTCACTCTTCCATTGGAGAACATGGGTTCTTCTATTTACCCCTGTATCTCTTTTCTCTTTCTTCTTCCATGACTTTGTCCATATTCCTCATCTAGGTTTTACTTCTTTTTTTCCTGTATCTTGGCATTCTTCCCTACACGGAAATCCAAAGTAAAGCCATTGTGATATTTGGACATTCAGTAAATGACAAGGGATGCTCCTATCTGAGTCTTTGCTGCTGCTCCTAGGGAATGCCTCATGTATTTATTTCGAAGTTTAAAAGCATTGTTGTTGTTTTTTTTTTTTTTTTTTTTTTATCAGGGAAGGTTTTGTTTTCTCTTTATATTATAGAGAAGACTTGTTTCTGCTAAAAGGGATATTAATGTCCCCCGCCATCACCGCAGCTAGTAAAAAATAGATATTTGCTGAAATGCAGCCATGAAGAAGGACGCAGATTCCAGCCAGAGTATTTAAGCAGATGGCAGTCAGTCAGACTTTTCTGTGGCATAATGAATGGAGGGGAAACGGTCTATAGGAATCCAATTTTTTTAAATCATTAAAAAAATGTGCCCTGCTTTAGAAGTTCAAAGTAAACCGAGACTTTGGGTGAACACTCTGAAACAAGAAGCAGAAAGTCCAAGAGAGATGTTTTTAGGAAAATAATCACAAGGAGTGTACAGAGAAACAACATAGACAGGAACATCATTCTGATTGTAGCTACTGATCAGAAATAATACCAGTTGGAAAAGAAGAGGAAATGGGGGGGTAGGAGCCACATCCTCCTTAAAGTTTGGGGGGCTTCTTGTTTATTAGTATATAGAGTAAAAGCTGCATTTTTCACATCACAAAACGTAGGTTCATTCTCAGCAATACTTTATGTACTTTCTTAAACTTCAGAATTAAAGAGCCCATCGAGCATTATTCATTTTTATATGTAAAAGTCAAGTCCAAGATTATCAATTTAGACTCATTTTAAAATTCTATCATAATAGGCTTATTCTGCTTAGGTATGTAAGCGTATTACAGAACAGCATGGATAGTTCCCTTCTCTAAATACACATAGCACTTTAAATCCCCACCAAATGATTGTATATTCCTTTGTGTTGTGACTTGCAATTTATGAATTACTTCTATCCCCTCAGGTGGTCTGAAAGTCTTTGAAAACAAGAATTGTGTGTTACAAACAGGAATTGTGTGTTACATTATCTTGTATAGTGGAAAAGCACAGAAACTAATACAAAGCTTCATAACACAACTAAATCCTTACCCTACACCAAACTCCTTCAAAGGTAGCATAGAAGAGTTAAAAAAAAAAAATCTGAGGTATGAATTCTTCTATTTTTTTGCTTTTTCTTCTTTTCCATCTCAATAATTATCATCTCCAATATCAGAAAAGAAGGTAGCTTCTTCCTTTCTAGAGTCAGTCTTTAGCACTTGCTAAATTCAGTGCTCATTCCCAATAACTCTCTGTAACTAAGAATCTATAAACTAATAAACCACTAAATGCTTTTCTTGAAGCCTAGGGGAATAAGGTAATGAGGGGGTCCTGTATTTCAGGCGATTCTCTTTCTGTAGAAGATGATTTAAAACTGAAAATTTTCTATTTCTGGCACTACAAGAGCAAGAATGTTATTTTCTAACTATATTGCTAAATAGATTTTGATTGTGTGGTTTAAGAAAGAAAATATCTATATCTATGTCTACATCTATATCAGCTTAAAGACTCTGAATATTCATTTATACTTCTTGAGTTTCAGAGACACAAAAATCTCATCCCTTAGTTCTATCTCATTTTCCAAATGAAGAGATAGTATTACTTGCCCTACCACTGGTCTCAAAGATAGAAGCCAAGAACGATTTTCATCCTAGGTCAGCTGCTTGTGCTATACCAGCCTGGGCAAACCATAAAAAACTCTGGATTAAATTTCTTTATCTAGAGAAGAAGTCCTTTCCAATTACATGCTTCTATAATGATTCTCACTTTTGTATTCCACGACTTACAATGGACCTACAACTTCTGTTTTACTGTAACTGGCTCTGTCTTTAGACCAGCTTTGTCCAAAGCATGTACACATACACACAAACACAGACACAATTGGAACACTTCTGTATGGCTTATTAAATTGATCCTGGTGTCAACAGTACATATGGATCATCTACATGCTCAAGCAGCTGTGAAAATTTGTAATGATTATAGTCTGTTGACCACATCTGGGTGGGATGTACCATTGGTACCACCATTATGACATTATGGCACAGACTGATTTTGGCCACACTTTCCAGCTCATCAGGCTTTCTGACTTCAACTGACAAGTGTTTTTAGGTTTGTTTGTTTGTTTGTTTTAAAGCAAGTGTATACTCATAAAACTAGCATACAGACTTTCTTTTTAGGGATTTCTGAAGTTGCTAAACCACACTTTGCAAAGTTCTATGAGAATAATAATGAATGGACAAAATGTAAGTGACAATATTTCTTCCAAATTATATGACAGTGGAGCCAGGCACTTGTACATCACTTCATGATCTTGAAATGAACATAATCTAGTTTACAGCATTTCCTTGAGCCCATGCGAATGTCTTTTTCCCAAACTAGCACTTTAATAGATTTTCCTTTCTTTGACACATTTTCCCAGGTTGCAGTTAATATTGCAAGATTTGAGTACAAAGCTTCTGTACAGCATCCTTCTTTCACAATTGATAGTTTTCTCGAAGTTTGAAAGTAAATTACTTATTAGAATTGCAATAGATAGAAGCTTGGAGCAGCCAGTTTGAAATACTGAAGTGTCTTTGTGAGCACAGTCACTTTTTAAACATCTCTGGGTTATAAAACAAGTAAACCAAATGCAGTAGACTTTTTAATCAGACATGATAGCAGACATTCAGGAAAACAGAGACAATGCCCTTGGAATTTTGGCATTTATCTGGCTTGCATGTCCTTAAATCCATTTGCATTATATTATTTCAGTCCACTACTTCAGGAGTTTCCAGGCCTGTTTTTGGTACATATAGAGTGTAACCACAATTTTTTAGAACCATACAGATTAGCCTCAGAACTGATAGAGAAGGCTGGGGAATGAAAACTTACTTGACAATCACCTGAATCTATTTAAGGGAACACACTTGCAGTCTGTTCCCAAGCAAAGGTGAAAGAATGTGTAGATCGGCATCTCTGAATGACCATTTCTCCCCTCAATAATGGTTAGAAATATTGAATTTTAAAAAGTGGTTTGTAATTGAGCAGGTGTCACTTGCAACTTTCTAGAAAACTTAGTTACCTGACATTTTTCATCGATTTCTCTTATATTAGAAAATGAAATGTCAGACACTATTAATTGCATTTTTACAATAAGTACTTACAGCAGGAGTAATGGCTAAATGAAGGTACTTTCTGTCTAATGCACAATGGATGTATTCATTTAAATGTATTCAATTTAGATGAATGCAATATGTCTATATTCATTACAGTTATACATATCTGTGGGCTGAATGGATAGGGTGGTAATTACTACCTTTATAAATGGGACAGTGTTGTCAGTCTGGAGGAAGAAAATTCCTTTCCTTATCATATTTTACACACCCACACAATAGATTTGTCTGAGAATCTTTCCTTCAAATGTAGAAATTTTGCCCTTGAATTTCTAGTGGATCTAATGATTGTAGGTCATGCTTTTCTGGGAGGGTAGAAAGGGCTGTTCTTTGTTGCTTGGAAAATGACAGAGGTGAGCTGAGGGTCTCAAGATCTCTCCCTACAAAGAAGCTCGCATTTGTCAGTTGGCCTTCCTCAAACTCAGCAATATACATAACATAGCATGGATTTGAATATTCTCACACCATCCATTATTTGCCTTTGAGTTCAGTGAAGGTAGGACTATTAAATTGTGACTTAGTTGTATCCTTTTTTTTTTCCTAAATAAGGGACTATTTTTTCATGAGCAGTTTAGGTTTACAGAAAATTGGGCAGGAAGCACAGAGAATTCCCATGTAACCTCAACTTTTAAACTTCATCTCCCTTGTTATTGACACTTTGCATTTGTGTGGTGGGTTAGCGTGTTCCAGCTCCTGAACTGATACTGATATGCTATTATTGGCCAAAGTCTATAGTTTATATTGGGGTTCACTCTTGAGTTGTACAGTTATGTGGGTTTTGAGACACCATGCATATCTCAGGCGTTCCAATTCTCTCCCCATTAGCACTGTAAATAACGAGGCAAAAAGTGAGAAAGAAATCTAATGTATTTATTCTTTCGCTCACTGTATTTATTCACTCATGTTTTCACTAACGGGTGTTAGCAGGCCAAGAACTGCTATTGAATGGATTCAACCACTTCTCTGACCCTGGGTTAATTTACATATCTTTTCATGCATCCTTTTTCTCTCCAACCCTAGTGTACTGTTTAGTTTTATTGATGAGCGCTGGAATGTTCTCCACTAGAGACTGGTGGTCCTTGAACCTTGATGAGCTCATATTACACTGGATCCAGCAAGGTTCATCAGTTTATGTGCATTTTGCTGTTTCATTGGTTGTTAAAAACCTCCACAAACCAATTCGTGACCTTTAAAACATGTGTATTGTAGCATTTCTATCCGATCAATAAGCAATCTGAAAATTATACCTGCCCCTTTTTGCCTCCATGGCAGACAAGCACACGTAAGCAATGAAGCAATAGCTACTGTTATGATTATCTCAGGGTGCATCTGGAACTGCCTTATTCTCTTTCTAAATTGTTTTTCTGGTGGAAGAACTGTATACTCATTTATGCTGAGGAAGATGGTGGTGATGGTGTAGAATGGTGATGAACAGTGGTTCTAGTGGAAATGCGTGTGTTTTTCAAAAATAGTCTCCATTCAAATGCAGCCAATTAGGAAGCTTTTCCAAAATAAGCAGTTATACAAGCAAACTTTAAGTATTTAATTATTACTTCATGAGCAGAAACGCAATCATCGCTCTGCCATCTTGCCAGTAAGTCAGAAATTTGTCATTTCTGTCCAAATTAGAAATGATGCCGCATTGTCTCCAAACCATGCTACCTAGAGGCAAGTTCATATATTTAAGGTGGTTGTATTTATTTTCTAATCTGAGCACCTTAAATGAATTGTTAAAAAGAGGGGGAAGCTCTCTTTCCAATCTAGGAAGTGGCTGGCATCACACCTCCCTGGGCATTGATGTAAAGGTATAACTTTGGTCGTTTTCCATTTCATGTCTGGGAAACCAACACTTGATTCTTAATGAGCTGTAATGAGGAGAGTGGATGATGGCAAAATGGGGAGAGTACTAAAAGTCAAGAATCTGTAGATCTTCTTGTGAATCTGTGTGCAGAACTCCCCTTCCTTGTTTAGGGTAGTTCTTCAATAAGCTCCTTAGACCTCAGAATCTACATTTTAAAAAAAGTTCTAAAATCTTCAAGTTCCATGTGTTTAGGATCATACTTATCTGCTTATTCTACTATGATCTCAACAGTTTCATTCATGGTAGACATACATTGCTCGGGCAGGCCACACTATCTATTATGTAGTGGGAATAGCATTCTCTGCTTCTTTTTTTGTTTTTTGTTTTTTTTTAAGATTTTATTTATTTATCTGTCAGAGAGAGTGAGCACAGGCAGAGGCAGAGGGAGAAGCAGGCTCCCCGCTGAGCAAGGAGCCCAATGTGGGACTCGATTCCAGGACGCTGGGATCATGACCTGAGCCAAAGGCAGTCGCTTAACCAACTGAGCCACCCAGGCATCCCTCATTCTCTGCTTCTTAATTTATTCGTTTCACTTATTCCACAAGTATTTATTGAGTTTTTCGATGTAACAAGTACCATGGTAGATGCTATATAATGCAAAAACCATTCTTTCTATAAAAGAAGCCAGTCACGTCTCTAGGAAAATCAATATTAGTGATATTAATATTAACTGAGCACATATGAGGATCTCTTGACAGTGTGTGGTATTCCAAAAAAGTCCAAAAGTTAAGCAATTATCATGAGGTAAAGACATCTGAAAATCCTAATTATGTCACCAAATCTACATTTATGAGCAGGGATTGACAGGGCTTTCATATGAGATGGTGGGGTGAGGATGAGAAGCACTCCTCTCACTTGCTCAAATTTCCATCAGAAAATCAAAGTTGCTTTGAAGACTTATGGGAGAATGGTACTGTTTTCTAAACAATTTTTTGGTGTCACATACGTATAGTAATGCACACATGCACACATATACCCACACATACGCACACAGAGTCTCTGGACATCAAGTTCCTACTTTTACCATGCACTGTACTGTTTCCATAAAAATAAACTCATTTTATACTCACAACAAACCTGCAAGCCACTCATTATTCCTTTTAATTTATATTGGACTAACTGAAACTGCTAGAAGAGAGAGGCTGAGATTCAAGCTAATCAGTCTCCAAGGAATAATTTTTCCCTATCACAAAAATAAAATAAATAAGTGAATGAAGCCCTCTAAAGTGAGTTTTCCATTACCCAGTCTATGGCAGAGATTCAGGAAGACAATGGGGACCAAAAAGACTTCTCTGGCTTCACTGCCACTTAATCGGGGGTAGGAAAGCATTCCGTTTGAAGCAAGATTTTATTTGGGACACTATAATAGAACAGGTTGGGGAATATTAGAATTCTTAAAGCAATCTCTTACACACAACAGTGAAAGGTCGAATGTGAGCTTTCATACAAAGAATATGAATTCAATCCTCAAAGCTCTGAGCTGGTATTACCATCAAGGAGATATGAAGAAGAGCAATTGATTTTTTCTCTTCCTTTTTAATAATCAGGACACATATTCACAACCGCTCGAAACAAGACGACCACCTTGTATTTTCCTAGTGCCTATCTCTCAGCTTTAAGAGCTTAATAGATTTTTAAAATTGTAATTGCTCCCCTTACTCTCTCTGGGAACTAGGGCCTCTACATCATCCCAAATCTACAAAAAGTTAACAGCGGCAGCTTGAAATTTTGTGGCATCTGGATGAAGGCTAAGTAATTGGGGCAGCCTTTAGCGTGGTGATTAATAGCTCTGAAGTCAGGCAAATCTGATTCTTAATCTAGTTTCTGCCTTTCAATGTTGAGCGAGTTTCTAGACAAGCCTGTGCCTTGCCTTCCATATCTTTGTATGGAATAATAATAGGTAATACTTCATAAGGTTATTGTGAAGATTAAGGGAGTTAACAAGTGTGAAGTGCTTAGCAGATTTCTGGTTTACAGTGAAAGCTCAGTGGGTGTTACTGTGTAATCATCATTACAATAATAAAATAATTTGGGAGCAGAACACCCATATTTCTAATTAAATGCCTTACTCTAGGCAGCATTCTTGCCACATTAAAGACATGCCTGTTATTTGCATGAATGTAAAATTCTTGGTGTAAGAAAGTACATTTTTCTCTCCCTGCACCCAAAATATTAATTATTAAAAATAACTAATTACTACAAAATTCTTACTGAACTGAAACATAAAATGCCCACTGGCAATACCTAATGTCTTAAAGATGACTCTTGTTAAGATAACTGTCATATTCAATTTATAATTCATTTTCAACCTTTTAATGAATCATTGAGAATAGTTAACACGAAGCTTTCTTTCACTTTATAAATGCTATTTTTTTCTATTAAATAAGCTTCTAAAGGCCCTTCTTTTAGACAAAGTATGAGAAGAGAACTTTGAATAACTAGCAAGTCAATGATAGAATTGTATGTTAAGTCTTGTGTGTCAAGTGTATTATCGTGAATTTTATTCATTTTTTCATTTTTTTGAAATTTATTGATACTGAGAATAGGTAGGTATTTTTACTTCTTTCATATTTATTCTGTGTCTCTCTATATGTAAAGATTGTGTAATTATTTCAGGGAACGAATGTCATCTTAAGTTGCCTTCCAAGTTATTTGACCAGTGCAAGTGTCCTGTCATTTAAGGAAAAGGCAAGGCATTCTGAGTGCTGACAATGTATCTACTGCTATGTGAGAAAGAGGAAAAAAAAACCACTTGACTAATTTCTCTAATTCTTAACCAGTCCAAACTAGGTAATGCTCCGTAGCAGTTTGTGATTATCACTCTATTGCACTTTATAGTTGTTTAACATTTTACATGTAATTGTCCCCTCTTAGACTGTTAATTTCTGAGGTCAAGACCCTTTAAGAAATTGACATTTAGAAGAGTTTCTCTTTTTGTTGTTAAATAACAAACCTTCATTTATTTATTTAGTGAGTTAATTTATTTATTAACATATGATGTATTATATGCTTTAGGGGTACAGGTCTGTGAATCATCAGCCTTACACAATTCACAGCACTCACCATAGCACATACCCTCCCCAGTGTCCATCACTCAGCCACCCTATCCCTCCTCATCATCCCCCAACCCTCAGTTTGTTTCCTGAGATTAAGAGTCTCTTATGGTTTGGCTCCCTCCAGATCCTATCTTGTTTCATTTTCTCCCTCCCTTCCCCCCTGACCCCCCCACCCTACCTCTCAAATTCCTCATATCAGAGAGATCACATGATAATTGTCTTTCTCTGATTGATTTATTTCACTCAGCATAATACCCTCTAGTTCCATCCACATTGCAAATGGCAAGATTTTGCATACTATGCCATTGTGTGTGTGTGTGTGTGTGTGTGTGTGTGTGTGTGTATTGCATCCTCTTTATCCATTCATCTGTTGATGGACATCTAGGCTCTTTCCATAGTTTGGCTATTGTGGACATTGCTGCTATAAACATTGGGGTGCAGGTGGCCCTTCAGATCACTACATTTTTATCTTTGGGGTAAACACCCAGTAGTGCAGTTGCTGGGTCATAGGGTAGCTCTATTTTCAACTTTCTGAGGAACCTCCATACTGATTTCCAGAGTGGCTGCCCCAGGTTGCATTCCCACCAACAATGTAGGAGGGTTACCTTTCTCCGTGTCCTCAGCAACATCTGTCATTTCCTGACTGCTTAATTTTAGCCATTCTGACTGGTATGAGGCGGTATCTCATTGTGGTTTTGATTTGTATTTCCCTGATGCCAAGTGATGTTGAGCACTTTTTCTTGTGTCTGTTGGCCATTTGGATGTCTTCTTTGCAGAAATGTCTGTTCATGTTCTCTACCCATTTCTTGATTGGATTATTTGTTCTTTGGGTGTTGAGATTGATAAGTTCTTTATAGATTTTGGATACTAGCTCTTTATTTGATACATCATTTGCAAATACCTTCTTCCATTCTGTCGGTTATCTCTTGGTTTTGTTAATTGTTTCCTTTGCTGTGCAAAACAAAAGCTTTTTATTTTTTATTAAGTTTTTAGTTTTAATTCCAGTATGGTTAACATTCAATGTTGTATTAGTTTCAGGTGTACAATATAGTGATTCAACAATTCTATATGTTACTTAGTGCTCATCGTGATAAGTGTACTCTTAATCCCCTTCACCTCTTTTACCCATCCCTCCTCTACCTCCCCTTTGGTGACTATCAGCTTGTTCTCTGTACTCGAGTCTGTTTCTTGGTTTGTCAATATCTCTCTCTCTTTTTTTTTTCTTTGTTCACTTGTTTTGTTTCTTAAATTCCACATATGAGTGAAATCATACGGGATTTGTTTTTGTCTGACTGACATTTTTGCTTAGCGTTATACTCTCTAGCTCCATTCCATGTTGCAAATGGCAAGATTTCATTTTTTAGGGCCAAGTAATATCCCATTGTATATATGTACCAGTTCTTCTTTATCCATTCATCTGCCGATGGACACCTGGGCTGCTTCCATATTTTGGCTATTGTAGATAACGCAGCAATAAACATGGGGTGCATATATCCTTTTGAATTAGTACTTCCATATTTTGGGGATAAATACCAAGTTGTGTGATTACTAGATTGTAGGATAGTTCTAATTTTAGCAATTCTTGAATGTATCAGTACTTAATGGTTAGTTGGATGAGTATGTGGTTAGATGGATGGCTGAAGCAGCATGACACAGTGGAAAATGTGCCCTGCTTTACCACTGCTTGATTTGATAGAACTCACAAAATTACTAAACATAAATTGCCTCTTCTAAATGGTAGACTTAGACTATGTGATACCATCCTTACTAGTCTACTAGACTGAGCCCTTAACTTCCAGCCTTCTGGTACATACAGACCAACTCAGCTCCAATTCCACACTTGAGAAGAGGCCCACCTCATATTCTGATATTCTGGCTCACTGGGTGATGGTTCATTTAATGAAAGTCAACTATAGCTCTAACCTCAGTTTTCAATTTTGCCAAAGATGCTTAAGGAAGCTTTTTTTTTTTTTTTTCCTTTCCTCTTTGATTCCTCTAGCCCTACCCAACTTGTGGCTTATGTTCTCCTGTGCCTGAGATCTCTCTTCTGAGGTCTCAGCTACCCCATTTCTGACCCCCAGTCACCTGCTATTAAATTTATGCTTTTAACTTCTGGATTTGATAGACACACTGGATTGTGAATTCTGTATGTATGCTTTGCTAATGGCATTTATATCCCATGTGTGTATTCCTCCTCTCTTAATAAGGGGACTAGAATATATCCTGGGGAATATCATTAATCCCTTAGAAGGAAGGAAAATGGAAATAGCAGCACCATTTCCTGGCAAGAAAAATGAAGTAAGAAATGGGGTATATAATTTAGTCTGATGACTATAAAATGTGAACATTCATGGGAGATGGCAAAAAAGTTGGTAGAACTCCGTTATAATTGCAAAATTTTATACTGAAATTCATTTAATGTCATAATTAAAGGTTGTTTTAGAGATAAATGCTGTTTAAATGAAGATACCAAGAGTAACTGAAGGAGCCTCACCCCTGGTCAGTGAGCTGTTGTTATAAAATCCTCTACATAATCTGTAATAATATGAAAGTATATTTTTAGCCACTCTGAATTCTTAATTGCCACCCCGCCTCTGGTTAATGAAGCTGAAGCACTTTTGAGCCTTGAGGCACAGGTGCTCAATGTCCAAGGCACATGGTCGCTTTTCTAAGGCTGTTATTCCAGTGTTATAATAAAGGAAGAAAAACTGTGGGTTAACATGAATAGTCCCTAGTTCCAATCCAGTCTTTGAAATTGCACACAATGTGTAAAGGACATGTTAAAAAAATGCCTAGTGAGTAAGATGGGAAGAGAACTAATATTTTCCCCTGATTGTAAGCTTGTAGTTCCAAAGCTTTAGCTCTATCTCGATGTTGTACTTCTGCCTCAACTCTTAAGTGACGACATTTACAAGCCATTATTTCAGTTATTTGAGCAACTGGATTTTTGTCCTTATATTGAAGCCCACATTCTCATTACTGATTACATCCTGTCAGTAGTTTTTTATTCCCCCATCAGCCAATAATATTACCAAATTCCTGCTTTAATTCTCTTAGATAGGCAATGTAGATGTTTGGTCTAGTTTTGTTGTTTGCTAATGATACTCACGTCCTTTCTGCCTTGATGCCATGTGTGTTAGCATCTTATATTTGGGCTTGAATCATCATGTTCCCATGTCCAAATTAATTGCTCCATCATTTCACCTAGCCCTGTGATAATCTGCCCCTCTTCCCTGTGCTTGCTTTCTTATCTGGTCTGCAGTGGTCTTGACATTTAGATTTATGGCCTGATTTCTTTCTGTAGAGGGTTAGTCATTTCAGAGAAACAGAACTAAAATCTATCCTTTATTTTGTCCATTCATTTTTTATGCATATTTACTTGATATCCTCTATGCACCAGTCATTCTTTTATTTAGGCATGGGATTTAGGCAGAATGATGGGAGGAGACAGGAACATGTGAGCTACTGTTAACCATTAATTTTTGTAATACATATTTGTAATATATATAGGTAACTCTGTGCTCGACAGTATTTTGATGTTGTGGATGCAAAAACAGATAAAACAATTCCTGCCCTCAGAGGATCTATAGACATGAAAACAGATGAGTTAATATCATGTAACATGTCTAGTGATAGAAGTAGAGGAGATAATATAGGAGCATGGATTAATACAATGTGACAGTCATGAGGTAGGAGGGAGTTTGTATAGTCTATCAGGAGGACTCACCTTAAGGGAGATGGTAAAGCACAGCTATTTCTTAACAAGGGAGCTAGACATAGGTTATTTGAGTTCAAATTCCCTCTCCTATTAACTCAGTGACCACAAGTGTGTGATTCTAAGTGCTGATTAATAGATCTGTAAATTGTAAATTAAAAAAGAACTCTTTTTAAAGAACTTACAAGTTTTTTAAAGAAAGAACTTATTTTATAAGGTTGATTTGAGGAATAAATGAATAATAAATGAAATAATTCATAATAAATGAATAAATGAAATAATAAATGAAACATTTCATCACATACTTAGCTTAATACCTGACACATAGTTTATGCTTAGTAGTTCATCACTATTATGCTACAAGCAATGAGAGAATTCAAGAGGATTATATTATTATTTTTTAATTGAAGTGTAGTTGACACCCAATGTTACGTTAGTTTCAGGTGTACAACATAGCGATTCAACATCCCTATATATGTGCTCACCACAAGTATAGCTGCCATCTGCCACCATACAATGCTATTATAATACCTGTGACTATATTCTCTCCTACTCAGGAGGAGTTTAAGCAGAGGAATGATGTGGCCAGAACTCTCTTTGAGATAGAGCACAGTCATAACTGTAAGGGTAATAGTTTTGAAAAATATGTGGTAAACCCATTGGCAGCATCTAGCATGAACTGAAGCTTATAGAAGAAGCTTATCCCGGAGTTAGAGTCCACAGATAAATAAGAATCTAGCTGTAGTGTGAATGAGGGTCACCCATGGAGACTATATGGAGTAGATAGATCATTGGCTGAAGACGGCATTGTATGGAACACAGAAATATGTGGGGTATTATTAGAAGAAGAAGTGTTTATGAATGGTCATAGATGTGTTTGGTAACAAGCAACAAAATGGAGGCTTCGTCCTCCTGGCAAAATCATGGGAAAGCGTTCCAGAGGGAACAAAGAGCTGGTGTTGGGAAAGGAGTAAGAACTCACTAATTTAACTAGGGGGAATAGACTTTGTGTGCTGAGAATAGCAAGTCCCAACAGTGAAAATTTCAGTGAGGCTAAAATACATGAAGCAGTAGATGAAGGATATAAAACAATGTAATCAATGTCTCTAGTAAATATTACAGTAGAGACCTCATAGTAATAGGTGCTCCAAGGATATAGTGGCAGCTTGTGTTTGAGATCGGTCATTGGACTGGCAGAGGAAATGGTGGTGAGTCAGCAGAACCACAATCTGAAAATGGATGGATTGAAAGAGAATGATCAGACTGCAGTTGTGGGGTTTTTTGGTTTTTTTGTCTTTTTTTTTAAGATTTATTTATTTATTTGAGAGAGAGGCGGGGAGAGAGTGCAAGCATGCAAGTTGGGAGAGTGGCAGAAGGAGAGAATTTTCAAGCACACTGTCCCTGAATGGGGAGCCCAAACCTGGGGCTTGATCCCATGACTCATGAGATCATGACCTGAGCCCAAATCAAGAGTCGCGTAAGCAACTGAGCCATGCAGATGCTCCAGTGTTCTGCTTCTTTGAGAGAATTCATTATGTGTTTGTTGATAAGTTAGGAATAAGGCTGAACTGAAAGTTATTTCCAGAGTGCCATGAATTTCCAAACACTGATGAGCCTCACCGTATTCTTTCAGTCACAGAAAAATTAAATAACAGCTTGATTAATATGAGATCTGGTTATGCTATTAGAGAGAAATATAACCAACCTGTTTGCCTTCTTTAAAGGATTTTCCAGAAAAGGAGAAGTCTACAGCAAAAGCCTTGGAAGATGTAAAGGCAAACTTTTACTGTGAATTATGTGACAAGCAGTATCACAAGCACCAGGAGTTTGACAATCATATTAATTCTTACGATCACGCTCATAAGCAGGTAAGCCAAAGTGGGGGAAATACTTCTCATTCCTAGATTTCTACCTTCAGAATGGAATGTACGTATTTGGCCTTATTTACTGTCATCTAAGATACAGAGGTGAAACTATTTATTTATTTATTTATTTATTTACTATTTTTCTTGAAAGGTTGTTTTCTGTTTAAAGGTCAGGTGAAATATTTTTTCCTAGAAGTATCATAAACCCATAGGTGAATTTAAAGATGGTCTAAAAGTAGACTGATACTTATTTGAGAATTATACAT
Organism: Lutra lutra; assembly: GCF_902655055.1. NCBI lineage: Eukaryota > Metazoa > Chordata > Mammalia > Carnivora > Mustelidae > Lutra > Lutra lutra. The sequence continues at coordinate 33,342,724 of NC_062288.1, forward strand.
ATGGGGAAAACTGAACCCAGTAAAAAGAGTGTCCTATTTAAAACCAACTTAGTAGTCAGTGGCAGAACCAGAACACTGGGCAGAATCGATTATAGGGTTCTTTCAAAACTTCTGAGGTTTAGGGAATCCTAGGACTGTGGGAAAAGTAATTAAGAATACCCTCTTAAGAGAGTCAAAATGGTTCCTTGATAGATGAACCACTGCAAATGAACAAACGAACAAATTTCAGGGAGGCTAAGTTGTATGGTAATTCAGATAGAAATGCTTCATTCCTTCTTCTAAAGAGATCATATATATACATAATCAGTTTAGATATTTTATACACGGCTGCTAATATTCTCTATTTCCAACTCTCCATGAAAGAGGAGGCTGTTAATCTTATCCTGTTAGATTTTTAACCTTGTTGCATGAGGTATGGAGATATTGGCCACTTATGAATTGGGAGTGTTAAATACCCCTAAGACAGAAATCCCACCTGGCCAGAGGACTATTGCTAACAGCTGTGAGGAGGTGCACATTCCTGATGCTGAACGGACCTGATATCTTGGAATGTGTGGGTAAGTCTTGTATAATCTAGACCTAAAATATTTATTCAGAGTAAACAACAATAAATATTTTGACTAACAATGCCAGTATTTACTGACTGCGTCCAAAATATTTGGCCTTGAGAGATGCAAGGAATCAGTTTCTATCTTTAAAGACATAGTGTGTATCTATAATTGGTCATATTTCTCAGACAAGAGCAAGGACATGAAATAAACTGTTTTAGCACTGTGATTCCTAAATCTTACTGTGCATCATAATCACTTTGGAACTTAATAACACAGATGCCCAGACTCTCATTTGGGAATTATAATTCAATAGTTCTGTGGGGGCCCAAGAACTTGCATTTTAAAATCATACATCATGGAATTTTCCAAGGATATTTAAAACTGAACTATGAGGCTATGATCCAACTCCAACTCTGATCTCCTTTCTGCCCCCACCCTGCACCCCCCATCCCCCACCACCATGTATTATTTTGAAGTAAATTCCAGACGTCATGTTATTTTGCCTAAACTTGTTTCGAGATGGACAATGGGGCTTAAAAACATATCCTCTATAAGACCTAAAAAATAACAGTAGTATCTTCATATCAGTTGGTGATCTTGTTTCTTTAGTTGTCTCATAAATGATTTTTAAATTTGGGTTTCTTAAAATCAGGCTCCAAAAACATCCACACTTTTGGTTGACACGTCTGTAAGTTTAATATATATTTAAACTATAGGTTTTCCAGTCCCTCTTTACATTTGACCTCTTGCAATTTATCTGCTGAAAAAACTGGATGTATTCAGGGTTTTGCTGAATGCAACCCAGTGTTGTCTTTTTTCATTTTCTCTGTCTTCTGTGTTTCTTTTAAACTGATTGTTACACGGAGAGATCTGAACAAATTCCAGTTCATATTTTTTTCCTTGGCAAAAATATATCACAAGGGATTTTGTATCCTTCCATGAAGAAGCATATGATGTCTAGTTGTCTCTATTTTTAGGACTGTAAGTTTGGGAAATGGGTTTAGATGCTACCAGTGTGATCCACCCATCAAGTCCATCACTTACATTTTTCCACTAATGGTTTCTGTAGTCATAGATGATCATTTGTTTAAATCCCTTACTTCATTTGGAGTTGTAAAATGATGATTCTAATTCTATCATCCTCTTGTCATCTATTAGATGAACTATATCTATAATGAGAAATCCCTATAATTCCCTATAAGAATCACTCCCAGAGGATTTTATGTAGGTGGTCTTAGGCCGCATACATACAAATTCTCCGTGTATATATAGATATAGTATATAAATAACCAGAGAAAGTTCTCATGGGATAGCTACAGTTGATCTGTACCTAAACATGCTTAAGTCGATGGGATGGGATAGGATGGGATGGCATCCTTCACGTGGAAACACAAGAATCGAAGGCAAGGAAATAGAAGAGCACAGGGCATCTTTTCAAACTGCCGAAAATATTTGGACTATGAAGGGGATGAATTCTCCACATCTGACTGATGTGCCATAGCCTCCCTTATATTCTGAAATTCTGCCTGATCACTTTTCCCTTTTTATTAATTTCTTCAGTCTTATTTCCATTGACTTTCTGAAGTGTTGAAAAAACCACCTTCCTCAATTCTTTTATTTCATCTGTGCCTGCCTGCTTGCTTGCTTTTTCTTTCTTTCTTTCTTTCTTTCTTCTTTCTTCCTTCCTTCCTTCCTTCCTTCCTTCCTTCCTTCCTTTCTTTCTTTCTTTCTTTCTTTCTTTCTTTCTTTCTTTCTTTCTTTTTCTGTAGGTTTACCAGCATTTTAATATTCCTTGGTATGTTCCTTCACCAAACAGTGATTGAGTTTCAAATATGTGTTATTGTGCTACTTGTGAAAAATGGGCCAATTTGGTTTCTGACTTCCAGGAGCCTGCATTCTAACTGGGGAGACAGACCTGTCAACCCTCTTTAAAATACATTGATTTAAGAGTTCTAGAAATTACATACCTAAGATACCAAGAAAACCTACAAAACTGATTTAAGAAAGAAGAGAAGACAAGTGAGCTGGAATTTTTTAAGAATGAATAGAAATCAACCACACAGTCAAGGATGGTAGGGCCTGTCTGATAGAAAACCTCTATCAGGACATACGGCAGTTATAAAGCATGACCCGAGCACAGAGAAACTGCCAGGGATTCACTATGGCCGCTAAAGTCACCGTCATTATAATGAGGAGCTCTTTAAAAATCCTTGAAACTGTATTTCATTTCACTCATTCTTCTTTTGCAATAGATCTTGCTCTCATTCTTCATTTTGCAATCTCTTTTCACCATTCATGTTTAATCTCACTGTTGAATCTGCTAGGACCTTTGAACTGGACTCCCCACCTCCAGTATTTTCCCTCCTCCAAACCAGGCTATCCACTTAATGGCTGAATTAATCTTCCTAAACTACCACATTCACTGTGTGATGACTGACTTTTTCAAAAGTCTGAGCTACTTAGTCTGTCAATTCAAAACGTCCACAGTCTGGCTCTTCCTTCCATTTCCAGATTTATCTCCTGCAACTCCAGAATTTCCCTACAGTTTCTCAAAAGATGCCTTATGCTTTCCCACCTGCTCATCTTGGCTCATAATCTCCCCTCTGCCTGGGATGCCCTCCCATTTCATGGCTGTATTTCAACATATGCTCCTGCGTATTTAATGAATAGATTGACAATTTATATCTGGATATTCAAAGAGCTGAAGTCTCATGGTAAGCAGATTTAACAGCATTTTCCAAATTCTCTTTGATCAAAATCTATTAACATTGTGCAGAATTTCGTCCAAGCTGCCCACTTTGGAAAACAATGGAATAATTAAATTTGTGGTAGACCTTAGAAGACTGCTTTCTTGGGTAATGTTCAAATACTTTCATCTGAAGATTTCTTTTAGCCCCAAATTTTGACAATAACTTGAATTTTAAATGAAGCTGAGTTTACAATTTCCCTTTTAAATGAAACTGAATTTTATGTACAGAAAAAGGAAGTATGCACTAAAGTAAAACATGCAAGTCTTTTTTTTTTTTTTTAATTCCAAAGCTAAATATGTCTATTTGCTTCTTGCTTCAGTAAGGGCTCCTCTTGATTGTGAGGATGATTATAATGATAGTGGTGAGGATTTGGCTGAGAGTATTTTTTGGTCTGAGTAATATGAATAGCTTCTATAATTTTATTTTCCATGTGGAATCAGACAAAATATCTGGCCTCTTCTGTTGAACTTCCAACAAGATGGTCTTTTGGGTACACTCTGAAGTGAATCTAAATTCACACGAAATTAATTCTGTCATTCATTAATAGAACAGCAGAGAGCTGGAAACAGGGGAATCTGAATTCTTATAATTATTTAGGATCTTTCAGTTTAGTAAGTGATTTCTAAAGCTTTTATATTGTCTTATATCTAAATAGCAGTATTGTGTTATTTTATTATAAAGATTATTATTATTCAGAGGTATATTGTAAGTCTAAAGAAGTAAGTCAATACATAATTTTAAAGAATAAAGTAAAATAGTCTGAGATTCATAGCTTTTCATTAATTCCATTGGGCATCTTATATTATTTTTCTATAATTTGATCAAAAATTAAGGTATTTCTTGGTATTATTGGTAGAGAAGGATAGCTTATCAGTAAAAAAGCTGATTTTTTATTATTTATTCAACAAGGGGAAAATTAGTTTCTAGCTTTGACAGCCCAACTCTCCTAGAACTCACATTTTTGGAAATAACTCAGTTGTGTTCACTATTGCTTTGAACTTCTTATAATTCCATGTAAATATTGAACATTGCCACTAAACAATTTGAATATATATACAAACTACACTTACTTGGAGGAAGACAGTTGTGTAACTATTAATATAACTAACATGTTAATAACAACTAATTCCTTGTGAGACTATCTACAAGTCATAATTCCTTTCTCAAGATGGTGAGCTGCAAGTGTATAATACGGAAATGAAAACCACATGTCTTCACATGCAGCAAAAATCTCTCCTGCCCCAGAGACATCCTGGCCCATCTCAATTTAGAAAAAAAACAAAGGAGCCTGATCCCCATACAAATAACCCATAAAAATATCTTCAATAATAAAAAACAAATCCACTTTTAGATCCTCCACATGTGACATTTAATCCTCCTAATCTTCATTTGCTTCACAATTGGATTTATTTTCACTCAGGAGGAGCTGTTCACTTGTCAAACCTGAATTGGAACTCCAACTGATTCATTCTTAAAATATTGTTTTGGATTCTCCCCAGCTCTACCTGCACAGGATAAAATAACAGAACAGAGTCATCTTTGCTATCTTGTCTCCAAGAGGAAAAGACACCCAAAACTGCTAGAGAAATTCAGTCCACTTACACCTTGCTTTGTTCCTACAATAAGATTTATATTTTCTCCAGATACTGCCCAAATTAGCCTGATAATATATTTCAGCATAGTATGTTTAAGTTACTAGCCCTCTTAATGTATCAACAAAACTTCAAGTTCTGGTTAATTTGTAGGATTGGCAAGATTGAAGAAATATAAACTCAACCAACTAGAATGGAAATTCTCAGAAACATATTTGTTGGTAAAAATTAAATACTACTTATCTCTATTTATATTTTGCATTCTATAAACCCAGGTTTCTGGTCTATATATTCCTCACTGCCCCCACTGCCCACCCCCTGGAATCAGCCAGCAGCAACTGGAAACTCCATCAGCAAAAAAAATACAAAAGACCCAGAGCTGATCTTGGGTTCCGACTCATCAGTCAGCGTTGCTAAAATGCTGCTCTCACCCTGGCTAAGAGGCTTTTGATCTTAAGGTTGTCTCCTGACGGAAACATAAATTAAAAATCTATATTCTGGCTCTTGCTGTATCCTAGGTGTGCCAAGTACTTTCCTACCTTAAGGCATTTGGCATATATCGCTCTGCAGTGCTCTTCCATCAGACCCTCAACTTCCTGGTTCTTCTTCTGTGTTTGTGTGGTAGCTCAGTGTCCCCTTCTCTGAGGGCTCTCTCCTTCGCGCCCTACCTCAAGTGGCCAGTTGTCAGTTCTCCAAGTCTTAATACCTTGTCAGCACTCGGTGGTGGTTGAGCTGGACTTATACTGGCTCTCCAGAGCCACTTGTTCCACATATAAGAAGTCTGTGAGGTGGTTCTTAAAACATAGTAGCTTGAAATCAGCCATGGTGTGTGATGGGAAATCTCCAGGCACTACAAACAGCGCTTGTTGGGTTTTGTTTCATTTTTCCAGAGTGTTGGTATATCAGCACACCATTGCTTATTACTCTGTAAAAACAATTTTTTTTCTCCTTTTGACTTTTTTAACCCTCTCCCCTCTTGCCTGCCATTAGTTCCACAAAGAGATTAGCAGAGGACTGTTGGTTCTATTGGCCATGTACCTCTGTCTCTCTCAAATGTACAGCTGTGTCTGGCACATAGTAATGACTTTTTTTTAAAGATTTTATTTATTTGACCAAAAGAGATACAGTGAGAGAGGGAACACAAGCAGAAGGATTGAGAGAGGGAGAAACAGGCTTCCTGCTGAGCAGGGAGCCCGACATGGGGCTCAATCCAAGGACCCCAAGGACCCCAAGGACCCCAAGGACCCTGGGATCATGACTTGAGCCAAAGGCAGACAATTAATGGCAGAGCCACCCAGGCACCTCAATAGTAATGATTTTATAAATATGTTTTAAAAAGAATGAGTAACAGAATAAGTTCCTGTAATTGACCATGCCCCTCTCACCTACATTAGTATATTCATCCACCATTGATTAATTACTTCCTTTTTCCCAGTCTTTTTGAGAAATAATTGACATATATTAATGTGTAAATTTATGGTATATAGCATGACGGTTTGATTTACATATATTGTGAAATGATTACAAGAGGAAAAAATTTTTCTTTATGATGAGAACTCCTAGGATTTACTCTTTTAGCAGTTTTTCTTTCTTTCTTTTTTTTAAAGATTTTATTTATTTATTTGACAGAGATCACAAGTAGGCAGAAAGGCAGGAAGCAGGCTCCCTGCTGAGCAGAGAGCCCAATGCGGGGCTTGATCCCCGGACCCTGGGATCATGACCTGAGCCGAAGGCACAGGCTTTAACCCACTGAGCCACCCAGGTGCCCCTAGTATATGTATTGTATAGCAGCATTAGCTATAGTTATCGTGTACATTATATCTCTAGTACCTATTTATCTTACAACTTTTATACCTCTTGACCATCTTCCTCCAATCTCCTCTCCCCCATTCCACATCTGGTAACTGCAACTCTGATCTATCTTTCTTAATTTCCTTCCTTCCTTTCTTTCTATCTTTCTAGCTTTCAGATTTAACATGTAAGTGAGATCATACAATATTTGTCTTTTTCTGACTTATTTCACTTAGTGTAATACCTTCAAGTTTCATCCACATCAGAAGTGGTAGGATTTTCTCATTTTTGTGACAAAATAATATTCCATTATGTAATGTCCATGGATATTTAAGTTGTATCTGTGTCTTGACTATTATAAATAATATTTCTATGATCTTAGAAGTGCAGTTATCTTTTGAGTTTGTGTTTTTTAATATATTGTTCCTGAGCTGGCATTGCTGGGTCATATGGTAGTGTTATTTTTCACTTTTTAAGGATCCTCCACACTGTTTTCCTTAGTGGCTACAACAATTTACAATTCCACCAACTGTGTACAAAGGTTTGCTTTTCTCTACATCCACACCAACATTTGTTACTGCTTGTCTTTCTGGTGATGGACATTTTAACAGGCATAAGATGGTATCTCACTGTGGTTTTAATCTACATTTCCCTACTATCTAAGGATGTTGAGACTTTTGCATACGTTCTTTGGAAAAAGGTCTAGTCAGGTCCTTGGTGCATATTTTTAAAATTTATTTATTAGAGAGAGAGAGAGAGAGAAAGAAAGAGAATGAGTAGGGGAGGGGCAGAGGGAGAGAAAGAGAAGCAGGCTCCCTGCGGGGCAGGAAACCTGACGTGGGACTTGATCCCAGGACCCAGAGATCATGACCTGAGCTGAAGGCAGACGCTCAACCAATGGAGCCACCAGGGTGCCCATTGGTGCACTTTTAAATTGAGTTATTTGGGTTCTTTTGCTATTGAGTTGATTCAGTTCTTTATATATTTTGGATATTAACCTTTTATCAGATATATGGTTTGCAAATATTTTTTTACCATTCCATAGGTTGTCTATTCACTTTGTTGATGGTTTCTTTTGCTGTGCAGAAGTACTTTAGTGTCATTTAGTCCCACTTACTTACTTACTTACACATTTATTTATTCATTTATTTTGCTGCGTGTGTTTTTGGTGTTATATCAAAGAAATCATTGCCAAAAGCCGTGTCAAGGAGCTTTCCTCCTGTTTTCTTCTAGCAGTAGAATTGTGTCTCAGCTCCCTTGCCTGGATGGGCAGGGAAAGGCTTGCTTCAGGCAACTCTAAATTTCTTGAACAAGCTTTCCCATTGAGAAGAGCAGGGAGTATCCTCAGCCTTGGCTATGAATTAATCCCTCTGCCCGTATGCCCTGTACTGGGTTTGATCTGGGGGCTCTCCATTCTGGCCAAGCACCTCTGCTCAAGCATCACTGGGCCGTACAGTGTCAGGGAGTTGTGGCCATTCCCTGTGGTCAGGTGGAACCTGGAGACACTCTGTACAAACAGTGAGGATGTGACTCAGTTCCCTGCCTGGATTGGGCAAACCAAGTCTAGGACCAGCAAAATTCCGCATTTTGAGGATGCACATCAGGAAGACTTGCACCCCACAGAGTTCCCTGGCCAGATTATAGCACTGAGCTGGTGCTACAAATGAGCAAAGCCTCTAGTTTTGGGTTACTTCTTGGGCGTTTCAACTGGGTCCGCCAAGACTTACGCGCTGGTTGTTGCTAGCCCCTCTCACATTCCCAGTAGCTGAGCCCACACATTCCCCTGCAGTACCTGCAGGGCCAGATCAGATTTGGGGCTCTCGTTAGTGACCAATAATGCTGTGGGTGCTGGTTGTCCCTCCCAGGTTCTCCTTCCCCCTTGGAGGAACCAGAGGCTCAGGAGAGATCTCTCCACGTGGTGCTTCACTGGACTGGGGGAGGGGCATATCGTCAAGGTGTAGCTGCTTCTCTTCTTCTTCTAATGTGGTCAGCTTGGTCTCTGAGGTGTGGAGGGTGCTTCATCTTCACTCCCATTTTCCAGGATTCTCTTTGTGGTATCTTGTTTTTAAATAGTTACTAACTGTTTTTCTTATAAAGGGGAGGAAAATCAGGAACAACTTTAATTACCATCTTGGTGATGTCACTCCTTAATCACTTCTTAAATAGAGAAAGGTAAATGTTGTAGTAAACAAGATGGGAACCCCCCCCCCAGTCCCAAGTTATTTGTAATTACTGAAAAAATGTTGTCATGAAAAACCCTTTTTATAATTTAGAAAATATTTGAGCTCATATAAATGCTGAGGTGGTGTGCCCCTTTAAGAATTTTAGATGTTATTCTGTAGAAAATTGCTAGTCTTCAAGGGCTTCTAAGCAAGCAAATGAAACGATCAGATTTGTGATTTAGCAAAATAAACCTAGAAGCAGTTTAAGGGATGGTACAGAAGGAAAGAGCTTAGCTCTGTGATCAGATATGAGGCTAAGACCCACGAGAGATGATCAGACCCTCTGTACCAGTGACAATGAGAGAAAGTGTGAGAAAGGGTGCATTCAAAAGATTGTCAGTGCCTTGAAACACATGAACACATGGTCTATATCACTAATAATCAACTAAACACAAACTTGGAGAGTTTTTTTTTAAGGCTGTCAAATATGATAAAAGAATGTTACTACCCTCTGTTGACAAGAAGTGAGAAAATAAATACTGTCAAACCTTCCTTGTGAGGATATAGAGTGTTTTAGTCTTTTGATGTTCAGTTTGGATTATTTATCAAAAGCTTTAAAATGGGAATTTTCTATCAACAATTCCATCTGGCATGTATTCTAGAAAAATAAATGAATTTCAAGATTTATGCATAAGGTTGTTTAAAATAGAAAAATACTGGAAGCATTCTAAACATACAATGAAGAAAATGACTAAATTGTGATACATATAGAGTGGACTACTATGTAAAAATTAAAATTGTGTTTTGGGTTTATATTTCACACAAAATTTAATTACTAAAAGGAATGCTTGAATACTTTATTTTTTAAAGAATTTTTAAAAAAAATTTATTTATTTGAGAAAGAGAGAGAGCACAAGCAGGGAGGAGGGGCAGAGGAAGAGGAAAGAGCAGACTCCCTACTGAGCAGGAAGCCTACAACAGGACTCAGTCTCAGAACCCTGAGATCATGACCTGAGCCAAAGGCAGGCATTTAACCAATTGAGCCTCACAGGTACCCATGAATACTTATTTATATCAAAAATTAAAAATGAAGGGGTGCCTGGGTGGCTCAGTGGGTTAAAGCCTCTGCCTTTGGCTCGGGTCATGATCCCAGGATCCTGGGATCGAGCCCCGCATCTCCCTCTTTGCTCAGTGGGGAGCCTGCTTCCTCCTTCTCTCTCTGCCTGCCTCTCTGCCTACTTGTGATCTCTCTGTCAAATAAATAGAATCTTTAAAAAAAAATTAAAAATGGGGGTCTGGGTAGTACAATTGGTTAAGCACCTGACTTTTGGTTTTGGCTCAGCTCATGATCGCAGGGTCATAAGATCAAGCCCCATGTCGGGTTCGACACTCAACATGGAGTTTACATAAGACTCTCTCTCCCTTTGTCTCTGTCCCTCCCCCACCCACTCTCTCTAAAATAAATAAATAAAAAAACCCAAACAAACAAATAAAAAAACAACAAAAATTAAAGATCACAGAAGTAGAAAACAATAAGTAAAAGTATATAGCAACAATTTAGTCCCTATCTTTTTAGATAAATTTCTAAACATTTACATCGAATCATAAACTTTTGTATATAATGTAAACAGAAAATGTGATTGTATTATACATATTATTCTGCCTTCACACATTTTCACTTATATCTTGTCATTCCATAAAGATTTATCTTTTATTGTGTTGTTAAGTCAATACCCAGAATTTATATCATTGTGACTTGTAAATTGTTTTTTCATTGGAGCTTCATAGGTGCTATGATTACCTTATGATTATGTTTTCTTTTTTATACAGCTCTTTTCTCCTGGAGTTAGAAATTGCCTAAGTCTTATATTTGCTCAGTTTTATGTCAATGGCTATTACTAATTTATCTCTGAACTATCTACCATATGTAATAACAAAGTCTTGATTTGAAAAACATTAGATACATGGGGCAATAGATCGGTTGCTTTTTTTTTTCCTTCTTATTTTAGAGAAATGTGCAGTAGACTCCTCTGTCTTTTGGCTGCCGTCCAAGTAGATTGCACTCCACTCCTGCTGCACAGCTATTGTGCTTTTTATCATCATCCTGTGACCGCTTTTGCTTCTTTCCAAGATTATATTTCTCATTTCCTTGATCTCATGACTTCCCATATCTTATTTCCTCCTTTTGGTAGAACCTAGTCTCTACAAGGTTTCTACACACACAAGGTAAAAATTGGGGGCCCGTGTCTATCAGTAAAAGTAAATGTGTTTATTCTACTCTCATTCCTGATTTATTTTTCAACCAGGTTTCAGCTTTTAATGTTGTAGTTGAAAGTGATGTGTCATTTTCAGTCCCAATCCTCTCTTTCTGAAAACTTTCAGACATGTCTCTTCATCATTTCTTCTCATAACAAACATGTATTTACCGCCAGCTATGGGCCAGATACTGTTCCATATACCAGGAGTAGGAAACCATGCAATCATCTCCATCCTTGTGGAGCTGACATCGTAGCGAGTGCAGAAAAACAGAAAAGGGAGATAGAAATAATAAGATATATAGAGCACTGGATAGACCTATGTGCTTTGGAGGAAAATTAAAGAATGTAGTGTGTGGGGAGTGCTCTGGGCAAATAGAATTTTAATTAGGGATTTCAGTGAAGACCTTAAAGAAAAGACAGTAATAAGCAAAACTTAGAAGATACAGGGAGCCACTGAGTTATCTGAGGGAGACTATTCCAGGCAGAGGGAATGCCACATGTGAAGTCTGGGAATTAGGGTCATACACAGTGTTCCAAAGACTCCTGATATGCTAACATCCTACAGTGACTTTGGTGTGAGTCACTTTTCAATTACTGTGCAGGCCATTCCATGGAATATTTCAATTAAGAAAGTCATATCATTTGTTTTGGGAATTTTTTAATAGTATATTTGATAATTTCCTCTTGTGCTCTCTTTCTTCTTGTTCAAATTCTCTTGTTTGGATATTAGAATTCCTGAATGAATCTTCTAAATTCCTTATTTTTCTTACTATTTTCAGTGCTTTGGTATTTATGTCAACATTCTGAGAGATTTGCAGAATTCTGTCTTCTAATTTTTTTTCTTATAAACATATAATGTATTATTAGCCCCAGGGGTACAGGTCTGTGAATCACCAGGTTTACACACTTCACAGCACTCACCATATCACATACCCTCCCCAATGTCCATAACCCCACCACCCTCTCCCTATCCCCCTCCCCCCAGTCACCCTCAGTTTGTTTTGTGACAGTAAGAGTCTCTTATGGTTTGACTACCTCCCGATCCTATCTTGTTTCATTTATTCTTTTCCTATTCCCTGAACCCCCCACATTGCATCTCCACTTCCTCATATCAGGGAGATCATATGATAGTTGTCTTTCTCCGAATGACTTATTCGCTAAGCATAATACCCTCTAGTTCCATCCACGTCGTTACAAATGGCAAGATTTCATTTCTTTTGATGGCTGCATAGTATTCCATTGTGTATGTATGTATGTGTATGTGTATATATATATAGATATATATACACATACACATACATATATATATGTATATATATGTGTGTATACACACACACACACACACACCCCACATCTTCTTTATCCATTCATCTGTTGATGGACATCTAGGTTCTTTCCATAGTTTGGCTATTGTGGACATTGCTACTATAAACATGTAGGTGCACATACCACTTCGGATCACTACATTTGTATCTTTGGGGTAAATACCCAGTAGTGCAATTGCTGGGATGTAAGGTAGCTCTATTTCCAAATTTTTGAGGAACCTCCATGCTGTTTTCCAGAGTGGCTACACCAGCTTGCATTTCCACCAACAGTGTAGGAGGGTTCCCCTTTCTCCGCATCCTTGCCAGCATCTGTCATTTCCTGACTTATTAATTTTAGCCATTCTGACTGGTGTGAAGTGGTAACTCATTGTGGTTTTGATTTGTATTTCCCTGATGCCGAGTGATGTGGAACACTTTCTTTTGTCTATTGGCCATCTGGATGTCTTCTTTGCAGAAATGTCTGTTCATGTCCTCTGCCCATTTCTTGATTGCATTATTTGTTCTTTGGGTGTTGAGTTTGTTAAGCTCTTTATAGATTTTGGATACTAGCCCTTTATCTGATATGTTGTTTGCAAATATCTTCTCCCATTCTGTCAGTTGTCTTTTGGTTTTATTAACTGTTTCCTTTGCTGTGCAAAAGCTTTTGATCTTGATGAAGTCCCAATAGTTCATTTTTGCCCTTCCTTCCCTTGCCTTTGGCGATGTTCCTAGGAAGACGTTGCTGTGGCTGAGTTCAAAGCGATTGCTGCCTGTGTTCTCCTCAAGGATTTTGATGGATTCCTTTGTCACATTGAGATCCTTCATCCATTTTGTGTCTATTTTCATGTGTGGTGTAAGGAAATGGTCCAATTTCATTTTTCTGCATGTGGCTGTCCAGTTTTCCCAACACCATTTGTTGAAGAGGCTGTCTTTTTTCCATTGGACATTCTTTCCTGCTTTGTCAAAGATTAGTTGACCATAGAGTTGAGGGTCTTTTCTGGGCTCTCAATTCTGTTCCATTGATCTATGTGTCTGTTTTTGTGCCAGTACCATACTGTCTTGATGATGACAGCTTTGTAATAGAGCTTGAAGTCCGGAATTGTGATGCCACCAACTTTGGCTTTCTTTTTCAATATTCCTTTGGCTATTCAAGGTCTTTTCTGGTTCCATATAAATTTTAGGATTATTTGTTCCATTTCTTTGAAAAAAATGGATGGGATTTTGATAGGGATTGCATTAAATGTATAGGTTGCTTTGCATAGCATAGACATTTTCACAATATTTGTTCTTCCAATCTATGAGCATAGAACATTTTTCCATTTCTTTGTGTCTTCCTCAATGTCTTTCATGAGTACTTTATAGTTTCCTGGGTATAGATTCTTTGCCTCTTTGGTTTGGTTTATTCCTAGGTATCTTACGGTTTTGGGTGCAATTGTAAATGGGATTGACTCCTTAATTTCTCTTTCTTCTGTCTTGTTGTTGGTGTAAAGAAATGCAACTGATTTCTGTGCATTGATTTTACATCCTGACACTTGACTAAATTCCTGTACAAGTTCAAGCAGATTTGGAGTGGAGTCTTTTGGGTTTTCCACATATAGTATCATATCATCTGCAAAGAGTGATAGTTTGACCTCTTCTTTGCCAATTTGGATGCCTTTAATTTCTTTTTGTTGTCTGATTGCTGAGACTAGGACTTCTAGTACTATGTTGAATAGCAGTGGTGATAATGGACATCCCTGCCATGTTCCTGATCTTAGCAGAATGACTCTCAGTTTTTCTCCATTGAGAATGATATTTGTGGTGGGTTTTTCATAGATGGCTTTGATAATATTTAGGTATGTGCCCTCTATCCTTATACTTTGAAGAGTTTTGATCAGGAAGGGATGCTGTACTTTGTCAAATGCTTTTTCAGCATCTATTGAGATTATCATATGGTTCTTGTTCTTTCTTTCATTAATGTATTGTATCACATTGATTGTTTTGCAGATGTTGAACCAACCTTGTAGCCCTGGAATAAATCCCACTTTGTTGTGGTGAATAATCCTTTTAATGTACTGTTGGATCCTATTGGCTAGTATTTTGGTGAGAATTTTCGCATCTGTGTTCATCAAGGATATGGGTCTGTAATACTGTTTTTTGATGGGATCCTTGTCTGGTTTTGGGATCAAGGTGATGCTAGCCTCATCAAATGAGTTTGGAAGTTTTCCTTCTATTTCTAATTTTTGGAACAGTTTCAGGAGAATAGGAATTAATTCTTCTTTAAATGTTTGGTAGAATTCCCCTGGGAAGCCGTCTGGCCCTGAGCTTTTGTTTGTTTGGAGATTTTTTTTTTTTTTAATTTTTTATTTTTTCAGCATAACAGTATTCATTATTTTTTTTTCAGCATAACAGTATTCATTATTTTTGCACCACACCCAGTGCTCCATGCAATCCGTGCCCTCTACAATACCCACCACCTGGTGCCCCCAACCTCCCACCCCCCACCCCTTCAAAATTCTCAGATCGTTTTTCAGAGTCCATAGTCTCTCATGGTTCACCTCCCCTTCCAATTTCCCTCAACTCCCTTCTCCTCTCCATCTCCCCTATGGATGGGACTGGAAGAGATTATGCTGAGTGAAATAAGTCAAGCAGAGAGAGTCAATTATCATATGGTTTCACTTATTTGTTTGGAGATTTTTGATGATTGTTTCAATCTCCTTACTGGTTATGGGTCTGTTCAGGTTTTCTACTTCTTCCTGGTTCAGTTGTGGTAGTTTATATGTTTCTAGGAATGCATCCATTTCTTCCAGATTGTCAAATTTGTTGGTAGAGTTGCTCATAATATGCTCTTATAATTGTTTGTATTTCTTTGGTGTTGGTTGTGATCTCTCCTCTTTTATTCATGATTTTATTTATTTGGGTCCTTTCTCTTTTCTTTTGGATAAGTCTGACTAGGGGTTTATCAATCATATTAATTCTTTCAAAGAACCTGCTCTGAGTTTCATTGATTTGTTCTATTGGATTTTTTTGTTGTTGTTTTTTGTTTTTTGTTTTTGTTTTTGTTTCTGTTTCATTGATTTCTGCTCTGATCTTTATTATTTCTCTTCTCCTGCTGGGTTTAGGCTTTCTTTGTTGTTTTTTCTCCAGCTCCTTTAGGTGTCGGGTTAGGTTATTTGAGACCTTTCTTGTTTCTTGAGAAAGTCTTGCATCACTATATATTTTTCTCTCAGGACTGCCTTGCTGTGTCCCATAGATTTTGAACAGTTGTGTTTTCATTATCATTTGTTTCCATGAATTTTTTCAATTCTTCTTTAATTTCCTGGTTGACCCATTCATTCTTTAGAAGGATGCTATTTAGTCTCCACATATTTGGGTTCTTTCCAAATTTCCTCTTGTGATTAAGTTCTAGCTTCAGAGCATTGTGGTCTGAAAATATGCAGGGAATGATCCCAACCTTTTGATACCAGTTGAGACCTGATTTATGTGATCTATTCTGGAGAATGTTCCATGTGCACTAGAGAAGAATGTGTATTCTGTTGCTTTGGGATGGAATGTTCTGAATATATCTGTGATGTCCACCTGGTCCAGTGTGTCATTTAAGGCCTTTATTTCCTTGTTGATCTTTTGCATAGATGATCTGTCCATTTCAGTTAGGGGAGAGTTAAAGTCCCCTACTATTATTGTATTATTGTTGATATGTTTCTTTGATTTTGTTATTAATTGGCTCATATAGTTGCCTGCTCCCACGTTAGGGACATAGATATTTAAAATTGTTAGATCTTCTTGTTGGGCAGACCCTTTGAGTATGATATAGTGTCCTTCCTCATCTCTTATTATAGTCTTTGGCTTAAAATCTAATTGATCTGATATAAGGATTGCCACCCCAGCTTTCTTTAGATGTCCATTAGCATGGTAAATTGTTTTCCACCCCCTTACTTTAAATCTGGAAGTGTCTTTGGGTCTAAAATGAGTTTCTTGTAGGCAGCATATTGATAGATTTTGTTTTTTTATCCATTCTGATACCCTGTGTCTTTTGATTGGGGCTTTAGCCCATTTACATTCAGGG
Organism: Lutra lutra; assembly: GCF_902655055.1. Taxonomy (NCBI): domain Eukaryota; kingdom Metazoa; phylum Chordata; class Mammalia; order Carnivora; family Mustelidae; genus Lutra; species Lutra lutra. The sequence goes on from NC_062288.1 coordinate 33,359,177, forward strand.
TAACTTTTGAAAGATATGAATTTAGTGCCATTGTATTGCCTGTAAGGTGATTGTTACTGTATATTGTCTCTGTTCCTTTCTGGTCTACTACTTTTAGGGTGTCTCTTTGCTTAGAGGACCCCTTTCAATATTTCCTGTAGAGCTGGTTTGGTGTTTGCAAATTCTTTCAGTTTTTGTTTGTCTGGGAAGCTTTTTATCTCTCCTATTTTCAATGATAGCCTAGCTGGATATAGTATTCTTAGCTGCATGTTTTTCTCATTACTGCTCTGAATATGTCATGCCAGTTCTTTCTGGCCTGCCAGGTCTCTGTGGATAAGTCCTCTGCCAATCTAATATTTTTACCCTTGTATGTTACTGACTTCTTTTCCTGGGCTGCTTTCAGGATCTTCTCTTTGTCGCTAAGACTTGTAAATTTTACTATTAGGTGACGGGGTGTGGACCTATTCTTATTGATTTTGAGGGGGATTCTCTGCACCTGCTGGATTTTGATGCTTGTTCCCTTTGCCTTATTAGGGAAATTCTCTCCAATAATTCTCTCCAATATACCTTCTGCTCCCCTCTTTCTTTCTTCTTCTTCTGGAATCCCAATTATTCTAATGTTGTTTCGTTTTATGTTATCACTTATCTCTTGAATTCTCCCCTCGTAGTCCAGTAGTTGTTTGTCTCTCTTTTGCTCAGCTTCTTTATTCTCTGTCATTTGGTCTTCTATATCGCTAATTCTATCTTCTGCCTCATTTATCCTAGCAGTAAGAGCCTCCATTTTTTATTGTACCTCATTAATAGATTTTTTTATTTCAACTTGGTTAGATTTTAGTTCTCTTATATCTCCAGAAAGGGCTTTTATTTCTCCCGACAGGATTTCTCTAATATCTTCCATGCCTTTTTCGAGCCCGGCTAGAACCTTGAGAATCGTCATTCTGAACTCTAGATCTGACATATTACCCATGTCTGTATTGATTAGGTCCCTAGCCTTTGGTACTGCCTCTTGTTCTTTTTTTTTTTTTTTTTTTTTGAAGTGAGTTTTTCCGCCTTGTCATTTTGTCCAGATAAGAATATATGAAGGAGCAAATAAAATACTAAAAGGGTCGCAAAGACCCCAGGAAAAATGTGCTTTAACCAAATCAGAAGAGATTCCAAATCATGGCGAGGGAGAAAGGGGGTAAAAAGAAGTTCAGAAAAAAAAATTAATAAAGAAAACAAATAAAGAAAAAAATATGTGTGTGTCTGTGTATAAATATACACATACATATATATATATTAGACTGGTGACTAGAACAGGGTCACCCACTTAATTTTGGGAGTATTTTGGTCTCTTAGAAGAAACTACCTCCCAAAATTTTAAAGAATGAAAAACATATATAAGGGTAAACACAATGAAGGGATGGAATATGACTATAAAGATGAAAAAAAATTTTCTTAATTTCTAAAGAAGGAGTTGATAAGGTAATTTGGTTAGGAGAATAAAGAAAAAGAAGGTGGAGAGAATTTGCTTGGGCCGGAGACTAGAACAAGCCTAGTGCTAGATTTAGGGTGTATTTTAATCTATTAGAAGGAGTTGTACCCCAAATTTTTTAGAAGAAAAAACCCTATGTGTATACAAAAAATAAAGTTAGATACAATGAAGGATAAAATACGACTATAATAATAAAGGTTCAAAAAAGATTTTTTTTTAATGAAAGGTATTTTTAAGATAAACTAGTTAAAAATCATTAAAAGAGGAAAGGGTAAAAGTTAAAAAAAATTTAGCAGTAGAAAAAAATAAAATTAAAAAATTAATTAACTTTGGGACGCCTGGGTGGCTCAGTTGGTTAAGCAGCTGCCTTCGGCTCAGGTCATGATCCCAGCGTCCTGGGATCGAGTCCCACATCGGGCTCCTTGCTTGGCAGGGAGCCTGCTTCTCCCTCTGCCTCTGTGTCTGCCTGTGCTCACTCTCGCTTCTCTCTCTCTGACAAAATAATAAATAAAATCTTTAAAAAAAAATTAATTAACTTTGCAAGACTAAAGAATCATGGGGAGAAAGCCATGAATCCTATGCTATGCTTTTTCCTCCTCTGGAATTCCACTGTTCTCTTTGGTAAGTGAACTTGGTCTTGGCTGGATTTCTTGATCTTCTGGGGGAGGGGCCTATTGTAGTGATTCTGAAGTGTCTTTGCCCAAGGTGGAATTGCACCGCCCTTACTAGGGGCCAGGCTAAGTAATCCGCTTGGGTTCGCTTTTGGGAGCTTTTGCTCCCTGAATGCTTTCTGTAGAGTTCCAGAGGACGGGAATGAAAATGGCGGCCTCCCAATCTCCAACCTGGAGGAGCTGAGAGGTCGGGGTCCCACTCCTCAGTGTGCCCTCAGAGAAAAGTGCTCAATCACTCCCGTCTCCCTGGCCTCCAACTGTGCTCTGAGCTCACCCAGCCTGTGACCAAGCATCTCTGTCTCTGGCGCACAGCTCCGCCTGGAGTCTCTGAACCCCACAGATCCCTGAGCTCTTCCTGGGGGGTTCTCCCCGGATCTTGTGCAGACCCCACTCACAGAGCAGTGGCCTGTGCCATGGATTACGGTTCAAGGTGACCCCAAGCTGAGAGCTCACTCCTCAGCTCTGTCTCTGTAGCCGGCTTCCCCGCTCTAATAACCTGCGAGCTCTGTGACACTCAGACACCCCCGATCCTTCTGTGACCCTGTGGGACCTGAGGCCATGCTGTCCCCGCATGGGCTTCACCCCAGTTTAGCCTTTGGAGTGATGTCCCTCAATGGATCAGACTTTTAAAAGTTCTGATTTTGTGCCCTATTGCTCCACCGCTTGCCTGGAGCTGGTCTCTCCCACCATGGTCTATCTTCCTGTCGCTTTGGATTCACTTCTCTGCCACTCCTACCTTTCAGAAAGTGGTCGATTTTCTGTTTCTAGAATTGTTGCTCTTCTCTTTGATCTCCTTTGGATTTGTAGGTGTTCAGAATGGTTTGATAAGCTATCTAGCTGATCTCCTGATGCCTGATGTCGTCTCAGCCTGCTACTTCTCTGCCATCTTGACTCCTCCTCCATCTTCTAATTTTTCTACTGAATATTATTTCATATTGTATTTGTGTGTATGTGTGTGGGGAAATAGAGACAGAATGAGAGAGAAAGCAAACAAGTGCACATCTGGTTTGATCTACAGTTCACATGCTAGAGGCATTCCTCAAATATTTTGTAATACTTGCCTATTTACTGACATTCCTATTTATAACTGAGGGACCAAAAATTTTATTGGAAAATATATGTGTATGGGCTGAGTTTGGCAGATGGCAACCTTCAGTATGATGTGACAGGGCAGTATTTTTTTTTTTTTAATTATTTTTTTTCATTGAGTGACCTCCAAGTGTCAATATCTATGAAGCTTCTGGAAGTCGTGGACAGAAAAGAAATTTGAAATCTCACTTGTATGCAAATTTCCACCTAATCTTCTTATTTTAAATGGTTTTATAGCTTAGCCCTAAGCTGTATCAGATGTTCCTAAGACTAAATCCTACCTGGTTCAGTATCTCCAGAGAGCAAGCCTCAATTTTCTGCCAGACTAGGCTAGAGGATATCCTGGCCTGTCTGCTCTTTTGTAAATTTTAACTGGTTTTCTTATTTCAAGTCCCAACCTCCACTTCTCCAGTTTTACTTCTCTAGCAAAAGTTTGGTGGATTATTGTCAGCTGCCCTCCCCTTGGCAGTTGGTCTGCCTTGTCTGCTCCATTGCATATCCTCCCTCCCTCCCTCTCTCTTCCTTCCTCCCTACCTCCCTCCTTTCTATCATCCTTCCTCCCTCCCTCCCTTCTTTCCTCCCTTCCTTCCTTCCTCTGTAGTCCAATATGTCTTTTGTTTCTTAGTAATATAGAACCAAACTCTATTTTTCAGAGTAACAATTAATGAAAAAATACATGAAAATCTTAACCCAGGGCCTAGCATATATTAAGTGCTCAGTAAGGCAGATTGAGGCATATTGTACAAGGTCTGCTTTCTAAGAGAAGCTAAAGGCTTATTTCTTAAGAATATTATTTGAGGGATAATTTCTTCAAATGGAGGCTAACCTGGAGGACCTCTAACAATAAATCTTTTTTATTTTTTTTAAAGATTTTATTTATTTGAGATAGAGGATGAGAGAGAGAGAGAGCATGAGAGGAGAGAGGTCAGCGGGAAAACAGACTCCCGGCTGAGCAGAGAACCCAATGTGGGACTTGATCCCAGGACTCTAGTATTGTGACCTGAGCCAAAGTCAGTCACTTAACCAACTGAGCCACCCAGGAGCCCCAATAAATCCTTTTTAAAAAAATATTTAAATATATTTTTAAAAAATATTTAAGAGAGAGAGTTTTATGGGGGGGCAGAGGGAGAAGGAGAAAGAGAGAGAGAGAGACTCTCAAGCTGACTCCCCTCTGAGTATGGAGCCTGATATAGGGCTGGACACTCATGGCCCTGAGACCATGACCTTAGCCAAAATCAAGAGTCAGATGCTGAATGAACTGAGCCACCCAGGTACCCCAAAACTTTTTTTAATAATAAATCTTATATCTCTGCAATTATGATTGTGTAAATTTGTAGTTAAATACAACTTTCTGTCATTTGATTTAATCTCAAGCTGAGACTTGCCAGTGAGAAAAGAAATAATAATAATTTGCTGCTAGTAATGGATCCTTAGAGCCACAACACCTATTGGGCTCTTTTTACTTTCTGAACACAATTCAGCAATTTCACTTGATGTATTTCAGATGTCAGATATCATGAAAATCCATACAGCAGATCTTGGTTCTTTACCATGTATATGCTTTTTGCATTTGCAGATCTATAGGTTTACTTTTCCTAGCCTATATTTTTTTTAGTTTTTTCAACTTACATTCTAGCTTCTTGGCATAGTACTTCAGCATATTATGACAACTCCATATTGAATGAATTTAATGATAGCTTCTATTATCACATTGTTCAAGATTTACAAGTGGCAATATTATTCTCCTTATCCGTTAAATATTATCTGTTAAGTATCTGGCACAAGATGGAAATATATACAAATTATGTGGTAATATGTGTGTGTGTGTATAAATATAAATTAATCTGATCATGTAAGTGATAAGTATCTAAATTAATATATAAATATATAAATTAATCTGGTAATTTAAGTGATAAAGTTAAAATCCCATTAAAATCAAATAGTTAAAACAATGCATAGCTGTAGGTTAGGCTAGAACTCACTGCCCACAAATGTTGATAAGGCCAGAGACTAGAAGGCAAAGAATGATGTGTTAATCAGTTATAATTAATTATTTCTTTCTTATTTCTGTGTAATTCTATTGGATATGGCATTCATTCAGTAATTCACTCTTTCAGTCATTTGTTCAAAAATCATTTGTACTAAGTACTGTGTATTTTATAGATGTAAAAATAAGTACACATTCCTAGTTTCTGGACCAGTAGGTACAGAATTTCAAAGTTGTCACTCCCATGCACACAACCAGATAAAAATTAAACAAACTGAAAAATCAACAGCTCTTCTTGGATCCACCAGAAAACTGAGGTTTACAGGGCAAATTGTATCCCCCGAAATGGAGCAGGTGGATATAGAAAATTACAACTTAGCAACAATGAAATGTGAGAATTTTGAGGGAACAATTAGGAGTGTCCAGAAACCTAATCTATAAACAGGAAATTGCTGGAGACTCATTGTGGATAACTTTGAGGTAAAACTCATGTGGGGAAGGGCCATCTTAAGCAGGCCACTAGGCTTTTATAAATTTTACCTCCGGGAAGCCTATTTTGTTCTTAAAGTAAAGAGAGAAAAAAAATCCCTTTCTGCTTCAGGTAGGGGGAGAGGAAAAGTAGCCATTTAAAAATGGGTCAGAGCATTCCGGGCTTCTTAACAAGAATTTCCCTCAAGTTAAAAAAACAAAAAAAAACCTGTTTGCCAACCTCAGGGGAGAGAAATACCCATCTGCTCCTTCAGTCTTCCTGTCTCCACTAAGGATGGTGGGGAAGAAGGAGGCCAGCCCTGAGAAACACTTGAGAAAGTTATAGCCCAACAGGTCACAAAAAAAAGGCTGAGAGATAGTCACAGGAGTATAGAACACTTCACCTCCTCCTGCCAACACCTTACCACCACATCAGTAGAGCAACTGCAGAGTAGTGGAGGAATACAGCAGAAAGAATGGTGTATCTCCAATCTTATTTAAGAAGTCTCTAGAGAAACCCAAAGTCAATAGGGGAGATAAATACATAGACATCAGATGAAATTTTAGCGAAAGATGAAATAATAGCTTCAAGAAAAGAAAATAGCCAAATCCCTAACTGAATATACATAAAACCTCACACTAACAGCATATTTGCCTCAGTTTCACATACCCAATACATCCTGTCTGGCTTTCAAGAAAATATTGCAAGACATATTACACCACAAAGAAACATAGTTTGAAGAGACAGAAAAAGAATTCAAGTAAGACTCAAATGTGGCAGAGATGTTGGCATTATCAGACTGAGAATTTAAAACAACTATGATTACTATGCTTATAGCTCTAATGGAAGAAGTGGACAACATACCAGAACAGGTAGGTAATGTAAGCAGAGAGATGGAAACTAATAAAACAGCAAAGGAAATATTATAAATAGTAATAAATTTAAAACCTGCAGCAGAAAAGAAGAATGCCTTTGAGGAACTCATCAATAGATTGGACAAAGCTAAGGAGAGAATCAATGAACTTGAAAAAAAAATGCCCATTAAAACTTCCAAAACTGGAAGGCAAAGAGAAAAAATAATGAAGACAGATAACCCCCAAATTGCGGAAAAGTTAAAAAGGATATAAAATACTTATAATGGTATTACCTAAATGATAAGAGAGAGAGAGACAGACAGAGAGAGAAAGCAATCAAGCAAGCAGAAGAAATATTTGAAGTAATCATCACTGAGAATTTCTCAAAATTAACTATGGGCATTAAACTATAGATCAAGGAAGCTCTGAGACACTAATCAGAATCCTAGAGAAAATATAAAAATCTACACCTAGGTGTATCATATTCACACTGCAGAAAATCAGACAAAGAGAAAATAAATGAAGAAAGACTTTCTCAGACAAATACAAATTGAGGTAATTTGTCACCAGTAGACCTGCCTTAAAGGAACTGTTAAGAGTTATTCTACAGGGGTGCCTGAGTGGCTCAGTCATTAAGCATCTGCTTTCCGCTCAGGTGAGCCCCGCATCAGGCTTCCTGCTCTGTGGGAAGCCTGCTTCTCCCTCTCCTACTCCCCCTGCTTGTGTTCCCTCTCTCACTATGTCTCTCTCTGTCAAATAAATAAATAAATAAATTTTTAAAAAAAGATACTCTAGGGGCTCCTGGGTGGCTCAGTGGGTTAAGCCGCTGCCTTCGGCTCAGGTCATGATCTCAGAGTCCTGGGATCGAGCCCCGCATCGGGCTCTCTGCTCAGCGGGGAGCCTGCTTCCTCCTCTCTCTCTGCCTGCCTCTCTGCCTGCTTGTGATCTCTCTGTCTAATAAATAAATAAAATCTTTAAAAAAAAAAAAAAAGATACTCTACAGAAGGAAAGAAAGTATGTTTGTCAGAAACTCCATCTACATAAAGAAAGGGAAAGTATTAGAGAAGGAATAATGAAGGTGAAATAAAGTCATATATATATATATGTGTATATATATTTTTTGTTTTTAATTGATGTAACAGATAACCATTTGTTTCAAATATTGTCAACAATGTTTTCAGTGGTTATAGCTTATTGATAAGGGACATGAATGCCAGCAATTCTCTAAGAAGCAAGAAGGAGGGATTTGAAACACTGCGTTATAGGATATGTGTACTCCCCATACAGTGTTAAGAGTGTTGTGTGAAAGAAGACTTGGATTAGTTGTGAATGTTTGTTTGTTTGTTTGTTTGTTTGTTTTTTCCCAAAATCAAGGGCAACTGCTAAAAGGAGCAAAGACAAAACAAAGTATAATTGATATGCAAAGAGAGAAGAAAAAAATAGAATCCTGTTGAATACCCAACTGAAACCAGTGAAGGCAGAAAAGAATGGAGACAAAAGCAAAACATAAGCAAAAAGCAAGAGCAATGGCTAGAAAACAGTGACAAGTATGGCAGATATTAATCCAACTATATCAATAATCACTTTAAATGTTAATGGTCTAAATTTGCCAATTAAAAAACAGATTGTCAGAGTTCATTTAAAAAGGAGGAGAGACCCAATTACGTGTTGTTCAGAAGACTCACTTTTTATATTTATTTTTATTAACATACAATGTATTATTTGTTTTAGGGGTACAGGTCTGTGATTCATCAGTCTTACACAGTTCACAGCACTCACCATAGTAGTACCCTTCCCAATGTCTATCACCCAGCCACCCCATCCCTCCCACCCCACTTTATATATGAAGAGACATATAGTTTAAAAGTAAAGTAATGGAGAAATATATCTTATGCTAATGTTAATCAAAAGAAACCTGGAGGGCGCCTGGGTGGCTCAGTGGGTTAAGCCTCTGCCTTCGGCTCAGGTCATGATCTCAGGGTCCTGGGATCGAGGCCCGCATCAGGCTCTCTGCTCAGCGGGAGCCTGCTTTCTCCTCTCTCTCTCTATGCCTGCCTCTCTGCATACTTGTGATCTCTCTCTCTGTTTCAAATAAATAAATAAAATCTTTAAAAAAAAAAAAAAAAGAAACCTGGAGTAGGTATATTTATTTTAGACAAAGCTGACTTCAAAGACAGGGAAATTATCAGGGATAAAGACAGCTTTACATAATGACAAAGAGGTTAAATCTCAAGAAGACATAGCAATACCTCATGTGTATGTGCCCAACAATAGAGCATCAAAAGATGTGAGACAAATTTGAACGAAATGCAAGGAGAAATAGGTAAATCTTCTACCAACTTGAAGAAGCCAACACTTCTCTATCAGTAATTGATGCATCCAGCAGGCAGAAAAATCAATTAAAAAGATAGTTGAGGGGTGCCTGGGTGGCTCAGTGGGTTAAGGCCTCTGCCTTCTGCTCGGTTCATGATTCCAGGGTCCTGGGATCGAGCCCCGAGTCGGGCTCTCTGCTCAATGGGGTGTCTGCTTCCTTTCCTCTCTCTCTGCCTGCCTTTCTGCCTACTTGTGATCTCTGTAAAATAAATAAATAAAATCTTAAAAAAAAACAAAAAACAAAAAACGATAGTTGAACTGGTGAGTGCTGTGAAGTGTGTAAACCTGGAGATTCACAGACCTGTACCCCTGGGGCTAATAATACATTATATGTTAGAAAAAAAAAAAAAAAGATAGTTGAACTGAAAAGTGCCATCAACCAGCTTGATCAGTTGATATTCTTTTCAAGCTCATGTGAAGCATTTACCTAAATAGACCATATTCTGGTCATTAAAAACATCCACGTTTTAAAAATAGAAGTCATACAAAATTTGTTCTCAGATCAAATGGAATTAAACCAGAATTCAATAATGGAAAGATAGTTGGGAATATCCGCATAACAGGAGATTAAACAACACACTTCTAAATGATATGAGTCAAAGAAGAAAGGCTCAAAAAGAAATTTTAAAATATTTTGAGCTAAATGAAAATATAATACAGTTTGTCAAAATTTGTGAGATGCAACCAAAGTGGAGATTACAAAACATTTTTATGTTGTTGAATGTTATATTAGAAGAGAAGAAAGACTTGAAATTAATAACGCAAGCTTCCACCCTAGGAAGCTATAGAGAAAAGAACAAATTAAGTCCAAAGCAAGCAGAAGAGAAGAAATAAAAATTAGAGCAAAAATCAATGAAATTGAAAACAGGGAGAGAGTAGAGAAAGTCAATAAAATCTAAAACTGGTTCTGGAAAAAGATCAATAAATTGATAGAATTTTAGATAGGCTAACTAAGAAAAAAAGACAGTGAAGACACAAATTACTAATACTAAAAATGAAAAACACCCATTACTACTGATTCTATGAATATTAAAAGGATAAAAAAAAAAAAAGGGTGCCTGAGTGGCTTAGTCAGTAAGCTTCTGCCTTTGGCTCAGGTTCAGAGTCTGTTCCCACTTTCCCAAACTCATGCTCTCTCTCTCTCTCTCTCTCTCTCAAAAAAGTAAATAAAATATTTATTTTAAAAAAGCATAAAAAGGAGTTTATGAAAAAAGCTCAGCTCACAGATTTGATAATCTCTTTTTTCTAAAAGATTTTTCACTAATCCAGAATGCTTAGACCAACTATACTGATGGCTTTCTTAACGTTAATTCTATGGGAAGACTGATAAAATTGTGCCAGAGTACAAAGACATGTAGTTGTATGATTTACAAAGTAATCTGGGCAGAAAAATAAATGCAGAGTGAAATCCTCTTTTGGTAAGTATTGCACATCCAGGAATCTCAGGATTTCTCATTAAGTATGAATATAGCCATTTAATAAGCAGAGAAAAGACATACCTCTGTGCTTTATTCTTATTATGAAAGAAGCAAAGCTGAAGTAAGCTTTTGTTGCATTGTGGAGATGGGCTTCTGTGGAAGGGTAGGTTGGAAGAACACTTGAAAAACAGGGCTAACATTTTTCATAAGAAGTAGTTTTGTATCTACTCCAGTGCAGAGAATAAAAACATTAATATTTTATCCTGGAAAGTGACTCTATTAATTTTAGACATAGAACTGTTAAAAATGAGTTCATATCTGTTTGGGGAAAGGCAGCTGCATCTTTGATGTAGCCATAAAGTCATCTCAGTAAATAATCTTAAAAGTTTTAAAACAAGTGATATGTTCTGACTTATATCCCCAAATAAGCTACAAAATACATATTTAGATAACATAAAGAGCTTGTTCTCAAATGGAATTATTAAAGGCAGGCATAATATGTTTTATTGTGCTTCTCTTTATTTTCCTTCACAGAGGCTGCATTTTTTTTCTTTTTTTTTTTTTTTTTTTTTACAAATGAAGATTTGTGGCTACTCTGTGTTGAAAAGTTTACTGGTGTCATTTTTCCAACAGCATATGCATACTTTGTGTATCTGTGTCACATGTTGGTAATTGTTGCAATAGTTCAAGCTTTTCCATTATTAACGTATGTGTTGTGGTGACTGGTGATCAGTCATCATTGAGGTTATCACTGTCACTGTTTTGGGGCACCATGAACCACACCTAAGACAGTGAACTTAATCAAGAAATGTTGTGTGTGTACTCTGACTGCTCCAGCGACTGGTCATTTCCCCATCTCTTCTCAGGCCTCCTTTATTCCCTGAGACACAACAATATTGATGTTGGGCAATTAATAACACTACAATGGCCTCTAAGTGTTCAAGTGAAAGAAAGAGTTGCACATCTCTCATTTTAAATCAAAAGCTAGAAATGATTAAGCTCTGTAAGGAAGGCATGTCCAAAGCCAAGATGGGCTGAAAGCTAGGTCTCTTACATCAAATAGTAAGCCAAGTTATGGATACAAAGGAAAAGTCCTTGAAGGAAATTAAAAATACTACTTCAGTGAACACACAAATGATGAGAAAACCAAAAGCCTAATTGCTGGTATGAAGAAAGACTTAGTGGTGTGAACAGAAGACTGAACTGGCCACAACATTCTCAAATATTAAGCCAAAGCCTAATCCAAAGCAAAGGCCTAACTCTCTTTGATTCTGTGAAAAGGGAAGGAGGTGAGAAAGTTGCAGAAAGAAGTTAGAAGCTAGCAGATTTTGGTTCATGAGGTTTAAGGAAAGAAGTCAACTCTCTAAATGAAAGTGTAAGGTGAGGCACCAAGTGTTGATGTAGAAGCCGCAGTAAGTTATCCAGATGTAAGATAATTAAAGAAGGTGGCTACACTCAACAGCAGATTTTCAATGGACACACAACAGTCTTCTATTGGAAGAGGATGCCATCTAGGATTTTCTTAGCTATGGGGAGAAGTCAATGCCTGGTCTTACACTTCAAAGGACAAGATGACACTCTTGTGTAGGGGCTAATACAGCTGGTGACTTTAAGCTGAAGCCAATGCTCAGTTACTGTTCCAAAAATCCCAGGGTCCTTGAGAATTCTGCTAAATCTATTCCACCTGTGCTCTATAGATAGAACAACAACAACAAAAACAACAACAAAAAACCCTGGAAGATAGCGTATCCATTCACAACATGGTTTACTGAATATCTTAAGCCCACTGTTGAGACATACTGCTCAGAAAACAAGATTCTTTCAAACTGTTATTGCTCCTTGACAATCCATCTGGTCACACAGAGCTCTGATGGAAGCAGACAGTGACATGAATGTTGTTTTCTTGCTTCTTGAATTAACACCCATTTTGCTAATACAGTCACCCACCCATGGATCAAGGACCCCTTTTGAGATTCCAGTCTTATTATTTAAGAAATACATTTCATAAGGCTAGAGCTGCTGTAGCTAATGATTTCTCTGATGGACTCAGACTAAGTAAATTGAAAACCTTCTGGAAAGGATTTTGAATGGTGATTCCAGATGCCACAGAGAACATTTGTAATTTGTGGGAAGAGGCCAACATATCAACATGAACAGGAATGTGGGAGAAGTTGAGTCCAAACATAAGGCACGACTTTGAGGGGATCAGGCTTTAGTGGAAGAAGTAATCACACATGTGGTGGAAATAGCCAGAGGAAAAGAATGGGGAGTGGAGCCGATTGTGACCGAACTGCAATGTCATGATCAAACTTCACCAGATGAGCAAAGAAAGCAGTTTCTTGAGATGAAATCTCCTCCTCATGAAGATGCTGTGAAGACTGTTGAAATGACAGCAAAGCCTTTAGAATATGACATAAACTTAGCTGATCAAGCAGTGGCAGGGCTTGTGAGGATCGACTCCGATTTTGAAAGAAGCTCTAATTTGGGTCAGACGCTATCAAACAGCATCTCATGCTACAGAGAAATGGTTCATGAAAGGAAGAGTCAGGCAATAGGGGAAATTTTCTGTTGGCTTATTCTGAGAAATTGCCACAGCCACTCCAGTGTTCAGCAACCGTCAGCCTGATCAGTCAGCAGCCATCAACATAGAGGTCAGACCCTCCACCAGCAAAAAAGAGTATGACTCACTGAAAGCTCAGTTGATGGCTATCATTTTTAGCACTGAAGTATTTTTTTAATTATGATATACTGTAAACATAACTTTTATATGCACTGAGAAACCAAAAAATCCATTTGACTCACTTTATGACAATATTCACTTTATTGCCCTGACCTGGAACCACTGGTAATATATTCAGGGGTCTGCCTATATAAGCTCATTAATGGTTGAAGTATATAAACTTAAAATTACTCTTTTTGTTTGGAATTATTGTTTGGTGATAGTTCTTTTTCTTCTTTCTTCTTTTTTTTTTTAAATTATTTTATTTTATTTTTTTTTTCAGCATAACAGTATTCCTTGTTTTTGCACCACACCCAGTGCTCCATGCAATCCGTGTCCTCTCTAATACCCACCACCTGGTTCCCCCAACCTCCCACCCTCCGCTGCTTCAAACCCCTCAGATTGGTTTTCAGAATCCATAGTCTCTCATGGTTCTTCTTCTTTTTCTTCTTCTTTTTTTTTAATTTGGGTAAATCACTTTTGTTTTATTATAATCAGCCTAATGAGAGGAAGTGTATTAAATTTACTATGACCTCTGTCCAGAGTAATTAAGGATCTTATAATCAGAGTAGGTCCTAACCCTAGATCTAATAATCTACATAACCTCTTTGACCAGTAAATGATACCTACTTCATAGGATTTCCATAAAATTAAATAGCATCTTAAAGTTGCTCAGAGCACTGTTTGACCTAACAAATACTACCTTTAAAACAAAGCTTTTCAAGGGGTGCCTGGGTGGCTCAGTGGGTTAAGCCGCTGCCTTCGGCTCAGGTCATGATCGGGTCCTGGGATCGAGTCCCGCATTGGGCTCTCTGCTCGGCAGAGAGCCTGCTTCCCTCTCTCTCTCTCTCTCTGCCTGCTTCTCTGCCTACTTGTGATCTCTCTCTGTCAAATAAATAAATAAAATCTTTAAAAAGAAAAAAGCTTTTCAAAATATATGTATAATAGAATCCTTATCTTCCTATTTTCAATGAGTGGTTTCAGTTTTCTGGCTTACCAAATATCATCAAATGACAAAGCTAAAAATTAAAAAGATAATCAAAACTTCCTTCACTCTACTATAAATTGGCTCCTGATCTGTCTAGAGAAATACAGAAAAGTCTGAATCTGAAAGACTCTTGAGATGTAAAACTTGAATGAGTACTAGCAGAGCAAGTACACTGTGCTTTCATTCGTCCCTCATAGCCTAAGTCTTTGTGGATTCAAGCTAAAGGAACATAAACAAAAAGAGATTTTTCCCATAAAGTAATGGTGATAAATATGGGTTAATCTGTATTGAAATTTTGAATGATCCTCAGACCTTATGGAAGTCCATATGTTCTATGCATCATTAAGGAAACTGAAATGCATTTGAGATTCAATTCTGAATAAGCTGATGTGCATAATTTGAGCTCTGTAAAAGCTGCCCTTTACAAAGACATTCTGGATCAAGACATATAATCGAAAAAATGACTTAATTGGCCATAATACCAACAGTGACAGCTACCTGTTCTTTACAACAGTCTTTTAAAAAGCAATTATGGCTATCAAATGTATTCTTCTTGTGCAGGAAAATCCTGATGGAATTTTAACTTGGGCCAAAATAAGTATTTTGAGGAGTTAAACTATTGTCTGAACTGAAATGAAATGGTTTTCTTTTAACACTTTCCACAATGTCTTTGCACTCAGAATAAATGTTTAATTATAGGTAATTAAAAAGATGCATCAGATTTGTGTACGTGAGAGTATGCGAAGAGGGTGGCCAGTTTTGCTTTATGACCTTATGAAGGAAAATTTGTGACCCTACATACATATATATATATATATATATATATATATATATATATATATATCCCGAACCAGCAACGGGACTTTGTTTATATTGCAAATAAATATTATTTTTTCTTTAAAAAAAATAATAATTATAGGTACTAATTAAATATTTATTTAAAAAAATAGAAATGTTAAATATCTGCAATTGAAACCACTCTGTAAAACCATTTTCTTTCTGAATCTTTAATTGGTAATCACATATCTATTTTTAAAGAAATATTTTGATTTGAATATAGATGACACACAGTATTACATTAGTTTCAGGTAAACAACACAGTGATTTGACAAGTTCATACATACGCTGTGCTCACCACAGGTGTAGCTCCCATCTGTTACCATACAACACTATTACAATATCATTGACTATATTCCCTATATTCCTTATGCCGTGCCTTTTATTCCCATGATTTATTCATTCTATAACCACATGTCTACTTTTACAGCTGACTCCTAAGTTTTTGTACCTTCTCAAATACAAATCAAGTTATAATGTGTAGTGAGTTTAATTGCATTTGCTAAAGACCATGAGTAAATAATTATAGTTCAGCCTTCAAGTTTCATTAAATTCAACCAATGTTTATTTAGCCCCTATCATTTGCAGAGATCTGCCCAGTGTGGTTCAAGAGGAAAATTGGAGTAAGATGTGTCTCTGGTCTTCAGGAAGCTCATATATACACGACAACCAACTGTTCTGGTTTCATTTTTGAAACTGATGAAGTTTTAGGCTCATGTGGAGAGGCCTAGAGAAGTGAGGTGAGAAGAGCAGGAGAAGACAACCATACACATAATTCTAATATATTAAGCCAAATTTTATGAGAGTTACAAAATTTTCCATGGAGGTTGAAAGGAAGGAGAACAGGATCAATATGCAATTCATGAATATAGAGAAAAGTTCCATTCATACAGATGGAAAAATTGATTCTCTCTCGAGATAATTAAAAGTGGAACTTTCTAGTCTATCTGAAGTATATATGATGTTCAACTGGCCACTTAGTATTATTAGAAATATACACTTTATTATGTTCATTTCTTGGTGAACTATAAGTCTTTCAGGGTTCTAAATTGAAATGAGATTTAAAATTCCATTCATGGGCACCTGGGTGGCTCAATCGCTTAAGCATCTGCCTTTGATTCAGGTCATGATCCCAGCGTCCTGGGATCAAGCCCTACATCTGGCTCCCTGCTCAGCTGGGAGCCTTCCTCTTCCCCCACAACCCTCCTTCTGCCTACTGCTTGCCCTGCTTCTACTCTATCCTTCTCTCTCTGCCAAATAAGTAAAATCTTTTAAAAAGTAAAAAAAAAAATAATAATAATAAAAGTACATTTATGTGTAGGGGCGCCTGTGTGACTTGGTTGGTTAAGTGTCCGACTCTTAATTTCAGCTCAGGTCATAAACTCAGGGTCTTAAGATGGAGCCTCATGTTGGGCTCTGTGCTCAGTGGAAAGTCTATTTAAGTTTCTCTCTCTCTCCCTCTGCCTCTCCCACTCTTGTTCTCTCTCTCCAATAAATAAATCTTTAAAAAATAAGTGATATTATATTCATGTATATGAAAATAAAATATATATATAACCATATGTTATTTTAGTTTTATAAAATAATTTTCTTTGATTTTAGAGTTGGTGCTATAAGAAAATGAATGAGGCTTATATTAGTAAATTCCATATCATAGTATATTTTCTGCAGTTCCATTAAAATGCTCTGATTAGATTTTAGAATCTTGTAGTCTTGTTTTTAGGGTTAGAATGTTTTTCTTTAATTAATTTTTAAAATTCTAATCTACTTTTCAGACTTCATAGCCCAAACATTAAGAAGGATTTTAACATTGTAAAGGACATAAAGGTGGTATGGGAAAGTGGGTGGAATGCTAGATGTGAATCTAAAACTATGACCCCACCACTAGTGAATAGTGAGAATTTGGGGAAGTCACATCATTTCTTTTAGTTTCAGTTCTTTATCTGAAAACTATAAAAGACCCATAGGGAAAGAGTAATGGTGAAGAAATTTAGGAGAGATCTCAAAATATAAGTATTCGTGAACAAGAATAGCCAGAACATTTATAGTTCATTATTTATGTGGAAACTATCATTTTCAAAACACATACTTATATACATAGTTGATTAGAAGAAAATCTGCTTGTATTCGATTCCTAATTGTAGAAGAACCCAGATGTAGGACAGAGACCAAGCTTTCACACTTAGAATTCCATTGGAGTCCTGACTCAATCACTTTGCATCTTTGTATTTTGAGCCATATCTTTCTAGCTCAATGAATCCCTTCTGTTTCCTCAGATGTGAAGTGGGGCTCATAGATATGCCCCCTTCACTAGCAAGCCTGATGTCATGATGATGTCAAGATGATTCATGCTAAACTACTTTACACATTTCCAAACAAAATGTTATTTTTCTCACTTTGACTTTCTAAACAAATCTCTTTGTGTTGTATCCTAGTTCTAGTCAGGAGGTGCAGGGATGAGAACAATCCAGAAAAACAGGGGTGAGGTAGTCAGTGGCTTCTATGCCCAAGACCTATAGAATCTTCGGTTCAGAGTCGCATATGTTCCAGAGAATCTGAGGCCATGAGAACTGCCTGTCATGACATTTTCCAGCTATTCCAGTCATCTGGGGCCTGCTAATTGCTGCCCGCACTCCCCCTGATGATTCATGAAAGTTATACACCAAAGAGCTATAATATCCTATTGCTGCTCTCAAGGCATTTCCAATCCAGGCACAGAAAACATAAGCACAAAAAGCTATAGCAAGAATAAAGAGTTTAAAACCACTTACCAAGTTTCAGCAAGAGTAATTAACGGAGAAATGATGAGTTAAGAAAATAGGTTCTTTTCACAGAAAGCTGACTCAAAGGAAGTTTTTGTTGCTGTTTTCATTATTTGTCAAAATATAATAGACGTGACCTGAACAAATCTTTCTATAGGGAGAAGAACAAAGTGGGGGAAAGAGATTCAAAATATGAGGGCAGCTGGAGACGGGGAGAATGGGAAAGATAGAACAAAATGTTTTCAGTAGGCAAAGTGGGATTAGATCAAAACAAAGCAGAGCAGATTTGGAGAGGAGGGAGTGGGGCAGAGCCTTGAGAACAAGAGCATCAGTAAAAGCATGTTCATCAAATGCTTATTTTGAAATGTAGAAGAAAAAGATGAATACACTTATGACTTATCTTGACTTTAGTAGGAATCATTGACTGAACATACATGCCAAAGTCATGAAGCTAGTACTTTTCCAAACAAAATTATATGATCCATTAGTAGGTCGTGATTCATTATTGGATCGTATAATCACTTCAGTGGGTTGCAATTAGTATATTCAAAAACGAAATCAAATACAACAGAAAATTTTAGAATGTAATACATTTTATAGGAGTAAACTTTGTTTCATAAAATTTTGTTGCAGTTAATAGATGTGAAGATCCTGGGTCATGACATAAAATGGATTTCTTTCTGTGGAGTATAATTAAAAAAAAAAAATTCCAAAAGCCACTGAACTAGAGAATCTCTGTGAACTGAATAAAAATGTTGCCAGGAGGCAAATAGAGCTGGAATACAGTTTGCTGACTGAGACTTGTATTGGGTTAGTCACTGCAGTGCCCTGTCTTTCTCCAGTGGCTCCCAGGAAGCCCGAAGCACAGACGGAGAAAGGAGCTAGTGATGTTGATCAAAGGTGAGAAATGGGACCCAGTGGAGACAACAGTGTTAGGGAAGTGAAGCTGCCCTAGCAGTGGTTGAGGCTGGGACTAAGGAGACAGACCTGAGTTTCCAGACTGGCACAGGGTAACCGTCTATTTTTTAAGCAGCCGTGGCTGTTAGAAAAGATCTTTTTCACTGAGCCCCACGTTTACCTTCTGTGGATGTCTGCCTGTAATAGCTGTGGTTCTCCCTTCCGCTGTCACACTATAGATCTACTCACTTCCGTACAATTAGGATTTTTATATATCTGAAAACAGCTGTTGTTGCTTGGATCTATTTGGGTCTAAATGTAGAAGATGGAGCTTCTACATGAAGGTCATCTGATGGCCTTCAAGGCCAAGATGCTGGTAGAGGTGGGGACAAGACATGAGCAGAAGCTCTAAGCATGGTAAGGGGCTGGTTTGTGTGGGACAGAATTGAGTGAGTTTGGGGATGCCCAAAGTCTAGGCAGTGGGTATATGTGGATCACCAGAGGCCAAACACGAGCATAGCTGGAGATCATGCAACAAAGTGGAAACCACAATATTATTTATTATAAAACTACCTTTTCTCTTCGAAGAGGCTCTCTGCCTTGGGAGAGGGCTGGTCTGCGAGGGTTCAGGGGCAAGACTGGTTTATATCCTTATTCCTCCTTTTTCTTCAGCTTTTTGGCAAATTGTGGTTTTTCTGCCCTTCCCATGTCTTCAGAGGAACAAAACACTTCAACTTTTTAAAGTCCTGTTCTCAATCCTGTTCTTTTTAAAATGCGTCAGATGTATGGGGCTGGCTGGTTTATGGTGCTTGTGAATACAGTAAGTTATGTATCACTTGAATATCAAATTAAGCTCTTTAAAAGCATTCTGCTAGGTAAGCTGCTGTTTTTGAATCACCGATTCTGGGGTTGGTAATTGGGATAGACCAGAGGGGCTCCGACGCACAGATCAGTTTATTTATGTTAGAGAGATACACTGACATGGAGAATACAAGTTTTACTTACACTTTTACTAATCTTCTGACAACATGGAGTTTCTTGATATATGTAGAATGTAGCAGATTGGCTTTTATTCTAGTGGTTTTGAAAATTGTATTGAAAATATTTGGTTTATTGAGACCATTTTCAAGACACATGTTCTCTTCATATCCACTGAGTGTTTAATTTGAGGCGAGCACAGTATCACATTTATAGATCATATCTAAATTCTAAGTTAAAATATATACTTCTCCATCTTTTTACCATAAACTTTTTATTTAATAGAGATGAAGTAACAATTTATTAATTACAAATATATTGAATAAATGTTCCGGTTCTAATTACTAGTATGTTTAGAAGGCTTCCCTCTTAAAACATTACCCTATAAACTGTCACATGCAAACTATCATTTTGTAAATAGGAAACTAGGTTCTATAGGTGTGCAAGAATTTTCCAAAGTCATTTTTCTAGTTAGTACTGACAGAACCTAGCCTTTTTCTCTCGTTTGAAAAAAAAAAAAAAAATATATATATATATAAAGTATATATATAAAGATTTATATATGAATCTTTATATATATGTAAAGAATATATATTTAGTGTATATATATATATATATATATATATATATATAAAGTACACACACACACACACACACTTTATTTCCCTCCAATTTTTGTGAGTTAATTCTGAAGTATTTTTAGAAGGGATATATCTATAAATTCCCTCATGGTTATGTGAGCCTTGCCTATGATTATTTATATGAAGCCCATGGTCAGCTGAAAGGCCTTTTCTCTCTGCTCTTTTTCTGTAAAAAGTGTGTGTTTTGTGCCACTGGCATTAAGTCTTATGGGTACTTTTTTTTTTTTTTAAGTGAGAAATCATTATACATTGGCCATATATTTTGTCTCTCGAAATAAAGTCTGCTAAAATTTTTTAAATTAAATAAATAAGTAATGTCTGCTATTTATAATTTAGAAGTGATTTTTTTTCCTAACTGACCTCTTGCTTGATTTATAACTGACATAGTTCTATACTTTCTGCATATACCATTCATTTTATATTTGGTATATCTCAACTGCTTTTACTTTTTTTTTCTAAACTTAGACTTTTTTTCTAATTTCATATTCATCTTATTCAACTCTCTACTCCAAGTTATTAATATTAGACCACAATCTCAAACCTTGGGCGCAGAGCGTAATTTCTTGCTCAGCACTTCAAAATTTTCCTATTTCATTGTAATGTGTAATTACTTTAGCCACTGGTTTTAAGAAGATGGGTCTTTAGTGTTTCAAAATGTGCTTGGCATATTGTTTTAAAGGCACTATAGACTCACCTCATTTTAACTCGTTCCTAGTCATGCTTTCTTTATTATTTAGGGTTGGTTTTTTTTTTTAAGCTTTTGCTTATTTATTTGGCAGAGATCACAAGTAGGCAGAGAGGCAGGCAGAGGGAGAGGGGGAAACAGGCATTCCCTGCTGAGCAGAGAGCTCTATGCAGATGTGGGGCTCTATCCTAGGACGCTGAGATCATGACCTGAGCCGAAGGCAGAGGCTTAACCCACTGAGCCACCCAGGCACCCCTCTGCTTATTTAGTTTTTAATGGCTATTCCACACTGTACCATATCTGTAGCAGATGGTGTCAGTGCCCCATCCCCATGACTCAGCGCTTTCAGTGTTCTCGGGGTTTCTCCCAGCCCGCAGTGACTGAATCTTTGTGCCTGAGTGGTTTGTTTTCATTTTTCCGCCTGAAACCACAGAAGGCTATGGGGGCTTTTATGTATAAGCGGTAAGAGGCTGGACTAACACCATCCCAGACCCAGGGATCCCAAGTGAATGACTCTCCTGAGCTTACATATTCCAGTCCCTATCTCCATTAACAGGAGAATTCTGGAGACATGGGAGTCCTCCCTTCTGGAGGATCTTCTATGCAATGAAGCTTTGCTTGTTCATGAGGGTAGTTTCTTAGCCTACCCTTTACTGGCCTTCGTCCCTTCTCTGGACAGTGCCCCCACTCCCCGCCAGCTTTTCCCAGCGCTCCCAAATATGCTCTTTGCCCTCCAGCTCCTATCACAGAGTCTGTTTCACGAATATTCTTGCAAGTATTGGTCTCTCATGTATTAAGGAGTAAAAACACCTAGATTTGGAGAGAATTGAATAACTACAGAGCCTGGCTTACAGTGTATACTCCATTAACATCACATCTAATTAAAAGAAATGTTACCCAAAAAAAAAGAAAGAAAGAAAGAAAAAGAAATGTTACCTTTTACTGCTAAGTACTCTCTCCCAGATATAATTTTCTTTCCTCTGTAGTTCAGTAAGAGGAGTTATTTCACACTAGATGGACAGAGCCATATGAGAGGTCCTCAGTGTGACAAAACGTGAGGGTTGCTTATGAAGAGTTCACTTATTTCTCTGATGTCGCTGTCTATGGTTCTATCACCAGTCATTTATATTCCTCCAGTGGAAGTCTCTTTTTCCCACAGTTCTTTTGAATCACTACAAACACTGCAGAGAAGAAGGATGATATTCGGTGAAAGGTTGTGGAAGAACCCATCTTTCTCTTTTTCTTTTAAACTTTCCCCCTAGAAGAGTGATTCACTGTGATATTTCACACTTTCCACCAAATTCTCTTCACCAGGCTGTTTCCTCCTCATCTTGTAGGTCCCCTACAAAGCTTGTCCTGATTGATCAAAGCATTCTGAATCCCTTTACTAGCAACTGTCATGGCGCCCAATACTTATTCCTCTCAGAGCATATAATCTACTTAACTCTTTTTTTTTTAAGCTTTTATTTATTTATTTGACAGAGATCACAAGTAGGCAGAGAGGCAGGCAGAGAGAGGGGGGAAGCAGGCTCCCTGCTGAGCAGAGAGCCCGATGCAGGGCTCAATCCCAGGACCCCGGGATCATGACCTGAGCCGAAGGCAGAGGCTTTAACCCACTGAGCCACCCAGGCACCCCTCTACTTAACTCTTAACTTCATTTTTATCCAAAATTGGTGGGATTAGATTATTTATTATTGCATCTCCAGCACCTAGAAGAGTATTGAGTACATATAGACACTGAACTGTAAGATAATGGCTACATTTATGTGTATTGGTGGAAATAAGTTATCGCTGGATCTTCAAGTGGTTTGAATGAATCTGTATAGTTACAGAATATTTGGCTCTGCCACTGCTTCAAATGGATACAGATAATTACCTACTTTCTCCTTTATCAACCCCACTTTTATGCCACTAAGCAATTAATCATATTTCCCTCATTTCCAATATATGACCAATATAGAACTTGCTGGTGATAAACTGTGAATATTTTTTACTCTAAATACAAGAAGTCTTTAGCTCATCTCTTGCACTATAATAAAATAAAATTAGATAATTAAAAATTATACAATATTTGAATTTAATCTCTGCTTAAGTAAAAACCAAAACCCCTAGTTATCAAGGTGCTTACTGTTTCTAAAGCATATATAACATGAAAATTCCATTTAATTATTTTTGTTATGTTTGTAATAAGTTATTACTTAATTATGCACTGATATTCTAAATGTTGAAATGTAGAGTTTAAGAGTTTGATGAAGGGTTAAATAATGTTCTTTATTTTCTCATTAAATAACTGTGTATTATAGCAGTGCTGCAGGAGAAAAACTTAAATTATCAAATGCCACTGAACACAGGCCAATGATTGCTTTTGCATTACAGAAACAAATTCCAGTTGTAAATGTCATTTTGCATCATTCTTTATTTTAAAACCACACATTTGTAAAGACAGTTAGGTTTTATTGTGAAATTTTTTACCTGCCATCCTGGGGGAAAAAAAAAAAAAGTTTATGTCAAGGAAAGGAAATACATCAGTAGTTTTAATATTTGGAGATAGTATGAAATAATGAGCTTATTATCCAAAAATATGTAATAAACCAAGTAGTGATCCCTTTAAATTTAATGGTTAGATATGCTAAGTTTATCATTAAATGTTGGATGCAGAGGAATTGCACTTTTTAAAGTGAACGCTAATCAACATGCAAATGAGCAATTTAACCCTCTTTAAATTGGAAAAGCCCTTGGGACAGTTAATTTCATAGTTGTTAGTAATGGCCAAATTATTGTAAGATGATTCTTTGTATTTCATTGTATAAGAAATTACAAAAACATACTATCAGAATTTTGTCCTTAGAATGAATGACAACCCACTTACTAGCAGAGAATAATTTATTTTGTTCATAGACTTACGTTTTCATTCTTCCAGAAGAGTCAAAAGAAAAACATCCGGCTCTGAAAACCATGAATACGTGTTAGTTTGGAAAGTGGTACCAGAGCAAGGGCTGTGGCAATACTGTTCATCATTATCCCAGTGAACTGCTAAGATTTGGGGTAAATTCAGGTAACAGAGTTTACCTAAAGCACTGAGATTTTGACTCAGATCCTGTTCTAGTCCAAAAGATAGGCCTGCACTGTGCCTTGACCTTTTGAGTTTTTGCATTTATTAACAAAGCCTTTTGATGTTCTGAGTTGGCCAGCATCACATTTTTAGTACTAGAAAAAGCTAGAAGATCTGAGATGTCAGCGAGGTCCACCATGTCAGTCTGTCTCTCAGGTCTTGATGTGTCATATTGCTGGTTCAAGAACCCCAAGGTGTCAGTTTTTTTCATCTGTTGACTGTTTCTTTCAACACATACTTATTATGCACTTGGAATATTCCAGATACTTTTGGTCTTCCCTGTAATTCCCAGAGAGAAAACCTACCTTACACTGATAACTGACGGAAACTTACATACTGAGCAATCACAGTATATTGAAACTAGGTTTTTTCCTTGAAAGCTAAGTATATGCAGAACATGGTTGTAATTCACCAAGGTAACTAGAGAGAGTATGTGAGTAGGGAGCTGTATTTGTAAACTTTCACCAAGCCATGACTCTCACTCTGAGATAAGGATCTAAAGATCTAAGTGCCAATCAAGTGCCGGTGAGTCATTTCAAGTGGTTCTACTAAATTTGCACTTATATAGGGAGTTCCAGATCTCAGAGAGGGCTTCCATGTACAGTTGCGCAGGTTGTACATCATAGACCAAAGGCAGCAAGCTGTGCAGCTCAGTGTCTATGCGGACATGTGCGATGACTCTTAGAATGAGAGGTCAAGATTCCAGGAAGTCACCAGCATTTAAATATAGTTTAAGTCAGAAGATCACCTGGGAGAAACTACTGAATCAAAAAAAGAGCCTCGCACCCAGCCCTGAGGAGCTCCCAACAGTTTAAGTTTAGCTAAAGAAGGAAGCATCAGCATTTTTATATAGATCCCCCAGAGTGAATGGAGAAATGCCAGCAGTGTGTGAAGGCAGAGAGCTATTCTACACAAAGGGAAATGTCAGTAGTGCCAAATACTGAAAAAGAGAGAGCTGGGATTCAAACCCTCTTCTGTCCATACAAAGTTCTATATGCTCTTAAGAAAACCATACTAACCCTCACTAAATGCATGTATGTAAAACAAGCAAAAAAACACCCAAAAACAAACCCTAAAAATAAATACAGTGGTTTTTAATCTGGCACTCATCGATGTAACCTGGTTGGCTAACATTTAAAATCTTTCCAGTCTGTGAAATATCGTGGTACCTTTTAACAGCCTGATAATACTTATTTTGTTCTCAAGTGAACGCAGTGAACCAAACTGGAAACTAAAAGACAGTCTTTTCATATGAATGAAATAATTTGAAAAGTATATTTTATTCTTATCTCACAAACCTTTCTACTTTAAGTGAACTAGTAGGAGATGTCAAAAGTTTTATAAGAGGAAGACAACACCTGGGCGACTGCCAGCAGCCCAGGCTTGGGGGAATAGGCACGAGCACCAGGAGACTGGTAACATCCCAGGGCTTCAGTCCTCCTCAGGACAGTGAGGGGGCTGTGCTAGATTTCTGAATCCCCTTCTAATGATAATCTTTACTTTTATAAGTGGCACTCAGATTTATGTTCCATAAATACATTCGTAATTGCATACCAAGGACAAATTAGCTGTGTTTTCCTAATGCCTAAACAATGGATTGATCTGCTCAAGCCTGTCTTAGAAAAATAAAGGGTCGTCATTGTATTCACACACACATGCACATACATATATACACACACCCATAAAATGCTTGCTAGACTTTTCAATGGTTCTCGGCATGAGATTTTGATATTTAGGCATAATCTGAATGTTGAGAAGAGACACATAGTATGAAATTCAGGTTACCCATGTTTGTAGATGATATTCCTGCTAGCATATATTTTATTTCTTGGATGATATATAAAGCTTATATATTCTTGGATCTTTATTGAACCTACTTGTGTAGGTATGATGAAGATCATAGGTGAAATCTGCCAGCTATATATTTTTGTATTAAGAATATAACAATAATTGGGGGCGCCTGGGTAGCTCAGTGGGTTAAAGCCTCTGCTTTTGGCTCAGGTCATGATCCCAGGGTCCTGGGATCGAGCCCCACATCGGGCTCTCTGCTCAGCAAGGAGCCTGCTTTCCTTCCTCTCTCTCTGCCTGCCTCTCTGCCTACCTGTGATCTCTGTCAAATAAATTTTTAAAAAATTTTAAAAAAAGAATATAACAGTAATTGTGTGAAAAAATCAAACTTTTCATATACATTAGGAGACTTGGCTATCGTAAGGATATATATGAGATGAAATATATGGTATATCTGATTATATGGTGTACACATGTGTTATATGATATGTGATATATATAGTGGATATATGTGGTACATATAGTCTATATCATATATATTTGAGATGACACACATGAGAGAAGTTTTTGTTTTCTTTTTATTTTTTTTATTTTTTTTTTAAAGATTTTATTTATTTATTTGACAGAGAGAGATCACAAGTAGATGGAGAGGCAGGCAGAGAGAGAGAGAGGGAAGCAGGATCTCCGCCGAGCAGAGAATCCAATGCGGGACTCGATCCCAGGACCCTGAGATCATGACCTGAGCCGAAGGCAGCGGCTTAACCCACTGAGCCACCCAGGCGCCCTTGTTTTCTTTTTAATAGGTGTGAATTGAGTGCTTGAGAATCCTACTTACTGACTCTGCAGAATTACAAAATGCAATCCAATTAATGCAGTCATTAATCTTCTAATATAAACACCTGGCCTTTTGTAAAATTCTTGTTAATTAATTAAAAGAAGCCCTCCCATTACTCTTGATATTGCAGAAATTGGCCCCTGTGAATAAACTTAAATGTATGACTAAAACATAAATGAGGTCAAGCTGTTACAAATAAGAAAATTAATCACTTGGGGCCAGCTCAACATTTAAGAAAGGATATGGGAACATAATTTACTGGTACAGTAGAAAAAGTGTACATATATATTATGTAAGTATAGGACACTGCCATACCGGTAGGGTTGTTATTTTTAGCAAATAATAACAACAACAACAAAGATAGAATGCTTAGCTATATTTGAATTTCATAGAAATAATAAATACTTTTTAGTATAGAACGCCCAAAATATCACATGGTTCATAATTACACTAAAAAAAAAAGCTCATTTTCCATCTAAAATTCAAACGTAATTGGGCATTCTGTTTTGCCAGGCAACCCTACATTTTGGGAAATGATATTGTATGGATTTTTAAAAAGCTGATTATTCTAAGAATTTTATTAATTTGCAATTAAGGAAACATAAAGGAAGAACTATCTCTGTGATATTTTCAAGGGAAATTTGGAATGCAATCTTAGCCATTATGTTAAGCTTAACAGGAAAAAAATAGTAATTTGGCTTTTTTCTAACTTCAACTTCCTATTGCTATTGGACATGCAATGTCAATTTATTCTGGAGCCAGAAATCCATGTGGTACTTGTACATATGAAATTGTTGTAATGTTGTATGTCAGTTATACCTAAGTTAGAAAAAAATTCACATGCTAAATAAAAACTGGAGAGGCAAACTAAGGAACAATGCTTCAAGGCAAATTTATCTAGTGTAAAATGTCTGAACAGCTTTTTATACTTCCAAATGCATATGGTGTCAATTAGAAAGTGTTTACATTTTAACTAGTTTTAACACATCTATTGCATAGTAAACTCAGAGGGAAAAAGATTATAACTCCTCTTTTACTACACTTTTTAAATTATTTCATTATTTTCATTTGTATATAATATAATTGAAAGAAGGAAAGTCAGAACTGACAAAATGGGAAATCCAAAAATGCCAGCATGTGAAGAAAGCTGGAACTCTTGAGTGGAAAGTGAGGATCAAGCTAGTCTTCCCCTGAAGAATTTTGTGGAATTCTGGAGACCTGACCTTTTTAAAAATGGCTTTGTGGGACCTGGGGACAAAAGATAAAGACTGGGAGTGCCTAAGGTATGGAATTCAGAAGATAAATGTGGAATTTAACATTTAACATTCCCCATCCTCTGTGTGGTGGTGGTGAGGGGAAGGCAGCATGAGGGAAGTGGCAAAATTCAAGTATATTGTAAAGTATGGGCCAAAAATAGTCCAAAGAAACTTGTCCATCATACCATGGTACCAGGAGTAGGGAGTTAAAAAAAAAAAAAAAAAAGAAAAGAAAGAAAGAAAAAGAAAAGTCCTTCGTGGATTGTAATTCACAGTTTTATGATATGAAGAATCTCACATTTACTTATTTTAAGATCATGCTAGGCAACTTACATAGGTAATGACTCTCTTTTCTAGAGGAATGGCAACTTTAAACTTTGGTCTCACATAGTACCCAAGATAAAGGTCTGAGGAGAATGAAAATGTCATGGACAAAAGTCCTTATTACTATAGCAAAAGGTTGCCATGAATGAGAGTTAAACAAACATTAGGATCATACCCATCAAGATATAAAACTGGAAATACCACACACCAATTATAAACTTAATTATGGCTAGGATTTTTGTAATGAAGGAAAAGTTTGAAAATACAAACAAAAAGAGATTCAGGAATAGTTGGAAAATAAACTTCTAGAAATAATAATAATAATAATAATAATAATTATTATTAGCCATGATCTGGCTAGATTTGGAAAGATGAACAGATTTGGAAAAATGAACTTGAAAAAAAATACTCAGAATTTATCATAGAGAGTTCTATCTGGAAAATATGAAAAAAGCGGGACACCTGGGTGGCCCAGTAAGTTAAAGCCTCTGCCTTCAGCTCAGGTCATGATCCCAGGGTCCTGGGATCAAGCCCCACATCAGGCTCTCTGCTCAATGGGGAGCCTGCTTCCCCCTCTCTCTGCCTGCTCTCTTCCTACTTGTGATCTCTATAAATAATAAATAAAATCTTTAAAGAAAAAGAAAATATGAAAAAAGAATGCAAGACAATGAGGAGATTGAGACAATCTAAGGTGTATCTAATTGGAATTTTAGAAAGAATACCATAGGCAATGGGGGAAAAATCTATATACAAAGAAATGATAAATAAGAATTTCTCAACATTATTGAAAAAGACATTTCTCAGTAGTAGAAATAAAACAACCCAAGCAAATAATAAAATGAAATTCAGATTTAAAGCCATCAAAACAATCAGAGAAATCATAAAAGCAAGCAGAGAAAAAATACAATTTACTGAGAAAAGAACAGCTATTTGACTAATATCTGGCTTCTCAGAAACAAGAATAAAGGACAAGAGGCAATGAAATATTATTGCCTTATTGAAAAAATATAAATGTCAAATTAGAACTCTAGATGCAGTGAAACTATCTTTCAGAAATAAAGGACAAATAGGATGGCTGGGTGTCTCAGTTGGGTAAGCAGCTGACTCTTGATTTTGACTCAGGTCATGATCTTGGGGTCCTGGAATGGAGCCCATGGTGGATTCAGTTCTTAGTGGGGAGTCTGATTGAGATTCTCTCCCTCTGCCCCTGCCCTACCCTCCTCACTTTTTTCTCTCTCTCTCAAATAAATAATAAATCTTTAAAAAAGATGAATCAGGGACAAATGAAGGCAATTTTCAGGGGGAAAAAATAAACATTGAGAGAATTTACTAGCTATAGATTTTTACTACATTAAATTTAAATTCCAATGAGTGAATTTTAGATGTAAGAAAAGTGGTAAAAGAAGTAAAGTCTGAAATATAACAACAAATTGGGAAGAAAAGGTGTTGAAATATGTGCATAAATTCTAAGAAAAATCAATATCTAAAATTGTAATAATACCTTCCAAATGTGGGAGTAAAATGATAGAACTAAAATACAAGGCAAAGGTAACAAGTAAGGTAGGAGAGTATGATTAGAGTTAAAATATATAAAGTGTTTTGTTCAGTAGAAAAGTAAATACAATCGTTGTAATGTTTCATTAGTTTAGAGTGCATATTAAAATAGTTAAGGTAATCACTAAAACAATAAGATGTAAAGACTGTAACTGTTTAAACAGAAGGAATTAAAATGGCCAGTCTTCAATCACAATGGAATTAAATTAGGAATCAATAATAACTTTCAACTAGAAAACTTCACATACTTGGAGATTAAAAAATTATATCTAAAATCTCACAAATCAAAACATCAAAATTAAAGAAATATTAAGTATTTAGTTGTAATTAAATAAACATGAAATTACTACATTTCAAAACTTCTGGCATGTACTTAAAGAGGTTTTTTTAATTTTTTAATTTATATTTAAAATAAATTTAAATATATTTAAATATAAATTTAATTTATTATAGAGAGAGAGAGTGAGAGCATGAGTTGGGGGAGGGGCAGAGGGAGAAGAAGAAACAAAATCTTCAAGCAGACACCCTGCTTAGCACAGAGCCCAACCTGGGGCTCTATTCCAGGACACTGAGATCATGACCTGAACTGAAATCAAGAATGGACTGCTTAACTGAATGAGCCACCCAGGCACCTGTTAAGGGTTTAATTTAGAATAGAAATAAAGCTAAAAGTTAATAAGCCAGGTATCCAACTTGAATTAAAAGCTAGATCATTTAAAAAGATAATTCAAAAAACGGAAACATAGAATGTAGAAATTAATAAAACTATAACAGAGAAGATCAACATAACCAAAGTGCTATTTGAATACATTAATGAAATCTATCATCTCTGTATGATTAATAAAAAGGATACCCAAAATATACCACTTTGAAAAACAAAATAGATCGAACAAAAGATGCTACTAACACTATGCAACTAATAAAAGAATATTATAAAAACTTTATACATTTAAAAATTAGATGAAATCAGATTGAAAAATTAGATGAAATCTAATTATATATTTAAAAATTAGATGAGGGGCGCCTGGGTGGCTTAGTGGGTTAAAGCCTCTGCCTTCGGCTCGGGTTGTGATCCCAGGGTCCTGGGATTGAGCCCCGCATTGGGCTCTCTGCTTGGCGGGGAGCCTGGTTCTCTCTCTCTTTCTCTGCCTGCCTCTCTGCCTACTTGTGATCTCTCTCTCTGTGTCAAATAAATAAATAAAATCTTTTAAAAAATTTTTTAAAAAATAAAAATTAGATGAAATGAATGAATTTTAAAAGAACTCAGCTCATCCAAACGGACTCCAGAAGAAATGGTAAATCTGAATGCTTCTATCACCATCAAAATAATAGACACATTGAAAAAAAATCTCATTGTGGTAATACCAGGTCCAGGTGGTTTGCAACATATATTTTTTTCAGATAATTTCAATTTATGCAAACTCCTCCAGACCATAGAAAAAAAGGCTTACAACAAAAACAGAAGAGTATAAAAAATGAAAAGAAAATTAGAATCTAAAAATGATTCATGAACAGATACAAATATACTGAGTACATTATTTGCATCTAAATCTAGCACTTTATAAAACAAAAACATATAGCATAAAGTAAGCTTGGTTTATGCCAAGAATGTGAAGACCATTTATTACTAGAAAATGAATTAATGTAATTCACCTCATTATTCCTACAGAAGAACTTTGAGGAAGTTTATACATTTATTATCCATTGAGAATGAGCATCCTTAGAAAACTAAAAACATTAGAGAACTTTCTTAGCATAGTAAATGAATCCTTTTTTTTTTATTTTTTTTTTATTTTTATTCACTTGACAGAGAGAGAGAGAACACAAGCAGGGGGAGTGGGAGAAGGAAAAGCAGACTTCCTGCTAAGCAGGGAGCCCAATGTGGGACTTGATCCTAGGACCGCGGGATCATGACCTGAGACTAAGGCAGATGTTTAACTGACTGAGCCACCCAGGTGTCCCATAGTAAATGATTCTTACTAAAACACAATGAACACCATATTAATGGTGTATGTTGAAAACTGTCCTTTAAAATTAGAAACAAGAAACAAGCCAGTGGGTCTCATTAGCACAATTTCCATTTAACATTGCATTGAAGACCCTAGCTAATGTCTTGAGATAAGGGGGAAAAAAAGTATAAGAATTGGAAAGGAAGAAACAATACTGTCATTATAACTAGACAGCATAATTGAACTTATAATATTAGAGTTAATTTAGAAATCAGTCATGTTACTTGATAACAATATTCAAAAGGAAACATTTACTGTTTAGTTTACAACAGCAAAAATCAGTTGGAGAATTATGACTGTATTAACATAAAATTATTAACATCAAAAATGTAAAATACTTCATAATTAGACTAACAAATGATGAACAAACCTTCCAGCAGAAGAATATATACAATTATATTGAAAGCTATTTTTCATTTTTATGTTTTATTTTTTGAGAGATATATTTTAAAAAACCAAGTGAAAGTAAAGAAACAATGTGTTCTTGTATATTAAATCTTGTATATTAAAAATCAACTTAAGATATGGTTTCAAATTAGAAAACAAAAACAAATCTCAGCAGGATTCGTTGTGGAATGTGGAAAAGTGATTCTATATAAAAGAGTAAAAGACCAAAACAGCTAGGCCACTTTAAAGAAGAAAAATAAAATGATGAAATTTCCTTTTAAGCGCCAAGTTTTATTAAAAATTATAGTGATTAAGACATAGTGGAGTTGGAGCACCTGGGTGGCTCAGTGGGTTAATGCCTCCGCCTTCGGCTCAGGTCGTGATCCCAGGGTCCTGGAATCGAGCCCCGAGTCGGGCTCTTTGCTCGGCAGGGAGCCTGCTTCCTCCTCTCTCTCTCTCTCTCTGCCTGCTTCTCTGCCTACTTGTGACCTTTGTCTGTCAAATAAATAAATAAAATCTTTAAAAAAAAATACATAGTGGAGTTGATGAAGAGAGAGACAAGTAAATGAATGACTAACATTGCAAGCCCAGGAAGCCTTCTATCCATGAATGCAAATTTGATTTATAGAAGAGTAGGTGTTGCAAGTCAATGGAGAAAAGAGAGACCATTCAATAAATAATACTGGAAAATTTGGTCATGTATTAGAATAGCTAAATGAAATTGATTCCTACCTCACACTGTACCCAATAAATATTAAATGAATTCAAGACTTATCTGTGGGGCGCCTGGGTGGCTCAGATTTTTAAGCATCTACCTTCAGCTTAGGTCATTACCCTATCGTCCTGGGATCAAGTCCCATGTCAGGCTCCTGGCTCAGCAGGGAGTCTGCTTCTCCCTCTCCCTCTGCCTGCCCCCCTGCACATGCTCTCTTTTTCTGTATCTCTCTGTTTCAGATAAATAAGTAAATAAATAAATCCTTTAAAAAGATGAAGACTTAACCTGTATAGCTATAAGAAAATATCTTTATGATTGTGGTGAAAGAAAAATGTTTAACCAAATAATAGAAAGTACATGGCCTAAAAGATGATTGATAATGTTCATGACAGAAAAAAAGGAAAGAACCTATGTTTATCAAAAGACAACTGCACAGAGAAGGAAAATAGAAGTAATAATGTGTAAAAGATTTCTTGTATTTATAAATGGCACATAATTAGTATTCAAAATATAAACAGAATAGGTAATTCATAAAAAATGAGTAAGACATAAATAGGCATTGTGCAGAGGAGGAAATATAAATGTTTCATAACTTTGTTTTCTAAAAGCTTTTAAAAGTGGGGATCTTGACATTAAAACACAACCCAATTCCAAATCAAACCCAAATTTCAAAAGTTAAAAATACACTCAATATTAATGATAGGGTAAATATAAACTATAAAAAATCCTTTAGTGATTTTTACTACCAGTCATTTGGCACAGGTATGTTTGTGACCAAGCAAATCCATCCCCATGCATACAGACTAGAGTACTTCTCATTATATTTGCCTCCAGAGATATTCATCAGGATAAATTCTTGTAAAATTATTTTTAATAACAAGAAATTGCAAACAACCCAAATATGCTATCAAAAGTGGCTGGCAAGGGGCGCCTGGGTGGCTCAGTGGGTTAAATCCTCCACCTTCAGTTCAGGTCATGATCCCAGGGTGCTGGGATGAGGCCCTGCGTGGGGCTCTCTGCTCAGTGGGGAGCCTGCTTCCCCCTCTCTCTTTCTCTGCCTGCCTCTCTGCCTACTTGTGATCTCTGTCTGTCAAATAAATAAATAAATAAATAAATCTTTTTAAATAAGAGTGGATGGCAAAATGTACTGAGGGTCCATTTACACTGTGACGTACTATAAAGTATTGAAAATAAACATCCTATCATTACTACAGTCAGACGTATGAGCCTCAAAAACATCAGAATAAGCAAATAAAGCCAACTTATGGGAGAATGCACATGGTATGAATTCCATTCACATAAATATCCAAATCCTGTGAGGCAACCACATATTATCTGGGCTTACAGACATAGATGGTCAAGTAATAACGAAAGTCAAGTGGATGGTTTATACACTCTTTAGGACAGTAGCATAGTTCATTCAAACGGAGGTTTTAGGCGGCTGGCCGCTGATAGATAGTATTCACTTGCTTAAATCCAGTTACCACTGGATTTTTTGCGCTGGGTAAACAATGAATCATGGAACACTACACCAAAAACTAATGACGTACTGTATGGTGACTAACATAATAAAAAACTTTAAACTAAATCCAGTGATAATTTCATACATGTTTTAAAATTAATATTCTCTGAACTGTGTACATTTAATTTTAGTTTACTTTTAATTGATTAGATATCAGACTTAATTAAAAAAATAACGTATATGAAATTTCAGATGCCATTGTGGGCGAGGTGATTGAGTTAGAGAAGTTGCTATAGCTCTGAGGGTGTTAGCGCTCCATAACATGGCTCATTAAAGAACAAATTTTAGGATGTTTTCTTCTCATCAACTGTGCTGAGTTTAATTAAAAACACACATAATAACCTGAACTAAGAGGCTGGATTCTCTCCTGTAGCAGGAGAAATTTCCCTCAATTACACAGTGGCGTTAAATACTGGAATTAATTCCTAAAGGAAATTATCGAATATCGTTCTATCAAGTCTTTTAAAATTTGCTTCAAAATTAGCATGTTGCATGTAAAGTTCTGCATGGTTGTTCTGAAGTAAAATGCTGTATCTCATGGTGGAGTGGCAAGAACATGGGGCAGGAAGCCTAATTCCAGTTCCTATTAGTTTTTATAAACCTAATCTCTCAATTCTAATTTCATCATGTGTCTAATGCCCATAGCTTGTTGTGTTGTGTAAATAGTCACATGTAATGATGCTAACAGCAATTTCCTTTATACGTGAAAAGAAATATTATATTCATTTTTAAGTACTTTTTTTTTTTTTTTTATTGAGAAGCCCTGCATCTTTTTCAGGTACATTATATAGACCTCAGTGCCTTATAAAGTCATGCTGTCCAAATATGTCAACCTTGAATAATACCACATCAGAATATATCTTTTTTTCCCCATAATTGTTCAGGATCCTGCTCTCTTGGGCTAACAGAAAATGAACATTTGCTCATGGCAGTGATGCTCTGTATAATAATGACATGATAGTATAATTAATTTTGGCTACATACACACATACCTCAGAGATACCCCAGGGTCAGTTCCAGACCAATGTAAGAAAGCAAATATTGTAACAAAGTGAGTCAAAATAATTTTTGCTTTCCCAGTGCATATGAAAGTTATGTTTGCACTACTCTATAGTGTGTTAAGTGTGCAATAGCATTATGTCTAAAAAAGGACATACCTTAATTAAAAAGTAGTTTAGTGCTAAAAAATGAGAGCCATCATCTGAGCTTTCAGTGAGTCGTCATCTTTTTTGCTGGTGGAAGATCTGGCCTCCAGGTTGATGAATGCTGACTGATCAGGCTGACGGTTGCTGAACACTGGAGTGGCTGTTTCTAAAAATAAGACAACAGGAAAGTTTCTCTAATTGCCTGACTCTTCCTTTCATGAACCATTTCTCTGTAGCATGAGATGCTGTTTGATAGCGTCTGACCCAAAGTAGAGCTTCTTTCAAAATCGGAGTCGATCCTCACAAGCCCTGCCACTGCTTGATCAGCTAAGTTTAGGTCATATTCTGAAGCCTTTGCTGTCATTTCAACAGTCTGCACAGCATCTTCACGAGGAGGAGATTTCATCTCAAGAAACTGCTTTCTTTGCTCATCTGGTGAAGTTTGATCATGACATTGCAGTTCGGTCACAATCAGCTCCACTCCCCATTCTTTTCCTCTGGCTATTTCCACCACACGTGTGTTTACTTACTCCGCTGAAACCTTGATCCCCTCAAAGTCGTGCCTTATGTTTGGACTCAACTTCTCCCACATTCCTGTTCATGTTGATATGTTGGCCTCTTCCCACAAATCACAAATGTTCTCCATGGCATCTAGAATGGTGAATATTTTCCAGAAGGTTTTCAATTTACTTTGCCCAGATCCATCAGAGAAATCATTACCCATAGCAGCTGTAGCCTTATGAGGTGTCTTTTTTAAATAATAAGACTAGAACCTCAAAAGGGGTCCTTGATCCATGGGTGGATGACTGTGTTGGCAGAATGTATGTTATGTCAAGGGGCAAGAAAACAACATTCATGACATTGTCTGCCTCCATCAGAGCTCTGTGACCAGGTGGATTGTCAAGGAGCAATAACAGTTTGAAAGAATCTTGTTTTCTGAGCAGTACGTCTCAACAGTGGGCTTAAGATATTCAGTAAACCTGTTGTGAGTGGATACGCTATCCTTCAAGGATTTTGTTCTGTGTATAGAGCACAGGCGGAATAGATTTAGCATAATTCTTAAGAATCCTAGGATTTTTGGAATAGTAACTGAGCTATAGTAACTGAGCTTCAAGTCACCAGCTATATTATTACCCCCTACACAAGAAGTGTAAGGCCGGGCATTGACTTCTCCCCTGTAGCTAAGAGTCCTAGATAGCATCTTCTTCCAATAGAAGACTGTTGTGTGTCCACAGAACATCTGTTGTTTCGTGTAGCTACCTTCATTATTTGTCTAGATAAACCTTCTAGATAACTCGTTGCAGTGTGTACTTCAACACTTGCTGCTTCACCTTACACTTTCGTGTTAACGAGACGGCCTCTTTCCTTAAACCTAACCTCATGAACCAAACTCTGCTAACTTCCAGCTTTTCTTCTGTATCTTTTTCATCTCTCTTTACTTTCGTGGACTGGAAGAGACCTGGGGCCTTGCTCTGGGTTAGTTTTTGGCTTAAGGGAATGTTGTGGCTGCTTTGATCTTTCCAGTCCACACACCCTGTCTCTATATCAGCAATAAGTCTGTCTCACTTTCTTATCATTGTGTGTTCATTGGGTTAGCACTTTTCAGTTTCCTTCAAGAATTTTTCCTTTGCATTCATGATTGGGCTTACTGTTTGGTGCAAGAGGCCTATCTTTCAGCTTATTTTGGCTTCAGACACGCCTTCCTCATCAAGCTTAATCATCTGTAGTTTTTGATTTAGCATGGGAGATGTGTGACTCTTCCTTTCACTTGAACACTTAGGGGCCATTGTAGAGTTTATAGTAGGCCAACTTTGATATGGTTGTGGTTCATGGAGTAGAGAAGTCTGAGGAGAGGGAGAGAAATGGGAAAATGGCTGGTAGTTGGAACAGTCAGAACATACACAATCTGTATTGATTAAATTTGTAGTCTTCTATGAGTTCATGGTGCCCCAAGACAATCATGGTTTACCAGAACAAATTTAATAATAATGACAAAGTTTGAAATACAGTGTGGATTACCAAAATGTGACACACAGACGTGAAGTGAGTGAATGCTGGATAAATGGTGCTGACAGCCTTGCTCAATGCAGGGTTGCTGCAAACCTTCAATTTGTAAAAAATGCAATTTATCTGTGAAATGCAGGAAAGTGAAGCACCATAAAAAGAGATGTGCCTGTAGTTGCACTGAAACAAAATAATTTCAGAAACATCAAATGGATTGAAAAAATACCTATTCCATTGGCAACGTGATACCCTTTGTAATTGGAGATTCAAGTACGGGTAAAGATAATAAAATTTATAGACTTCTTTATAGTGAGGGATAGTGTTTTATTCCTTAGTCATTGGAATCTTTCTTCTGACTCACTCTCACTGGGCTCATTATACTGCTTGTATTTGTGTTTTCATGTTGAGTAACTAGACATATTTTTGGAAAATACAACTTTAGGACTTAGGTATACTCTGCTAATTAACCCTGATTTTAAAGAAGGTGGTTTTAGAAAATCTTTTAAAGCATGGAAATACCTCATGAATTACCCAAACACACAACATTCTTCCCTCCTTGTCAACTCTGGAATGCTGAGAAGAAAAGAAAATGGACTAGAGATGGGTTTGTTGTGGTCATTTGTTTTATCTTCTGTTCTAATTGTTTTTGTCCTCAGAGAAGCTCCGTAGGATACTATCACTTATTCACTTAGGTCTCCTGTCAATGTTTATTATTTTCATGGTCTGGCAGCTTAACCTGATGGTGACTGGCTGCCATCTGGAGCCTGGTTGCAAAGTTTCATTTCCCAGCTTCTCCATTTATTAGCCATGTGAACTTAGGTGAGTCACTAACTTCTATTCCTCAAAGGCTAGTTGTGAGGACTAAATAAATTAGTATAATGTCAATTGCTTAGATCAGTTCTTGGCACATTTTCAGTAGTGAAGAAGTGCTTGATTTCATTATGACTAAGATTACTTTTATAGACATGTGCAAATTTTTCATTCATTCTCTATGTCTGTCTCATATCTTCCATCAATATATTCTTTGGAGTTACCTGGACACTTATGCCTTGGCTTTGTGCTGCAGGGCATTTAGGTGTTTATCAGGTGTATCCATCTTCCTTTCTAGTCTGGATAATCATGGTGGGTTCTTTTTTTTTTTTTTTTTTAATTTCAACAACTGTATTTCTACTTCTCAAAAATCTCTACTCATTTCTTATTTCACAATTACCTATTCTTGCTGTGGGTGTGATATCTTCCTGTATCTCCCTGTAGATATTAATATTAAATATATATTAAATGTACTTTCTATAACTCTATTCTGATGGCTGTTGACTCTTGACATGCATGACATGTAAGCTTTCCATTGACTAGCTTGTCCATCTCTTTTTCAGGATTCTATTCAATATTTGTTTCTTATTGGTGCACTTATCTTTGTAATTGAGATATCCTGTATGATAGTCTCCTCTTTGTTCAGAGAAACACATATAAGCTAATGTGTGCCTCTTCTCTTTTTAGTGATTAAGAGAGCAGCATCCCTTAGCAATTAATTTTTCAAGGGGTACTCACAACAAAATATTAGCCATTTAGAATATGTGTGTGCTTGCTTCTCTTTTCCTAAACTCCTTTGCTTACCGTTTCTACCCAGAGAACTTTCCATTGGTGGGGGTGACCTATCTGACGGCTTATGACAACATAAGTAATAATTCTGCTGTCCCTCCTTGCTCCCTTCATGTTCACAGGCTCCATGCCCTCCCAGCACAGACCATCAAGATGTTGCTTTTACAGTTTGCCACTGGGGTTTGCTCTGTGGCTTTTTTTTCTTTTTTCTATTTCTCAAGGATTTTCTAGAATTTCCAGTTCATCTAGACTGACTCCTTTCAGTTTTTGCATGGGACTCTATTTTTATATATGATAAAATCATGTCTATGAATTTGAAGTAGGGGAAAATTATAAAATGTATTCAAGTCTTCCTTCTTGAAACAGAATTCAGCAGATATTATAGTGGGTTGAAGTGGTGACCTCCAAAAAGATATGTCCCCCCACACCCCTTTCCTGTGATTGAGACTTTTTTTTTTTTTTTTTTTAAGTTTTGGAAGCACCTGGGTGGCTCGGTGGGCTGGGCATCTGACTTGATTTCTGCTCAGGTCATGATCTCAGTGGATCTCTAGGATCCAGCCCTGCATGGGGCTCTCCACTGGGCGTGGAGCCTGCTTAGAATTCTCTCTCTCTCCTTCTCCCTCTACCCCTCCCTCCCTGACTCTCCCTCATAAACAAACAAATATATATATATATATAAATTAAAGTTCTGTGTGGATGTCAATTAATTAAGGATCTTGAGATCAGATCATCCTAGATTATGTAAATGGGCTCTAAATCTGGTTAATGTCCTTGTAAGAGGCACACAGTGAGAAGGAAGAAAAGGTCACATAAAGATGAAGGTAAAGATTAGAATTCTGCAGCCACAAACCAGGGAACTGCCAGAGCTGGAAGAGGCAAGGAAGGAATCTTCCTAAACTGTCAGAAAAAGAGCGTCCTCGCTGACACCTCGGTTTTAGACTTCTGGCTACCAGACTTTGAGAGAATAAATATCCGTTGTTTAAAGGGACCAAATTTGGGGTAATTTGTTCGGAAAGCACCAGAAAACTAACACAGATACTCTCCTCCATGAATGCTCCATCAATACCCACAACATCCCTAGCACCAGAAAATATTGCCTCCTACCTAACAGAGAAAATTGTTTTTTCCCTCAATTTCCTCTTCATCCCTTACAAGTGTATTTTTATTTATAGCCACACCTACCTCCTTTGTCCCTCTTACAGGGGGAGCTAGCTTTGTATTAGTGACCCTCTTTCACTCCTGCTTCTGCTTTATTAACTGACCCAGCCTTATAATCTAGTAGAGATTTTCCTTTTGCCTATGAACGTGGCCAAGCATCCTCCAAATAAAAAAATTTCTTTCGGGCTGAATACATCATCCTCCAACTTCTGCCCTCCATTCCATCTTGGTGTCAAAGCCGATCTCCGAGAGAGAGTAGCCTGCAGTCACTGTCCTTTCTGCATCATATATCTCAACTTGGTACAATCTCTCTCTGGACCCCGATGCACTTCTGAAAGCTAACAGTGCCAGTGCCCTTGACTTTCCCAAAGCCTAAATAGGCTTTCACTTTTGATTCTTACTTCAATTGACCTCGCTCTGGCATTAGACTCTGACCACTGCCCCCAGCGTGGAGATTCAATTTCTATTCAGTTTCCCCTCGTGTTTCTGCTGGTTGGCTAACTGTCCCCTCTTGATCACATAGAGGCTTCTTTCCCCCAGATCCTCCTTCAATATCAGGACTGTTATTTAAGGTTCCATCTTTGTTGATCTCTGGGTGACCTCATCCATACCTATGATTTTTCTGAAGTTTTCACACCAGGGACTCTGAAGTATATCCTCCTAAGTCAGAACTCGTTTTGGGGCTTCAGTCTGGAATGTCTGACTGCCCCACACATATCTGTATTAGGATAATCCAAGGACATCTCACACTTTAATCTTTATCTTTGACATTGACCTCTCTCTACTCTAAACCTGTTACTGTGTGTTACCGGTTTTAGTGAATGCACTCTCTATTCAAACAATGAAAAGAACAGAATATCTT
The DNA here is from genome assembly GCF_902655055.1 of Lutra lutra. Taxonomy (NCBI): domain Eukaryota; kingdom Metazoa; phylum Chordata; class Mammalia; order Carnivora; family Mustelidae; genus Lutra; species Lutra lutra. The sequence goes on from NC_062288.1 coordinate 33,400,268, forward strand.
CTGTGTCAAGAAGTTATTTGTGTGTCCTTCTTTATCATATCATTGTACCTGATTAAGCAATTATTTTATTCTTGTGTGTGGGTTGTAAATCGTATCTAGAATGATAAATAGTCTTTATCTCAATCACCATGTCCTAGTGATTTGTAGGGGCTGCCTCAAGAACAGGACTGGGAAGCATAGGGAGGTCACCTCCAGTCAGAAGAAAGATTGCCGTGATTGATGCGGGCCAAATGGCCAGGCTGCAGGAGAACGGCAGCATCTGGCCTGAATCTGTTTTCCAAGAGCGTAGAATAAAAGTCAAAGGGCAAGTGTGTACTTGTATGTTTGTGAATTTTGATAAATTATTATAGTAAATGAGGACAAAAAGAATGTTTCAAGCTGTGGAAAGAAAACCGTAAAGGAGCGCGGTGGAACTAAGGTGATAGGAAGGAGCCAAATCCCGGGTTCCCATGCGGTCAAGCTGAAGCCCGTGTTCAAATGCAGTTGTTGGAAAAAGTTTAGGTTGGACCCTAATTGGCAAAGGCTAGTAATGCCAGCTATACAGATTGTATTTCAAGTAACACAAACAGATAGAATCCTGTCCTTTCTTATATTGCTGGAATTTATTTTTTATCCCATTTAAATTTATCTGAAACAGAAACTTCTCCTATAAGGTAATTTGAAAGGATAAAATGATACAACATTAATGATTGTGCTAAGAAAACAAACATTTTGTGAAAATACAAATTATTTTTCCACTTTAATTAAGAAATAGAAACAACAGGAGTAATATATCTTCCATCTGCAATGTCACTCACCATCTGTTTTTTCCTTGACCACCCCCCCGCCAACTTCCAGCAGTAGTTTCAGGTGGAGATGGAAACCAGTCTTCCAGTGGGTGCAGCTACATTAATTTTTAGTAGGGACTCAGAGTAAGTTCCCACGTTGCTATCCATTTAGGAGAAGACCTCTGGTCACTCCATTCTACTGCACACATCTTGGCTAATGGAAGAGGTGAGGGTCTTATGGATTCTCTCCAGCCATGAGCACAAGTAATTGATGCAAGGGTTATACTATTGTCTATGCTCAGATTCTTTTCCTCCCACTCTTTGTCAGAGGATTTGAGGTTTCCAAATAGATTCTTTTTTTTTTTTTTAAGATTTTATTTATTTATTTGACAGAGAGAGATCACAAGTAGACAGAGAGGAAGGCAGAGAGAGAGAGAGAGGGAAGCAGGCCTCTTGCTGAGCAGAGAGCCCGATGTGGGACTCGATCCCAGGACCCAGAGATCATGACCTGAGCCGAAGGCAGCGGCTTAACCCACTGAGCCACCCAGGCGCCCCCCAAATAGATTCTTGAAGACATCAGTCAGGGCTTTCACTGACCTCTGGAATAGGGCCATTTCTATCCCTCTGCTGGGCAACTTGCCTATTTGTCTTTAACAAGCCACCAGAGTAGCTGGCCTAACACCTCTATGTTGCTATTTCTGATATTACCAGTCCAGCAACCAGGTTGACTTATTTTTTTCTCTTTTTTCTGTCCTCAGACAGCTCATGATAAAGGTCATATTTCCATTTCAGAATTTTGAGTCTTTGCACTGCTGGAAGTTAATGTATATTATAAATAATATGACACCCAAGTCTGAAAGTAGCATTGACTGTAAATATACCTCAGTAAGGAGGGGTACTTATCTTTGATCCTTTACAGTTACAAAGATACAGGTGGAAAAATTATAGCATTCTTTCCTCTAACGTAGAGTTTCCATAGAGTTCCTCTAATCAGAGAATTCATATGAAACCGAAGTGGTAAGTATAGTCCAAGTAATTCTAAATTCTCTCTTGTATGAACCACCATCCCACAGATGTCTTGCTAATCTTTATCTCTAAGTTAATTTCAAGGTGAGATCTATTTCCACTATGGGGAATCAGATTTTGTACTTCATTTGTCACTTGACCCACACATCCTTTCTCATTATGTTTATTTGGTTCCAAAATTACTGTGTTGTGAAAAGCAGAGTTTTCATCAGATATATTATTTAAAAATATAGATCTCTCTCTCAGGAGAAAATGGCTCAAAACTTTGGTAATACGTGTGTGTGTGCGCGCGTGCGCGCACGCATGTGCACGCGTATGTTGGGGGGGGAGTGCAAAGAATTTTACTGAAGTGTATATGCTAAGATATTGCATCAATATCTTAAAAATCAATTGGAATGGAAGTATGCTCCTAAATTGGGCATATTATTTATTTGAAAGGGAATTTTCTTAGAATTAAAGAATTGGCTACCTGGAATAAATTGGCCAACTTATTATCATTCCTCAAGTGTTTTAAATCCTATTTTATGTCCTTGTATTCCCTCCCTTCCTTTTGTTGCCAGAGATACTTTGTTCATCTTTTTGCCCCCTGAGACTATGAAATGCCCCCCCATTCTATTTAAAAATATATTTCCCATGGGTACCTGGGTGGCTCAATCATTAAGTGTCTGCCTTTGGCTCAGGTCAAGATTCCAGTGTCGTGGGATCAAGTCCTGCATCCAGCTCCCTGCTCAGTGGGAAGCCTGCTTCTCCCTCTCCCACTCTCCCTACTCGTGTTCCCTCTCTCACTGTGTCTCTCTCTGTCAAATAAATAAATAAATCTTAAAAAAAAAAGAATATATTTCCCACTTGCTAGTGATTAGATTCCCACGTTCCTCCTCTGTGAAATTACTCCATCCACCAAAATTTCCTTGTTTTGTGTATTCTACCTTATTTATGGTAGCTATTTGACATCCAGCTAGGGTATCAGGATCCTGTTGGTTGCAAATGACAAATCAAACTAGTTTAAATACATGTGGAAATTTATTGGCTCACAAATTTGAAGACCAAAGAAAGAGCTAGTCTTTGACATAACTGTATCCAGGAGCTCAAATGAAAACATCTTTCTTTTATATCTTTATTTCCTTCTATGTGTTGGCCAAACTTACTTCTACCACATATGGTCTAGTCCCACATGGAACCCAGTGTGGCTTTCAGCCTTCTTGCTCCAAGCCAGAAACTGCAGACAGTAGAGGACTTTGGTTGGCTAGAGCCAGCCAAAGTGCCCTGGGTTAGAACTGCTGCCAGATTCAAACAGAATGGTTGTGAGAAGGAATTCATTTTCCAATAGAAGGAGGTTTCTTTATTACCGGAAGAGAAGAAAGGATATGCAAGCAACAGGAGCCTTCTATATACCTCTGTTTCTTAACCTTCCTGTATTTCTCCCTATGAAATTAATCTCCTTTTCTGCAGATGACCTCCTTTTTCTGACCTTCATTTCACCTACCTTTTGCTACTCATCTTGCTGTCATGAACCTTTTGGCTCAACAGTCTACTGAAAGTCTTCCTCCTATGTTTATTAAAGACACCATCTTTTCTAAAATGAGTGGCCACTTTTCTTTCTTCATAGCACTTGATCACACTGTCTTTGACATTATTTCAAGACTATTTCTTTCCTGGATCTGTTTCCTTCTTTAGTCTTTGTAACACATGTCTATCCTATGTAACTAACTCATACCTGCTTTTGAATAAATTTCCTTTGCTCTTCTGTTATCTCTTCATTAAATAAGTGTTCTCCAGATTTCTATTATTTTATCCCAGTGTGCAATCTCCTTTTGTGCCTGATTTATTTGCTGTGGATTTGAATATACCTAAGTGACAATAAGAACAAATTCTGTATCTTTTGCCCAGAATAGTATCCTGAAGTACAAACCTGCATTTCCTCCTCCCTGTCAGCAGGAACATATATAAAAGAACAGTATATCAAAAATCAAACTTTTTATAATTACTTTAAATCTCCTCCTCTTCTTATGTTTCAGTCTAATCTCATGACTTTACCAAATTTTCATTTAAAACACCTAGGAAGAACAGAGCCAGTCTGACATCTCTCTTTCTCATGTGCACATGCAATATGTTGGCAAATCTTAGATGTCCCTAGAATCCATCCTCCGTGTTCCATCAACATTGAAACAATTTTATCGTCATACTTCCTTCAACTATTCCAATAACTTCCTGATGTGTCTGTAGTCTCCTGTCTCCCCCATTCCAGACAGCAGGCATAATGCTACCTGATTTAGTTTTCTGCCAGACCAAGCTGTCTTAGGAAACTGAAGATCCTTAAAAAACTTCCATGTGTCCCTTTTGCTTATAGGATAAGGTTTCAATACCTTAGCATTAAGTTCTTCAATTAACTGTCTTCATTAATTGTTTTTTCTCCAACCACATGTTCATATTTCATTAATCCTTGAGGTATTTACCATTCTTCCAACATGTCATGCCCCTTAGCATCTCCCTATCTTTGCTCATATTGTTGCTTCTACCAGGAATATTGTTTCCCACTTGAATTCCTACTCAGTTTACTAGGTCATAAGGCCTAGAAAATACCTGACACAGAGTATATGCTCATATACATATAGGAATGAATGAATTAGATAGTAATTTATCTTTGATTTCATATTTTCTTTATTTTTTTAAGATTTTATTTATTTGTCAGAGAGAGAGCACAAGCAGGGGGAGTGGCAAGCAGAGGGCGAAGCGGGCTCCCTGCTTAACAGGGCGCCCTATGCTGGACTCTATCCAAGAACCCTGGGATCCTGACCTGAGCCAAAGGCAGATACTTAACTGACTGAGCCACCCAGGCATCCCAATTTCATATTTTCTAAGATGGGATAAAAATTTATGCCTTGAGCTCTCACAGGAAAAATGAAGGTTTTATTTTATTTTATTTTTTGAAAATCAATTAAAATTTATTAACTGAAATGTATAGTAGTACCCCCTTATTCATGCTTTTGCTTTCCACAGTTTTAATCACCCACAGTCAGTCACAGTTTGAAAGCAAATGATCCTCCTTCTAATGTATCATCAGTAGGTCAATTGTAGCCCAACACTATGTCACAATGCCTATCCTTCACTTTCCTTCCTCTCATCACCTCCCCATTTTATCCTCTCACATGATCACAAGAACGTATTTCTTGAGAGAGAGAGAGAGAGAAAAGACATTCACATAGCTTTTAATACGTTTATTATTATAATTATAAAAATTATAATTTTTAGTTACTGGTATTAATCTCTTACTATACCTAATTTATAAATTAAACTTTATCACTGGTACGTATGTGTAGGAAAAAAACATTATATATATATAGGGTTCAGTACTATCCACAGTTTCTGGCATCCTCTGGAAATACTGAAACAGTATTCTCCATGGACAAGGAGGGACTACTGTACATTTTAATGATGTGATAACCTAATGTTACCACATGTAATTGTATGTAATTATAAATGTAATGTGTATAAATAACACAAATCAGGAACCAAAAAAATACAAGCACACATGTATGGTTTCATTATTGGAGTGGTGTTTAATTCCAAAGAAAGGTAATTGAGATTGAAGGCAGGGTTCAAAACAACAGATACCTTCTCAGAGTATGATTTTTTAGTATATTCCACAAAATAACTATTTAGTTTTGTGGCTCTGTGTTCCTCTACATCGAACCCTCTATCTCCCAGTCACTCTTAAAATGATCCTTTGAACTTTATTTTTAACACAACAACTCTTTGAGAATTGTACAAGGAAAAATTCTTTCATCTTCTTCCTTCTCTCTCTTAGATCATAGGTGGAAGGTTTTGTTGTTGTTGTTGTTGTTTTTTAAAGGAACAATATATATGTATACCCCTCACCATCAGATCAAGGAAACAAAACGCATTTAATTAACTCAGAACTTTGGAAAGGCCAACTCCAATTCCACTTATCCACTCCCCAGTTTTTGGATAAATGTTGCATTTACACTGCCTTCATGTTTTCTGACACTGTTTGTGAAGCAGAGAAAAACAAATACTGTTAAATTGCCTCTCAAAGGCATGTATACCTTTCAGGTTTAAAAAATAAAACAGTCCTGGGGGCACCTGGGTGGCTCAGTGGTTAAGCCTCTGCCTTCAGCTCAGGTCATGATCTCAGGGTCCTGGGATCGAGTCCCACATCGGGCTCTATGCTCTGCAGGGAGCCTGCTTCCTCCTCTCTCTCTCTCTGCTTGCCTGTCTGCCCGCTTGTGATCTCTCTCTGTCAGATAAATAAAATCTTTAAAAAAAATAAAAAATTTAAAAAAAAAAACAGTCCTTTCTTATGATTCTAAAAAATGTTTTGGCTGTTTAAAAGACAACTTCTCACATGTACCTAATTATAAAAACGTAATTAATCAGTTTTTAGAAAACCCTAAGCACTGTGTCTTCATAAGTAAGCAAAGCTCTGAAAGTAATTTTGAGGATATTTTACTAAAACTAGAGTTTAAAAGAAAAATTCAACTTCAAAGAACAGACTAAAGCAGTGACCTCATGCTACTAACTACAAAGAGGCAACAGGAGACAAAACAGCCATCAAAATGGAAATCATGCCAAGTCTAAGGAAAAAAGGCACTAAGTTTCTTTTCTTTCTTTGAAAGAATGATTTCATCAGGATTTCTAATGACATCTCCTGGATTACAGATGAAAGGCAAGTGCAAATGGCTAGGTGGAGTTATTGATTAAATGTTTCACTTTGTTACAATTAATTTCCAACTTCAAATTATTTAAGGTGACCAGGTTCTAATTCAGTATTAGAATTTTATCCACATTAGACAATTTACAAATATTTACGCCCAGAAACTCTCAGTTTGCTCAGTTTGATATTTCCCATTTGCCAAGTGTAACGTGATTGGAAATTGACAACTGAAAAATATAAATGGAACTTAATCTACTATTCTGGAATATTTTTCCTATTCACGAAACCCCCTTTGCAAATCTCACCTTGACATCTACCACATGTTAAAAGCTCAAATAGTTAATGTTTTATTGATTTGCAGTTGCAGGGCGGTTGTCTTGGGTGGAAATTCACATTTTCCTCAGGCTCCCATTTAATTCTCACTTCTTAGGTCATCAGTATTTCCAACCAACAAAACATGAAAGAAGAAACAAAACAAAATATTGGCATCTCTCTGAAGAATGATAAAAATGCCTTTACATATTTGAGGCAGTTTCTTTTCCATATCAGCTATGGTTCTATATTAATCTCAAGGAAAGGTTTTCCTTTTTTTAAGCTCTTCACCACATTCTTTTTTTTTTTTTTTAAGATTTTATTTATGTATTTGACAGACAGAGATCACAAGTAGGCAGAGAGGCAGACAGAGAGAGAGGAAGGGAAGCAGGCTCCCCGCTGAGCAGAGAGCCCGACGCGGAGACCGATCCCAGGACCCTGGGACCATGACCTGAGCCGAAGGCAGAGGCCTTAACCCACTGAGCCACCCAGGTGCCCCTCTTCACCACATTCTACACCTAATATCCCAAATAGGGATCTTCCAAATCTGTGTGTTGGTCAAAAAGAGTAGTCAAGGAGAAGTCTATTCTTCATGTGCTATCCCTCTCCGACAGGTGACCTCTCCCTGCTAAATTTGCCAGCACTACCTCATTAGTCTTCATTGTCCACTGATGACATTTTTTTCTACTGAAGTAAGAAAATAGATACACTTAAAAGTGAAATTCCCCAAATTCCTAACACCTCACAACCTACCAGGCTGCTTCTGTGATCACTTCTGTTTTCACTCCAGTCAGAAAACGTCTATACCTCCATCCAAAGTTTTCTATTAACTCCTCCATTTGCCTTTCTTTCCTACTTATCTACTTACTTACTTACTTGAGTTTCCCTCCCAGGACTGGGCTTTACCCCGATTTCTCTCCATTCTCACTGACCACTCTTTTTTCAGTCTTACTTGTGGATTCCTACTCATCTCCCAACCTCTAACTGTTGGAATGTCCTGACCCCCAAGCCATGGACCCTTCTCTCTTATCTACATGTAGTCCCTTGGTGAGTTTTCCTGGTCTCCCTGAGACAGGGAATAGAAAACTTCCAAACTGATGCTTCTAGAATGAGCTCCTCTTCTGATTCCAAACTGTTATGTGAGTTAATCAACTGGTATCTGCACTTGGATCTCTAAGCAGCATCTCAAAATATCCTTAAAAGAGATGAAAAGCTTTGTTTTGTTTTTTCTTCTCAGAACCTGTTTTTCCTTGAGTCATTCCCTTCTCAGAAAGTAGAAAGTTCTGCTTCCAACTTTTAAGATCCAAAACTGAGTTCTCTCTCACAAGTCATGAAATCAGGAAAACATGTCCACCTTCTTGGCTACCACCCTGTTCTGGTCTGAAGATCTGCAGTAGCGTTATACCCTGTCCGTCTACTTCTGTTCTTGCCCATCCTCCACTTCGGCTATTGTCAAAAGAATAGTAAAATCATACTTAATATTTGAATCAAAACCCTCTAGCTCCATGTTGCTACAAAAGTTGGGTATTCATCCTTTCTGATGGAGGCTTAATACTCCATAGTGTATATGGACCACATCTTCCTTATCCATTCGTCCGTTGAAGGGCATCTTGGTTCTTTCCACAGTTTGGCGACCGTGGCCATTGCTGTTATAAACATTGGGGTACAGATGGCCCTTCTTTTCACTACATCTTTGGGGTATCTTTGGGGTAAATACCCAGTAGTGCAATTGCAGGGTCATAGGGAAGCTCTATTTTTAATTTCTTGAGGAATCTCCACACTGTTCTCCAAAGAGGTTGCACCAGCTTGCATTCCCACCAACAGTGTAAGAGGATTCCCCTTTCTCCACATCCCCTCCAACACATGTTGTTTCCTGTCTTGCTAATTTTGGCCATTCTAACTGGTGTAAGGGACTGGAAGAGATTATGCTGAGTGAAATAAGTCAAGCAGAGAGAGTCAGTTATCATATGGTTTCACTTATTTGTGGAGCATAACAAATAGCATGGAAGGACAAAGGGAGTTAGAGAGGAGAAGGGAGTTGGGGGAAATTGGAAGGGGAGGTGAACCATGAGAGACTATGGACTCTGAAAAACAATCTGTGGGTTTTGAAGGGGCGGGGGGTGGGAGGTTGTGGGAACCAGGTGGTAGGTATTAGAGAGGGCATGGATTGCATGGAGCACTGGGTGTGGTGCAAAAACAATGAATACTGTTATGCTGAAAATAAAAACAAAACAAAACAAAACAAAAAACCCCTCTAGCTCTTTTGCATTGCTCTCAAAGTAGAAGCTGAAGCTGACAAGGATTCACCCCCTCCTACTGCTTTCTTCTCAGTCATTGATCTCTAGACACATCCCTTCTAGCTACACTGCCCTCAGGACTCTTGCACTTGTAGTTCTCTCTGCCTGGAATGCTCTTCCCCAGTATCCACATAGCTAATTCCCTTATTTATTTCAGATTTTGGATTGAATTCTTTCTTTCACAATAGGCCCTTTCTCCACTGCCTGTTAATTTCACAACTTACCCCTTTGTTACTTCACATCTCTTGTTTCCTACATTAGTGCTTTTTTTTACAGTTTTTATCACTTTATGCTATATATTTCAATGATTTATTTTTTTTTCTCTTCTTCCCACAGAAAGTAGACTCTATGAGGATAGAAATTATTCTTCGTTCCTGTTGCTAATGTATTCCCCACCGTCTAAGAAGGCTTACCCGTACCTACTAGACATTCTAAAAGTGATCTATTGGCTTCGCATAAATTACCCAATGTGCAGTTTTATATCTATATCTATATATATCTCACCTGTTTACATAAAAGACTTTGGATATACTCACATCTAGTAATTAGAAGTTGAGTGTTACATTGGCCAAGAATATAAATTTCCAAAAGCTCTGTTGTATTTTTATGGGGGAGAGTCACTAAACATAAATGCTAACTTAATTTCAAGTTCACAACAAAATGTATGTTTATTTTTGAGAGTATGATACAATCAAAAACCCTGAGATAAATTTGAGATATATTTTAAAAGCTATTTTATGCATGTTTCAAGAGAAAAGATTTAAATACATTTTGACAGTCAAAATAAAATCTTAAGAATTTAACCCTATAATTATAATAAAACTTGATTATAACATAGTACCCCTTTAACATGACATTTGACTATATTTAAATTCATTTTGAAACTAGTATTAAAATATTTGGAGAACTTGCTTTTGAACTTTATTTATTTTGAACTTTTTATTGTGTATTTGTACTTTGTTTGGAACTATGGGATGTTGCAACACCCCTCAGTCTTTTTATCACTTCACTCTGTTGAACAATGTAGATAGCATTTGCTAAGCCACAAAAGCAGTGTTTGTAAGTTGTTTATCTCCCTTCTGAAAAATATTATGTCTGTATTTTTGTGCATTTGTGTGTGTGTGTGTGTGTGTGTGTATTTGGAATATATATATAACCTTAATTTGATTGCATAGAAACATAAAAATATATACTCAAATAATGTAAAACAATTTTGGTTGGTTGACAAATGTAATTGACTTTTTCAGTTTAGTACTAATGTGTGCACTTGTGTTTGAATGGTATGTATGTATGCATGTCTTATCAGTCCTATATGAAGCTAAAACCCAACATCAGAAACATACACAGGAGAATTCTTTCAAGATGCTTACATTTGAATATCTGTGATATAATATCTAATCTTTGTTCAACCATTAATATCTTGTAGTAAACTTCAAAAATATCGTGACAATCTGCATCTTTCGCTTCATGATTGATCTTGAGAATGTAGTGGCAGAATTGTGTACTGTGTAGCTAATCATATATCTTCGTGCCCATGGATTTGTATTATAGAATATATTTGTTTAAGGGATACTTTAAGATCTGCATGTTATGAGAGGTTGGCATGATTATAAATTTATTATCCAATTGAATTTCAAATGTTAGTTCGTAATCTTTTATTTGGCTTCCAGGGGAGAGAAAGCAATAGCTCTATGTTAATTTTTTTATGTGAGAGTCTAAACAACTTCTGAAGGACTAGATTTTTACCACTGTTTTCTCAAATGCTATGATAACATTTTAAATGTCCATAACTAATGCTGAGTTATAATGAAACACTTAAGGAAATGCATACCTAACATCAACATGAATGTATTTCAAGCAGGATAATTTAGAATACTTTGTGAAAAATCCATATTAATTCTTTTCCCCCAAGTTAAGACTATTAAAGACCACAGGTGATAAAAATAACTAGAATCCTTTGTCTAGATGACATCGTAGGTCTGGGTTATGACACCACACTCTGCTTCAAACATATGGCAAAGTCAAGCATGATGTTCACATAGACAACATAACATGTGATGTAACAAGGTTCTAAATGAAATAAACATCTCTGTAGTCTGGAAATAGACCAGAAACACAAGGATGACATAGTCCTGATAGGCCATGGATGCTAAAGCAGGTAAAATTAGTTCCATAATTTTAAAGAGAATGCAGTCCACTCAGATGGATTCTGAAACTCTCCTCTTGAAATATGGCGCTGGAGTAGGCTCCACACACAAGAAAATAAAGAGCCTGAACAAGCATAATTGAAACAGTGGCAAAGCACAAACTGGGGCTATCGCTTTTACCAAGCTGTTAGCCAGGGAGACTATCTACCCACTCACTGGGAACTATGCAGGGGCCCTTAGTAATGCAAAGACTGCAGTGAGACTGAAAAGCCAGTCACCATCACGAGACCTGATTAGGATGGAAAACCCCAGCACAGGTAACTTAAGAAGTGATGAACAAGAAGTGTTGACAAAGACAAAGAAGAAAGCAACAACAACAAACACAAAGACTTTTCTCTCCCAGTGAGCCTCAAGATAAAATACCCAAACAATGAAGAAATCAAATGATAAGTGTAGGAGATTGAATGATGGTATCCCAAAATGTCAGTATCGGGTCCTCATCCCCAAGTCCAGTAATTGTTACCTTATCTGGATAAAACAAACAAAAAACAAAACAGAACAACAACAACAAATACTTTGCAGATTTGATTAAGTATCTTGAAATGGGGACATTATTCTGCATTGTCAGGGTTGGTCCTTGATACATATAATTGTATGGGAATTATATAAGGGAAGACAGTGAGATTTAATGACATAGGAGAGGAAGATTCCTCTCTTGTGTCATCATAGAGCCAGAGATTAGAGTAATGTGGCCACAAACCAAGGCATGCTGGCAGCCACCAGAAATAAGAAGAAGCAAGAAACACGTTCTCCCCTCAACCCTGTGGAAGGATTTTGGTTCTGTCAACACCTTGATTTCAACCCAGTGAAACTGATTACAGACTTGGCTGCCGGAATTATAAGAGAATATATTTCTATTGTTTTAAGCCACCTAATTTTTAGTGGTTCCTAGCAGCAGCCATATGAATCTAATACAATAAAGACACTGCTAACAAAACAAATCAGAAAGGAAATGAAAGGAAATTCATTTTACTGAGATTTTCTGGTCTTTTCTTGTGGTTGGTGGACACAATGACCTTGCCAGATTTCTACATTCTAAACAGAAGCTGGAAATTCATTTTAGATTTTAATTTCAGATGCTTTTGAAAATAGTTGAATTTTGCCCTCGCAAGTGAATGCTAATTTAACCAAGTACCAAATTTGAGATTTAAAATCGTTTCCCCTCAGACCTTTTATAAGGCTGCTCCACTGTAGCCTAGTAACCGATTTTGATAATAAGAAGTGTGTTTTCTCAGGTTCTTCTGTGTGAAGAGTTTCATGGTGCTAATTTTCCTCAACTATTTGACTATTCTTGGCAACATATAATTTCTGTATTTGAGAATTCCTGCTGACTGGTCTATGGTTTGTAGTTCAATGTGTCTTAGCCTGCCTCTGGTAATTTTGTAGATCACAATGTGTTACCATCTGAGAATTCTGATCATTTTTATTTGGGAAGTGAGAGCTTCTTGCCTCTTCTCAGATCCAGTAACTTTCTGGGCTCATTTTTACATCTCTGTGGTCAGCACCTGAACCCCGTTCTTGATGCAGGAACAAATATCTTTGCTGCCCCCCATTCAGTATAAGATATTGGGTAGAACATTTGCTGAAACTGAAGTTTGGCAGTGATTCACTCTTGAAATTCTCCTGTTGATTCTTACTTTGCATATGACCTAGAAATTTTCTCACCTTGGAGGTCCTCTTTTTCTGCAAATTTTTTGTGCTCCCATCACCTGTGGAATGATTTCTCTCTGTTTCTCATCTTCCTGAGTTGGTCAGATGTTTTGTTGGTTTTCCACTGTTATCAATAACAGTGTTTTATAAAATCACAATTCTCTCATTTCATTGGATTTGGGGCAGAATGAAAAACAGATTATGTTAACAGTATGCAAATTTGAATCAATCTCAAGTTTTGGGTTTTTTTTTTAGATTTTATTTATTTATTAGAGAGAGAAAGAGAATGCATGAGTGGGAGGAGGGGCAGAGAGAGAAGCAGACTCCCCTCTGAGCAGGGAGCCCAATGTGGGACTCCATCCCAGAACCCTGGGATCATGACTTGAGTTGAAGGGAGTTGCTTAATGACTGAGCCACCCAGGCATCCTTCAAGGTTTTTAAAATATATGTTTTGTTTATAGTAAATATGGCTTTTTTAGAACACTAAACTTTCCTGTTTATTAAATCAAGTAATATTTTAAAATTAGACTGTTTGGGATAAAACAAACAGGACTCTGGTCATATTACTGTCATCTCAATAGATTTCCATTATTTTTTCCTGATCTTTTTCTTTTCATCTAATTTTCAGTGTTAAAATCTATATGCTTTGTAATAGTCAAGGGCTGAAAGAGACCTATTTTAAGATACACCAGCTTAAGGTATATCTTTAGGGAATGTTTGGATGCACAGAACTATCTTTCACTTTTTACAGCCACACAGCTTTGTCCTTAATGAGCTGTTATCTCAAGATTCCTCTCTCCTACCTTAAATGAGGAGAGCATGGGTTTCTGCCTCAACTATTTTAATATTGATTTTTTTATGTACTTACTTTGTTAAGAATTCAATTAAGAGTCAAATATGACTACTTATAGCTTTTATTACTTTGTATTAGCTAATAGCTATTTGTGTAGAATTGGGCTAAGATCCAAACAAAAGACACTTAACAAAGCTCTTAAGTTGTTAATATTTTCATGTATCTAAATCTTTTAATATCATTGTATTAGTATAGTAGTCAGTTGCTCTGCCTGACCAAGTGACAATTTCAAATAGTATATACTAGAACTATGTTTTAATTCCCTTTTTCTATAACTCATTTTTATGGCCTCATACTAAGTTCAACTAATTGGACACATGCTATTCTGGGGTAATAAAATTAGAAATACATGTGTTTCTCTGTGTTGTGTTGATGAAATGCTTTCTCTTTAGGGACTATAAATTATTTCCGGAGGCAACTGGTCTTCATATTTAAGTAGAAGGTAGTCGCTTCCTATCAATTATACTGAGTTATAGTCATCACCCTTGAAATCTATTCTCCCAAATTAATTGTTCACTCCAGTTATATGTTAGTTCTGGAAACCTAACCATAAAATTAAGCTCAATCCACAGAAGCTTGTCTGAGATTTTGCTGTATCTATGATAGGTAAATTGTAAAATGGTTTCTGGAAGGGTTTAGGTTTTTAACTCTGCCATATTTTATATACCATATAGAACTTTGAAATTGCAATTGCATATTTATTACTTATTTTCTTGGGGGGGTGTGGGGGAAGTTTATTTTAATATAATTTCAAATTTACAAGAATAGTACAAAGATCTCCCATATGTCTTAGATTCACCTTTTTTTCTCTTTTCTCTATTTATTATTTTTTCTCTGTAGAAATATAGATGTAATTTTTTCTAATCATTTGAGAATAGGTTGGAGTTCCCATGCCCCTTTAGCTCTAAATACTTCATTGTGCATTTTCTGAGAGTAAAGACATTATCTCACATAAACATGACTTATAAAGTCAGGAAATTTAAGACTGAAATGAACACTAATTTCCCATCCCCTTATGTCTCTTTAGTCTCCTCTGATCTGAAATACTGTTAACCTATGATCTATTTGTTCAGTTATTTTTTAAGGTTATATTCTTATATACATATTTAATGAGTTTGACAAATACCCATACATCTATAATCAACACTGTTATAAAGTTAGAGAACATTTCTATTGTCTCAACTGTCCTTATAAGTGGAAACATACAGGATATGTTATTTTGTGTTGGGTTTCTTGAGCTCAGAGCAACGACTTGGTAATGCATCTATGTTTTTGCAGGTACTCATTCTCTATAATTTATATTACTGCAAAGTATTTCATTTCCTGTATATATCACAATTTATCCTCTCTTCTGTCGAGTACAGTTTAAACTATTTGGAAACTGTCTGCTCCCTGCCCCTTTGGCCTTTTATGATAAAGCTGCTTTGAAACTTTTGGTGTAAATTGTCTTATATTTTATGTACATGTATTTTTATTTCTTTTGAGGAAATATTTAAGGATGGAATTGCGGTATCATATAGTACATATGTGCTTAATTTTGCAAAAACCTGACAACACTGTTTTCAAAATGGTTGGTTCATTTTACATTCCTACCAGCTATGTGTGAGAGTTGCCAGGTCTGGAACAGGTTAAAAAAAGAAATTCCAGAAGTGGTTTGTTTTAGAATTGGAGTAATTCCAGAGAATTCCAGAGGAACTACTTAAGAAAATGAGGGATTAGACTAGAGTATCCTAATGACTCATTTTCACAGAAAACACACCTATAACTTGGTAAGAGTTCTAGTCAGATTTACCAGATTTCATAATAAACATTCACCCCTTCTTTCTACTTCTCTGTTTTTCCAAGCTTATGGCCTACCAATTATATAAATTGCTGGCATTTTACATCCTTGTCTAAGATCTTTAAGAGTTAATTGTCTGCTCTCCAGTTTTCATGACAAGCTTAACTGAGACAATTAATATTCAAGAAAGATTGTCTATTTGACCAACTATTCATGCCTTACTCTAGGGATTCTATTACTTTATATTATCCAGTTAGACAGCCCAAATACCAGGTATCTGGAACATATTACTTTACCACCATAAAATTGATTTGGTTTCTCATCTGCAATTTAAAAAAAAACCCTTATTTTTTTTCTTGTTGTTTCAAGATTGAAACCTTATTGATCCTTTTTATATAGCTATTGAAAGAGAATTGAAATATAGCATTGTGTAAGTTTAAGGTGTACAATGTAAATCTGATACATACATATATGTGTGTATTTACTTATTTATAGTGAATGTTTACCACAATAAGGTTAGTTAATAGTCTTCACCTCGCATAATTACTGGCTTGTTGTTCTAGTGAGAACATGAAAGCTGTACTCAATGGCAACTTTCAAGTATGCATCATAGTATTACTAACTTTAATCACCATGCTATACACTAGCTCTCCTGGAACATCTTATATTTGAAAGTTTGTATGATTGGACCAGTGACTTCCTAGTTTCTCCACCCCTTAGCTTCCAGCAACAATCATTCTATTGTTTTTATGAGTTTAACAGTTTTAGATTTCATATATAAGTAGGACATACACTATTTGTCTTTCTCTGACTTATTTTACTTGGCATGATGCCCTCAAGGTATATCCATATTGTCACAAATGGCAGGATTTCCTTCTTCATTATGGATAAATAATATTCCATTGTAGATGTACACCACATTTTCTTTATTCACCCATCCATCAATAAACACTTAGGTCAATTTCATGTCTTGGCTATGATGAATACTACTGCAATGACCATGAGAGTACAGGTATCTTTTCAAGGTAATTATTTCATATCCTTCAGATATATATCAAGAAGTGATACTGCTGGATTATATGAAACC
The DNA here is from genome assembly GCF_902655055.1 of Lutra lutra. Classification (NCBI taxonomy): domain Eukaryota; kingdom Metazoa; phylum Chordata; class Mammalia; order Carnivora; family Mustelidae; genus Lutra; species Lutra lutra. The sequence goes on from NC_062288.1 coordinate 33,416,919, forward strand.
TCTATTTTTATTTTTTTAAGGAATCTCCATACTGTTTTCCATAGCAGCTACACCAATTTACATCCCCACCTACAATGCACAAGAGTTCCCTTTCCTCCACATCCTAGCCAACACTTGTTCTCTCTTTTTGTTTCCGTAATAGCCATTCTAACAGGTGTGAAGAGATAGCTCATTGAAGTTTTGATTTGCATTTCCTTGACAATTACTGATTAGCATCTATTGAGTTGTATGTGTTCTTTATATATTTTAGATATTAATACCTATATCAGATGTATGGTTTACAAATATTTTCTGCCATTCTATAGATTGTCTTTTCATTTTGTTGATTTTTTTTTTCTTTTCCTACCCAGAAGCTTTTTACTTGATGTGGTCCCAACTTGATTTTTGCTTGTGTTGGTTGTGCTTTTGGTGTCGGATCCAAAAAATCATTGCCACACCAATGGTAAGGAGCTTTCCGCTGTGTTTTCCTCTGGAAGTTGTATCCTCAATCAATTTCAAGTTAATTTTTGTGAGTGGCATAAGATAGGAATCCAATTTTATTATTTCACATGTGAATATATGCTTTTCCCAACACCATATGTCAAAGACACTATTCTTTCCCCACTGAGTACTTTTGGCTACTTTGTCAAATACTAGTTGACCATGTGTGCATGCATTTTTTGGGGTTTTGATTCTGTTCTATTCATCTATGAGTCTGTTTTTATGCCAGTACTATAATTTTTGATTATTATAGTGTCATAATACAGCTTGAAATCAGGAAGTATGACATCTCCAGCTTTGTTCATTTTCAAGAATGCTTTGACTATGTGTGTCTTTTTGTGGTTCCATATGAACTTTAAAACTACTTTTTTTCTATTTCTGTGAAAAATGCCCGTTAGGCTTTTTATAGGATCACATTGACTCTATAGATAGCTTTGGCTAGCATGGACTTTTTAATGATATTAACTCTTCTGATCTATGAACACAAAGTATCTGTCTCTTTATTTGAGTCTTCTTCACTTCTTTCCTCATTGTCTTATAGTTTTTGGTGTCTAAATCTTTCATGGCTATTATTGGTAACCCCTGTTTTTTGTTGTTTTCTTTTCCTTATCCCTAGCTTGTTCTATACATCTCAGCTATGATGGGGAAGTGGCTCATTTACCACGCTCTCCTTTTCCCAGTGTGTGGGGCTCTTCCTAGCTGGGGGTTCCCTTCTTGGCACTGAGCAATGACAGCTGGATAATGCAAAGAAAATGAAGCTGTCCGTCCTTCTTTTTTATGCAGCTTTTCTCAAGTATTTTGTTCTCTATGTTGAAGTTTCTTGGGTGGACTCTAGAGCTCTCCCAGAGCTATTTTTGTTCTTGGATAGCTATCTAATTGTTGATCTTTGCAGGGGGGTTAGAGGCTGAGGTCTCCCTGTTATCATCTGGGTGATGTCACTCTTGAAATCTGTAATGATCTTTACAATGGGAATACTTGCTTCTTCTTCCTTTCTAGTATTCTAATTTCTGACTCTGCTTTAAATTTTATTTATATATATTAACTGGAAGCATTTTCAGAAATGAGATATCATGTTTTTGAAACTTCAAAGTCAAATGTGAAAAAATTCCAAAATAACAACAGTAACAAAAAGATTCAGCTGCATAATTTTGAGTAACTTTCAGCAATTTGCTCATCTGGGGACTATCTAGTTACCATTTTGGATTAAACACCTCTGATCCAACACACTGCTCTCAAGTCCCCAGTAACTGAAATAATGTCTTGTTTTAGCTTCCCTAAGGGTTAAGATGAGAGTTAACTGCTTCCTCCCTTTTAGCCCTTGAAAATGAATGTATCAAACTCTTTAGAATATCTCCTTCTCGTTATGATAAGAATAGAGTTACTCATTTAATTAAACCAATAATTGTCTTAACCAAAAAAAACAAACAAAAAATATATATATATATCTCATTGAAATAAACGATTTGTTTTGGTAATAGTAGTGTCAAGAGTGCAAATAGATTTCTGATTGGTGAGTAATCTCCTAACAATTCATTCTGTAGCCTAAGTATTTCCCTCCGCTAGTGCCTCCCCATACTGCCTCTTATTTTATAGCAAGACACCATCATCTCCTGCTTGGTTAGTTTCCTTGTCTCTGGTCTTCCCTTTCCCTTTCCCCCTTATTTACACTAATACCCTTCATCTTTCCAAAATTCAATCATGGCCACAGTCCTCTGCTTAAAACACTTCATTACCTTCTCATAAACCACTATATGGTTCAAAATAAAACCTAACTTCTTCTGATGGTTTAAAAAGCTCTGCATATCCCAGTTACCACTCTTATCTCATCTCTTACTTTCTCCCACTTTTTATCTCTACTCGACTTGAATCTATTTTCTAGCCTTACAGGTATTCTTTACTTACCTATGGATCTTTGTGCATGTCCTTCCCTTGATCTTGAACATTGGGCAACAGCTTTTGCTCTTTCTAGGTTAATGAATACTCTTCCTCTGTGATGTATTAATAATTAGGGAAGGAGTTGGAAATTTGGAAGTTGTTTTAAATTATTGGTTAGGTTCAACCTCTCTGACAGCATGGTCCTGATTTTAAAGATGAGAATACATTGGTCAAATAAGAAGAAACGAGAGGACTCCAGCAAGGGCATAGTTCCTGATTTGGGAAAGTTTATGGAGTATTTAGATAACAGACAGTCAGTATAGCTGAAGAACAATAGAATGGGGGGCCACGATAAGGAGAATGATAAAAAATGAAGCTAGGAAATTACAGAGTGTCTGAATCATGTATAGTATTTTATTAGTGTTCTTAAACTCAATTTCAGTGTGGAGTAGTGAGGCTCTTGGACTTCCAACATTTCAATAATCAATGCTCCATACATCTACATTTCAAGTCCATTCTGACACTATCTATCCAGAGGTGGCATCTCTCAGATTTCTCAGGTTAAGGGTTCAGTTCTACAAGACTCTCCCCACATACTTCAGACACCATTTGCAAAAGTAGGTTGTTACCTGTGCTTCTAACTAGCTACACATTGGAAATTCCCATGACCCCTTCCTTGGAATTTAGACATTAACCCCAAATCCATATTGTTACCTGTTCTTCTGACCAGCTGACTACAAATCAAAGTTTCCATAACTTCTTTGCTAGAGTAGGCCACAGAACTCAGAAACTTACTAGAAAACTAGTTTATTATAAAAGGATAGAACTCAGGGGGAGCCTGGGTGGCTCAGTCAGTTGGGCATCTGACTCTTGATTTTGGCTCAGGTCATTATCTCAGGGTCATGGGATTCAGCCCCACATCAAGCTCTGTGCTAAGTGCAAGTCTGCTTGGGATTCTCTCCCTCTCCCTCTGCCCCTCCTGCTCGTGATCTCTCTCTCTCTCCCTCCCTCTCTAAAATTAAAAATAAAATAAACCTTAAAAAAAGGGATATAACTCAGGAGCAGATAGGGCAACATGTAGGGAAAGGGAGCAGAGCTTGCATGACCCCTCCTGTGTCATTTTCCCTAAGCTCTTTATGTTCACCAACTCAGAATTTTCTAACCCTGTTCTCTTCATTACATAGGCATGATTGATTAAATAATTAACCATTGGTAACTGATTCTATCTCCAGTCCCTCTCCCCTCCCTAGAGGTCAGGTGGGTGGGACTGAAAGTTCCAACCTTCCAATCCTGTGTTTAGTTTTCCTGGCAACCAGCCCCCATCCATAGGTGAAGCCCAAAAGTAACTTCCTTTACATAACAAAAGAGACCTTTACCGCTCTCAACACTTAGAAAACTCCAAAGGTTTTGGGAGCTATAAGCCAGAAACTATGAATGAACACCAAATGTGTATTTCTTATAAATCACTATATCACAGTATCACAGGCCTGTCCAATGAGTTTGGATTTTAGTCTGAGATCACTTGTAAACCGCTGAGAAATTTTAATAAGGTAAGAGGCTTAATCTAAAAGATTTTTTTGGGCGCCTGGGTGGCTCAGTGGGTTAAGCCTCCGCCTTCGGCTCAGGTCATGATCTCAGGGTCCTGGTATCGAGTCCCGCATCGGGCTCTCTGCTCAGCAGGGAGCCTGCTCCCCTCTCTCTGTCTCTCTGCCTGCCTCTCTGTCTACTTGTGATCTCTCTCTGTCAAATAAATAAATAAAATATTTTTTAAAAAAAATCTAAAAGATTTTTTTGAACTGATTGCTCTGTTTGCTTTGTGAACCAGGGACATAAGGGAGGGTGAAATTGGCAGTTGTGAGACTAGCTAGAAAGTTATTACGGTATCCAAGGAGGATATGATGATGGCTGGGTTAAGGAGAAGCATTGGAGACAAAAAAAACTATTAACATAGGCTATAATTTAGGAGTGAAGTCAAATAGGACTTGGTGATGGATAGGGAGTTGAGAAAAATTGCCTGGCATTTAGGCACAGAATTTCAGAGAATGGTATTTTTCTGTATTTTTTTTCTTTTTTTCTGAAATAACTGATAGAAAAGAAACAGTAATAGATACCCTAAGCTTTCAGCTCACTTATTTTGACAGTTTTTCACCTTATTAGTTTAGCTGATCTCTTGGCTACATAGTTCATTCATTCCTGAATGGCTGCAAGATGCTTATTATTTACATCAACTAAACAAAGTGGACTGTAGTAGATGATTTTGACAGGATAGTACAATAGTTTCATCACATCTCATGACTCGTTATTTTCTTCTCCTGACCCACCCTATTCACATTTTAGGGGAGTCACACTTTCCTCAAGAATTTTTCAATTAATTTTTTCTCCTGTCTAACATGGTTTTCATTACCCATCATGCTCAGGGCCAGATTTGTCTTCCAGGATTAGTTTCTTTCTTCTTATACCTCCCATGTTTCAGCTAAAAATATCTCCTCTGTGTTCTTTGAGTACTCCAGAATTTTACCATCCTCTTTCCTTTGCTCCTGTAGTCTTCCAAATGACATTTTTAGGATACCATCTCTCCAAAAACATCCTCAGGGCTTGCAGTGACAGTAATGCATAGTGATTAAGAGAATTTGTTTAAGAAACATGGGTTATAATCTTACCTTATTACTTATTAGATGTGTGATCTCCAAAAATTCTTATCTTCTTTAAGAGCTAATTGCTCTTCCTCTAGGATGGGGAAAAATAGTGTTGCTCTGAAAATGAAATGATATATAACACATGAATGCATTTCATAACAGCGTTTCGCATAAATTAGGTACTGAATTAATGATAGGTATCAATATCTTTATTAACCCTCACTTCAAATGTTATAACTCTATCTGAAAAACCCATGACCTCAGTTTGTACTATCAGAATATGATGTCACATGTTACAATTGTACATATATGTGTGTGTATATATACACATGTATACATATACATATAAATGACTACAAATAATCTTTTACATTTTCACTATCCTAAGAGTGCATCTATGTCTCTTGAATACTTAGCACACCGCATTGTCTGTTAAGATTGTGTATGTACCAAATGCACAGTAATTTCCTGTGCTGAACATTTTCTCCTCTGCCTTACGTGCAGTTCTTAGGGAACTTGCTTATGTCCTTTCTTATAACATTGTTTGTACCTGCAACTCCTGCTAAATGAGAGTTAAGCCAAAGCTCTCACCCACTCTGTCACAGGTAATTGGATTTGGATGAAACTTTGGCCCTCGTTCTTTTAGGCACATCCTTGCCTTCCGTGACTTCAAAATCAGAGTCCGAGTACAGAGTACCAGGCTACTGGTAGAGCCAGTTTAGATGGACCATTCTCAGGTCTAATACATCCTGAAATAGAGAAAGGCATGCTGAACAGGGACAGAAGAATGTCATTTGTGTGCCCACAGATGGGATGCAATTCTCTATTGACAGATAAAATCATCTTTTTCATTGCTTTCTTGTTGCTGTTGTCATTCCATAATTCAGCTTACCTAA